>NC_092821.1:104545959-105169959 GCF_023375885.2 Dermacentor andersoni
ATTGGCCCCATGATGACAGCTTTAAAAAAAAAAGTGGGACACATATGACCAATGGTAACACACGCTCAAGGTCGTTTACAATTAACTGCAGGATACACAAAACATTGCTTGCTAAATCCACCATTATGATAAGCATGGGCCAGTGTAACGAATATTTATTCATCATAAATCCATTATCTGTTGATGCATTGCAAAATAATAGGAAGGAAGAAAAAAAATGTATATTTGCAGCAGCGCAACTGCTGTTTATATAACGCGAAAAACATCTGTGGCAAATTCTCCCTTTACCAAAAGCAAAACTGATGGCGCCACGTCTAGGTACAGTTACAAAATATTTTAGACGTACATACTGAAGAAGTTAGTTTGTGAGAAGATAATCTTACAGATGAAGCTCATGTTTAAATAAAATAAACATTTCTTTACGCTAGTACATTGAAATTGAAATGCCTGCGAGAATAAGGACCTATCAGTCTTTCAAGCTATAATATACACAATCACATGAACTGCATTTTACTTGGAATTCATTGAAGAACAGCAAAAAACACCGAGCAAAATTTTGGCCAGCATCCATATCACTAGCTGCACACGGGCTGAAAGCTTCACGCAGATACCAGTAATGCAGATTTGCAAATGCTGACGACGAAGTGTCTCGGGGATGCTCAGCCCCTGACGTCACTTTGCGAGACCTTCCATAGACGCTTTCATGCCCTTTACAATCCATTATTTGATGCTTCAATATTGTGTTCTCGTAATCAGCGTCACAGACACTTGCAGCAGCCATACATGCGAGGTGCTACGTTGCATCTAACAAATGAAACTTGAATTGACCGCTCTGCCATGGTAAGTAAAATTTTTCAGTATGGCAAAGCACCGTTCATGCTTTGCAAATCATGTATTTCCCAGGGAGTGGAACGGAAGGTGTGTTGCTAGCATAACCTTTCCTCCTATCCTTGAACTTTCTATCTTTCTCTTGAGCACGACCCTTTTATGGCATACTTGTCGATGTAATACAGTTTCCATGTGACACATTCTTGGAATATGCAAGTTTTGTAGACAATGGGTAAGCTACATAGTGAGAGAGAAACTTGTAGTTGCAGGTTAGCATGTGCTACCGTTCGGCGCACAGTTAAGCTGTGTTCCTGCCAGGTATGTACTAACATGTTTCCGCTGTATGTAGTTTCCTTGTGATACATATTTGAAATGTGCAAGTTTTTATAGACAGCGCTGTGGGTAACTGTGCGGTGAGCGTTCACGAGGCTACTGTCCAAGGCTACTAGTCAGGCATGACACAATGCGAGCTTTCTGAGCAGTTTATCTCGGAAGGCGAAAAAAGCAAAATACAATATCTTTCTGTTTTTGTCCGCCACTTGCCAGGAGGCATGCAAAGGTCATCATGGCTAAGTGAAACACTCACAGCTTGTCATCACGTGGTCGGTCGATAAGGCCGGACTGTTTCGCAAGAAAGACGTCCACCTCGTCTTCGGTGACGAAAGCAGCTGGAGCAGGACTGGCACGCCTTTCTATGGTGCCATTGCCAACATTGACAATGCCACCCTGAGCAGCTTGGTTTGTGGGTACTAGATACAGCATGTCGCCATGTCTGGTGCAAAACAGCAAAACAAAACGGTTGAACAAGCAGTAAAGAAAATCGGTATCGTTGCTGCAGTCGCAATATGAATGAACACGGAAAACGCACCAAGAGCAACACGGCCACCTAAAAAAGTCTGAAACAGGGCTGAGAAAAAAAAAAAGCCCGACCAGTGCGCAGATTATTTGCAGGGGAGCACCATTCGTTCTCTTGAGTGCACTGAGTGACGGTTACTGATGCTGTTAGTGCCTGTCACACAGAAAGCTTTAACTGTACTGAAGTAAGTTAACCGTTGAAATGTCTGTTCGATAGAACAGTTCTACTTGGCACAGAACAGATGTTTTCTGGCACAAAGGTTATACGCGACCAAGAAGCACCAAGGAATATGAATACACGTAAAAGAGTGATAAAGAGGTTAAGGAAACAAAGGATTAATCGCCGTAGAATGAGTGGAAAGGGTGTTATAACCCAGATCATGGTGTCGACGCGTCAGTGATGGCCGTTGAAGTTCAGTCAACGAGTGCGCTTGCCGCTTGGCGACGTGGTTGCCTTCCTCTAACATTTAACAGAGGTTTAAAATCGGTGGTTCGATAGGTGCGGGCATCCGTGCGGTGAAGTGGGTGGCGCGCACCAAAACAATGACGACATACCGTAAAGAAAGACTTGCGCGTCCGGTATATTTATTATAATTCCGCGGAGATCCTTAGGAACGGAAAACTTGCGTTTAGGTCGAGAACAACTTCGCGCTAGCACATGCTCGCTCGAAAGATGCTATGATCGCCTTGGTTTGGCTGACTGAGCGGATGTACAAACAACTCAATATCGGCTCTAAGTTAAATGTCGAACGGACAAAGCGGACAAGAATGGGGTGACTTACTTGAAACCGTGCGTGGACAGCCGGGTATTTTGCAGAGGTATGGGACTCGATTTTTCTCTGTTTCTATAGACGGTGAAACACGTCAAATCGGGCAAGTTGAAGGCACTCTTTATCTGTGAGAATAGAAAGGGCGATCAATTCTTTTCTTTTTTTGTGCTGCAAAGAATGTTGCGACAGGTTTGGCACATGATATCCGAAACACTGAGCCTTGCTACAGCGAGTGTTGTAGTAATTAAAGGTACCTTGTTGTAGAGAACAGCCGCCGTCTCCCCTGCTTCGCATTCGACTCTCTTCGTCCCTTCCGGAGATTGGACACGGAGTATCTGCAAAAACGCACACGCTGGCAGATGAAGTCACCGGCTTAAATGTTAACAGACTCAACGATACCAAACCAATACACGGCTGGTGCATTAGCGCTTGTATGAATTAGCTGAGTAGGTTTGTCCGACTATCGTACAGACGTTGCACGTCCTTTGTGCGGCCAGGTAGATCTAAGCACTGACCATTTTAGTGAACGGGTATCAGGCACGAGTCCTGTAGCTGCGAACGACGGTTTCCCCGCAGGAGGCGAAGAGGAATCAGACGCGGCACGGCGACGTGAAGACGATGAATTTCATCTTTTGCCTTCGCTTGCCATTGCGGCCATATTGTTGCTCTCGGACGCAGATGCTCAGATGTTTGAACGGTGCTGCCACCTAAGCGAGAACAGAACCGAAACTGTGTCCTATCAAACCATGTATCAAACAGAGTTGGTTGCGTGAATGCCGTTTTAGCTAAAACGAATATCGGTAAACGGTCTTTTGGTTGTATAAATGATGATGGAAGCTCTACGACAGACGCATTATGGAGACCTATATTAGCGTTTTATTATGCTATCGCTATCATGCCGTTGGCGATCAATCCGCTGCTTGTCGTTTCAGCGTGAATGTCACATATTAACGCGATAGCGCTAAGAGCGCCGTGTTGCAGAATATCTGGCATCGGCGTCCAGCGTCAGATGTTTCAGCAAAAATATTTTCTAGCCACCTATGCCCAGGCCCTCCATGTGGAGCAAGGAGGTTACTTAGCTAATTGAATTTCTCAAGCTAAGATACGTAGAAAGATTGTAAAGTACGACTTACACACAACCTACAGACATGATACCGTCGGATTGTGATTTGAATATACGAGAAAACAATTCTGTTACGCGAAAACTCAAACCCCTTTTCCAGCGTTTCTACCATTCATAGACCGGCCACGGCGTCCGCCATTTGCGCGCGCCGGCGCGTGAATAGTTCGGAGGCAACAGAGATGCGCGCCCATTTGCTCGAAACACTTCCAGATGGCGCTCGCCTCTACCGCATAACGACCCACGCAAACGGCCGCATTACTACCAGAAAGCCCGCCTTCATGCATAGCGTTCGCCGCGAGCGTTTCCCTGTAAACATTACGGTTACATATGCTGCAGTTGCTGGGAAGCGTGAGTAGCAGTCGGGGATCTTTGAATGCTATCGCATTCCACTCTTAAAGGCGAAGCTTAAGCGTCCTTCAAATTTTTTCTCACCGATGCTTCCGTCTTTAACTTGCCCTTGTGAATGGTGTTTTATTACTACCAGAATCCATTGTACAAGAAATGTCTATTCTTGCATCATAAGTCTCCTGGCACTATTTATTCGCGAACTACACCACGTTTGCTAGGATATGAGGAAGCTTGGCTACTACATTTTCACAGAAGCCACATTCCTGCAGTTAAGGTATAGCTTAGAGAGATTTTTAAATGATTTTTTTGCCCATACAAAGACAGAGGAAATTCGTAAACAATCCCAGAGAACTGCATATGCAACCTTTGCTAGAATTCAGCGATTTTGCCAACAATGCAGGTGTTAGCTGTTGCTTCATGCAGTAAGATCAAACGCGTTAATTAAATCGGGAAAGTTGCAAGCAAAAATTCGGCCCCTCAGTTATTTCGTTCATCGCAATGCCAAAAGAAACAAAAGTGACAGACTGTAGTGCTCAAGAATCTCCAAAGCACCACTTGCACACAGGCCAGAGCACTTCAGCTTTTGCAAGCGAGCAAATGACAAATGTAGGACAGCGGTGGCACTGCCATATGCTGCCACAGTGAACATACATTACTACAATGCGAATGTTATATATACTCTACAACGTAAAAGAAAAAGAAACGGCGATTGAATTGCCGAGAGTTGACAATTTTAGATGTGTGTCGGGCTGCATGTCATCTGATGGAAAACATAGCTCAGTCAATTTCATTCTGACCTCATCACCCAACTCAGACCTTTGGCTCCAATGGCGCTGTTAGACTCCCCCTCACCTCCCCCGAGTGTGGCGCCCCCTCTTCCATTCATTAGAAATTATCACTTTCCTCCCTGCCTCATGGTAACCATTGTAAACCTTTCAATCACTACATTGCGGGCATTCTTTGCAGTAGCGGTGGCGAAGTGAAACGATATGGCAAGATTGGTCCACACGCGGAATTTATGCAACCCCATTCAGCATTTTCTCTGCAACCAAGTAACCAGTTGTCAATGACCCGCTAAGGTGGCTGGCGCAAAATATTCAACTTGTTCCGTTTTCCTCCTCAAAGGATAGCATAGAATTCATAAATACCCTGTAGGCTTTCCCTAAAAGTTCCTAGGTAAGAAAGTCCAATAGTAGGGGCCCATGGACAAAAATTGACTTTCAATACATTCCAAAAGCACTCGCATGGTAGCAGTATTATACAGTCGACTCCAGTCAATTCAACTCTGTTAATTCGACTTTCTGCTCAATTCGAACGTACTGATAAGTCCCGACAAAAAACCATACATTGCCCACAGAAGGAAAACTTTAGTTCGAATGCAAAAGCATTTGACGCTTAGGTAACTTCACACTGGTGCCCCCATCATGTGCCTAGCCGTTACTGAGACCATGACAACCAAAGGAATCCAGCACACGGCACTACTTATTGTGTCTTCAGGATTTCGTCAGCGCAAACGACAGCGTTCCGGTTTGCGGGCCACTCACCACTTGCATTGTCGGCAATGCGACAGTCCAAAGCAGAGATGGCATTTAAACACGTCTGCTCCCTTCACCACACGCTGGCAGATTCACAGTTGAAAAGAAAGTATCTGACATTATAGACATAAAGCAATAAAAAAATTCGTCGATTCATTTTGTCGCTGTGCTTTCTATCAAATATTGCACTCTGGCAAGGGTTGAATTAGGCTGTGCCAGCAAACTCCATAGTACCTCTGCCACAACTTAATTGTGCCATTCTAAGGTGCACGCCTCATCGCTTTGGATACATAACAGATGTAGTATCTGCAGTTGGCCAAATAGGAACAAGGGATTGCACAGCTTTTTGTGCAACCTAGCAAAGCAAAAACTAAGGCGCAAACGTGTATGAACAACTGAGGTGAGCCACGAGTAGTGCTCCCAACACGAGACTTTGGCATGCAGCGTCATGCACGCATTGCACTCCGCTAGGCTGCACAAAAACCATGCACTACAATGTTTGCATTTGAACTACTCGGATAGTATACAGGGTGTTCTTTTTAGCTGCACCAAATTTTCAAAAATTGCCTGTTCTAATTCTTGATCTAAATTACACAGACATAGCCATTACTTTTACGAGAAATCAAATTGCATAACTTACTACACAATGTAATTACACTGATTAGCTTTTTGGTTCATTACTTTACGGCACATATTTCAATTTGCAAATTGTAGCCAGCAAGTTTGCAAGGCGAACCCACTTGGAACGTGTTCTCAGGACTACACCAGTAGCGAGATATGAACTTTTTTACGTTTCCAAAGAAATGAATTGATATTTCAGCTACTATAAAACAGCATAAAACAGCATTTTTGTAAAGTGTGGAACAGTGAATTTTTACCACGTTTGATGCCACATCTCAAAACAGGTGCCATCCTCAGAGACAGCAGGGAGGAAGTGACACCTGCAGACGCTAGTCGTAGTAGACAGAATGTCTACATTGCCGGTAAAAGCTTGCCTCCTGGCAGCATGGCAACAAGACACTTCAATTTTCCGTATCTCCTAATAATGAAGTAATTTGAAAAATTATTGCTCTAGAAAGCTTCCTAGACGACACCCTACAACTTCCAGTGTATCACCAAAATTTGCAATGGGGCCTGGTGAGGGGCCCCATTGAAGCAAAAAGTTATATCGCAACTTTCACAGTCCTTTCAGGCATGTGGAATTACTGAATGGCTCATGCTTTGACGAGTTCCTTGCACTACTTGGCAATAATGACCCCCAGAAAAAAGAATGCGGATTACAAATTTTCGACAGTTTTATTGTTTTTTTTTCTCGTCTGCCAACACTGACCGAAGATGTACTTACAGGGTTAACATGATACAAAAAAATGTGCTGGCCCATCGTATGTACAGCTTTCGAATCGAGCAAAGCAGCGCTGAGGAGTGTAAATCTCAAAAAATCTGTACTTGCACGTACGTAAAACACACATACTTGTATAACATTACACATAACCTAACCGCAAGTAAAATGTCCTCGTGCAGCTTCACTTTTTTTTTGCTGTTTCTTCACTCCTTGTGGTTGCGCGCACATTTCACACACAAAGGCTAAAAAGGGCTACAGACACACTGTCTCAAACATTGCATCCAAGTCCTCAAGCTTTCATACACAAACATACAGATTTACATACACACACACTCATTTCATACCCCCCGCCAAAAAAAAAGCTTCCAGCAAAACTTGATCCCTGTCAGCTGGAGCAAATAAGATCAAATACTCTGAACAAAGACATTTTGTCCTTTCGCTGTCAGCTGGAACATGCACCTGAAGACGGCTTCCAACAAACGACGCCTTTTCTTCACGCTCCAGAAGAGAAGTTGGCGGATTCCAACATGCCTCTGCGAAAGCAGACTGCACAAATCTCCCGACGGAGTCTCCACATCAGCCAGAAAGTGCTGGAGGGCCCACGTGTGTGCACGTCTTTGATTAAAAAAAAAAAAGCAGAAACGACGAAAGCAATGGCACAAGGTGTGGGCGAGCCAGGCGCTGTGCTTCATGGTTGAGTCGAACTGGTGCCACTGGTGACCATCCCTGCATCTGCCTTCACTCTCTGTCACCTTCACTTGCCACTGGATGGATCTGTGTTGCAGGAGTCCAGGGTAAAAAAAAAAAAAAGTGGGAACAGTGAATGAAGTGATGACTGGAACAAAATGTGACACTTGTACGCTTGACACATGAAAAGGAATGCTGATGTGCTCAAACAGTAACAGGGTTTATACCGTTCTTTTTATTTGAAAAAGAAAAAAATTTTTTAACAACTTAGAAGGCTTTGACAAATTTTCAAGGACTACAGCAGCACTACATTGACGAATTGAAAACAAAGCTGTGTCCTGGACAAGCAAAGTTATTCTAATGCATACAAATGAAATCAATGGTACAAAAGAAAAAGGCTTAGCGAGAAAACCACTAAGGGATGCAACAACTGTGCCAACCAGGGGACATTTCTAGACATTACCAAATTATGCTATATTGTCGAATTCCACATCCTGTTAGTTCCAATCGTCTCACAGGGCTGCCATGACGTCCGATTGGCTCACAATACTGCCATTGCAGACTTTTACAATATGGTGGAATCCGACAACGTCCAGAGGTGTGCTCTGTGATTGGTCGGAATTGCGCTTTTGCTAAAGTAAATAAGACTGACTAAACACACGAAGGCAATTAAAAAGGTTTGCTTTCCAAACATTCATAAGATTGCACGCCAGAATAGCACCCCAGATTGGATTAGCTCGACCAATGAATTGCACTAACGTTATGGCCAGTTGCCCCAGCAAAATCTATTAAGTTTAGCCTAAATGAATTCCAAGATTTCTAATCGCTTCCACAAGAAAGTTGTAATGGTTTTTCGAAGCCCTGAAAGTGGCCCCTCAACCTTCATTTTTTTTCCCAAGGACCACAAAAAACCCCAATGTTCCTGCAAATGTGTAGGCCAGAACCTCACTATTTGCCATGTAGTTGTCACGTTGAAGAATGCCCCTCTGGACAGAAACTAATATAGGCACATGAGAAATTATCGGCAAGAATTAGCTAGGCCTGAACAAATAGTTTATCTTTGTGGGCCATATGAAATGCGCGAAAGTGATAACAGTTGACAGACTGCATATTCCAGTGCGTACGTGCTTCTGTCATTTTCCTGTCACCAAAATCAAAAGCAAAAATAGTAATGACGAAATATTAGCTAGCCCCTACTGAAAGCCTTGTTGGACATTTTGCCTTTCAAGGGACAAAGCACCATCAGTTTAGACTGATAAAGTACTAAAGTATTATTAGTTACATTTCCCTGTAATGGATTGATTACCAAAAGAGAAAATGAAGGTCAAATTTCCCTTTTTTTTAATTGTACACCAACATTCAAGAGCCGGTACATCAGTGTAACGTCACAGATTTCAAAGCATACACTTTGCTTCATGTCTATATTCTTACGGCGCAGCAGAAGTTCTTGAAACTTCCCAAATTCAGTCTTTTTATCTTTTAGAATACAATGTAGCCCATCTTTATCATTAACAAGTTAACTAGGCCTGATCACAAGGCAATCTATGACATCACGGTGAGTTTGTGTACGGAAACTACGAGACAATATTGCCACCCATCTTTCGGCCTTGCATCCTTCCTCGCTTTTCAAGCCTCTTCTCGTGGCAAGAATGGACGTTTTGGAATTTTTGAAAAAGGAATGAAGCTGCTGATATGGTACCTTTTGCAGGTAAGTATTATTAATACTGTTCTGTAGCACCTCATTTTGAATTGAAGCTACTAAGAGACCTTAAGCACAAACGAGGTGTTTTCTCTGTTAGCAAGACTGACTTCACAAATGAATGCCACACACACAAGAAAACATGGCCCTTCCTGCTTCACATTTTCTTGTGCGATTTGTGGTTATATTTGCACAGTCGATCATGCTAACAGAAATGCACCAATCAGCCGACTAAAACACCCTAGTGAGGTGTGCTAAAAATGGATGAATGCTGTGTAAGCAAGCACCTGCACTTGTACTCAGAGGAAGCCATAGCTTGGGATCTGCTTACATTTCTCTCCTTTAGCACACATTCTCCATAGGAAATTGCTGAATGTATTAATTGAATTTGTTGCATTTAAAAGAAAAAGTTCTAGAGACTGTTGGGAAAAGATTATAATTATTACTTAGTTTATTTTTCCAATTGCTAATTCAAGTGAATTCAAGCTTCCCATTGGATATGGTTATAGTGAGACTGTACCCACCAGCATACAGTCAAGATTGGCTGGCAAGCTGCAAGATCTGTACTTGCACTTGCAACATACTCGATTGTACCATGCACAAAGGGGCCACGACCATATATGCTCATTCAACTGTTCTCAGTTTACCATTGTGGTAACCGAAAGTACAGGAGCCAATATGGTTATGCAGAGAAAGAGACTGAACTGTCGGCACACATTTTAACCCGAACTCCCTTTAAGTCCCTCCACTGACTGCGAACATTTTGGCACTGCTTGTGTAACAATAAGTGTGGGGCCATCGCTGCGTTGTCTGCTCCAAAATATTCTGAAACTACTTGTGCGCTGTGCTGGAAACTCCTTGTTGCACATGCTCTGGCATCCAGGGGCATGCAGAAATGTTTTCACTCGTGTGCCAAAAGCAGAACGAACGAGGGATTGCCTGCAGAAACAAAATCTGGCTGGCTGCCAAGACGCACAAACAAAAGTTAAACCACAGGCACTGATCCCATAAAACAGCCTTTGTTTCATCAGCTGTCAGCGTTGCCAGGGTGCTGCATGGTTCAGTTGAGATGTATAAAAAGTTCAAATGCATATTTTCTACCACGCTGAATGTGCTGAAATTTTGCCAGCTTGCTGTTGGACAAGTATAGTTAACATTTTACGTGCGATTCAAGCTAAATAAATTGGTGTGATGGCCCCTTTTTATTGGTCCTGCAATTTCCGGGTGGCTGAAACTACCGAGCCTTTTGTAGAGAGCAGATACACTACAATGAGCTACCTTTCCAGGAGCAACAAATGTACTTTTAATATCGGTCAAATGTTATGGGCACTTCATGAATAAAGCAACCTATTCTACAATATGATCAACCCTTCATTGCTGATTTGTCATTATGGTCAAGAATGAAGCCAAAGCAGCAACAGATCAGTATGAATGGAGCCTAGTCACTGTAAACCGCACTGGTTAGAAAAATGCATCACAGTTGGTTCTATACCATGTGTTCCTGCTAACGTTAGCCAAGCTGCTCAATGAAAAAAAATGAATTTAAGAAGATGGTGCAAGATAAAATGATAAAACCTAGGGTCTTTGGTTGTCACAGGTCTGACAACTGAACACTGCAGGTCTTATGATTGTATCTTGCACCATGTTTATTTTTTTTTTCATTGAACCGCTTGGCTAACATTAGTTGGGACACCCTATATAAGCCTAAAGAAAAGCAGTGATATGCAAGGCAAGTTAAACAGAAGGTTGAAACAACTGAGCTGAAACTTTCAATCTCCAGCTGTACTAAGCCAAGCTATGAGGTAATCAGAATGATAAGCCTTGACAAGTTTATGTTCATTCATAGGGACAACAAAAGGATGAGTTGCGTGGTTTTCAACCATCACTGCATTACAAGAAGCGTAACAACAGACATGAGGGACTCTGGAGCTGTGTTCTGGAACAATCCCTTTCAGTGACATGTTACTGCGCTGAAAAATCCAGCAGGTTATTTCTGCACAGAGAAGGATCTTTGTTGGGAAGTGTATTCGCCAAGCAGTTTCTACATGTCCACTTGATGCAAAGTTGAAAGTGCAGTACTGAACTGGCGCATTACGCTGCTTCCCTAGGCATCGCCTCTGACAGTGGGAATACAGTCAATTCATTGTGCTGCCTTTTCATTTGCCACTTTTTGGGAGTGTCACCAGTCGAAGTGACAGATGTAAAAGCACTGCCTTACAGTACAAATTTACACACTGAAACTACAATGCGAGGCCCACATTGCATGTCTATAGCTTGTTTGTTCAACCACATTAGCCCTGAAGACTTTGTTCAGCCTGTTGTCGAAGAGCACCTTTACAGTAACTCTAGTGCATGCTTTAGAGCACCGCAACATAGAAAAGTATCTGCACCAAATGAATAAAACCAGGGCCTGTGAATATGATAGATCCTTGAAAACAATTACTCCAGAGTACAGCTCCCAATGCAGTGGTGAGTACACACAGTCAATGTGACATCAAAGAAAAAAAAAGAAAGGGTCAGTGCGACTATGCTGCAATTATGTGCCGGAAGCGGCTGCAATAGACAGCAAGTTCAATCGCACAAGCAGGAATGACAGCTTTACATGCAGGACAGTTCAGCTGGGCATGTTTTGCATGCATGCAAGGGATTGCATGAAACGATGACAGGATAGGGAACATCAGATTAGGTGTTGCTATAGCAACCAATTGTTTGGACAAATGTTTTGAAGCTAACACCAAATGGTTAGTGCCAACGTTATTAACAGATTAGAAAGCCAACCGACAAGCTTGCCTCTGCCTTAACTTGAAGTCCTTCCTTAAATCCACTGACCAGAGGGCAGTCCCACTCCATGCAAGTTCCACATCATTTGACACTCCGATACTTCGCCAAGCAGATAATAGCACACTCGAACCTCACTATAACCAAGTTGAAAGGAGAGGCAAGATAAGTTCATTATATCAGTTACTTTGTGATATTCTAACCGGAATATATGCCCAACGGGGTGCACAATTGTAAACGTGGAAATAACAAGATGGCTTTGCAGCCCGCAGAACTGCTACGCGGCCACACAAGCAATGAAATTAGAACAAAAAAAAAAAAAAAAAAAAAACAAAATCTGACATGTGCATCATGTGACTTAGCACCTGATGCAACAGCCTTTAGATAGCTGCCTTCTGTTCCATTGTGATGGTATTTCGCGTCCGCTTTCCACTTGGCTCGTCGCGGTCGAGCAGCGCGTGGCGCACAACACAGCTCTGCTGCGGTATCGAGGAGGCAAGTGAACTTCGGTTCGTGGCCTCCGAGATTCCACTGGTGCCAACGCAATCTCCGAGGGCACGCCCAGCCGCAGGGAGAAGGATAAGTGAATGATGCATGGCCTGAATGTGATCCCCGAGACTGCACCGGGGAGATCTTGGAGGCCACACCCAGCTATGCCTGCCTGCCTGCACGGCACACCATGCAGTAGAAGTGAATGCATTAACCTGTCGCACCGCCACGCAGGGTGGCACGGCTCGGGCTACCAGGCAAATGCTGGAGAGAGGTCGTTGGAGAAGTGAGATAGTGAGCTGCTGCTTGTACGCAGGTGAGCAACTACATGCGGCAGTGAGAAGGACCAGTGTTGCTCGAATACGTATTCAACGCGGGGGCGTGAAAGTTGTGACTGCCGCGGGGAGTGAGCCAAACCCAGCGGAAAAAGTGATGTACTCGGCGCACAACGGTCGGGTATTCTTTTAGGCTTTGGACACTGATACAGTTCGTTATATCTACTGGCTGGACAATTTTACCTTGTTAAATCAAAGTTTTAATACATGGATCTCTTAGAATTTCAAGGGGAATTTCATTCACTTCGTTCTATCTATTATTTCGTTATGAGGTTCAAGTGTACATAAGGTAGTCCAATAGTCACGAAGGACAAATTAGCACCATCTATGCACATGAATGTCCTTGTGCCTTGTCTGCAGTAATGGTTACAAAAGAATTATAATGTTGCCCAAACTGCCACTCAAGAAGCATCTCCCAATTGCTGCACAGACTGGCATGGGATTTATAGACACCACATAGAAGCTACTCTCTCCTCGATAATCCTCTACAACTTGTCTTATTGCACTTTCCTTGAATGTACTAGTGCAGCTTGCTACTGACCGACAGTCCATGCATTTGCCTTCGCTCTGAGCTAACTTCAAAGTGTTCATACTGCCTTTCATGTTGATTCGACTGCCCTCCCCCTATGCCAACTTCCCGCTACGCCAACTTTCCCCTACGCCAACTTTCCACTACGCCAACTTTCCCCTACGCCAACTTTCCCCTACGCCAACTTCCCGCTACGCCAACTTCCCGCTACGCCAACTTCCCGCTACGCCAACGTCATGCATGCATTTTTGCAGCGAGGTGCCTTCTTTCTGACCATTGCCTGTAAGGTTTCGTGCATAAAGTGCACGGCAGCTGCTTTCTCATCGTATTACTTTCATACTGGTGAGCAGGCAATTTTTCTTCTATCCCTTTACAAGCAGAATGGTTGAGGCAACACGCCGTTTCTGCCTAGATTTGAGGATGACTTAATTACAGAAGGATGTGCTGCAATCAAGGCACACCACCAGCAATGACAACTGAGGTATCAATCAAGACTGAAGAAAGGCTCTTTACGTTGCCGCACGTGGACATCTTTCTCATGACATGCCTGCAGCTGAATATATTGTCTACCTATGGGCAATGCCTCACAAATTCTCCCAAAATAAGTGGCCTCTACAGAATTATCACTCAACTACTAAACCAGCAAAGGTTACCTTTTAAACAATCCGTTTTCTTTGCACTAATGCGAACGAATCCAACTATGAAGTCATAAGTGCCTGCCTGAACAATACACCTTCTGGGTGACTGACAATAAGCTTGCAGACACATTGCTGCAGTTATCAGTTTTTATTTGATTGTTTTTTCGATTGGCCTACCATATTCACTTCAGGAGCACACCATTCTTCTGCTCTGCATATCTCCTCGCGCATGTGTTTTAAGAGTTTCTTAGTTAGCACAGTTCAGTCCCATTAAAAAAAATTAGAAGGCGCCAAGTATTTAAAATTTACTTCAAATCACCTTCGCTACTAAAAACTGAACTCGGAGCCACCATGAAACGCACCTTGGTGCAAGCGGAGCAGCAGAGGGCACCTCAATCGCACTTCTGCGACACTGGCGGAAACTCCGAGTCATCGGTGAGGCGCAACGCGGTGTTGGTCGGAGGCGACAAAGAGACCATTCCAGCAGCATCTGTGCTCAATGTTTAAAAGGAAACAGTCACACGTACCACATGAGGTTATGCAACTGCTATGCAGTAGTCGCACATCTGCTAATGCTTGCAAGGCTCTGAGCAACTGTCCCAACTATGTCTGTCTCAAACATGTCTTGGAAAACACTGGACGCGTCATGATGCATTTTCTAACATTACAGACCTTCTAAAGACCCATCAGCTTATGGCATTAAGCACAGAGGATGCCTATTGTGAGGCTAGTCTTCCACGGTAACTCTCAACTCTGGAATACTAAACACCCAGTTTCTTTTTCAACATGCACAGAAATCTCTGTAGATGCGCATTTTTTAATGCCACCTCTATCAGGATGTGACTGCAGCAGTTTCAAGCCAGAACTACAACCCTACGACTAGCAACAGTGCATTCCCACTAATACTGACAAAGCCATCTACTTCATATTTCTACGAGTAAAGTACCTTGTCTGAATACGAAAACAGATGACATCTTTCGCTGTGTGGCACCAAGATTTTGAGGGTGTGCTGTAGTCTGTTTTACGCACCTAAACCCAAGTACACAAGCACCTTTGTATTTGTCCCCTCGTGATGCAGCCATGGCAGTCTGGAAGGGTACTCGCAACCACATTCTAAGGGATTCCATGGCCACTTATTCAGTGCCTTGGGTAGAATTACATTTATCTTGTTTGGAAGTAAAAAAAAAGTTTGTTGCCCTACCTGCTAGGCCATCTACTGCCTGTCCACACCGTTTAAATGCATTCATGTTAAAGCACCCAAAAAGGCATCTAAAAGTGTTACTATTAATTAATCTAAGAATTAATCTTCCAATCTGCTTTTCTTCACATCTGCTTAGAGCTGGTCCCATCTTTGGAACCCTACATACAAATTTATGAACTAAAGCGTGCGACTCCCTTTTAATCCACACTCTACAGACCTTTTACAGCGAGTGGTGTGCGCATCGTGTGTGAGCAGCCGTTACAGCCCCCCCACCATTTAATAGCTTCTGAATCAAGAGCAAGCAGACATCAGCGATGACTGGCAACCAGTTGTTGGCAATGATTGCCAAAGCAAGACCACCTGCAGCAACAACAGTGTTACAGCCATTGCTGGTGCTGAAAAAAATATTGCGAAACTTTGAACTTTGATAAGCATGAAAGTCAGCGCTACATCCTCCCCGCACACAAGGGTGACCGACATACCCGAGCAACTTTACTTTCCGTAGCAGTGAAGACAAATGCGGAACAATAGGCATTCACCACGAGTTTTCTTTCTGCACCGGGAACCAAACAGCAGGCGAGCAATCATTCGGCCACATGGGATGTTTTTGCCCTCGTGTTCGCAAATACATTTCAATGTGCGCTATAAGTAATCGGAAACCACTCATCTGATCAGTGCTGGTGGAATGACACGGTGAGAACCAACAACCATGGTCAGAGCAGGTTGCAAACGCATTTTCCACACGCCCACTTACGCCTATTCCCAAACGAAATTGTTGCACATAGTCAATGTCAATAATAGGCGCACAGCCGTAACAGCCCTCTATTGTGCCATCTCTTAATGTTGCAGCCAGACATCTAGTTATGTTGTAGTACAGGCAGTACGGATAAATAAAATGTATGCACTGCCTCTGCACTTTTGGTGAAAGTCTTTTGTCATCTGCCCACTGCTCAAAGTAGTGGCCAAAATAACAGAGCCTGAAGCCACTGTGGCCATTGTAAAGGAGTGTGCGAACACTGGTCAGAAAGCGCTCAATGGCAGGCGATGTCAAGTGAGCAAATATGGTGGTGTCCATGGGTTTCATGCTGTAAACTGTCCATATGCAAAACAAAGGTGACTGAATCCTGCACCCTAAATAAAGAACACACAACTCCCTTTTAGGACATTTAATATAGCTACTAAAGAAAAGTGTGGAACTTGCACTCTAAATGGTGATTTAAAGAACAACTCTTAACCCCCAAGCCCCTTATATTTACCTACAAGGACAAGCTGCTCAGTGCCTTGCATGCTTCAGCATTTCTTTTTTCTTTTTTGCTTTCAATTTGACAAAATTTGACACGCTGCTGTGTTAGGCGCTGCCGCATCCGCCGCAAAGACGCTGCCAGGAGAGAGGCGCCATCTGGTGTCGCCCCCTGGGGAAGGCAGAAGGTTCCACGGAGGAGGAGGGAAGGCCTCGGAATCTCTGCCGTCACCCTGGGGCCAAGCTTGCTGTGCTGCTGTTAACGAGGGCAGGGCCACTTTCCCGGCAGGGGAAGAGAGGCAAGGAAATGGGGAATGGGAGGGTGCCACGGGGCAGGTTCTGGGGGGAAAGGCAGCTCGTAGGCAAGCAGGGGGACGGCCAACAAAACTGCAAGCGAGCATTTTGCGCACACAAAATGGCAAAAAAAAAAGGGTGAGCCCCGAGTGCATTCCTGCGTTGTCCTGAGCTGACTTGGTGGCAAGTGACACAGCCAACAAGCGGCAAACAAAGGTATGCAGTGATAAACAGCAATATGTTTTGCGCTGGAGCCAATGCTTCAACTGTCAAAACATTGGCTCCACCAACGAACCTGCCTTGTTCAACCACAGTTTGCTTCCTGCGAGTCCATTGTCTTGTTCGGATAGGTATGCAGTGTGGCACAAATTTTGGCTTGGTGGTTAGTACATCTCTGACAAGCATGAAAAAAGTAAGGAAGGATGCAGCTGCCGTCTTTCACAAGCATCTTTTGAATGCTTGGAAATGTTTTTCTCTAATCATGTATTCAACGCTTTTCTTTAAGGAACTGATGAGAACAGAGGTCTCTTGAAAGCAAGCTCACTATGTGCTCAGGTTTCGTTCATTCATTTAAACAGCCTTAGCTTAGCTTAGCAGCAAGCAGGGACTGACGTGTGCAAAAAGAGTGCAAGGAAGTGCTTTGACTGCAGTAAAATTGGGAACCCTGATGTGCATTACTGTGGCAAACTCAATGATGCCCGATGGTAATGAGAACCTACAGTGGCATGAAGTTACAATGTTACAAGTGTGCAATTTCAGAGCATTAAGGCTTGATGTGATACATTCCATGCCAAGCAAACGTAGGAGCATCTACAAATATTGCTGTGGCTGCAATGAGTCATTTGGCAGGAACCTTGTCAAAGTAGCAAGAACTAGTTCAGCCCTCTTTCGAAATTGCACACACGTACTGAAACCCTGTGCAACCACCCCACTTTTCTTTTTATGTATAGTACAACCTAGTTCACATGTCTGGCTTTCCTTCACTAGCTTACGTACCATTTCTTTATGGGTGCCAAAGAAAACATACTACAGCATCTCGCAAATGACGAACTTGCAATATGTGATCCTGGCTATCTAAGCGCAATCCAAAAGCCAATAGCCTGCTTGGCCAAGACAACGTGGTAGTTCCCCGTTACCTTGGTCCTAATGAGTTACGCAGTGGATGTGGTACATATCGTGGTGGTACACACGGTACAGTAAAAAAAAAAGTAGTCCATGATGCAGCACAGGCTTCCCCACTACACAGCACTGAGAACAGGTGCCATTGACTCACAGTGGTGAAAGCGCACATGCATTTCCATATGCAGGTTGTGTGCACAGAGTAGGATGTGCTGCTGAAGCTCGTCCTTCAGCTTAAGTTTGGAAGGGCCCAGAGCCTGTCGCGATCCTGCTGCAATGTTGTCCTGCCTCAATGCCCACACTCGACACAACTCTCTTGGAGACTGAGAAGCGTGCCAGCATAGAAATTGCAGTCCCCTCAAGAACCTTGGCTCCTTGCGAGAGAACGACGATGGAAATTGTTTGGCAGGCCAAAACATGAAACCTCCTGTGTGATCAGAGATCCACCAGCATTGCTACAGCGTACAGTGCAAGTTCTTGATGTAGTCTAACGTGAAGTGAAAACATTTATAGAGAGACAAGAAAAGAGGTGCCCTAGTTCCTCTAACGTGCAAGAAAGTCAGATGGGAGCACAAGACACCTTGAACGTGCAGAATGAGGGCCGTTGGTCTAAAATGTCTGTCTAGGATGACAGGCAGAGTCAAGCTAACAAGCTAAATGACTAGCAAATAATGCTTCAAGATTGCATTTAAAGAAAGCCATCACACATTTCAACTAGCGTCTATAGTCAGGCCCATGCAATCTTAAATTAAGAAAGCTTTCTTGCAGAGGTTTCAAGATTTTGCGAACTGTCAAAATGATAATGCATGGAATTCACTTTTAGCAACTGCATAAAAGTACAAACTTTCCAGCTTTGCAAATAGCCACATTCGGTAACCTTTGCAAACATGCATTATTGTCTTGCTGACATGCAAAAGCCAGGTTGGCTGAACAATTAACAGGCCAGAAAGCTGTTCTTTGACTAAGTTATGAGGCATGGCCTACAAGGACTGGCATGTTTGGTAAAAGTTCCTTTAACATTATTTTTAGTACACTTCCAACTAATTTCTGACCCATTGTGAAGGTCACTTTGTTTATGACACATCTGACAATCGTACTTACAGCAAGCCTATTAAACAAAGTAAACATTTAAATGCAGCACGCAAGGAAGCCAGGAGCATACACAAAGGGAATGCTTGCAAGTAGCAGGCCTCAAATGAAGGAAGCTAGGCACAGAAGGAAATAAATATTGAGACCATAAACTGAAACCCGTATGAAAGAAGGAACGTAAGGCAGGGGAAGCAATAATGATGACGTGTGAAAGAAAGAAGGTGCCTAGAAAGTGAAGCAACAGGGAATGTGTGCAGGAACAGAGGCTAGGGTGAGCAAGCAAGCCAAGCAGCAAGCAATGCTAGCAACCCCCCAGAGAAGCCAAGCCAAGACAAGCCAAACCAGGAAGAGGGCAGGGTAGCCAGCCGCAGAGCAGAGAAACAGTAAAAAGGAGGGGAAAGCCTACAGACCTGCCGGAGTATGGTCCTGATAACCTCGCACTACAGCGGCGTAGCTCGACAACCCTGCGCGCCAGAGACACACACACACATGGGGCCTGGCGATTAGGGCACGCCGTTCTAGCAAGGAAGACACAAACAGCAGCAGAAGGCACAGCACTGCTTCCAGACTGCGCATCCCTCATCCAACACATGTTCCCCTCCCCCCATTTTCACTTTCCCCACCACATTGTCACTCCATGTGTGCACCCATCCATCATTCTTTATCACGAAGCTACATACAAAGTGAACACAAACACAGAAGAGGCTTAGCTGAAGCATTAAGTCCTCTTTGCGCTAGTGTTTCTCAAATGGGCAAAGATGTCTTGTAAGCATGTCACAATGAATGGAGAAATAGATACATGTCTTCAAAAGAATGGCTCTAATGCACTGAGAGCAGTTTACTTTCATTTAGTTTCCAAACAGTTTGGGTCATTCCGGCTTGGCTTATTTATTCCAGTGATGGCTACCTCTAACTTCCTTGCCTCATTAGGTACCACTCTAGTGCCTTTTTGTACATCGGGACTAAACTCCATTGTAAACAGCTGACAACTTCTGTAAACAGCTGACATGATTGATTAAGATACTTTGATTACCCTGACAAGCATACATTGGGAGATAGAAGAACACACCAGTTGAATCCAATAAAATTCCATAAATTGTGCAATTCACTGGCAACATGAAACATGATCACCTGTCAGCTAAAGTGAAAGTGGCACAGGCAACGAAACCTTAAAATTTTGCAATACAGTGAACACAGTGAACAATTAGAGGTGTCAATTGTGCAGTTTGATCAACCAAAGAAAAAGGCACTGAACTGGTCAGTACTTGTGTATTGGTCGGCAACATTTTTACAAAACTGTGCTTTAAAGACAAGCTGACATCCACCTATTTGAAAGCCTGATCCATGCACGGTGCTTATGGCAAGCATTTCAAGTATTTCTGAAGCAGTACTTTCAATGAAACAAAATGACAAACTGCTACAGCTCAACTCGATTTCCTTAACCAGTTATGAACTCACATGTGTAGTGCACAGCCACATTCCTGGAGATTTACATCACCTTATTCAACATCTTGCCACTGCCTGGTTAACATGGACATGCACATAAACGCAGCAGTCAACTGAACCGACAGACGAGAAAAACCCCACCACCGAGCCACACAGAATAAGGTACCATCCCACTTGCAACGCAAACACGCAGAGCTCACGCCTAATGGTCAACACTTGGTAAGTGCCCTCCACCGAGCAAAACAAATAGCAACCAAGAAGCATGAAAAGGCAAGGTGCACAGTAGATAAGAATATGCTGAATCCTGTAAAACTGAATTCAACTTAACGTTCAATTAGTGCATCAACTTTACTTAAACTTATCTAACTGACCATCAGTATAAGACCCATTCTTTTCACAGCATCTTGCTTCACGAAAGGTGCGCAAACACTACTAAAGACAAAATTTGTTAAAAATCGGTGAAGTATGCAACATCTTCCACTGCATTATGCAAAATCTCTTCCAAGTGATTTATGCTATATCCTTTAAGGTCTTATTTAAGTACACAGTACATATTTTTCTGGAACTGAAAGCCCGCTGCTAATGCTATTAAAGTGACTGCAAATAAAGCTCTGGTACGATAAGTACCCTAGAAAAGTTTCTCACATATATTATTGATTCAGGGCATTGGTTCTCGGCTTTTGAACCAATACCTTTTTTCTTTTACCTTAAGTGCATTCACACACATGCTTCAAGTTAACTTGCAGGCGAAGTTGCCGAAGTTCCTTAAATGTTGCTCCACTTCAGTTCAATGCAGAAGTGACCTGTATATGCACAATGACCTAACTTGCATGCAAGCAGCAAAGTTCGTTTTGCGTTCATGCAAAACACACCGGCCACTCCTCTGCTTGGTAGCAAGGACATTTCTCGACCTGCTTCTCACACGGCGTCGTATCAACGCGACACATTTGTCGGTTGAAAGAGATTTGACGGAAATGACGCACGACAAGGACTACCACAATGCTGTGTCTTTTACCCTGCGAGTCTGGCTTGCGTGGCGCCGGAGTTGGCTGAGAGGCTCCATGCGCGGTCGCTTGGTCCGAGGCTGCATCGCCAGATTGCGACGGCGGTGCCGTTGTGGCTTCGCGACCGTCCAGCCTACGAGCCACAGACATGCATTTCATTACGGCCACCCTCTACTTGGGCTACAAAAGAACAGCAAAACGCTGGTTTCCATCTACCACAGACAGATGACGGAGTGGCACTACACCTGAATAACCTTCCCAATCAACCAGCAGCACTGCATCAAACTGGCTTCTGGCATACCCTATAGTGCATTTGACACGCAGAATGCAATGCCACAAAAGCTCTGAAAGCGGTGCAGTCATAAAAGTCTCGCTCCACGTGTTTCGCGTGGTACTTATTTTACACTTCTGATACTTTCCACAAAATTACTATGTACCCATAGCAGGGCGGTTATGTTACATTCACTAGTTGGGGAATGCAACGCAAGGAAGACAGGGACAAAGAAAACACAGAACACTGAATAAATACTTCATACAGATAGTTTTCACGCAGTGTCCCAAAGACAGCATCTCGCCATGCTAGTATCCAAACTAGGTGGTCACGACGACAACAGTGCACCATAATACCAGGCGTACATCAGTTTGCTTTTCGATGGACAACTTTTCACCAGATTACCCCGATTATCTTTGCTGTTGGGTGCAGGATGTGATTTTAATGCACTACCAATGTCGCATTTTCCTGTTTATGCAGCTTCTCTTGCTAGTTCCCCCAAGATGGCAGCCACAATGACTTCAATCCAATGTATATTGCAAATACGACAAATTAAGTATTTATGCACCATTGCGTTCTCGGTGAAATTACGCTTTTGTCACAAGTGTGCTGTACGTGCTGGTGGCAGAAATGTGTCACTCTGCTCGTCTGGTGGTGAATAAGTTCACCTCTGACACTCCTAAGCAATAAACTCATCTGCCTGCGAGACCATATGCAACATTGACCCCTACCTACAATTGCAAGCAGTAAGAAGCCTTTAGTCTTCGTAGTGTTGCCTAACCTGTACGAAAGTCCTGCAACAAATTTTGCGACACTAAACTTCCTATGAATAGTCTCGCCTGATCCCATGCTGCAAAAACTACCAAGTCTCAACAGGCAACTGGAATAGGGAACCAGAAGGAATACTCCCTTCTTTGAATGCACAATCTGCTCCCCCACTACTTATTGGTTGACAAATCGCTAGCCTTCACTGCACTGCATGCAAGTTGTCGAAACAGTATATTTCAGCATTTCCAATAAATGTAAGTGGTTCCAAACAAACTATACCCATTTTATTTTACAGACTGGTATTTATTGGAAAAGATTAGTATTCGAGATCGCTCTCAATGTGCAAGCATACTCCGAAACAATGAACGCAGGCGACAGGGTTCGTAGCAGTCTCAAACTATGAAAATTCCAAGGGTTTTCAAGAACTTTTGACATCAACTTCAAGGACTTCAAGCAAGGTTATGTGTGTTGGCTTAAAAAAAGAGTAATGTCTTCAAAACAAGCTCATCTTTATTGAAAATGAAAGGGAAGTAGGGCATACAATGTCATGAAATGCTAGGAACTTGCACACTGAATGTATTTCAATTTCTTTGCACTTTTACAGGCTTAGTTTGGTATCAATATATAGGCAATTGCACTTATTTCCCCCTTTTTCTGTTTGAGAGCCTGCAATTGAGTCTGCTTTGTAGCAGTCTGCTGCAACGTACATCACAAACTTCCTGCAGTATTTTTGCCGTCATTGAACGTCTTGAAGTTCCTGTCATTTTCTCTCTTGCAGTCTTTCCGAGGTTGTTTGATTCCAAGATGCAGTAGAACCTCGTTCGTATGTTTTGGAAAAATGCACGAAAGAATGTACTAACCCGTAAAATGTACGATCAGAAGTTAAAAAATTCGGCAGACTAAACTGTAGTTGACATCTACGTAATGTGAAGTGTTGCAGCACGAGACACGACAGGTGCCAATCTGGTAGGGCCGGACACGACATGCGTAGTTTTTGCAGCTTCGGCAAGGTTATGTTCGCCCTCTGCGAATTCAGCTTGACTCTGTAGTACTCCTCAGAGGTTTGAGCATGAAGCACAATCCAAACCGTTGGAATGCCTCTTGAACAATCGAAGATGATGATGATTGATGTTTAATGGCGCAAGGGCATCTAAGGCCAAAGAGCGCCAGTACATGTGTTATGGTTTAGTAAAATTGTGAGATTAGGACTATGATTCGAAGGCTGTGCTTTGCTTCCTGCAGAAGTTCTGTGCATTCATTGATCGGAGAATCCCAATGATGCTTGCACAACTAGTTTGCAGCAAAGAGGGCATCCGTCATGATGCACCTGTTAGACCTTGAGCGCCGCCGACTGCAATCCACACAAGCCTCGCCAAAGGGTGCCTTGGTGGTCACCATCAGAAACTTGGTACTCCCTTATAAATGGCAGCACATCTTTTGCACTTCTGCAGCCTTGCCTTTTGCATGGCTAGCAAATGTTCATTTCTTCAAGGGGAGCATGTTTTTTTTTTTTTCATCCTCGAAGTCAATGTTCCCCAAGAGGCTGACAATTTTTGCAGCTGCTGATAGCACTGAGCCCTCCACAAACTTGCAAGGCTTTCAAGGTCCTTTCCTAAAAATAATGTCAGCCTTATAACCTTGATATTCAATCAAAAATGGCCCGAATATCATGGTGATCTTCGAAGAGGAATGTGAAGTTTTGCTGGCACCGACGAGTCCCAGCAGACATCGGGCACATGTTGGAATGCCACACAATTTGGCAAGCTGGCACTTCATTCCTGCACTTTGCATGCACGTGTTCACTGGCAGGTGACACGAAAAGTCAACTGTGGCTTGAAAACAGGGTATCCAGATCCCATTTGCTGGCAGCAAACCCTGCCCTGTAGGTGTTAAGTCCACAAGTGCAAAACTCCAGACACAATAAACTTGACTGTCTTGTGCGTGGACCTTGAATAAAATGTTCAAACAATTTTACATTTATTTACATAAATCTAGGTCCAACTTAGACAGGCTGACCAGTTCTGCCATTGCAAGACTGTCCCCAGGGCACCCAAAAAAATTTTCTTGGGATGTCTTCCAGTGATGTGTCCTGCAAGGCCGCGTGGTAACTCGTGGTATCAAGCTCGGATTGCAGGTACTTGTTTAACGGCTTCTCATGCAGGACGGCATCACAGCCGCACTGTTCTACTACATCCTGCAAAGACAAGAGAACACGTAGATGCAGGCTGTGACAGAGAGGGACGTACGCACATTTTCTTTTCTATCACAGCAGAATGCTCTCACAATTTCACTGCCCGAAAACACTTTGAAACTGCTCACCTGTGCGTGAAGATGAACTGCACGAGCAGCCGGATGCCACCATTTTGCAAGTCCACAACACACTGGCATAGGTCTCAAGTTTGTTCTACATGCATGGCTCAAGTCCGACGACGTTGAAGGCACGTCTCTGCAAGGTCGCTCATTACCCCTTTTTGAATTAAAAAGGTGCCATGCCTAACATTGCCTCAGAGATGCTGCAACCTCCTGCTAAACAAATTTATTATCGTGCTGTCGTCCTTCGACATCCAGCAGAACAGATTTTTTGCTTCACACCATGGTGGTAGCGTTTAGGCTTATCTTGCTTCGCCAAGTTTATTGCTGCATGCACGATGGCCGCACTTGTGCGCTTATGATTCAGCATTGCTGTGCCTGTCATTGAGCTATGAAGGGTAGAGACTTGGGCATGTCGGTAGTTCAAGTTTAAATAAGAACAGTGAAAGATTTCTGGAAGTCAGCGCTGTGTGTATCTTTTTGTCCCAGCACCTCGCGCTGGTCTTATTTTAAACCTGCCATTGAGTTGCAAGCACCATGAAAACCTTTCTATCTTGCCTCTTGTCTAAAAGCATTACCGTGAGGTGCTCGCTCACGTGGCTCTCCCGAGCCATTTTTCTACACACAGGCAGTTGCTCACAAAGCAACGATAGTGCCATTTGTGTGTTTTCATAAGATGTGCAGAAACTGAACATCTCGCATAGCGATAGAAAAAAATTGATCACTCAAAGTTTCTCACTCCCTTCATTTTTCTGGCCAATGCGCAATCACAGAGTTTTCTTGCAGCCACTGACAGAATGCCTTACATTAGCTATGGCCATGCGTCCTGGGGTCACAATCTACTTGATTTTCCATTCTCGCCTTTCGTCATTGGTTTGGATCTGTTTCAGAGCTTGCCACAAAATTGTTCCAGCTACATTACAATATTTCGACCCTGTTTGGAATCTAGTTCTGTGAATTTTACTGTATCAAATTATGCTAGTTTATTCACCTAAGTGTATAATGCAAACAAAAATAATTGTCAGTTTAATGTCAACTAAATATTGTTTAAATTCACAAAGTAATTCAGAATAACCTTAACCTGCAATAAAAAATTTTGACCCTGGTGGGACACATTTCTCGACAAAATTGTGACCAGCGCAGGGTAAATGGTAGCTGCCACGTGAGCTTGAATGAAGTTTTTACGGAGTTTTTATGTTTGCAACATGTTTCCCGCTTTTCATACGAATTGAGCGCAAACTCTCTAATGGAAGTTTTACAACTTAGGCTGCACTTTGAGCTATCAAAGTCCAAGAGGTCTAGAGCAATCTACCGCTTAAACATCCGAGGTACAGCCAGGATTGCTGAAAATTGCATGTTCCTGCCACACTGAAAACCTTAGGACAATTTTCTCGACGACCCGACGACCCGTGAACCATGCTTCACATCGAGCACGGCACAGAAGGGTGCAGCGAAAGAATAGTGGCAGCCCGCCACAAAGCAAATGCACGTGGCACAACTATCGGATGGCACTGACTTTCGGCCACTACGAGGTGGCCAGACATTAAGTTAAATCCACTACGCCTAGCCAAAAGTAACATTCAATGGCTTCCAATGGCTGCTCCCACGGAGTAATGGAAGCCACTCTCAATTGCGTACTGCAAGTGCCAAAAGCGAGTGCAGGAGCCAGAAAAGCGTCATGGTTGCCATGTTCTGGACACTACCTTTAGGGCATTTTAAATATCACGGGCTTTCAAAGACTGCTACGAACTCTGGTCAATCCCAACCATGCAACTTTAGGTACTCCAAACGAATAAGTTAGCAGTCAGTTGCAGACTACCTGTGCTGTTTGTACAAGGTACAGTCGCCACCCTCGACAGGATCCAAGTTGTAGACGTACAAGTAGCCGTCCTTGGTTGCCACCAGTACCCTGGGTATTTTCTGAATTCTGCAATCAAAGACAAACAAAACATTTGTATTGGATTCAGTTGAACCTTTGCATAAACACAGATATAAGAAGTTAAAACATTTTATTGCTATCAGAATGTCAGCAATGTATGATTCTTGATAATCCGATGTAACAAGTACTTTTGTGTCAGAGGTTTGATCATACAGCAGAATCCCATTACAGCGAACTTTGTGGAACCGCTAATTTAACTAGTTATCTTGAAATATTGTAGTACTGAAAAACCATTATTTTCATGTCAGTAATGTTACACAACAACGAAAATTATGTACCTTTGCAGCTGATGCACGTGTTGGTACGTAAAAATAAATGAAAATGCTGGGCACAGTTTGACTGCAATTTATTGCTTGAAGAAGTCCAATTGCCTTCTGGCAAGTAGACAACAAGCGCTGCAGGATGAACGCCTCCACATCCTCGACCTTCCTGTGAACGTCATAGGGGACATCTTCACAGGGCCAGAGGATGATCTGGTCTTTTCTAGAAAATCTAGAACATGTGCTGGAAACTGTCTTCATCTTTGTGCGTTGATCCAGTGTTGGAATCATTTTCGTCACTACTGCATTCTTCTTGCTCACGCACTTTATTCGCAATGTCTTTGCTGGTGAGTTCCGCGGATGTGGCCGCCGCGCTGTCACTGTCAGTGTAATCACTGAAGGTCACAGTGGTGTCTGCGGGAAGCTTCTCTAAGCTCATTCCACAGTTCTGGGTTGAGCTCCTCTGTGTCCTGGCAGTCTTGTGGCGTAGATGAAGCCTTCAATAGGCCTACCTTTTGCCAGCAGTTGCTGGTTGTGCTTACCTTGATGTTCCACGACGACCCTGTAAGCATTTCTGCAGCTTGACAGATGTTGACCTCTGTGGGCAGCTTCAGTCGAATGTTAATCAGGAGGCGATGCACAAGATGCTTCCAAAATTTGGCCTTCACGCATCTGATGATGCCCTGGTCCAAAGGATGGAGCATTCAGGGGCATAAATTTAAGTTGCACATTGCTCAATTGCATCTTTACTATATGTGCCAAGCAAGTGTCAACAATAAGAATTTTTCTGTGTTTCTTCATTGTGTCGTCGAGCTGCAGCAGCTACTGCGTGAAAAATTCTCGCATCATCCACGCTTTCTTGCAACGAGAATCTTTTTCAAGCAGCGCAGCTTAGCAGAATTGCCAACAACTGGCGACTTGAGTTTTGCTATGTGTGTGGAGTTATAGAAGAACAGAACTGATATGCGGAGACGCGATTTCTTTCCACCCTTGCACTTGTCACCTTAAAGTTCATCGTTTTATCATGCAACAGCTGATAAGAGCGTGCTGTTTGGTTGGCGTTGAAAACGTCATACGGAGAGAAAGAATATCTCTTGAAAACGTGAAAACGCTCATTCCGCCAGGCAACCGCACTCTTGCAATCTGCTGCCTTTTCTTCGCCACAAGCAACCTGCCAAGCAATGCCATTTCTTTGCTGGAAGCAATAAAACCATCCGGCACTTGCATCCGGCATGTCCAGCATTCTTAAACCATGTGAGGATGGCATAGTCGATGTTCTGGTAGTTGCCAAGCCACAAGCGTTTTCTTGAGGGAGCCAGCTGTGACTATGTAATTTTAATATATTGTCCAGATTCTTGAAAATCGTTGCCATTGTTGATGGTGTGATAGCATGCTCCCTGCAAAGGGCGACTTGCTTTTTTCCAGCATTCAGCTGTATCGGAATGTCCCCGTTTTCTTTGAGCAACAACTGGCGTCGCTTCTTTCTAATGCGGGGGCCGTGTAGGTGACCGTATGCAATGCTCACATCGATGCCGATGCTGCGAATGATGATAGGTGTAAGCTTCAAGGACTTGATACCGAAACTTCAACGGAACTTCATATTAATGAAGCACCTTGGTGATTGCGGGAGTACATTACATACATTATTCTGAAATATTAGGTGATCTGAAATTCGTAGTCTTGAAAGTCGTTAAAACTGAAAACAAGCATTTTGGCGAGGAATATAAAAAAAAAAATACACATCTGAACATTTCATGATCTGATGTTTGTACTAACATTATTTTATTGTAGTATTATTTGATGTGTATTCAATTATAGAAGTCTATGTTCAAACTTCAATAAAATTAGCACTTACATTAGGGGTGTGTGAATATTGAACAACTTTGAATGGCAGTCAAATAATACATTATTAATATTTGTATTTGGTTTGAAAATGATGTACTAGAGAATATTTTTATGTTCAATAAGATATGATGAATATTAAACAAATTAATAGCTAAACCTTGATATAACAAAGTAGATAAAATTGGCAATTTGCTTTGTTATACTGAAATTTCGTTGAATTGAAATTTCACCCTTTATATAATAAGCACTCGCCAATCGATGTTCTTTTTACATGGAAGGGGCCACAAGGTTTTCTGAATTATCAGGCAATCCAAAAAAGCAATTTTGAATTAGAAAAAAAACTTCATTGTTGAATATGAGAGTTAGAGCCAAATATGCGATTTCATGCTGCGTCGATATCTTCACAAGCACGGCACGAATTAAACAAAGTCAGCCTCACTTTCACACCCACTCCACATTCGTGGTTGATAGCCTGGAGTGCGACGAGCCATCATGAAAATTGCCGACAGCTGGGAGCAAATGCTGCTTCTACCTCTCGCTTCGACGAGTCCAAAATGAGATTGCGCAAACTCAACTACTAAACGCGTGGGAAGACAACGCACATGATGCCATGCAATCTCGGCACGCCCACTCTTTGCACACACGGCGGATTACCTCTCAAGCAGGACAGCCATCAGCATACGTGCTCAGCCACGGCTACGCTATAAAGGAGATGCCTATCGACCTACACAGGTAAATAAGTGCTTATACACTACAAAAAATAGAATGTGTTCACAGTGTGCAATGGACACGGGTAGACCTAGATTTAAAATGGAAGTTTGACCTCGTAGTGTTCCAACATATTGCAAAATCTGCAAAAATTGAGCTGTGAAAGGATGCTTTATTGGTCCAAACTAATTCAGCGTACTTTTTTTCTTGTCACTTAAAGGGTACTTAAACCACTGAGCTCGAAAATTTGTTACACAGTGGAAGCTGTGTACCAGTATACTAGGCATACATACATTTGGAAGAATGTTTTTAAAATATGCTGTAACATCCAAGTTAGGAGCACTTGATTAAATTGTATGTGGCAGCTACAGTTTCTCACTTGCTTTTGCCACCCTCCCCACAGCAGCTCTTGTTCCTGACTGCACTCTTGCCAACTCCATGCACAGAAGCAAAAACTACAGGTCCCATCAAGATGCCGAGAGGCGCCCCCCGCTGCTCACCCCTAAACACCCTCTGTTGACTGAATGGAAACTCCAAGAAAGATTCACTGGCTCAAGCAAAGAGGCTCAAGCATTCATGTGTCCGCCTGGAGCGAGAGTGTTGCGGCGTCCGTGGCAAGGAATGTGAAAAACAAACAATGAGCAAGAAACATTGCACTTTGGGGGCGACATGGAGGACTATGTCAGCATCCTTTGCGCGCGTCACTCTTATTGCACGGTGTGGCAGGGGAATCTATGCAAAATAACAACAGTGCAGGCCAAGAGCCAACAGCGGCGCTTTCATGGACAGCTCGCATGGTGACAACTTATGATCTGATGGGTGGATGGGCAGAATAATTAATTTTGTGGCTATCACTCTAACAGCCTTTAAGAAAAACGACCGCTCTACCATGGTCCCCTGAAGTTTGTTATATCGAGATTTCACTGTACAGTGCGCGAACAGACTGACAGGGAAAAGCCAGGTAAGCAGCATGTTCCTTGATTATTTAATCTGAGGTGTCCCCACAGCACGTAGTGCTGCCCATGTAAGCGAAAGACGATCGTCACTGTATACTGTGCAAGACGCGTGTTTATATACAGTCAACGACCGAATTTTCGGACGCCCAAATTTTCGGACATGCCTGATATTTCGGACGTCTTCGCGGCACCGCCACGAGCCCCATAGAATCAATGTATAAGGACATCTGAAGTTTTGGACGCTCGAACCCCCCCGCCGTCCAATTTTCCGGACTTTTTGACGGACGGAAGGAATTTTTGGCTCCTCGCGCAGCGCCCTTGAGAAGGAAATCCACTTGCAGCCGAAGCATATCACCGCTTTGAAGCACAACTAGCCGAATCTAGTCGTCGCACACCGATTTGGTCTGGCCACGCTGGCTATGTTCATCGCCGCACTTCCGCCTCCGGCGGAGTTTCCGGAGCGGCGCCATTTTGTTTGTTCGTTTGCGCAGGCCACGTTTTGGCTAGCGTGGTGTGTGGTTGTCTGTTGTGTCAAGTGTGCTCTGCGACGCTAGGCCTAGGTGCTTCGACGCTCGTGAGCGAACTCCACTGTTCGCAACTTGAGGATTTCGCTTGCCTTCGATGGCGCCCACTCCGTCTTCGTCGTCCTCGCCGATGGCATCGAAGCGCGGAAAGCAGTACCGTCGGACGATGTGATCAACGACCTCCGCTCTGCTGGGGTTTCCATACCCACGGAAATAACTTTTGAACAGTTTGTTGACGCTGACAACGAGCTCGACTTCCGCGCAGAACTGAGTGACGAGGAAATAGTCCGTCGGGTTGTGGGGGATTCAGAAGACTCCGATGTTGAAAATGAGGAGCCAATGCCTGCGCCACCTACAGGCGCCGAGTTGACGCGAGCACTGTTGACTCATCGGTGTACAGTGCTGACATGACCCCCACCTACATGACAGATCGAGGCGAATATGATCGCATGCAACCGGAACGCCGTCAAAACAACAATGAACAAGTTCTTCAAGCCACTGCAGCAATAACACCGCCTGCCCGACGATGCACATGTACATAATAAACCGGCAGTCGGCTGCATACAGAGTTTTTTAATGCCTCTTTTTATAGCCACTTCACTGATGCTGTGGCAGGGTTTCGGAAGCCTGTTACTTCGCCCTTTACCTCTAGATCCGAGAAAAAAATAAAAAGGGTGCGTTTTTTTGCATGCATTCATTTTTTCGGACTGCCTGAATTTTCTAACGTTTTTACGTTCCCTAGAGGGTCCAAAAAATCTGTTGTTGATTGTATATGCAAAACGAAATGTCAGGCAGTTTAGGGGCCCCTTCAAAGAGTGGAAGGGCATAGATGCCACAGGTGCTTACGTGCTGAGGCAGCACACCGTGCGCACCCCGCTGAAGGGGAGGTGGACCGTGGCGAACGACCGGCCCTGGTTGAACACGTCGGTCACCTGCGTGGGCAGGTACGAGGCACTCTGCATGAGGGCCTTGCCCAGGTAACCCATCCAGGTGCCGGGCTCCTCGGCCACCTTGTTGGCCTCCTTCGGGTCCTCGAGCTTGAAGATGTGCACCGTCTCAAAGTTGCTCGATGCACACAGGAATAGCGAGTCGGCGCTGAACGCCAATGAATAGATGTCGGCACACCTGCACACGGCGAAGATCGTCAAACATTGCTCAGCCCAGTAATGCTTGACAACGGGCTCTCACCCGGATATCTCAAGTTACTGCTGTCCCACATGGGAGAGTAGCTTGTCCATAAACTAGGCAAGGTTTACGAACTAACGGGTAACCAGAACTGTGGACAGCATTAGCAGATTTGTAACTTGTGAAGCAGCGCAAAGTACCCAACATAAAGAAGTACAATAAATGGACAAGTAGCTCGCAACTACGCTTGACTTTTTTTAAAAAGCAGCGTTCACATATACACACCCACTGGCATGCACCACCATGCGCCAGAGTGTAAATATTTTCATTTCCGCATGCAACTTTCCTCGCTTCCACAAGCAACTCACCGCTTCATGCCTCTCCTGAATTCGTACAGCTTCTGTCCGTCAGAAACGCAGAAAACTCTTATGACCGTGCCCTGCAAGAGTCATACAATTTCTTATTATCTTTGGCTTTCCAAGGCAATGACAGATTTGAAATGGTGCTGCGCACAAACCTTCGTGGAAGCTGTGGCGATCAGCGTACCCGTAGAGTTGAACGCGAGGGCGGCCAGTGCACTGTTGTGGGCAGGGATCATCACCTTGGCTTGCTGAAAAGAGGGCACGGGTTGGTATTGCTCATGGCAGTGAACTGCAAAGTAACAGTTTTTGCAGAGTGAACCACAGACACTCGATAGCGCAAAAAGTCAGATCTGCATGCTGAAATTATTTGTCAAATAGGCGGGCCGTAACATGTAAATAAACTGTGCGCACTGTGGGGCAATGGCTAAGTTAACGACCTGTAACCTGTAAATTCAGATTCAGAATACTAGCCGAGCTCGGATTCGGACTCTGACAAAGTCGCATGAGAGGAAGAGGGTTCCGCATCGTCAGATTCGGATGTTGAACGGATTTTATAGTCAGGCTGATGATGATGATGATGTTTACTAACAACAGCTGCAGAACACTGAAATGTGCATATTGCATTGACTATGTTATTTATATACCAATCATAATCAAAAATAAATTGCTATGTTCATTCTCTGTTATGCTCGTTCCCTGAAACCAAGCCGACACTGGGGGTGCGTCACGGCCAGAAATGTCCGACAGCGAAAGGGTTAAAGAATGTGCCACGGAACACGAGAAAAACTACAACAAGAAAATGAGGTTTACACTCAATTACGTAGTAATCCTTGCTTGAATATGGCTTAGGTTTGCGTGCAACCATCACGTGAAGTAACAACCAGAAGATAGGAGTTGAGCAACAATGAACAACGAACCAGGTTGAGTGCGTCGAAGATCTGGACCTCGCCGAAGTTGTCCGAGCCCGGGTAGGCCAGGTAGCAGTTGTCACTCGAGGGCGACAGGGCGCACAGGCCTTTCGTGTTGGGAGGAGTCTCCCGGATCGTGTGCAGGACCTGCGACCATTTCCCGTCCTAATTTGCAAGGAAGAAAATCCACGCCGACATGAACGACACCCATCTTCTTCCTCCACCACACAGAATGCCGCAGGTTAAAGTGGTGCAGCGTATTAGTTGCTGGCCGGGCAAACATCCTGGGAGAAGGGGGACAATCTCCAAGATGGCAAGGAACAGCGAAGCCAGCAACACTGAGCAAGCCATGCCGCTTGTTTTGCGTGGGCTCAGAAGCAGGGCATTTTGCCAGACATGCAGCTCATGCACTGTTGACTTACGCCAACGGAGGCATGCTTTCGCCGACACTTTTATTGGGAAGAGAGTGAAGTGCACGCCCTTGCAGATCAGTAGTACGGCCCTGGGCAGGCAAGTTAGCCGAGAGCTCACGACTACGAAGTGCAGCTTGGGATGCAGGAGGCCTGGTTCATCTAATGCTGTGCAACGTACCTCAAATTGCGCAAGAACAAGCTCCACAACAGTTGCTGCAGCTGTACACAGGGAACAACTTCAGTCTTGGCATGCTCTGCGCTGCAACATCTTCGAAGCATCATCACTGTGGCGCAATGTTTGCGCAGTGTTAAGCGCATGCGTTTCAGTACAAGAGTGCAGGTGCTGTTGCAGGTTTGCGGCAGACACGGCCACAGCAGCAGCGACATGCAGGAATGTCGGTGAGTGTGGATGAGCAAAATCCAGAAGCCACAGAGCACAATGGTCAGTGGCTACTAGGTAGCCACTCCCTCAGAGGTGCGTCCAGAGCCCACCTTTGACAGTTCATGTTCTCACAGAAAGGTTGTTTGGGAGGACCTTTTATAGATGTGATGGAAGAAATCGGGACAACCGATCCTGCAATTTGTCACAGCAAAGCTGTTAAGGGGAGTTTTGCAGCCATTATTGCGTGCCAAAGGGCGGCACGGTGTGGTGTGCTCAGTATCAATTTATTAACGAATTTGTTCGTAATAATCACCACTCCTCTCTGTAATGCCCCCCTGGGCCTTGAGAGTACGACAATAAATAAATAAATAAATAAATAAATCTGCAACTGCGTTGGAGACGCAAATTTTGAAACGTAATTATCAATAATTATGAAATAAAGTTAGTCATACACACTGACAGTTACTATACATTGCCACCGACACGATATGAATCTCTGGCACTGTGTCTAGAAATACCAAAAAAGCCGGAGGACACTGCCATTTTTAAGAAAAAAAGTTTTTAAAGTGCTAGCAGTGTTCAGTGGTCGTACTGTACACAATTTTTGGTATTCAGCTAGAGCTAGGGAGACGTGTGCCCTTGTGATGCCTGTCATGCACACGCATTTGGAAACTATGGTACCAATAACATGAACTTTATGAACGCCCCCGCAGGCATTGCACACTGCAAGTGCAGGAGGACAACTGAGGATGCAATGAAGGCAGGCTAGTTGCCGAGAAGGACAAGGTAATACTAGCGAGCGTGTGCCAAGAAAAGGTGCATCTGTCTGCACGCATGCAACAGAAGACGAGCACTAGTGACAACACTGATTCAAAGCAGCACAAAGCAACAACATGAAGAGTCAGCCTGTATTCTCTTTGTCCACAACCCTTCTGCCACTCGCAACTATAGTGTTCTTAACTGTGCCCTAGTAACCACTGTTTATGCAGCTTAAGCAGGGACAAGCCACTTTAAATTTGCACAGCTAATGTATATTTATCTGCCGATTTACAAATGCAATTATTCTTTTCCTATGATAAATATTTTGTATGATGCTCAAAATACGATGTTCTTTGTTTAGGGCCTAATTAGAGAATTAACATAAACTTGCACGGTAACGTATAGCACATGGAATCGATTCTGAATGTTCATAATGTGTCATAAGCTATAAATCATCCTGTTAGGTTATTTTGAGGTGAAGTCACTTAAGTGTTAAAATATCCCACCTTGACAATAGAAAAATATCAAGTTGGGCATTTCTTATAACCAAGTTTGACAACCCATAACTTCTCTTCAAATAGCTTCAAACAGCTTTTGACACACTACGCACATTCAGAATCTATTCTGTGTGCTGTACGTTACCGTGCAAGTTGCTGTTAATTGGCTACAGGGTTCATGCTGGTGTATATGACAAAAATTCAAGGGTTTTTAAGGACTTTCAAGGTCCCGTGTGTCAATTTTCAAGGACCACACACAGGGCCATAATTATACATGCGGGCACCCTTCTTTTAAAGGAGGCTGCACGCATGTATAATTATGGAATACGTACTGTGTCCCATGACGATTGCCCCTTCCCACGCTTGTTAATCTTCACCGCAATACTTTACGTACGCTTCACCGCGTAACATCGCTGTGCTGAAGCGCAGCTGCCTTTCGGAAACCAGCATTATGCAACGCACCATGTGGTGCTGAAGCGCAGCTGCCTTTCGGAAACCAACATTATGTAACGCGCCATCCTTTCTAAGCTTCGAAGCCATAGGCGAGGATTAGAGGCGGAGTTGGTGCAATTACTGACAGCGGTGAATTCTTTCAATGAAAAACACGGCACCGAACGGCAAGAAGCTTAATAGCGAACGTCGAAGCAGCGAAGCCTAGTGTTGCTGCAGTGGTAGCTACAGCTGCCAGCAGATCGCCATGCGAGAGCGCTGGTTCGAGGCGGCAAGATAATCAAAACGGTGGCGTTGGCTTTGATTAATGGAATTGGGGACTGTGGCAGCGGCAAAAAGACAGGAAAATCAGACAGCGAAGGGTTCTTGCGTCTGAAATTACAGACATTCTTATACATTGACTCCATGGGGCACGTGGTGGAGCCGCAAAGCCGTCCGCGCTATGGGAATTCCACAAAAATTGGGCGTCCGGAAAATCGGTTGTTCACTGTACACCAGCAACTCCTCCAGCCAATGACATGGCGTCAAAGACAATTCGTTACAAGTCCTCTCTTTAACTCGAGCCAGCAGTAGAGTGACTTTCATTCCCTTTCAATAAAATGACAGCCAGTTTTCCCCGATTGAAGCACAAATTCCCAGAGTTTTCACAGACAATTCAAAATCCCCGAGAACTTCCATATATTTTTAACAAAATCACAGCGGGAATTCAGGAGGGTTGAAATTTTCTCGAATACAATCCCTGGAAGTTTACTAAAAATAAAAATTTAGGAAATTCAAGGATTTTCAAGGATCTGCGAAAATTCCAGGACTTTCAAGGCCTTGAAAACGATCTTTTCAAATTCAAGGGTTTTCAAGGGTTTCAAGGACCCGCATGAACCCTGTGGCTAATTAGGCCCTAAAAATGAACATCCTGTTTTGAATATCATAAGCATTTAATATACGAATAAAATAATTGTACTTTCGAAATCGGCTCATAAACTCATTAACTACTAATTTTATCCAAATTGTCTATAAAATGAAGCTTTTTAAAGTTCCTCGTCCTGCCTTAAGCAGGGAAAATAAAGAAGAATGTCTGTTTCACCCAAAAAGCAAAGTACCGATAGTGATGGCAAGGTATTAGACAACTACACGCATCAAGAGTCAAGGCGTAGTAGCTCTGGCAACACCTGGCTAACAGCAGCGGTACTACCCATAAATTGAAATTCCAAAAGAAACTTTCCTAGGCAAAAAGAAGGGGGGGTGGTTAACACTATCCAATAGGTGACTACTGGATACTGTGCCCCTCAGCAATGATGGCTCCCCATCAGAGCAACGGAAACAAATCTCTAAGGCCATGCTTTCGCATACTGCAGGCACCAAAAACGATTGCAGAAGCCCGAAATATGCTGCCACAATGTCGAAATCAAACTACTCATGTGCATACACACGCACATACCTTCATGTCCCGAATGTTGTGTATGTAGAGGCTCTCCTCGAGGCACACAACGAGGCGCGCTCGGTTGAGCCGCACGGCCAGTATGCTGTTGCTGTAGGAGTAGTTGCAGATCTCGGACTCCTTCTTGAAGTGGCACATCTTGAGCTTGCGCAGCGACCCAGCGCTGACGAGAGACACCAGGCTGGAGAGAAAGAGGCGCTCGACCAGGGCCATGCCTTCCTCGTCTGCGTGGAGCGTGCGTGCCGGCAGAAACGGTGATGCTCTTGTCGGCACAAAGTAGATTTCTTGAGAGGGCACTGTCGCATAAGTGCCAATGCTCTTGCTGAAGACTAACTGGTAATGAACTTAGTAATGAAACTGGTAACTTGGTAATGAATATTTTTAAATTGTAAGAGCACATCTTAAAGCAGGTAAAGTGCACATAGAACAAGGACAATGAAAAGAACGAGGACATACAGAGCGCTGTGTGTCCTTGTTCTTGCTGTCCACATTTCATGTGTGCTTTTCCTGTTTAAGAAATGTTCTTGCTACTTAAAAATGCTCATTACCAAGTTCGAAATCCTTTATTTATTCGCCCTTCTTGCCTGTTGCCATGGTGATAGATGACGAATAGAGTGACAGTAGTGTCAGCCATTACATGCTAGCATCGTGTACTAGATTCGTATTCAGTTCATTCCACTATTTTCCTTTCACTAACTTTCAGGTGCCTGTACTTTGACACTCTTGCGACTAATCGCACTATATAACATCCTTCACTCCCCCTTTATGCAATACTCATGGGTACAGGTGGTAAGGCCAGAGCTGTCGCAATATGTACTCGATTTAATTAAAGGCAGAAGGACTCCATTTCTTCTTCGTAGAAGCAGAAAGAAAAAAATACAGAAAACTAACGAGAACTCACCATTTTCGTATATCTGCTCGAGCTTGTCCACATTTGTCAGAGAGAAAAACTTGTATCCCGACTGTGTCCCAACCGAGAGTGACCTTGAAGGAACAAGCAGGCTCTCTTTATGTTGATAGCCAAACTAAGCAAAACCTCAAAGCTGCTTTTAGACAAGCGAGATAAGATAAAAAGAAACTTGCACACGGCATTTTCCTTCTTTTTTTTTTTTAGTTTTGCAACTTCGCAGAAACACCCTGGAATGTATAAGGCAAATTTTTTTTATAGAAACTTAAATAAGCTGCCCCACAGCATTTGTATTCAACAGAACGCACATGTTATGAGTGGCACCTCTGAACATAAATGCATGACACAGAAAACAAAGGCACAAGGACTGCAATGCTTCAACAGCACTTGCAACTCATGCCGTCATGTTCAAGTCAGTAGCAGGCCATACCCTATTGACCCACAGAAATCTCTGAATACCATGTTCAGTATATCTTCTACGGGTGTGCAAATGGTACTTTTGAGACTAAATCGACTAGTGCCAGACATCAATCAAATATCAAATAATTTGTCAAGATTGAGCAGCCATTTTCCACATTATTATAAAGCACTTCACATCTTAGTACATCAAGAACATTACAAAGCTTATGTCACTACATTATGAAGCATTCATAACAAACTGGGAGCATTAGAAAGAAATGAATGGTTTGTTTGCATACTCTGGAATCTCAGGCGAGGGTGAATGACAATGGTTTAGCCAGAAATGTCTGGTTCCCTGAGCTCCGCTATGTAACTACTATGGCTGCCAGGATGACTTTAATCAAACTTGTTCTCCAATTTTATGTTTGATAGTGCAGAATTTTGTTATTGTTCTCCATAAAAATGGAGAAGGTTAGTGAAAAAAAGTCTCAGGAGCAGCTTGAAGGACCCCTAACCCCAGAAAACATGGGGTTTACAGCAATGCAGCTCCGAAGTCGCATTCTGTAATACACAAAGACCAGAACTACAGTATCACAGTATCACATACAAGCACAAACTAAATACAGCACTATACATACTTTTATAGTATGCTTAACAGGAATTATACTACATAACAAAATACACTTGATTTAAACAGTGCAGTTAACATATTTAAAAGCTATTTTGAAAAATACTCATACTTATGAACAGCAACCATTACATTCGTCATTGAAAGTTTTGAAAATTTGCATACCCATGATATTCCTTTCAATATCTGGGTTTTCCTTCACTGTGCATCTACCGTTACATCTACCGGCATACAGGGTGCCTTCTCTGCGTACAAGATGACGTGCAGTGTTTAGTGGTGAAAGGGCCAGATATCGCCAAAGAGTGCCATGCTAGTTGCAACGGGTCATCAGTGAATTTTCATTGAGAAGGAACAATGAACTTTGATAGGTGGATGAAACATGGTCTAACAATCAGTCACTTAATGTGCGCAAAATTTATAGGTATTAAAAATGACAATGAAGGTGGGGTGCATTACGGCTATAAAATACATGTTTACAGAGGGATGCTACACTAAAGTGAGTTAGTGATAGTAGCAATACTGCCTCACCAGGGCCCTTAAATGCAAGGGCCTGGAGGCAATGTGCTCCACAAAAACTATTGCAGCAGCACCTTGTGAGAGGGTATGCTACGAATGTCTTGGGCTGATGACAAACAAGAAGGAAGGGGGTTAACCGACGGGCCCGATTTTTTATTAGTCATATCATAAGAAGCCAACACACACTGACACCAAGGACAACATAGGGGAAATTACTTGTGCTTAATAAATGAAGTAAAGAAACGATAAATTAATGGAAATTGAAGTGGATGAAAGAACAACTTGCCGGAGGTGGGAACCGGACCCACAACCTTCGCATTTCGCATGCGATGCTCTACCAATTGAGCGACCATGGCGCCGTTTCCCCATCCACTTTCTTGGGTATTAATGTGTCCTAGTAGAACCCCTGGAGTTACCCAGTGTCACCAATCCCAGACCTTGGCGGCAGACGTGGGACGTCCTTTTTGCCGCAGGCGTCACGAGAACGTGATCCTTCTGGGTGAAGGTAACTGGTCAATAAACCCACACATGCTACCTGAAGGCATCAATGTTGCTGGATTCGAGACCTTTGTTATGTAATAAACGAGAAAAAAGGGGGTTAACCGAGGGGCCAGATTTTTTATTAGTCATATCATAAGAAGCCAACACACACTGACACCAAGGACAACATAGGGGAAATTACTTGTGCTTAATAAATGAAGTAAAGAAACGATAAATTAATGGAAATTAAAGTGGATGAAAAAACAACTTGCTGCAGGTGGGAACCGAAACCACAACCTTCGCATTTCAATTGGGCTGATGACATGTAGCACAACATCGTATACAACTTCTACAGCGAAGCTGTTAGCCTCCAGCTGGTCGGAATTTTTAGTGTCCAAAAATAGTGAACAAAAAAAAGTACATATCTCCTTTGTAATCACGCACACAACACACAGCTCAGTATTCATTTCAATAAAGAAAAGCACAAAACAAGCGTCAAAACCGCATGATGGATGATAAGGCGCCTGTGAACAATGTGATGCACATTCCTTCTCCCCGCGCGTGTTACCCGGTAAAGATTACAGTTGCATAAGCTGCTCCAGTGCGAAAGGAGCAACAGCAGCATACGAATCAGTGAGTGACGTCACCAAACTTGATACATAAAAGAGAGACCTGCCTAGCAACTCGTTCAGTTCATTGCAACACCGCTATGGGTAGACCCCGCAAAGTTAAGACTTCTGAAGAGCAGTGTGAATACGATGAGCATCGAAGGGTGCTAAATCGTAATGCTCAACAACGGTGTTGTGCTAAGACTAGGCAGAACAATAAAACATTTCATATCCCCATCAACAACATTTGAGTGGTTTTCTAACAGCTTCGATGGACATCTACTTTCGCAGGATCGGGATAGTGAGTCACTTTTAAAGAAATTAAATTTAAAACATTTTTAATCTCAAAAAGCTGTTCTGTGCCAAGGATCAATGCCGGATGAAGGGGCAGGCTATATGGTGCCAGTAGGCCAGGGTAAAGCGACGTTTACATTCGACTTCTGCCTCCCCAACACTGCGTACCACAAGACTCGCCCAACTTCGCTTCCTCTTAAACCCAGCCAGAACCTTGTTTGATGCCTGAGCCCCGCTGCAGCCTTTTCCACCGTTCCAACGCTGCAGACACAATTTTCCTTTCCGTTGCCCCCTGTTGGTCTTCACCCTCACATTCCCTTGTTAATTTCCAACTTAGCGTTACCTTGAAGGCTAACATTGGGTGCCATTATGCTTCAACTTCCCTTCTATGATGAAGCCGAGATGTCTTCTCTGACCGCTGCAACCACGCCACTCTGGCCAGCACTGTGCTGTTCTTTCCTGAATTTACTCCTCGACCAGATGAACTGTCACCCAAATATCTATTTTGTACTTCAAAATATTTCAAGCCTGTTCAACATCTTAAAATATATGTAATGTTTTGCAGCTCAAAAACTTACTTTCGCAACACACCCTTCACATTTATTGTAGAAAGTAGCAACAATATTTGCTTTGTTCCAAAAACTTCCCATGAAGTTTCTGCATAAATACCTTCAAGTGCTGCCAGATTGACTTATCTAAGCAACATTTCTAAACATATGTATCAGTTAAGCAGGAACAGAAAAAGCACCAAGGAAAGGGAAATTCAGTCGATTGCAGCAGCGGAGAAGAGCGACCAACAAGAACGGAATGAAGACTGCAGCACAGAAGGAGACAAGGATGAAGGGCAAAACTGGCACCCTTTGGTCTAGTCCACTAGTGACTAGATTGTCTGAGATAACAAACTAGCCCAATTCTTTACACTGCTAGGAGCTGACAAGATTAGAAAACTTGCAGGCATAAGGATGGCTGGACTGACAGGGGCAAGCAGAAATCTGTGGGAGAAGTCATATCTGGCGGATTACTTCTGCTACATAATTTGTCTCAAGCTAGCACTACACAGGCATGTATGCAGCATGAGCAAATCTTGTGTATGTGCCTTGTGCAGCAGTAATTAGCACAGTGAATTCATTTACAAGCTTTTCATGCATTTATGCACTTACTAGCATAGCCAGGCATTCAATCAAGGACGCAAAGGAGGCTTAGGACTCGGAGGCTGACAGTGACCAGTTAAGTGCCTGGTGCTAGACTTATAGATCTTACACTACAGGCGTCCATATTAATTTTTGAACAGGTGCTGCAGAAAAGCAGCAGTTGCAAGAAAGCAGTGAAGGGTGCATCTCCCACCAAATAAGTGGACTTGTAGACATCAACACCAACAAAGTGAACAGCTGCCAATATATCTGTACTTTTCATCCAGGACAGCGACGTGCTAGGCATAAATTATAAAAGGCCAAAGTATCATCATTTATGTACATCTTTAGCACATTTGTGATAGAGCAATGTGCTTTGACATTTTCAATTGTCTCGTGACCGGTTTTTAAATGTTTCTCCTTCTGATCAGTTAGGCATTTAATATGTCCTTTCACGTTATATTCTGCTGACAAGCACATTTCAGACATCAGCACATACTGTGCCAATTTCATCAAGCTAGCTTGTGTTATTCATCTTTTGTGTGTTGTGTACACGGCCCATTCCTTTATTTTTGTAAGATTCCACAGTCTTTACACACTAAATTCAGAAGGAGTAGCCCTTAACTGCCTTCTAGGGCAGTTAAGCTATCCCAATTCTAACTTCAAGAATGAAAAAGTTCAGCCTGGTGGCAAAAGCAAGCGAAGTCAGACTAAGAAGAGTTGGCAAGACATTTCTTGCGGCCGAAATCTTAACACCAAAGATGCACAAGGAGGAGTGGATAGCTGATTAAGGCAAAGTGAACGAAATGTCAAAACAGCGACCCCCAGATAGCACGGGACACAGCTGATGATCTGGAGATGTACACGACATGTTCGCTCACTCAGGAGCAAGGCTGGACTTTGTATGCACAACTTGCGTCAAGTGTTCAGAATCAATATGTTGACACAGAAGTGGCCGGCCATAAGCTGCAGTTGAAAGCCTAGCTGAAAGATTGTCAGTAACAAGCCGTGGGGGCCGTGGCAATCAAATACCTTAAGTGCGTTCACTAGAACCGAACCCTTACACGTCCTTTGTTCGAGAAGCAACTGAGTAACATTCAAAAGACACTCGTAGCGCTGCCACTACTTGTTGCTAGGCTAGCTGGTTTATGCTTAATATAGAGTAACAGGGCGTGAAACAATGCGAAGCAAAAGCAGGGCAGGTGATGGTGTCACTCTCACTAAGCTTACTCGGAGCAGACAGGTTCACATTTTATAGGGAAAGTGCCAGCGTGCACAAACAAGGCATTTCCATGGGCCGATTGCAGTGCGCAAGCACATCTGTGCTCTGGAATCAAGCCAAGGAAATGATATCGTAAGGTGCATGCTTGTTCCAAATTGCAATCAATTTTAGCACTGCACAGAGCAACAGATGTATCAGCGATACAAATGAGCCTTTGATTAGGCCTCCATTGACTCTCATACAAACTGCAGTGCATAAGCAAATGTGCAGCAATCTTATTCCTAACAGAAACCTAGCCCAGCCTTGCCCCGTTATTTACGCAGTGGTCTGCTTGCCCGATATCCTGTTCCAACTCTGTATTGCCTTGAACCATGCTGCAGCATAAGCACCGCTGTCAGTTTCAGTGTCAAGGGCAAGACCGACACACCACTGACATAACACCTAGCCAGAACTTTTATTCCAACAGTTATAAAAAACAATTTAGCATTCGCCTATGCTTCGTTCGCGCTCAAATTTTGCAACAGTATTGCACCTTCTGTTCCGCATTGCTCAATGAAGCACTTTGAGTATCTGATTGCCTGCATTGTCCCAAATGAAATTAAGTATTTTACAAACATCTTGGTCTCGGCAAAGCAAGTTGGACATGTACAGGTTCCGCTGCCTCTTGACAACTAAAGGCTTGTCGGCGAGAGGCATAGCTTGCCTATTGGCAAGCTATGATGCTTATCAAAGAAATTTTATCTGTCTTTTTGTGGAATTTGAGCGAAAAACATGGCCAGTGTAAGCAGTAAATCTTAATGTAGGAGGGATAGTGGAGAATGTGGTAGGGCCAATGCAGGAGAATGGTGCCAAGTTTTGGGGAAATATGGATGTTAATGATCCCGACTCAGTCATTGAGGTTTTATATCGCTTGGTGGGCTAGTAAGAAGCAATTTGAATTAAAACAACATGCAAACCCTGTGTGTGTTTACATGTTGCTTTCGATGCTAATGAAGCCTTTTTCCGATTACTACGATTATTACTATTCCAGAGGCCTAGCTACAAGGGCATGCAAACTAGTTAAGCTCAACCTCAGTTATAGCCTCACCATAGTTGCACAGAAGTCCCAAATGTAGCTTGTAGATTTTGGCTAGCAGCATTCTTGCTTACAAGCCAGGGAAAAATAAATAAAAAGGCTAGTTGAACTGGGCCGATATAACGTGAAGCTATTCCAATCTGATTTTATTTCACATCCACCATTGGCCCTCTGCGATAGGTCAGAATGGCTCTAGTCCAGCCCATACGGTCTGGCGCCACTCCCCAGTAGGCAGAGCCCGAGCCATTTTGACCCATCACAGAGGGCTAATGGCCAATTTGGAATAAAAACAGATTGCAGTCATTTTACTTTATACCGGCCCTGCTTTATTGCTTCATCGCCAGCTTGTACTGACAGTCTACAACTGGTTTTAACTGGTCACAAACCAAGAATTGCCCAATAATCCAGTCAGACCAGCTGACCACTTGCCCCTGGGAGGGCATGACAACAGACCGGAGTCAAATGAACAACAGTGGCAGTGTCTGAATCCTGGTGACAAACTTGCTTGAGGAAGTTGCTGCACCACTGGAGTATATGGACAACTGAACTGTATGGATAACTAACCTGTCGCTCTGTTCTATGTATGCAAAAAGTTCTCTTACACTGTCATTTTACTCCCCTGCCCACCTCCCACCAATGACCACTGCTCAGGTGTCAGCAGACTGCAGAAGACAGTTGCAGTGCATTCAGTGCTAGTTTCATTGAATTACTGTGTTTAAAGAAACAACCATTCCCTACTGGTAGACAGGAAGGCGGGCGCATGCTTGTGTATTGAGGGGGGTTTGCCGCAACTGAATTTGCGGCAAACCCCCTTAAGCGAACGTCTCTGCAGGGTTTCCGTGCAGTCGAAAGTCGCCGACAATGGGCCGCCGTCAAGCATGGGAGAGAAAACGCTGCGCGAGAACGGTCGCACGTTGACAGCCGACCTGCCTGCCGTGCATGGCGCCTTTCTTTCAGTCAAGGACTTCAACGACGGCACAGTTTCGCCCCGTCGTCGTCTCGACGATGACGCGACAACGGCGCAGTGCGAAACGAAGCCCCTTCTGCTGCCAGAAGCCTATAGCCAATAGCTTAGAGGGAGAATGGCTGTTGCAAATTCTTGCGCGAAGGACAAGCAGCCGCAGCAACTTCGAGTGAAGCTGTCGCAAGGCTCGCGTGTTTTTTTTTTTTCGGAGCTGCCGCGTTAAGTCACGCGATATACAGAGCAGCAGGTTTTTTCTTTCTTCGGTGTGCAAGTGCGCGCGCTCCGTACGCACACACAACAAACCACACGTAGCACAAGGCAGCAGGAGCAGCAGAAAGGGCGCGATCGCGCTCGCTGAGCTGCTGGAGAGAGTGCGATAACAGCTGACCGTCGCTGACGCATCGGAACGGGAAACGGACGCGGGACTTGCGACGACCTGTCTGCACCCAGCGGAAAGAAACAAAGCAATACAAAGAAAGTCCCGTGCAGTCTCTTACATCAGCCCGCAAATCGCACAAGGGCGCTGACATATGACAGATTAATAACGCGAGCCTATCGAGCAGCGCTGCTGGCTCGTTTCAAGGCTAAGGGCTTCCGACGGTGGCAAACTGAGCGGCTTGCTGCTGGTGGCGAACCGCACGAGACCTTGGGCGCAGGTGCAACTGAGACGACCGGAGACTTGGCCGAGAGAAAAGGACCGACCGATCTGGCGCTGTCCTAGTTACCTTGGCCACTGCCTGCGGCTGGGATTGCCCTTCGCCCGAGCGATTCAGCTGTTCGGGTTGTTGCAAGCAACGGATGGAAGTGCGGGTGGGGAGGGGGAGGGAGCGCGGGGCGACAAGCCAAAGCGAGCCCAACGATTCACAATGCCGAGCGAGGGTGGTGCTGCGCGGCTATGGAAAATGCGCGCTGCAAAACGTTACAACGCTCTCCCTTGGCAGTCAACAGAAACAGGGGAGGAGGGGAGGTGACTTGCTTTACTGATAACACGCAGCGGAGTTAATCGATGCCGCAGCAGTGTTTGCCTTTACTCATCCGAGCGTTCGACAAGGAGGGGGGGGGGAGCGAACCGCAAAAGAAAAGCGCCGAGCGAAAACATCTTTTCGGCAGCAGATGCGCAAGCTACACAGAACGCAGCTCGTCGGTTGCGGGAGGGAGTCCAAATACGGAGAGCGGTCCTCGCGAAGACGGGTCGTAGCAGGCTTGCCAAATATTCACGTGAAACAACCGACGAGCGACTGGGCTACCAAAACGCAGCAAAAAGTGACACCTCTGTCACCGCCAGCGGTTGCACAATTCGTGGAAGGCCAGACGAGCCGAGAAAACAATAAGAAAAGAGACGCTCAAAAACTTACGTGCCGTCTTGGTTGAAATTCACGTACGCAATGTATGGGGTGTGTTCACCCCCTTCCGCGGCTAGATTCATGAGTCCGCCGACGCCGTACTTCACTCCCTTGCTGATAGTGTTGAGGTTAGTGGCTAAACTTTGCATGGACGCACAAACATCGTCCCCCACAACAAAGGTGCGCGCTGTGCAGCAAGCACCACCACAGCAGCCTCCGTCAGCTGAGAGTTGTGTATGGCTGATGGCTAATGGCTACGACACAAAACGCCAGTCCGATACGCAGCCGCTCATTGGCTCGCGCGACGTTGATGTCACTGATCCCGTTGAACGTCAGTCGTTCCGCTGGCAGCGACACCCGCCGCCAAAAGTAGTAGGTGTCTGGCCTTCGAGATTGCAACAACGCCATTTTAATCTCTAAGGCCATGCTAAACACTTGCTCCCTTTGTGCTTTCTGCACAGATGGCAGCATCATCGCCTTGATGAAAAATTCTTCCGAAAAAGCTTTAGCTCGCGCCAACTCCGACGCGGCTTATTCAAATACATGTAAAAAGCAACAACCTTTTTCCGAGCTAACCCCTGGACCGATTTTAATGAAATTTGCGGCAAAGTTAAATTCTAGTGACTGTTGGTAGTGGAATTTTAATTAAGGGCCTAAATTTTGTTACAGCAATTTCAAAAAATTCGAAAGTGTAAAAAAAATTGAAGCACGAAGTTTACAAATTAATAGCGCTGCATCAAAAAGAGATATCCCGGTTCTGTAAACCCGATCCACTAGACCATTGAAAGCGGAAAAATTTGATATGTCATTTTATATCTTACGTGAATTTGTTACCTTGTATACAAGGGTTCTGCAAACGCTGCATACGAATTTCTTACCTTGTATACAAGGGTTCTGCAAACGTTGTATTTCCATATTAGTAATTTTTTTAGATTAAGGTATGACATATCAATTTTGTACGCCTTAAATGTACTATCAGATGCAATTCATAGAATTGTGGTATCATTTTTCATTGCTGAGTTGTAAACTTGATTGTATCGTTTCCTGAAAATTTGCGATTTTTGCCAATTTTTAATAAAAAATTTACGACCTAAATCATAAATTTCAAGCCAACAGTCACTGGATTTCAAGTTTTTTTTTTTTTTAACGCAACAAACTTCGCCAAATTTGGTGCAGTTGTTGCCGAGAGAAACGAATTCTCTTAGCTTTTACATGTATTTATATAGGAGCACCCGAGCTAAAGCTTCCTCGGGTGCTCCTATCTAAATACCTGTAAAAGCCGAATTCGTTTATAGTTACTGCTGGGCAATGAGGCAGCCGAGGCCTCCGCCCCAGCTCACGTTCACCGGGCTTTACTAAAGAGAACGCGCCACGGAGAGCGGATGAAGTCCCGAAAAAGTACAGCGATATGCCGCGACACTACAGGCTATAGAAAGAATCACTTATTCGCCACGTCATCCCAGGTTAACTAGGGAAGAGGCGATAACGCCCAGGAAATTGCAAACCAACAGCTACGTACACGGTATCCCACTGCACTGAATCTCACATACTCAGCATCCATACTTCTGCACGTACTGTAATGTCCCATACACTCCATGCCATATAGCATGCGGCTGTGTCGGTGGCTAAAATGGCACCGTATACACCCAAACACTAACCGAAGAGCAGCGGGAGGCCATGCTATCATAACTGGACCCGAAGAGACAGCGCAACCTCATCGAAATGGGCCCGGGAGACGGCTATGGCCCTCGGCTACCTGGGTTAAGGAGGCCCCGCCCACATACGTCACAGAATAAAAGTTTACTCTCTTTCCCTATACCTCTATAGCTACACGAATGAAAGGACGGTAAGGAAAATTTATATACCGTAGCACTGACCGAAACTGCTGGGCAAATAAACCGAAGATAACGGCGAAGTTCTACTTCTCCCCCTTTATATATATATATATATATATATATATATATATATATATATATATATATATATAAACGAGAAGAAAGGGGGTTAACCGAGGGGACCGTTTTTATTAGTCATATCGTAAGAAGCGAACAAACACTTACACCAAGGACAACACAGGAGAAATTGATGGTGCTTAAATGAAATAAAGAAACGATATATTAATGTAAAGGAAAGTGGAGGAAAAATCAACTTGCCGCAGGTGGGGAACGATCCCACAACCTTCACATTTCGCGGGCGATGCTCTACCAATTGGGCTACCGCGCCGCCGTTTCACCATCCACTTTATCGGGTACACTCTAAAAACAGTTTGCATTCTTTGGGGTGTATATTTGTCCCACAACGATAATCGTCATCTGCCTTGCTTGCGTTTCCTTTCCTGAAAACTCGGCGCTCGCTACTTTCCTGTCGAGAAGCTGCGTCACACTGATAACGCGCATGCCGTTCGTGACTGGGAAGTACCGGGCTCGCAGCGTTAAAGAAAGGAAACGCGGGCAGCACGGATGACGATTGTTGTTGTGGGACAAGATACGCCCCAAAGGGTGTAAATTTTTCTAAGAGTGTACACTCTTAGAAATATTTACACCCTTTGGGGCGTATCTTGTCCCACAACAATAATCGTCATCTGTCTTGCCCGCGTTTCCTTTCTTTAACGCTGCGAGCCCGGTACTTCCCAGTCACGAACGGCATGCGCGTTATCAGTGTGACGCAGCTTCTCGACAGGAAAGTAGCGAGCGCCGAGTTTTCAGGAAAGGAAACGCAAGCAAGGCAGATGACGATTATCGTTGTGGGACAAATATACACCCCAAAGGGTGCAACCGTTTTAAGAGTGTAGTAGAACCCTGGTAGTATTAGCCAGCGCCACCACTCACAAACCTTGGCCGCGGATGTGGAACATCCTTTCTGCCGCAGGCGTTACGAGAACGTGAACTTTTTGGATGAAGCTAATTAACCGGTCAATAAACCCACACATGTTCTCAGAGTGAGATGAGACGAAACGATGGCTGATTTTACGATCTATTTATTTATTTATCACTTTATTTTTTGCTGTCACGGCAGAGAGAGTTGCAAGAGCAAATTCAGATCGAAGCCGGCGGAACGGTTGTTTCCACGTTAGTACGAAGCGACGCTGTCCCCGGCGGATGTTGCCGCGTCGACTTCCGGGCCACCGGCGAAATTTTCTCAGCCGGCCAAAAACCAGCGACGCGTCAAGCGACGGATCGTCTTCGGCGAGGGCAAAGCCTGTCGCTCGTCCCTCCAAAATCACCTTTACGCCTCATTGACCTCTGGATGGACCAGGACCGCTATCTTGTACACGTTCGAAAACCCGACGTTCGATTTCGCCTCGCGCGATTGTCCAGGCCGCGCCGCTATCGCGGCCTAGGCCAATCTAGTCCAATCGCATGAGGTGAAATCGAACGTCGGCTTTTCGAACGTGTACAAGATAGCGTCCCAGGATAGCCATTCGGGCGAGTCGGACGAAGTTCGTGACGCGGCAACGTCACGAACTGAAGTGTGATAAGAAAATGGCTGCGCTGTCAGCGGAGGAAACAATGAGCAGCGCTTGCGTTTGTATACTTATTCTGTTTTCCCCCGCTCACCACGCGCACACCTTCCCGCGCTTCTGTGCTTTGCGCTGCAGTTACGTCGGGAACTCCGGATAATACTGCGACACCACGTCCAAGCCAAAGATGTAACCGCGGCTGAAAGAAAAGAAAAAAAATGGGAGGCGTGAAAACGAGATTAAGAAGTCGACACAAAGAATCGTATCGAAGGACGGAAAAATGATGATGTGCGACTTTGGCCTTTAAAATGTTCGGGTCTCATCCAGAGCCCGCCCATTATTCTTTCTTCTTCATTTTTTTTTTTTTTAGAAATGAGATTTGAAAAAAAAAAAATTGAGGACACCTAAGCACTTATGAGTTGTGAATACGAAAGCATTAATGTCGAACTGAAACACCGCTGAGCGGTCCTTCGAGTTTTGCGGTGCGAGCACGACCTACAGTAGGTCGTGGGTGCGAGTAACGTACCGTAGCGGTACGTCCTGTCCGATCCAGCGGCAGCCTGCAGTGCTGGCTCGAGGCACCGCGCGCCGACTTCCGAGGGCGAGGGTGACGCGGCGTTGTGGTGGTGATGCCCTCTCCCCTCACGTAACACCTGGCGCGATAGAGATGAGCGCCAGCAGGTGTACCCTTTTCGCCCCCTCTGCTCCTTCGAGGCATACTACAGACGCCGGCTTTTCTCGCTCGGTGGGCCATTTGACGATTTCGCATGAAAAATGCTGGCTGGCCGTTGCACTTGTCTCAGTGGTGTGTCGGTCTCGCCCTTGACGCTGAAACTGACATCGGTACTTATGCCGTAGTATGGCGCAAAACAACACAGAGTAAGAACAGGATATCGGGCAAGCAGGCCGCTGCGTTAATGACAGGGCAATGCTGGACGGGCTGTCTATCAGGAATAAGATCGCTGCACATTCGCTTATGCACAGCACTTGGGAACGCGAGTTAATGGAGACATATATATCAAAAAGACGCATTTGTATCGGCGATACATCTATTGCTCTGCGCAGCGCTAAACTTGATTCTACGTTAAAACGAGCACGCACTTTAGAAATTCAGTTTATCGACCTGGCTGCAGGGCACAAATGTGCCTGCACGATGCAATCAGGACACGGAAACGCCCGGTGTTTGTGCATGCTGGCACTTATAAAAAGTGAACCTGTCTGCTGCGAGTAAGCTTAGTTGCGAGTGACGCTGCCTCCTGTCCTGTTGCTTAATGCGAAAACTTTATATGTCCCACGAGGCAGAAAATCCGGCGTGATCAAGCGATGGTTGGAAAAATATGGCCGACGGTGCAAAGAGTAAAAAATGAATAAAGAGAAAAGAGAAGAACTTCATGGAAATGATCGGCGTCGCACGCTCCCACCACCGGCCAAGCAACTCGATGAAACGCAAGCGGTCGCGTTTAGGCGACTCCAAACAAACACATACCCACACTCAAACTACATTAACAAAATCACAAGGGGCAAGGAAAGCAGCCTATGTAGGCTCTGTTCACAAACGGGGACACTCACGCACATAATGTGGGAATGCACCTCCCTCCCGTCTTCTCATCCCCCGGTCAGCAGCGAGACTGACTGGTCCGTCTGGCTCAGTTCCGGGGACGTCGACCGACAGCTTGAACTGGTGGACTGGGCGGAGAAGGCCAAGCAGGCCCAAGGCCTTACTTGAGCCCGATCCCTCAGTCACGCTTCCCCCTCCCACCTTTCAATAAAGTTTACCACCACCACCAAATTCCCCACAGAGGTTCCTGTAAGCAAAGGAAATTAGAGTCTTTAAAAAAAAAATGGTGCATTTGGGTCTGGGTGCCAGACGTGTGCGTTTCACTGACGCCACGGCCACTCCACGGTTCCTGTTGACCAAAGGTGAGCCTAGTGCGCGCGTCATTGTCATCGCACCATGGCCATTGCATAACGTCGCAGCCCGATGACTGCGACGTTAGAGTGGTTTAAGGTTGGTACAGATTAGAGCAAAGGGGATTAAGGTACAGCTGTGAAGGGCACGTGATAACGTATGACATGACATATCGTGGACGTAACCAATTAATTAGAGGAGACACGATGCTTTCGTATTCAAATCACGTAAGGATAGTTAAGTGAGTGTCAATGTTTACTTCGTATTGTTTCGCACTGTGTTACACCATATTAAGTATAAACCAGGTAGCCCAGCAACAAATAGTGACAGCATTACTAAAGTCACTAAACTAACAACTAGATACACAAAAAGACGGACCACTGAAACAAAAAGGTGATCACATAAAAGATAACCGAAGAAATAACTGAATACATGTTCGCCGCACTATAATGAGTAAAAAAATACGGATGAGAAGTGCCCAGTCTGGCGGATCAAGCTCGGTTCCGCCAAAACTGCCTAACAGAAGTAAACGAGAAGAGAGAGAGAAACACACCGGTTCGGTTTACGCACCTGAGCGTCGATAAAAACTCCATAACGTGGCGACCTTTCTGCGGTCTCGTGCGGCCGTCCTGTATTATGCCCAAGTAGAGTGGCCAGGGCAGGTTAGAAGGGTCCTCGTGCCTGATAAAGCCCCTGACGTTGGCGGTGTCCACGATCACCCAGGCGCAACCACGGAGCCCTTCGAGCACGTCCCTCGTAGCCGGCATCTTCCTGGCCGGAGCCAAACTATTCCACGACGACTGCCCGAGCACTCCGAGTCGACCAGTGTACACCCGTCTTCCCCCACTTTCCTTTTTTTGTTTGTTTTTTGACGGCGCAGGGTAGCGGGCTCCTTTCCCAAGAACAGTGACCCCTCTCCCAGCGCCACACCTGACGGACGGGTTGGGCCGATCGCAGCCGATACCTTCTTCCCCAGCCTCCCGCCTCGCCGCGCCGGCACGGACGCATGGGGAGGCAGGCCAACCCCTTGGGCAAGCACGAACGGGAATGAGGACGGAAGGGAGACATTGACCTCTCGCCACAGATGACGACGACTGCGGCGCATAATTGGGCTGCGACTTGCGTCGGGGACTCGCTTCCCCTTTTCATTCCTCACCCTTCCCGAGAGCACCACGAGGTGGGGTAGACGGGAGAGAGTGTATTCCAAACAATCCTTTAGACCTCCTGAAACTTCCGCTGCTGCGACCTTGTAATCTTGTACACGAATACTCTAGAAAATTAAAAAAAAAAATAGGTGGTTTGGCGGGGTCGCTGGGAGAGTGGACGGGAGATGATGCTTTATTGGCATCGCCCTCAGTAACGGGGCGGTGACAAGCAGTCACCTGTAGCCTGCTTGAGTCAATGAGGTATGCTATGCATGCTTTTCGATTCTAGCATTTATTTTTCCATACATCTCCTTAACACAGCTCCGTACAGCTCCACGCGCGGGCGGGCGGCGTTCCCGATGCGTTGAGAAACTTGCATCTAGGCCATAAAGAAATAAAAAGAAAACTACAACAGGATATGTTGCGTACATCGGTGCATGGTCGCGCGGCGAAGGACGAAGTAAATCTTCGTTCCTTTACGACGGCCGCCTGTCAGAAAGAAAAAAAAAGGAAGTGGCTGACGAAACTTCGGATGGACAAGCCTGTGACACCGCGGATGGAGGTTTGTGGCACGCACTTCGTCTCGGAAGACTTCTTCCGGAGCGGTATCAGTAAGCAAAAAAAAAAAAAAAAAAAAACGCTAATCATCGACAACTGACGACGAAAACGTAAGCATTAAACTCTTACGACGTTGTCGCGAACCGGTCACGTTCAACGCGGCCCGAAAAGACGCAAGCTAACGACGAGTTCTGGCGCCCAAGCCCCGTACGACGTTATAATTCTGTCGGAACGCCTTGTAGACCCGTTACACAAGTGTGTATGGTTTTCGCCTACCAGTTGAAAATGAATGGTGCGTTATGTTGAGAAACGGTCGTTGGCACTGGCGTTCAAGGCACATACGACGTTGCGTGCATCCGTGGCACTGTGTTTTAGGAATTTTCGGTTTTTTTTCGGTCTTACATTTTTAAGTAGAACGGCAGTTTTAGGACGGGTTTTCAACGTTCTAATCTATTGCGCTCGAAGAACTACGCTACACCACTCGTTGTTTGAGCAAAACAAACAATTAATCTCATAGTTGTTTCGATCCCGCCAGCTGCGGCCGCATTTCGACTGCAACGAAATGCAAAAAAAAAAAGAAGCACCCGTGTGCCATGCGACAAGCACGCACACCCTGCTGAATATGCACGGTCGTCACAGACGTTCGGGCGGGGGCGTAGTTACATGCGGGGCGCATGGCATGAGGACGGCAGTGCGGCGCTAAAAAACTATTCTTCCCTGGAACGCGCGACCTTCCTACAAACATTCCTCGAATATAGTAACAGCTTGAGTGCCGCACGCCTTTGACGGACGCCGTCACAAATTAGACAATCGGAGTTCAGCCGAAGTTCGCTGCCTTCTGTTAGGCACGGGGCCCCCTTCTTCGCACGTTTGGAGGCGATCCGTCCCGTCTGCTTTAAGACGGCCGCTTTGTAAAAGGTTAGCGCCGTCGCTGCCACTTCCCCGCAGCCGAGGTGCTCGGCGTGCTCGACATGCGCTCGACGCACACACACACACGCACGACACGGACCAGGTAAAAGCGGCGTGGCGCGTGTATGGAGGGGCTTTAATCCGCATGCCTAATCCGGATATTGTCTGCGTCGGCCATCGTTGATAATCGGGGATCACCTCGCGCGCCACCTGTAGTGCACCTGTGTGCAGTGCGATGCTGGCAATATTCGATGTTCGCTTGTCTCGGCTGCTGACCTAGTCGATGCTTCCGTCCACTTTAAATCCAAGCGCGTCTGGAAGGTACGTTTCTGCAGGTACCTTTCGCATTCCATTGGGATGTGCTGAGGGGTCCCCGATTTTTTCTTTTTTTTTGCTGCAGCATACACAAGCATTATGTTGCGAATAGTTGCTCGGGTACACAGAGGAAGGAAACTAAGGAGAGGCCCTACCCCCTCCGCGCGCTAGGAGAAAAGTGTGGCGGAAATGACGTAGTAGGATCTCATTTTTTTGCTGCTTTTTTATTTATTTTTTTTTGTATGGCCACGCCTTTTGGGCCACAATGGCGGCGTTCTTATGGTTTTGAGCGCTCACACGTGTTGCTCTGGTAGGTTTCGGGCCGTGGCAAAGGCGCTGAGTGGGCGGGTTTGCGTTAGTCACCGTGTCTTGTTGCGCTGTGTTACCTGTACCGTGCTCTGCCAGATGTTGCGCGAGCGCGCGCGACACCACGCGCAGCGCGGCGTGGTTTCGCGAAAGATGTAAACAAGAGAGGAGGGTGGCCCAAAAGGCGGAGCATCGCCATGAGCAACGCCAAATTCCGGCTTCACTTTTGCTTCACAAAGAGTGACGTCAGGGCCTCTCCTTAGTTTCCTTCCTCCGTGCTCGGGTATAACCCTGCAATGAAGCTGGATGGATGGATGGATGGATTGGTGGATGGATGATTGAGGCTCAACCCTCTGAATCGGGCGGCGGCGGCGCGCGCCACCTAGCCTTGAATGGTACTATATGCATGCATACCTACGTATTTACTCCTTTACTTTTGCGTTGATATTATTTACCAATCAGATAGCCTCCGTTTAGCTATTTCTACCTGTTCAAAGTCTATTTTACTTTCACTGTCTTTAAAACCCAAAGCTTTGAGTAGTTCCCCGTTACATTCAACTGCAGGGTGAAGTTGTTTACAAGCAAATATCAGGTGTTCAGCCGTTTCCTCCTCCTCTCGACAGGTCCCGGACAACAATTGCCTGCACATGTCGCGCCACCTAGCAGCGGCGGTGAGCACCCGCGGGCAGGCCTTCACAGGTGTTCTGTGCCCTCACCGTCATTTCTCCATTGTCCATGGTGCGCTCAGGCCCGCCTGAAAACCCGCTTTTCCAATTTTCCGATGGGATCACCGTGGCCTCTTGGCAGCTCCGTGAGAAGTGTGAACAAAAAGAACAAGCGCAGATACTGCCGCGTTAAGGATTGTCACAGCCGCGAAGGGGATGTCGGCATCAAATTGTACCGCTTCCCTTCAAAACCGGGGGAAGCGATCCGGCGGCTGAAGTGGATCGTCGCGGTTCGTGTCGTTCTTGCGAATTGCTGTTAAACGAACTAAGACGTAAGTGCAAAAACAAGAAAATAAAGAACAACCAGCAGCAGCATACGCAAAAACGCACGATAAAGCTTCAACTGCATAAAACCGCGTGAACGGATTCCAGCTGTCAGTTTATTTTAGCTCGTCTTGCTCCAAAACAAACGCGCAGTGGTTGTTACGTGTCAAATTTAGCTTCGTAAGCGCTCCGTGCTGGAGCTTCGTACGCACTGTTCTCTTTTCTTGTGCATTAATAAGTCAACGTGCAGCTTCTTTCTGCGCCAAGGTCAAGACGCGACTGCTGGAATCGGGCTCATGCAAGCCGATGTTTTCTCGCGCTTAGAATAACAGAACTAAGGTTGGAGTTCACCGCAGCGCACGTCGTGTGTTCGCAAATTAGCATTTCTCTCGCGCACGCTAGCGCACATTTGTTCAGTCCTCGCGTTGTTTAGTTGCAGCTGATTGCCTTCTATTGTGTTTCAGCGGTGACGACCTCTCACATTCGAGCCCGAACGACAATACCAGAATATGCTCGAGGCACCTCGTCAACGGAGAAAAAAAGCACTTACCTGCCGATTCGCCAAAACCTCTACAAATAAATAAATAAATAAATAAATAATTGTGAAGTGCAAGGCACGCTCCAAGTAATGAAGCGACAAATGACAGTTGAAACATGTCTACGGCGGTATTTGCTCCCTTAAGTGGCTTAAAATAATGATTTGTTAACTTAATTTGAGTTCGACGTCGCAAGCATGCTTGCTTTGTTGTGACAAACAGTTCGCCACCCGCGGTGATTGCTTAGTGGCGGTGGTGTTGGGCCGGTAAGCACGAGGTCGCAGGATCAAATCCCGGCCACGGCGGCCGAATTTCGATGGGGTCGAAATACCAAAACACCCGTGTGAATAGATTTAGGTCCACGTTAAAGAACCCCAGGTGGTCCAAATTATTCCGGAATCCCCCACCCCGGCCTGCCTCCTAATCAGATCGTGGTATTGGCACCTAAAACACCGTAGTTTAACTTAAGCACCTCACTTTGATGTCCGTGCTGTTTACTTCTTTGACACGATATACATGGTTGTAGTCGTAAATTTGACGTCCTTTCTCAAGCCTCGGTGGTCCAAAATGGGCCTCGATGTTTTCGATCGCCTTAAAACCACAATTTAGAACGTCCGACAGGTTTCAGACGAGCGCCGCAAAAGCACGCCTTCGTAGCAGCGGCCGCCTCGGCGTTTCGAGCAACTGACACAGTGGCGCTGACGCCCGAGCCGATCGCAGCGCCGCCTGACCATTGCAGGAGTTCGAGCCTCAAATAGCAATAGGCACTGCCCTTTGCGTTATTGCACAACATTTTCCTTCTAAATTTCTTTCTTCGCATTCCCGGGAATTCCTTTCTTACCGGAAGAGCGGAGCTCTGGGCCCCCTGGTGGCTCGGAGCTCAACCAAGCAAACACAGAGCTATTATTGCCGGAAAGTTGTCCTTTCGCCCACTTTAATTTGCCTTGATATCACTGATTCTGGCGAATGATTTCCACCTATGTTTTCTCTGGTTGCCTGTGAAGGTGATGCTTGAAGACCGTCCCGTCGCTCGTCGGACCACAAAGCTATGAAGGCACTTATGTCTTTCTTGAGCGCGACTGGCCTATGTGAACGCCTTTGTCTCGCTCAGGCCCTCCGCACGCGTGCGTGAGCTCACCGCCGGCTTTCCTCCCTCTCCCCTCCCTCCCTCTATCTTATCTTTCTATTCACTCTTTTCCGTCCCCCAGAGTAAAGTATAAACCCCATGCAAGCGATCTTGCGTGCGACAGCGACAAGCGACGCGATGGAGATGACTGTCGCGTTCGCTCGTCGCCTACAAGTCGTACCCCATGCGAGCGATGACTTCGAGCGACGTCTCCCCAGTGTTGCCGGTATGAGGGCAGCAATATAGGCGCCGAAACTATAGCGTGATGCGTGCTTTATTAACTTAAAGGGACACTAAAGTGAAATATAAATCAGTTTAGACTAATGAAGCATTGTTTGAGAACCCTGCAGGCAGTCATTTCAAAAAAATAGTTTGATTATTAAATGAGAAAATGAAGGTCCAAGTATCAGTATTTGAATTTCGCGCCGAAACCCCAGCGCCTGTACGTCAGCGTGACGTCAGGGATTCCAAAGTATGTTTTCGTATTTGGGCCGCGTTGGCTGAATAAAGGTTCCTAAAACTTGCCATGTTTAATATTCGGTTCCTTTAGAACACAATGTAGTCAATCTGTACCGCTATATATAATTAGTAGGCCCTAGAAGATGCCATCAAAATCCATGACGTCACAGCCCCTAGGAGCGAGAACTTAAGTAGGCGTCGCCACCCGTATTTCGTTCTTGCGCTTTTTCTGGCTTACCAAACGCCTTATCGTTGTAAGAGCGGTGTTTTGGGTGTTGTAGAACGGTAATTTACTGATACAGAAGAAATCGTTTTTCCCTTTAGTGTCCCTTTAAGTTGACGTGTTTTACTGTAAAAAAGCAGCAGAAAATATTTCTTAAGGTCTTCCAGTAGGTTCTTATCCTTGCACTATAAAAATTCAATCGTTTGCTCGTTCCGTGCCACAATCGGTAGTACTTGAGTTATGTACATCCAGTTCGGGCTTCGCGCTATTGGCTAGTCGCTCATAGTACTTCCGGGCGACGAGCGACGAATTCTAGATTTGCTGAACCGAGCGATCGCGCGACAAGACCGAGCGATCTGTTCAAGCGACGGCCCGATCCGTCGCTCGAAGCCGTCGCCAGTCGCTGTCGCGCACAACATCACACTCATGGGGTTTAGGCTTAAGGTAGCCAACCAGACGCGTTTCCGGTTAACACCCCTGCCTTCTCTCTTCATTTCCTCCTCTTCCTCCATTGTGTGTTTTCTGCATATCAGTGTTGAATAAAACACACACGCGAAATTCTGGGCCGTCGGATTCCCTTATAATAATAATAATAATAATAATAAATAATAATAATAATAATAATAATAATAATAATAATAATAATAATAATAATAATGAACTCTTTTATTATTTCTATAAAACATAATACATTCGCCAGGCCTGTCAAAGCCACACTGGGCTTGAAAGAAGCACGCATCCGACTCGCCCACTATCAACATACAACTGGAGGGACACACCATCGTTCCGTCTCAGAGCGTAAAGATACTAGGAATGGTTTTCCAGTCGTATCGCACCAACACAATATCAATTCACAAGCTTAATAATACAACAGGCCAAGTTACCCACATGATCCGGCGAATAAGAACCAAGACAGGAGGCATGGGGGAGGCGGACACGCTTCGGCTTGTTCAAGGCTTCGTCGTGTCTCGAATAACTTACGCTATTCCATACGCACTACTCCACGCGACGGAACTCAAGAAAATCGACACAATGATCAGAAAGGCATATAAGCAGGCGATGGGCCTGCGGATCAGTACGTCCACAGAACGCCTACTACGACTAGGTGTGCACAACAGGGCCGAGGAGCGGATCGAGGCACATTTACCCAGTCAGCGAACAAGGCTGGCGGTTACGGACGCGGGGAGGTCCATTCTCTTACGCCTGGCGCTCTCTGCCCCTCTCAGCCATCCACTGCCTAAGACTGCGAGCATACCCCATGCCATCCGGCAACATCACCGTAAGTCCTCTACCTCGCAAAATGCACCCAGTGCCCCACGCTCAGCGAAGGGAGGCCCGGACCCTGGCCGTACACAAGCAATACGGGACTTTACCCTCTACACGGACGCGGGGTCTTACCCTATACGCGCAGCCACAACAGCCACCGTAGTCGTCAACAAAGAACATCGGAGCAGCATTTCGCTCACACGAAACAATCCCCTCCAATCCGAGGAAGCGGCCATAGCCCTCGCGCTCTCCCAAACAGAGGTTGAAGCCGTAGTGACCGACTCCCAACAGGCGTGCCGCAACTTTACTAGCGGCAGAATTCATACCACTATGCTCCAGATCATCAATCAAAAGCCGCCAACGAGATCAGTCATGTTCATCTGGGCGCCAGCTCTTCACGGCATTCCTGGCAACGAGGTTGCCAACCACGTGGCTCGAGATTTGACCCACCGAGCCGACGCCGAGGAATCTGAACCCGAGCGCATGCACCCTCTAGTCCCGTACCAAGCATCACACAACACTACAAGCTAACCCGCAGAACATATGCACCCCCACACAAGTCACTACCTAGAGAGCAGGAGCGATTCCTCCGAGCTCTACAGGTTGATGCATTCCTCCACCCAACCAGATATCACCTCGTATAGCCCCTTCACAATTCTCTCCGCAATGCCGCTTCTGCGCAGAGCCCGGGTCCCTCAGGCACATAGTAGGGGGTTGCAGAGCGGCACCATTAAATCCTCCGAACCCTTACGCCCCTAACGAGCTTTGGGAGAGAGCCTTGTCCAGCTCCGACCTCGAGGATCAGCAACGTCTGATTGCGAGGGCCCAGGACGCGGCCCGAGCTCTAGGCATTCTGGAATGAGGACGCCTCTCCAAAGCTGCATTCCCCCAATAAAAATGTTTATTCTCTCTTAACTTGACTTTCATATTGCTGTCGCCATTCATCGACCCATTTAACAAATGGTAGGCAGGGACATGCTTTTGCGACGACGACGAAGTGTCTTTTGATACAGCGCTGTTCTTTCTAGCTCCGGTTTATTTCTGCGAAAACCTAAGTTCATCCGCTGGCCCTCGCTCCCTGCTCGGTCGGCATGAAAGTGGACGACCCCGCACGTCTGCCGGCGACGGCGTCGTCAGCGCCGGCCGCCTCCAGTAAGCGGATCGGTCAGCAGAGCGACAGCGAGGACACTTCCGATGACGACTTCCAGCTTGTGCAGAGCCGCAGAGCGAAGAGAAGGAACACCAGGACGTCTTCATTGTCAAGCACGCAAACAGTAAGACACAAGCAGAGGCCGGACGCCAATACCATCATATTTGTGCCCCTGCTTTCCACCGTCAACATGAAGCTACTTAAAAGGCAATCTGTGTCGATGTCACTGGAAGCCCTGGTGCCAAATGAAATATCGGACATTCGAGTGAACACCCGAAAAAATCTACTGGCGATTGATGTCCAGCATGCCTCTACTGCGACCACTCTACACAGCGTAACGGACCTCGATGGCATTCAGGTGCGCTCTTACATCCCTTTGGGATCTGACGTAGTCACCGGCGTTATCTACAATGTAGACGTCGCCATCCTTAATAACGATTTGCCGATTCTTATCAAGCCAGCCAATGATGAGGTCACTGTTGATGTTAAGCGGCTAGGCAGTTCACGCTGCGTGAAGATAGCATTCAAGGGTAAATATATACCCTCGCATGTTAAAGTGGGACACTTCAGACATGCAGTGCGGCCTTTCATTGCGAAACCTCTTCAGTGCCGCAAATGAATGAAACTGGGACACGTGAGCAGCGTCTGCGAAAATCAGGCAGCATGCCCCCGATGCGGCGAACCCCACGCTGCAGATAAATGTGGCGCGACTGTAACGAAGTGTTCAAACTGTGAAGGGTGACATGAAGCTTCATCGAAGAAATGACCGCATATTAAGAAGGAAATGGCAATCTTGAAAGAGATGGCGAGAAATCATTCATCTCATCGCGAAGCCGTAGATAAAATCAGGAAGCGACGGGCACATCACCGGCGCTCCTCAAGAAAGGCTGTTGCCTCTCCGACGTGCATGCCACTTCCTACAACACCACCTCCTCCTCTACCGCCCAGGCCAGACACTGTGGAAAGGACCGCGAAGAGCAAGTCCACTGAGAAGGCCACATCTGCCGAATCTTGGACGGCTCTACCGAAACGACAGCATTCACCAGAAGAATCACAGCAAGCTTTTGCTGGACAACCCCCGACGTCTACTGTCGGTGATTTGTGCGACCAAGACAGGCATGTGGCTGATAGGCTGCATTCGCTAATTAATACAATCCGCATTATACTGAACAAGCTGCAAACGCCAGCAACTCGAAGTGCTTTGCAAATACTGGATGCACTAAATCTGGTGCTTGCTAGCATCATTTAAGCATCATGGCTCGACCAATAGTCCCCTTCCGCACTGAAGTTAAATGTGCGTCGATCTTTCAGTGGAATGCCAGGGGTCTAAGGACCTGTATAGCAGACTTTCGCCAATTTATATTTACAAATCGCTTCCCCATACTGGTCATTTTGAACCAAATATATCAGCTCCACTCAGACTGTCCGGTTACGAATCCTTTGTCTCGTCCACATGTCGTGCGAGCACGAAAGTAATCATCTACATCCGCACGTACGTTGCATATGTAGCTAACGCAGTAGAGCCTCATGACGACAACCGATATGTATGCCTGAATGTCGAAAAGAAGGATGTGTCATTTACACTAATTGGAGCCTACGTATCCACAGCGGGTCACTTTGACGGCGAACGACTTAAGAAAATATTACTAATGAACAACGGCCCCTGGTTTATCACAGGTGACTTCAACGCGCATCACCAGCTATGGGGAAGCACTAAAATTGACTCCAAAGGCAGGAGTCTTGCCTCCTTTGCTGCCGACCATGATTTGTGCTGTGTGAATGACGGCAGCCCTACATTTCTGCGAAGCACGACTTATAGTAGCTGCTTGGACTTAACTTTAGTGTCCCGGCGCTTTGCCTCGAGCGTCCAATGGTTTACGGACATAGAAACACATGGAAGCGACCATATTCCAAAATACATAAATATTCGAGGAGTTGAGCAGCGCTCCTCTACAGTCTTGCGTACAGTTGATTGGTCAAAGTTTAAAGGAAGGATATGGATGACATGTCGGGAAGGCCTTTCGCACACTATCGAAGAAGCAATCGCAGAGGCATTGAAAACATCCATCTGCTCGCTTACAAGGTCAGCAAGGCGAACAGACTTGGTCATAGAAGTGGAGAGGCTGCTTGCGGCACGCCGACAGGCGGAGAGGAGGTATCGGCGCACGGAGTCCGTTTTGGCTCTGAAGGCTTCACGACGCATACAAAAGAAAGTCCAGCGTCGTATGGATCAATTGGAAGACAAGCGATAGAAAACTTTCCGTCACTCGCTTGATCCACGAAAATCGCTCTCGCACATATGGAGAACGGTTAGGGGTCTTCGCTAATCTCCGCATCAAAGGAAGCCCTTTGCGGCTCTGGCCCTCTACCAACTCCGCTCGGAACTTCAAGTGGCTGAAGAGTTCTGTGCACGGGTTGCTGGGTCCGTGGCCATCATCACTGACGCAGCACTGAATGACATTCCTGAGGCACGTGTACCATAAATGAACGCGCTCTTTTCACTCGAAGAGCTCGATGCTGCGTTGGCGACCTGCAGGCATTCTTCGCCACCAGGACCTGATGGCATCACGTATGCTGCCCTATGCCACTTTGGACGTGACGCACGTGATGAGCTGCTCAACTACTACAATGAGTCTTGGCAGAATGGCGCTGTTCCTAAACAATGGAAATCGAGCCGCTTGATCCCCATTCTCAAACCTGGAAAGTCTCCGCTCGAGCTCTCATCATATTGTCCGATTGCGCTTTGGAGTTGCGTCGGCAAAGTGATCGAATGAATGATTCTTGCTCGCTTGGAATGGTACCTAGAACGATTCAACATCTATCCGGACGCCATGACGGGCTTTCGTCGAGGTCGCTCGTCCATCGACAACGTCACTGACATCGTAACCTGGGTCTAAAATCAAAAAAGCCTCAAGCACCTATCATTTTTTCTAGATATAAAAGGAGCATACGACAACGTCGCCCATGAGGCCACACTGAACTCACTTGAGGCTATTGGAGTTGGTGGCCGGATGTATCAATGGATTCGGGACTATTTGACGGAGAGGTGATTTTTCTTACAGACCGAAGACGGCCCAACTTCAGACCATTACATCTGCCGTGGTGTGCCGCAGGGTGGAGTGTTGAGCCCTGTTTTGTTCAACCTCGTCCTGGTAGGACTAGCGGAGTACCTACCGCAGACAGTTCATGTCTCAATACACGCCGACGACATTTGCATCTGGGCCTCTGCGGTGACTTGCCCTCAGGTACGAGCAAGGCTTCAGCGGGCGGCAACCATGACGGCGTCTCATCTCCGAGAACAAGGCCTCAATGTGTCTACTGAAAAGTGCGCATTGGTTGGTTTCACGCGCAAACAAATGTTATTGTATCCTGTTTCAATCAATGGTCAAGCTGTATCCTATGTTAAGACGCATCGCTTTCTGGGCGACATCATTGACCGCAACCTCTCGTGGAGCCCTCACTGCGTCTATCTGAAGAAGAAGTTAGTCGCCATTGCTCAGGTCTTTATATTTCTCTGCGGGAAAAACTGGGGTACACCAGTCCATTCTATGATGCAGCTCTACAGGGTGCTGTTTCCCGGACTCCTACGTTACAGTCTACCAGTGTTGTCAAATGCATGCAAGACGAACTTACGCGCTTTGGAGAGCATACAAGGTCAAGCCCTACGCACGTGTTTAGGGCTGCCTCAGTGCACCTCAACAACAGCAACAATTTACATCGCGGGAGACCATATAATCCAGACACATGTAGCTGTCGACTCTCTCAGAGCGCACATTCGCCATCTGCCAAAGATCCCCGACCATCATTTGGCCTCCCTACCAGCCGAGAGACCTCAAGCGACCTTTTCACGAGTGATTAGCGCTCATCAAGGGTGCCTACCGACATCTTTTACACCGGCGGCGAAGCCTTCATCTCCCCTGTAGGTGCTTGCGGCAGCCTCAAGTGAATTTTGCTATTCCTGGAATTACAAAAAAGCTCAATCATCCATCGCCGGCTCTGAAGCAACTTACGCTCCTATTACTGCACCAGACGTATCATGACCACATTTATATCTATACCAATGGTGAGACCTTACCTACCAGCTCAACTGCGGCATTCGTCGTTCCAGCTAGGCAGGTTACATTTAGATTCAAATTGTCACACATGACTACATCTACATCGGCAGAACTTGAAGCTCTCCATGCCGCTATGACGTACATCACCGAAGAGCCAACAGAGAAGTGGGTCGTATTTTGTGATTCTAAGACAGCTCTCCACAGTATGAAGTCTGCATTACATCACAGAACTTACGAGCAGACGATATCTGACATCAAAGAAGTACACCACCATGCTCTGGAAAGAGGGCACCACATTATATTTCAGTGGATTCCTGCTCACTGTGGCATCGTCGGCAACAACCTAGCTGACAAGGCTGCCCGGTCTGCCCACGAAGATACCCAGATGCGTCCAACACCTTTGGCGAGGTCGGACGCTGCCAGGGAACTTCGCCTACTTGCACGCAAGAAGCCACAAGATCTCTGGAGTTCAAGTGCCTTCAATTGCCCATTACATAAACTGGACCCCACGCTACGGCTACAACTGCCATCCAGCCTTTCCCGCGGCGAAACAACCTTGCTGTGCCGCTTGTGGCTGGGAGTAGCATTCACGAACCCGTACTCCTATCGTTTGGGAATGGCCGAGAGCCCGATGTGCGACTCCTGTGGGTGCGAGGAAACCATCGAGCACCTATTGTGCACGTGCCCTCGTTACGATGTCCAACGCCTCTCTATGCGGGGCAACTTTACACCGACTGGACTCGAGACCGTTCACTGAGTCAAAGATACTCGGACCGTGGCCACACCCGTCGCTGGCTCGAAAAGCGATTCGTGCACTAGTGCAATACTTGAAGCGTACTGGTTTAGGGACCGTTAATAGTGTCGCTGTGTATAGCGTCCCTCCCACACGCACTCAGTGCTTACTCTCTCCTTTTTTCCTCTTTCTATTTCCCCTTCCCCCACCCCCAGTGTAGGGTAGCAAACCGGATGCTCTTCTGGTTGACCTGCCTGCCTTTCCTATCCTTGTTCTCTCTCTCTCTCTCTCTCTCTCTCTATATATATATATATATATATATATATATATATATATATATTATCCACAGCGCCGTTTTGTACGTATACTTTTATGTTCGTGTTATGCATTCGCCCTTTGCCATAAAGGGCCAACACCGTCCAAGTTGACGGGAAACCGTAAACTTAACACTCCTGCTCTGGGAATTCGGCTTGCTGATAGACTAAAAGGAAAGTTAGCAACCATTTTCTTCTCATTTTTTTCTTTTTATATATGCTTTTTAATAAAAAAGATAAAAACGAGGAGGAGGAGGAGAGTTCTGCTGGCGTGGCACCATGCAGGTTTGGGTGGGCGGAGGAAAGGGGTGGGATGGTACAAATTAGTGAACAAAATAACAAAGTAGAGAGAGAGAGAGAGAGAGAGATAACAACGAGGTAAACGAAAGCAAGGAGGCACTGTCTATATTATTCGCGCAACGGTTACAACAATGACAGCCATCTCCGAAGGTGGCACAACGCAACTGCCACACAAGGGCGGTGGCACAGGGTGCCAAACCACGGCACCTAAAGGTCGTTCCATTTTGTATGCATGGGCTCCACACGAACTAAGAGGCATATTTTTGCTTCAATTCTTCTTCAGCTCTTTTTTTCCTGTGGAACCCTCGCATGTCTGCACTCCTGTGCAACGAAGTTAACGTAGCTAGTTCTTTGTGACTCTATCTTCCCCACTTGTACGCACAATAACTACGTTTTGCTTTTTTTTTTGCAATTGTCTGTCAAATACAAGCCAATTATGAGTAGCAGGTAACCCACCCTGCATGAGTAACCGACCCTGCATGGGTTGGTTTCCTTCGCAGTGTGTGAGCCAAATATTTCTTTTCATGAAACTTGCTACACTTTTTTGCAGTCTTCCGAAAAACCCTGTTGCATGTTGGTTTCGCGAACGATGTGCAGGGTGAGTGAGTGAGTGAGTGAGTGAGTGAGTGAGTGAGTGAGTGAGTGAGTGAGTGAGTGAAATATCTATTAGGTCCAGAGAAGACGCAGGGGAGACCCCGCGCTACCCGGTTAGTCGCACGTAGGGACCGCCAAACCGAGCTTGACGGCCCGATCGCGAGCACTCTGTACGGCCAGGGCTTGGTCGTTGAGTTCGGGCCTGCCCAAGAGCGCAGCCCACCTATCCTCGCTGAAGGAGAAGCCGATGGCTTCGCATTCCCACAACACATGGTTCAATGTTGTTTTTAGTCCATAGGCAGGGCAGTCCGCACTGGGATACTTTTCAGGGCAAATTGCATGAAGAACCGCAAGGTTAGGATACGCACGGGCTTGTGATCATTTTTCAGCTTTATATATTTTTAAAAAATAGCTTGTGGCAGATAGTATAGTTATCCTCCTTGAGCTGGATTATCCGAAGAGGCGGACATTTTCTAGCATGAGAAATCAAAACATATTCAACGAATTAGCAAGAAGATGTACTAATTAGGGTCTTAATTACTTCACAGCAAACATTGAATTCACAAATTGTAGCCGGTGAGCTTGCAAGACGTGTCCACTTGAAATGAATTTCCATAATGACACCAGTTCCGAAATATTATTTCCCAGATTGTGGAACGAAATACGTGGAGCGTTCCATATACTTTTGCGCTTCAATGCATAAAAGAGCGTTTTGTTAAAAAACGTAAAGGAACAACAGTTCATTTTAACGGCAAATTCAATGGCGCGTATCTCCAAACTGGCGTCATTCTGGAAATTCATTCTAAGTGGATACGCCTTGCAATCGCACCTGCTACAATTCGTAAATTGCAATATGTGCCGTAAAGTAGTTAATTCAAAAGATATATACTTCGTTGATTTTTGTTGATTTGTTGAATATGTGTTTCGATTTCTCGTGCAATTATTCTCCGCCAATCTTAATAATCATCCGCAGCAGGCTATGTTTAGAAATGCCATAAAACTTAAATAAAATTATCACGCTATATATGAGCTGGAAGTAGCTACTAACTGCCGAAAAGTTACCGCATTTTCCTGTCTACATATCAAGGACTATGTGCATGTTTTAATGTACAGCTGAAGGTTAGGTTCACTTGCTGGAAATGGATATCGCTCATGGATGCGCGAAGCGTAGACAAAAACGAAAATGAGAGAGAGAGAGAGAGAGAGAGAGAGAGAGAGAGAGAGAGAGAGAGAGAGAGAGAGAGAGAGAGAGACAGACAGAGAGAGAGACAGACAGACAGACAGACAGACAGACAGACAGACAGACAGATAGACAGATAGATAGATAGATAGATAGATAGATAGATAGATAGATAGATAGATAGATAGATAGATAGATAGATAGATAGATAGATAGATAGATAGAGAAGCGTCGGGTCAAGCGCTGAAAACCAGCGGAACAAGATAAAGACACAGAAAAAAAGAAGTGACAATTGAAAGGGAGACTAGAACGTAATCTCACCTTTAACTTTTTAAAACGTTAGTAAGACTCCAACTTGAATACAAATCGTCCATTTCGAATCATCGACAGTTCACTCATTCTCGGTATACGAAGCCATTCAGAGACCGGTTACATTATGAAATTCATTCTAGATTTGTCTACCATTGTCACTTTGTATTAAGATCTTGCCTCTCTGTCCATTCACGAAAAGATATAATTGCCGTCATATTTTAGGCGGATGTCTTTTGCTGCCGTAGCTTGACATTTCATCCAAAAACGATGACCACTTCGCTGTTGGCTGGCCGCAGTTCCAGTCGCACTAATAGGCATTTCGAATATTTCGTCAAGTGGACGCTAAAACGCTAAGAGGAACCTCTGCATTTGTGTAAACTGGTTAATTGTTATTTCAAAACCCTGTTTCCAAATCTCGCGATGTCATCGTCGTCATCAAAAACATTTATTGGTCTCTATTTACAGGGTCTTTTGTGGTAGTCCGTCAGGCTCTTCTTGGAGACTCCGACTGGGTTTAGCAGAGTTTGTCCGTATTATCTCACGATAATACGTTGATGATTAGAATGTAGAAAATGGAGGTCAAAATATTTTTGGGACGTAGAGCTCTAGTCAAGCGTGTAAGCATGCTTTTTTGTCTAGACCGCTCTGTATTTCCTATCAACAACATATCTCTATCTCTTTTTTGTCTACGCCCCCAAGCATCCCGGTGATGTGAATAAAAATTTGCTTTGATTTGAAATTGAGTTAGACATTCTCTTTAGTGTCCCTTTAAAGGCCGCGGCTGCAACAAAATTCCACTTTAGGTAGACATATTTAAATGGACAGTTTATACCATGCAAGCAATATTAGTAAGGCTTCAGGGGTTTTCATATTAATATAGTCTTGAAGTAGCACAGCCAAGAAGAAAAATAGGTCGCTCTTCCGGTTCTGCTGCCTGTAATCAGAATATTTGCACGTCCTCGTCGTCTTATCACCGTAGTGGCGTGCGTATCAAATGCAACTGACTGTGCCACACAACGAGGTCGCGCTCCGGGTCATGATTCCCGCGGTAATATTTACCTGCATTCTTGTGACTCGCGTGCACTATCGTTTATTTTCCCCTTGCGGTTCTCTCTCTTTTTTGTTCCCTGAGTAATGAAATTGAAGTTATGGGATAACCGGTCCGGCGAAGCCTATCTAGCGAATTTACTTTATGTCAGAAATTGGCTAGTGGCCTGGGCAACATTGCGCGAATAAATAAATAAATAAATAAATAAATAAATAAATAAATAAATAAATAAATAAGACGCTGTCTACAGGATCATCGGCAAACAAAACTTCCGTCTTCCAGTAATCCTGCAGCTAGCGCTCTCTCTTTCTCTCTGAACATGGCCTTGTTGCTAAGTGCGATTTCGGGCCCGCGATGCCTCGCTTATTGCCTGAAGGCGTTGTACTGTTGTCAGTGTGCATCGGTGAAATTCTCTTCTGCAGCCCTCTGGCTGTATTGTGTGAGACTTGACCACCCGTAGACTTGACCCGAGAGAGCGAGAGAGAGGGAGAGAGAGGGAGATAGGGAGAGAGAGAGAGAGAGAGAGAGAGAGAGAGAGGGAAATACAGATTGTGAAGAGGAAGAGGTGCTATTTTCCGCAGCCCTCTCCCTTGAGTTGGCGTTCTGAAACACTCGCGCCTCGCGCATAGCCTTGGTAGTGCTACTTGCTTTATGCTCTCATTTCAATGAGAGCTTCGTGGGCATAGCAAATGGGCCATCTGGACTGCTTAGAACATGCGTAACTGCCCTCTTCCTTCAGAAGCATTGCAAAATCTCCAACAGGCACTTTCTTTGTAATACATACATATATTGATGTGAAACACCAAAGAAAAAAATATTTTTTTTTTTATGTAGAAAATAGCGCAGTTTCACCATGCCACCTACAGGTATGAATATCTCATTTGCGCGATCTTATCTGTTACAACCGCCATCCTAGCATTTTGAAGCTCAGGTCATACGGGAATATTAATGATAATGAGATAGGAAGGAACATCAGTGAAAATGTATACGACCGATCTAAATCTTAGTTCATTAGTTCCTACTTTAGTAGTACTTAGTTCTTAGTACTTCTTAGCACTTTGCTCCCACCAATTCGGGCTAACTGCGTGTACCGGGGGGTCCCGGCTAACTGTTGAGCAGTTCAATGAAGAAAGATTTACAAAACATGATGCAAGATACAGTTACAAGATCTGCGGTGTTTAGAAGTCTGATGATCGAACACCGGAGGCCCTAAAATTTAGGACCGTCCCTAAGTTAGCTGGGGCACCCTGTATAATACATATCGTTCAAGCAGGAACGATACGGTCCAGGCTTTCGTTCACGCCGACAATGTATGTACAATATTCATGTACGAAGTAGGATTCTATTACTTCCTGCTCGCAGGTATTTGATAAACCCGTCTAGAGGAAGGTAACATTGATTTTTTGTTTAAAGCCATGGTTCGGCAGACGCAACGGTGGTAGGCTCTGATTATACTGAATCGTAGGCGGAACGGTGTGTCGGTTTGGACGGCGTACACTTTTGCACAGACTTCGCAGTGTAATTTATAAATTACCTTGCAGTTGAGTTATTCTGTATGGCTACGAAAACAAGCCTTCCGGATACCTTAATTATTTCTGTTATTACTATTTTTCTTTTTCAATTTTCGACAATGGCTGTGTGGTGGCGCAACCGTCGATGGCGCGAAGTCTGAAAATACGCCGAAAACTAAGAGCTTTGTTTGATCTAGTCAAAACTTTAGTCGGGGCTAGTCGGTTCGTTGCTCTAATGAATGCGTAAACGGCTGGTGCAGAACAAAGTATAGGAAAGGAGCACAGGCTTCGATAAAAAACACACTGGCACCAACTCTCCGTGCTGTTACTCCTGTCATGGCCTCCTGTATTTAGAGGAGGCTGTGCTCCTGTCCACGCCGTTCTCAAGCTCAATTTTCACTTCGCTGCCTCATGATTCCCGGGATGATCACGACTGGACGCCTCGGCTGTAAATCACGGTCTACCGCAACTCTGAAATAGGCTAATAGCATCCCGTCCAGGTGCACTCGTTAGCAGAACACCCTTACTGCACCCCTATATTGCACTTTTGCATTGCTTTAGGGTGATAAAAGGGTGCTTTGTGCAAATGATGCGTCTTATGGAGTCAGAACAGGGTGCTCTGACACTTCCAACCATTTAAGGAAGTAGAGCTGAGCCGTCGTATACGGGCTTTCTTATCCAGCGGTTTGTTCCATGTTTATTGTTTGAGCACGTCATACAAACAGTAGAGTACGGGCGTTGTCCCGTTGCTTCGGGTACATGGCGTCGAGGACGTACTTTCACGCACGGGCTCATCAGATCATTATAAATAATACGTGACATGTGTTGCTGGAGCCTGCGTGGCCCGATTTAGCAGCGCAACAGACCACCGAGCAAGCCGGTGTTCTAGCTGTTCCACGCAGTGTACTGCTCCCATGTGGCTACATTATGCGTCATGACGTCACGACGACGCGTACCCACCCTGGTGACAGCTAACTTTCTTTTTTTTAAGCGAAGCTTTCTTTGCCTCTTCGACTTTAGCGCTGCTGCTGTTTTGCACGCAGCGTCGGGGGGTGGTTCAGAGCGTGTATATACGTGACAGGAGCGCGGCAGAGACGAAAGGCGACCGACGCGAGAAACTCGTTTGGACCTTTGCACCGCGTCGAATGCGCGCAATGCCTTCCGGAGCTCCGTGGCTGTCGCCACATGAGCCTCTTGGCAGCTGTAATTATCCGTGACTCCCCTCAAAAGCGTTGCAGAAATTGCAGCGCTTCTTTTCTACTAACGGGCAAGTCCAGAGGGTGCGTAGATAGAACGGGAGAGAGGAGGAGGAGAGGAAAAGAGAGGAGAGGGTGTTACGGTACGGTGATCTTGTGATATTTCTGAAAAATAAACACCACGCAAATTTGTCAAGTGACAACTGACGCGGGGCGTGCATGCGCAAAGCCGTATTAAAACACCGTAGGGTCTAGCCGTCACTACGGAAGCGGTCGCAGGTCAAGTCAACACTTCTGTTGTTGTTAAAACGTTTATAAATTTCTGTGACCGCCGCGGTAGCTTGACGGCTACAGCATCGCTCGACGTCTCGGGTTCAGTCCCGACCGTAACAGCCGCATTTCGACGGGAGCGAAATAGAAAACGCACGTGCACTTAGATTTTGGAACACGTTAAAGAACATCACGGTGTCGAAATTAATCCGGAGACCGCCACTACGGCATGCCTCATAATCCGATCGTGGTTTTGGCACGTGCAGCACCATAATTCAATTAAAGTCTTACACTTCTGCCACGATGCGATGGGCCATGTGAGGCTGTGATAATACCCAGCCCTCCCAGACATTACGAACAATGGCGCACGACAATGCCTGAACAAACACCTTCCCCTGCGTGTTCTGTGTACTACGCAGAAAAACAGCAGTGGTAGATCCAAGGTAACGTTCAGCATCAACTTAGCCCTCCTCGTATTGGACTAAACGCGGAACAAATTACATTTGCCCTCAGTATCACCGCTCATTATCGTCAATCAGAGCAAACAGCATAGGCAGCAATGTCTTGCTTGCACGCTCACTGTATGCATTCTGAATCACTGCATGCCGCAAGGTACAACATGCATAGAGGCACACTGCATTCAACGCAGGATCGTACCGCGAGTCTGGTGCTGTAATTTGAGTTGAGAGGGGAATGGGGAAAGCCAGCACGGTACTCTTCCGTTTATATTGGATGCTTTCCCAAAAGAAAGAACTTTTTAGGATTTTTAGGATTTGTTTTTTGAAATCTGTAACATTCTTTCTAGCTTGCCTTTTTTTTCTTTCTGGGGTTCAAGAAAGGTACCTCAGCCACCCTTTGAAAGGGACCACCCGGTGGTACCATAACAATTCTGAGGTTTAAAACATGTTGTATTCTCTTACGTCTAGAGCAACATGGCACTTTTTTAAAATGCAAACCGCCCTTGAAATGGGTCAGAAGGGGTCGCTTCGCAAACCGACGTGCAATGAAAACATGTTATGGCATTATAGCTCTTTCCTTTTTTTTTCGCGAACGCACTACTCACGCGCCTAAAGCTAAATTTTAGCCTCTCACTCGGCTTTTCAGCGAGGCATAGCTCGGCAGTGAGGTTTGCCGATCCAAGCAGGTGTGGTCGCGTTTGAGAGGGCTTAACCTCAGCTCTAATAGGTATAATCCATCAAATTCAAACCAGTGCTCATCCTACAAGACTACCTGCCGTGGTTGCTCAGTGGCTATGGTGTTAGGCTGCTGAGCACGAGGTCGCGGGATCGAATCCCGGCCATGGCGGCCACATTTCGATGGGGACGAAATGCGAAAACACCCGTGTGCGCAGATTTAGGTGCACGTTAAAGAACCCCAGGTGGTCAAAATTTCCGGAGTCCTCCACTACGGCGTGCCTGATAATCAGAAAGTGGTTTTGGCACGTAAAACCCCATAATTTAATTTTAATTTAATCCTACAAGACTGCAGTTTTCTTTCTTGCAGAACTGATATGCTTGTTCGGTTAGGTGCCCCCGGGTTTGACACGCATGGTCCCGACGTATTGACGTGGAGAAATTCGGACAGCCAGCACAGAGGGATGCCGATTCTCACTGGCCACCTTTGAGCATGGCGGGGGCCGAGTACGAGTAAGGAGCGATCACGTTTGCAAGATTACCCCACTACAGCTGCATCGTAAGTTAAACAAGCAAGCGTTATAGTGTGCAAATGAATGTAACTTGCGCGTTCGGTTAGACCATTTCTGTACCTTATGCGGCCTTACACTGTGTGCAGTACGCACAGCAGGTTTCATGCACCCCACGGCGGCTGCGTCCCTGATGCAGCCTACTCGATATTTTCTTCTGCAGGCGTCAACGAACTACTCAAGATTTTTCGAAATGCTTTTAAGAATAAAAGACACGACATGTCCTTTGAGTTAGCTTTACGAAAAGAAGGTCAGTATGTCACGGGACAATGCGAGTTTTACAAGCGATGCAATACGTTAAAGGAGATAAGACAAAAAAAAAAAAAAATTCAACACGCAAAAGCTACTCACAATGGCATCCAGGTGGCTACGGGTCAGTATGTGTCAGCAAATAAGTCAGGAAGGTAATGTCCCGGGCACTTTCTAGAAAACGTGTAATAGATGTCTATGAGTCGTTCGCACCGGTCTAGCCCGTTCCAGACGTTGTGGCGCGTTGCATTCGCGGCACGTGTACTGTGAGACGATGAGCGATGAGGTCACTGCCTTTGTGCAGCTTTTCTTGTTCCACGGAGTTTGCGCATGGTTCAAACGACTTGGCAACAAGGAGGACCCGTGACACTAGCAAAGCCGCGGTTTCAGTGTTTCTTTACACATTCGCAGCGCATCTGCAGACAGTGGCGGTTGATCATCCTCCATACCAATTCGTTTCGGATTGTGTCATGTGACGGTCACTGCACGAACAAATTAGCGCACGGAGCGTGTCCGCTTTCTGCATCTGGGCGAGCGAAACGAAGCTCCGCGGAGTGCGGTCGGCCACAGTTTGGGCAGACAAACCACTCATGACGCTCGAGACGGACGGAGACCAGGGTGAATTTTTTTCGCGCTTGTCAAAGGCTTTCCCTGCGTCACCTGTTTTACGAGTTGGTGTTCGTAGGGCGTGCATGCATGGTCTCCCTGTTTTTGCACCTACGCTGTAAACGCTGTGCCAAGTGCCTTCGTCATCCAGGCGTTTCAAGAAAGCAAGGAACGTCGCAGTCCCACCCCGCATTCCGGACCATGTTTAAATACGAGCCGCACCGCGTCGAACACGAGACTGCGTGTTGATGGAATAATAGGGGGTATAGTTGCTCCCCATATATAGCCGTCGTCGCTGCGTGTGATGTAAGGAGCACGCACATAGCCCTTTGATGCGAGGCATTCCCGTTGGCTCATTCTTGACGCTCTGCCTGTCTCGCCTCGCTTTAAGAAAACTGAATGCGCCACCAATCGGCAATCGAAATTTTGCCGTCGAGCACAGCAGCCGAGTGCTCCAACCGTTAGGCCCCTATTGCACGCAAGCTTTGTCGCGTTGTTGTTGTTGCTGTTTCCTCAAAACACGGCTCGTACGCACGAGGGGGATTGGCCACACTGGATGGATTGAGACGTACATCCAACAACATGCCAAAGAGAGGCAAAGGCGAACATTCAGAATGAAGCATTTGGCAACTAACTGATAACGTAGGTCTTCAGAGGAGCGTTTTAAAGACAACCAACTATTTCAACACACTCGGCTCGTGCAACTTATTCCACTTTGTCGTCTTCTTTCCGTGCGATAGCATCACGCTTTGAGGCGCTGTGTTAGACTGCACAGTCGTCGGGACCGGCCCACTACGTGTCTTTCATACTGAAATAAATGACTGATTGATTGGTTGATCTATTTATTGATTGATTGATTAATAGTAATTTTCCTCGCAGCAGCCTAGGCTACGCAGCGCGACGCTGCGCAAATGACTTCACGATCGCCTAATATAATGAAATTTTAACAATTATTCAGCAAAGTACAAACCCCATCGTCGTCGTGACTTACCCCACATGAAATAGCCATATGTACACGTACGATAGTACGCCACTTAGTCACTGATGACGTCACAATCCATGTTTCTCTCTCGCTACAATCGTCCACTACCTATGTAGAGCCTAACAATCGTCACGTCGAAGGCCCGCGTCGAACGGCCGGCGCCGAAATCGTGCCATTGCTGTCGTGCTGTCGTCTACAACGTGGTCGTCATTGTGCCGCCGTCGTAGCACACACGTTCTGCCGCCGCTGGTACGCCGCGTGCGTTTTCTTCAGTCGTAAGCGTAAATGGACAACCAGGAGTCATCCAAAAGAAAGCGATAGATACAGACTCAGTGAATAGGCTGCGAAAAATGGAAAAAAAAAACCATGGAGCTTTACAAAAACGGCAAGAAAGAAATCGGGAAAACCTGTATGATAACGTGAAAAGCGCCTCGCTATTTGAGGCCCGACCTGGCCGCCTGAGGAACAAAAACGTACCGGAGCAAATATGCTCAGCAGGATAAGGCATGTGTGTGCTGAAAAAAAAAGAAAGAAAGGCCCGGAAGAAACGACTCGGCACATCGTAGTTGGAATGCCAAGATATTCATCCAGCGAGATTCCGTAGGTAGTGTGCACCTATCAGAAGCGTTGGGATTCAAAGAAGATCGAAGCATTTGCTGGTCAGCAGTCGAGACAAGTAAGACACGATTATTGCATTGGTGGGGAAAAAAAAAGCAGAGAAGAGATCGATGGAACCGGAGTCACTGAAGTGTGAGTAATGGTAAACCATAGTGATAGAGGCTTCAAATGCGAAAGTTAAGGTCCAGATCAGATAGGTAAAAGGTTAGAAAGCGATACATATAGTCAAACCTGATTAAATCAAGCAGACTAGGCGATCGTTTGTTGCCACCTCGTTTCAAATGGATATCAATAAACATCCCAATATTCACTACCATGATCATCCTTAAGTGTGGCTGCGCCTTTACTAAACATCTCGGCAGTCTCCTGCTCGGAGCTACTAGCCTTTATGCCACTGCGAACTTCAGAGGCGAGCCCACCATGACGTCATCTCTGGCGTAATTCTTGCAAAGGAATCTTCTAACACAAGAAAAGCAGCCCTGCATGGCTGTGCAGGCGTCAGTGATTTTTCAGTGCGATCAAATAGCGATATGTGTCACGTGATGATGACTACAGAGTCTCGGCTGACCACAAAGCCACCATCTCGAGTTCCATTCAAACGTCTCTTGAGCGAACTAAGGACGCTAAGCCGACGAACGGCTCAACGAGAGTTAGGAAAATTTGCATGGTATTGTGTCACAGTATTTCAAATTGAGAAGTAAAATATCATGTGCACAAAGCAGGAAGCGCGACTGAGTAATTAAGGAATGCGAGTGATCGGAGCCGCAATGATTTAAGTTGTTCACTTTTGGTTCGTAAACGCTGCTGCTTATATAAGTGCACCAAGTTGTAAACAAAGTTCCGTCGTCTCTATTTTTTGACGAAGAACGAATATGTGCTCTTTCTCTGCCCTTCCTCCCCTCCCACGCTCACTACCACACGCCGCAAAAAAAAATAATAATAAATAAACACGTTGTTTAATCGGATCGCTGCTGCGGCTTTATTGCCGAAGAAATTTTTTCTCACTTATCAACTCCACCCACCCCTCTCTCTTTTTTTTTTCCTAAAGAAAAGAAGAAAGCTACGAATGGGGTCGCCACCAGGCGTCTTTCCTTTTTTTTTCGTTTGTTAAACATTGTTGTTCCCCCTCTTTCCGATTTGATTTATCTCCTGCTCTCCTCCCGCCTTTCTCAAAGCTATATCTGGGACCCACACTGATTGCAGAAGTACAGCGATACGGATGTTTTTCAACACGAAATGAAACAAGCTGTGAACGTTCGACCCTTTCTTAAAAATAGAATAAAGAATGACGCTGAGATAGCATCGACTCGGTGTTTGTTTGAATTCCCGTCGCTTTTCATTTTTTTTTTCATGTCTGAGGTCAATGACGTCTACGTTGGCGCGTCGTTTTCATTGGTTGTCAACGTTATAAGAAAACAGAAAATAGAAATGAACGAAATCAGAAGTGGTGACGTTACGCCATGGCGATACCTGAACTGTCTATCGGGCGATACTGTCTTCTGAACATCACGCAACAGAAGGTTGATCTAATTTAGGGGTAATGCGCCGATTAGAATTTTATTCGCGGATTCATTGGATACTAAATAACAATATTAAAGATAGTTTAAACTGCTAAGGCATTTTAGGAAAACTGTATATACCCCCATTTGGTCGGAAGGGTTGATGATTACGAGAGAAAATCGAGGTCAAACTAGTTAATTATGTAAGGTTTTATGGCCCAACGAGGGCAAACTGCATACTTATTTGAATACGTACGCATGCAGCACGATTAGACTGAAGTCGCGGTTAAGCAACTTGCACCTGCTTCGAATTCGTGATTCCAGCCGCAGAGGTCACCGTAACCGGTCCTGCTCGCGGCGCGAATAACCTCAGAGATCGGAAGTAACGCGTGATGATGATGATGATGATCTATGCGGGGCCTTCCTCTTTGTATCGGGTTATCAGCGAGAGTTCGGATATGGCACTCAGAAGCGTAATCAAGCAGATAAAGAAGAACAATGACACAACAGTTCAAAGCAAGACAAAATTAAAGGGGGAAAAACACAAAAAGAAAATAGAGCACACAGGATAGAAAAAAAGAGATAAAAAAGGGGGTAAATGACTCGTCTTATCTTAGTATCGCTGAACTGGTTCCGGTCATTGATGGTTGGCTTGCAATAAGATCCTCAGTTTAAAAAAAAAAGGTCCTGCAATTCACCTCCCAATGCGGGCCATGTGCCGCCGGGCGAAGGCACATCGCCTCTGCCAACACGTCGCAGTCATCCGGAACATAAAACAACCATTTTCTCGTTGATTGTCAGAGATATCCTGAACTTCGAAAATGAACATTAGAAACATCGTTCCGCATTCTTAGATTATAATTAAATGATCAAACCTTACTGTCTTTGGGGGGCTCGATTTGGGCACAGCGACAGGAAAGTTGGTGATGCCGATGCCATCCAGGTTTTTATTACAGGGTCAGAAAGATTTCGACTATGAAATCAGAACTTAAGGTGCCGCTACACATTTCTACAAAATCAATTAGATTAGCTGTATTTTTGTTTCCAGTTGTTCCTTCATTCCATTAAATTCATAAGCTAGAATCTATATACTATAGCACTGCGGTTGACAGCTTTTACCGTGTTGCGATGTCGGGATCCCAGCGGCCATTAAGGTGCCGTGGCTGGCGATGTGCCAGGCGTCGGGCGATCGAGAGGTCCGGGTAGACGTCCAAGAGACAAGAAAAAGGTTTATGTACAAATTTACATGATGATGGTTTACATGTACGAGCTCACGTATGAGCAACTCCACAACAGTCCAGCTCCGCTTTTTACCCTGTTAATTTCTCCCTTTCACTCGTCGGGGGGAACTCACTGTTCTTCTTCTCGGCCAATCATAATCGCCGAACCGTTCGCAAGATCTCTCCCATGAAGTCGCGCCATTTCGCCGGTCTCCTCTTCCAATGTTGAGAGATCGCCTCTGCATACGAGACAACGACATGGCAAAGTGAGACCTTTATGTCGACGCCGTCCCCACGGAAGTCCTCGACGTTGGCCCCTTTTATCAATTAGTGGGCCCTTCGTGACAATCCGCTTGTCAGGGTCAGGTTCAGGTAGAGTGGTCTTCGCGGTACTTACCACTTCCACGGAGGGCAGCGGTTTCTGCCACCTCGAAGCGAGTTCCTTTGATTGCGCGTCACAGCCTATGTCGCGAGTCTGCAGTCTAATTCGGGTGGGCGCTCGTCTCGCCCGTCATCTTTGGGTGGTGAAACAGCCGAAGATGCGGAACACAACTGCTTGTCCCTTAGTCTCGGGTGACGCTGATTTAGTCGCCAGCTCCCTGGTCCCGAGGAAACGACGATGCAGCGCGAAGGGCCTTTCGTAGCTGCACGCTAGCCGATGAAGCATTACTTGTCGAGTAGGTATGCCGAGTACATTAACAGTGCTAAACGCCAATCGTAACAGCCGGGAGCTCTTCTTCATACCCAAAAAGGTAATTATGGGTGGCCTCCATCTTTACAGCGAGGTACTTGTAACTGTCAGCCCCTTCAATAGGGCCCCCTTGTAGCCGGAGCAGTGGGCTTTCGTGGTTCTGCCCATCTGTGCCACAGCGCATTGCACATGATTTGTGCGCATTAACACGCAGCCCGAGAGATGTACCCTCTTCCGAGCAGACATCCAACATGACTTGGAGATCAGAGACAATACCTTCCATGTGCCTCAATGCCATCTGCGTTTAGCAGCAGAGCTGGCACAATGCCTTCGTAGTGGGCCCCTTCCTAAATGTATGAAACATGCAAGCCTCGGCTGCCCTCTGTCGGCTGCCTCTCCATGTCAGAAATGAACAGCATAAAAAGCACTGAAGACACTGGAAAGCTCTGGCTCAGACCCCTCTGGACGTTTATTGGCCAAGTGCTGCCACATTCACAGTTAATTACTACGCAGTTGTCTCTAAACACTGCCTGCACTATGTCGAGCAAGCTCTCAGGTATTTCCCGTTTCTGCAGGATCGTCCACAGTACTTTGTGGTCAATGGTGTTATATGCCGGAGCAATTTCTGGGAAATGCGGCATAGGGTTGTCACTCTCCCGAATTTATCGGGACAGGCCCGACTTCACCAACTCAGGATGACCACATGACTTAATTTCTTTCTTCTTCTTCTTCTGAATAACAATCAACAATAAACCAGATTTTCTTCTTATAACAAGCCTGGCCGGTCGGTTACACATTCTTTTTTTTTTCTGTTGCATTGTCATAAACATAAAAAATGGTTTCCCTTTTGTCGTGGTTCTAGCTCTGTTGTAGGCCCTAAATCTGCATTGGTAGCCGGAATAATCTGACGACTACTGCACCTTTCTTGTTGTTAATGGTGGCATGGGGGGACTAAAACACGTTTGTGCCACAATGATGGAGGTGCACCCCTAGTGGCTCCAACTGCCCCCCCCCCCCTGCCACGACCCCGTCCGGACATCGTGCACTAGCGAGGTGGCAAGCCCAGCGCTGCCTCTTCTCGGATGCCATGCAGCGTGGCAGTGTACAGGGTGTGCTCGTTGATGGCCAGAGCGGTTGTCACCAGCATTGACTGCGTTTGCAGACGTTCGAAGTGAATCACGTGACGGAGCGTGTCGCGCGCCAGAATCGGCAATCTTCTAAAAACGGGGGTTTGAAGCTGCGATCAAGCACAAATAACTGAACACATCACATTAAGCTCAACTGCAGATTGTTGCGCAAATTGTGGCGCCACGGGATAGCGTGGCTCCTCCGGCAAAACCGCCATGGTTCATTAGCGCTCGAATTTCGCACTGAGGTTGCATTTCTAGGAAAGTTCCTTTTTGATATCGCGTGCAGGAGGATTACATGGATGTTTCGAGTAAAATCATTCGGAAGTATACGCGTAGCGCATACGGGGATGCCACACAAGAAGAAGACATGAAATATATGGAAGCTTACACTCTTAAAAAAGAAGGTTCTTGACTTTACTACCCAGCAGTCGCACTATTTACTACCTTCGTACAACTGCTGTTGGTTAACGGTATAGGGTTAAGTAAGATGACCGCCTAAACAAGCTAGTCACTGCTACTATAATGGGTTTCAGCTACCAATTCTGAACGCAGTTGGCACCACTGGATACAATGTTCCTAGCCTATATAACACACCTGTCGGATCAGCTCTGAATACGCCAGAGCTGCAGTCTGATATACGCGTTACACGTTAGAAACATTGTATAGGGCGGTTCTAACTGCGTTTGGAATTGGTGGCTGAAACTCATTAGCGAAAACGAGTGTCTTGTTTAGTCAGGAATGTCGCTATAACGATGCCGCTACCAGCAGCAGTTATACCGAGGCAGTAAATAGAGTGACAGCTGCAGGTACTGAGGACAACAACCTTTTTAGAAGCGATGGCAAAACAGCTGCGTTACTGCTCTTCTTTTTTCTTGCACCAAAGGGATCCGAGAAGTAAAGCGCATAGGCATATTCGCTTGTCTCTGCAAGAGTATTGTTTATTTCCACTTTTCCAGTAAAGCCAACACGGACAAGAGTAAGGTTTCAATACATACGATGGAAGAAGTTCGAAGTTTCTTTTTTTTTTGTTCTTGAAATGCCGGTGTAATTGGTAACATTGTTACAGTAATAAGTGTGTACAACTGTATGTATTATATACGCACTTCAGCGTAAACATCCGTGTATGATACATGCACGCAGAATAAATTAGTGGCACAATAACTGGGACGGAGAGGAGGGGGCGTGCTACTAATTTGGACAATGGCAAATCCCGCCGTACTGTCAAATTTGGCAACGGCGGCGTCTTGAGCCAATCTTCAGAGAGGCCGGAGCAGCCCTCTGGGCCAATCGGAGCTGACTAGAAGGCCAATTCGACAATATGTCGGAATTTTGTCAATGTCCAGAATAAACACTCAGGGATAACAACGAAACCAGACGCGAAGGTCTTCGCAAGACCAATGCAAAACCGACTAAAAAGCGCGATAACGAGTACGGAAACGAATGCACCTTCATCAACGATTTCCCAATCAAGGGAGCATGCAAAACTTAATTCCTATAGCGTGTAAGAGGTAGACGAAGCATCTGTTCATCAATTGCGGAAAGGCTTACAGAATCAAATGCTGCAGTCCTCGATTTGTGTCGCCACAGCGCAATGTAAACAGGACACAAAAGGGAGATAAAACTGCAGTTTTCCCCCTTGTTTTCCATTTATGTTGCGCCGATAACAAGAATCGAGAATCTAGGTATCAACTAGCCCAGTTTAAAGTCACTGCTTAAACTTCCAGTAGAGGGCGCGTCGTGAGAAATATTCCAGTGTCTGTGCGCTGCTATAATCTTGTGGCTCAGGAAGTGACGCACACCTCGGTAGGGCGTCCGAGCATGCGCACTTGACTCCACGGGCTCCGCAACTAGACCACTCTTCTTTAGTTTAGCTCCAATTCTATAAATGTTACATCTGACAACAGAAAAAAAAAAAAACGCCATCGCGAATTCGTGCAGGGAGAATCGTCTTCCAATCTCTGGATATTTCGTCCTCCACGTCTGTTCTTTCCCTAATTGTGCCGATTAGGGAGGCTCCAGCAAGGCTTCCCAACGCTTTAGCCTTCAGATACGACCTGCTATCCGAATGCTACCTTTTTTCAAAGCACGATGTATACGCGAAGTAAAGGCGTATTGTTCTCGTCCATGCTTGGGGCTAACTATCTTTTTTTTACAGCCTTAGTGCAATGCTGCATTGACGATTCGAACTCCTCTTTTGGCACTGTTCAGTGACTTGGAAGCAAGCAGCTGGCTTTTGTTTCTTCCTTGTTCGGTTTTCCTTATTGTCTGAGAACCACCATAGAAGAGCAACATGTATACGTGCGGAACGCACGTATACATGTTGCTCTCCTATGGTGGTTTGGAGACAGCTCGTACGACGAATGTAGTGTTGAAGTTGAATGGGTGGTCTTTGACCACGTTGTTTTGTAGATATGAGCTGACCTTATGTGCATGTTTTCAGATTATTTTGTGCACTTTCACTCGTTTACAGAGCAATGTATGCGTCTTGTGTACTTTTACTTTTTTTCTGTGGGTAGAACATTGCAAATGTTAGTATGCTATTTGAGTGCCGCCATCGCGTATCACTTTACTGTGTTTTTGCTTTGCTTTCCCTGCGATAATTGGTAGCCGCGGAGCCAATAATGGTGCCAACTTCTCATTTCATTTCATATTAATAAATAGAATAGTAATAAAATAAAGCCTTGTAAGCAATGACGGCGCTCAAAGAACATGTACACTAGGCACTTGGTGGCACGACATCGTTTTGACACCGCGCCAGCTCAGATCTGTCATGACACGACGTCCGAAGTATATGGGCTCTCCTCAGGCATCAGCCTATGAAAGCATTCAATAAAAAAAACACGATATGTTTATATACACCATTCGCCACGGCTCCATGTGAAACCCTACCCCCGTTAATGCGTGTTCATGTTTAGAAAGCTTAACGAAATCTGTCGTATGCAATAATAGCGTATGTCATAGAAATGGAACGTCAACTCTTTATCACCAAGCCTAACGGTCCGAACATGGGAAGCGAAAATATACTGTGTGTTGACCGACGCGCTCGAATTATCGTGTGTACACACACGCACTTATCTGTCACCCTACAGACATGTTGCTTGCGGTTTCCGTCGCCTATATCAGTGAGCCGCTGGTAAGGACGCGCGGTCAGCGACTGTCTTATCGCAGCGCAGCGGTGATCATATGGCCGATAAGCTTTGTTTCCTCCGCATGTCGCTATCGTGCGAGCTCTCATGGGGGGGGGGGGGGGGGGGGGACGAGGATGCACTTTCGCTTGAGAGCCTAACAAGCAGTACACAACAGCTGCTTGCTTTTTTCCCTTGCTTTCTTTTCGGAATTGACTGGTTTCATCACGCGAAGCTTCCTGTGACGAAAAGACGATCACAAAAGCCAAGGCAGCGCGCCTGCAAGACGCGGACGTTAGGACGTTACTTCGCACCACTCGGTGCATACGTTCTCCTCAAAAAGTTTCCACTGCCGTGGTGACCGAGGCGTTGTGGTGATGAGTAACGAGGTCCCGGGTGCGATTCCTGGCCTCGGAGGCCGCACCATTTCGATGGAGGTGGTAATGTAAAAGCGATCTCCACTACGGCGTCCCTCATGTACCTACACTGCAGTTTCAGGGCCTGCTTGAACGCGTGGTGTGGTGGTCTTTAATGAAAACAGAAGGCTTGCTTGTTTCAGATGGGAGTAATAGAAAGAAGAATAACTAGGGAAACAAAGGACATGCGGTAGACTTGTGAAAGTTAGGATCAGGTTAGTCTCGATATCGGCGTAGAGGTCTCTCACTCTATCTTTTTTTGGGCTCAGCGCTATAATTGCAACGACCATGTTCTGCCTTTCGGATGGGAAATCGTGTCTGCAGCAACCATCATTAGCGTATAGTGTATTTCCTTTCCTTTCCTTCCTTCCTTCTTTCTTTCTTTCTTTCTTTGAGAAAAATTACGCGATATACGAACGTTTCTAACGCGTTGTCGTTGGAGAAAGCCCCACCGGATGGCGACACCAGCGCTCCTGCTACTTCCTTCCGTAGCGTATTTAATAACAGGCTAAAATATCTCTAATATTAGAAACATTTAGCTTGTCCACTATTCCGGTAAACGGGAGTGGTTTGGGCGGATTGCCGGATTTGCGGGGGCGTAAACGTGAGCGGCCAGAGCGGTGCAGCCGCCTGGTAGCGTAGAGTTCAACCAGACAAACATAGAGCTAAAACAGCAGTAACCCACTATATCCTGCTTCGCTACTCGTGGAAATTTTTGGCAGCGACGTAATTGTGAACACGATTACGCCACTGTCGAAAATTTACACTGGCAGCTAAGCAGAATATAGTAATTAGCTTTGTGTTTGTGTGGTTGAGCTTTGCGCCACCAGCTGGCGCCACCAATCTGGTCGCTCACGTTTACGCCCCCGCTAAACCGGCAAACCGCCCGCGCTTGCCGGAATACCGGACACGCTAAAAGTCTGTAGCACTCGCCTCTTTCGTCCAGAATGCGCGCGCGGATCGAGTACACGACATTTTTATCAACATAAACGATTTCTCAGAAATTTCAGCGGCTTGACAACATGATTGATTGGTTGACGTAGTACGGAGGCGTATGTTTTACCCTCCACATCATAACAAAAATGCACGAAACAAAGATTTTGCGCTTACCGCTGCTTTCTTGCTCAATTGCTGCAAGATTGGATTTTATGGTCCGGATCGTTCAATATAGCACTCTGCACTGTTCGTCACCTGGTTTTCAAGGAAAAAAGAGATTTCATGTTGCCTTCGTTTAGGTCTCTCGCCGTAAGTGATATCCAAAACACGGCTGCTACGACGTCACGTGGTCGCTTCTGTAGCTTGGTGTACGGCAAAGCAAGACCTTCGAGATTCTTTCCACTAATCGCTTGAAGGGGGGGGGGGGGGGGATGAGCACATTACAAGGGGCGCAAACGAATACAATTTCGCATTTATTTCTTCAAAACTAGGCAAGTAACATTGCAAAGTGTTATACTGAACGATCCGGACCGTCCAATGCAATCTCACTAACAGCTAACAGTCGCTAGTACCGTTGAACTTCATTCACCTGGCTTCTAGCTTACAAGGTCGGCGCCGCGTAAGTTCAGCACAGACAGCTGCGACTTGTAAAATTGTTCGAACTAGACGCAGCTGTGGCGCCAACTGTCGCTATGAGCGGGGAACGCTCACAACGTAAATGACGGAATGCGGACGAGTTCCGTACGCCTGGCGGTAGGTGGCGCCAGCGTTCTTTTCACCGAGGAAAAAAAAAAAAAATCGATGTCCTTTTTTGCTGTTCAGCACAACCGCATTCACGATGCGATTCATTCTGGACAAAATAAGTACGTGCACAGTAAACCTTTTTTTTTTACTCTTTTAAGGTGATAGTCATGGGGAAAACCAAAAACACCCTTAAGGGTGTAAAACAGCGCCAATTTTTCTGGCGTTTTTAGAGCTGGAAGGTGCTTTTGGTTTGTTCCGTAGCTAACACCCTTAAGCGTAAAGAATTGCGGTGTATGACACTCAAACGTGGAAGTAAACTAAGCCAGCCGCCATGTGCCTAGCGTGCATGAATTTCGAACACGAACGACTCGACACTTCTCACTTCTCACGAAAAAGAAAAGAAAGAAAAAAGCGGTTGAGATGAGCAGCACCACGTGTACATACAGTTGGTGTGAACTGAGCCGCATTCGAAGTAAACGAAGCAAACTTCAGGCAACCTATATAAGCTTGCGCATAACACGTTTCGAGGATGGGGACAACCGTACAACGAGGCAAAACACTATGCAATCACATGTGCATGTATACAATTTGTATATTAAATGTACGTTACGTTAAATGCCCTACAAATGTTTACGCACTCCAATGTACAACTCGTTAATCCGACACAGCTATTCGAGCGGTACACATTATATGTCGACGTAATTATTTATATAATATGTATAATATATACAGACATTGCACTCGGTGCAGAAGTCGGATTTGCCATGCTACGTCGTATGCAAATTGATTGCTTCTGCGATCAGTGCGACGACGTAGAGAGAAATGGGTCTCGCGGGATACGTGTTTTGATCGGTAGCAAAGCAATAATCGCGGAAATCTGCGCGACCCAGTATTTGCATATATATTACTGTCACGAGGAAGGATACGAATTGGATCCGGTCGGTGCATTAATTTAGTTCGTGCTTTCTTTTCCCTTTTTTAACCTTCCACTGCAAGGGCTAACACAGAATGCGTGTTTGAAAACACGAAGACGTGTTCCATGTAACGCGACTACAGCCCCCGGGCACAGATGCCGTACTACAGGACTCTCGAACTTGTTGTGAGCTTGATTAGTATGTCCACGAAATCTTCGGTGGAACGCCATTACACGGTTTAGAAATTGAGACAGACACGTACGGAATGCTCCTTTGTGCCCGCGACCTAGGTGAGTTACACCCAACGCTTTTCCGTGATGACATACAAAGAAGCCACAATGAGAAATTTCAAAGTATTTCATTAACAAACTGGCACTAGTATAGCGAGCGTATAAGATTTGAGAATGTTGTTGTTGTCAAACGCATCTGGTGCGTTTGAGGCAACCTGTTTTTCTTTTTTTTTTTCCTGATGCGTCGATTGGTGCGCGTAAATCTGACGTCACGTGGATCAACGGTTGATTCTCTGGGGGATTAGAGGATTCGTAAATGGTGCGGTTCGCAAATGGAAACACGAGTCGTCATCTTTCTTTTCTTTTTAAACTTCCGGATAACTGAGCTTCTGTGATCTCTTGACGACTGCCGTCACTATCTGTCATCGTTGGAAGGCAATCATAAGATTTGCTAGTCCGTATTTAGAAGACGTTATCGGCTGTGAAGACGATCGACACTAACCGCAAATGTAACTGTGTGAGCGAGGATACTGGATCCAGACCCACACTGAGTGTCGTTTACCTGTGTAATGATATCATACTAACTTGCATACTATAGAAAAGCGTGAAATTAGTTCTATTAATCAAACTAGGTAAATATTGTGCCACGGGAGAAATGCGCTCGGGCAATAAAGGCAAACCGAAACTTTAGGATGAGAGGGCGCTGTTGTTGGTGGCATCAGACTTCAGAGCTTGTAAAATGACGCGAGGGCGCGGGAGCAGGCGAAAAACTTTTAAGACCATTACAGAGTTACAACCTTTCTAACAATTTACAGCGTGAGTCTGTAGAACGAGTACAGGTGTTTACCGATTGAACGACTAGACTGCCTCAAGACAATTCTGTAGATTGTCTAAATCCACACATAATCTGTACACAGGCTTCCAATGAGCTGCCGTCTACAAAGGTATCTATAGACAATTCGTGGAATGTCAAATTCCCTTTGTATAAATATTGGGTCCCGGTGCCGCGACAGGTATAGACACTCGTCACCATTGTGCAAGCGCAGGACTAATTAGAGAAGCTATATGGCGCATGCTCTGGAGCTCTTACACGTCGCTGTAACTTCTCTGTCGACAGCAATATGTAACTCCTACGACATTTAGTTGCGTCCTCTTGTGAGCCACTAGAAGAGAAACGGTTTAAGCATGACGCCCCTCTGAAGAATGAATCGCCGTGGTTGTGCGCACGCAATCTATATATCGATCGCACCGGCGAAAGACAGGTGCCCGGACTGTACACTGTGACAGCTATGTAGATGCAACTCGTGCTCTGTTGCAGTTAAATGCAGCAGTCGCCGGGACTTCGGTCTCCGGAGAGGAGCCGCCGCCGGACGTGACGCAATAACCTGTGCAGCGACGACGCGTGGCGGACGCTGCCCCCAAACAGCATATTCACGGCGCGTCGCACAACGTGACGTCATCTGTAGGAAGGCCCAGCGCCACCAAATTCAAAGCGGGATTCCGTTCCCCTCTTCCTTGCAAATGTACGCGGAGTTGCGAAGGTGAAGCGTGGGGGGGGGGGGGGGGCTTCCTGTAGGTGACGTCACGTCACGTAACGCGAAGGTAGCCGCGCTAGCAAAGGCCTGCCACGATGGGCGTGGCTGGAAATGTAGCGCCATCTACCTGTTGCGGGGCAGGTTTGGCAGTTCATACTGTGGGATCACTGTGCGCGCGCACGCGTAGACGACGGGTAGTGTGAGCAATAGAGATGGAAGTCGAAGGATCATACAGGACACCTAAGGCGAGGGCGGAGCCTCAATCTTCCCGCCCACTGATGTTGTATGTTAAGTACAGAAAGAACAGCAGAACTTTCCTGCGCTATGGGGCTGCTCGTTAGATTTCGGGAATTGTGATATTTCCTCCGTTACATCTGACAGATCGGCAACGCTGCCTAGCTGCACTGAGATAAAATATATTTTCCAAAACTTGTTTGGAGCAGCCCTCTGCTGCTAAGATAGCAGCCACCCTCTGTTAAGAAGTTTGGCTGAATAGTGGGCCCGCCTTTGATTTTTCTATTTCTCGTAGGCTTAGTTTCGAGAAGCGGTAAGCAAATAACGAGCTATAGATGTGGTATCATACTGTACGACGCGCATTCAATCCGCACGAAACGGCATTGCATGTTTGATTCTTTTAGAGAACAGGACAGAAAGCGGCGATATGTTCCAAGAGGCTGTGGCCATTCGGTAAACGCTGTCGAAATTGCTAATGTAACGGATGCAGAATGACGCACACGTCGCATGCTCTCTGACTGCGAGGATTGCACAATGTAATAGCACAATAGCGGGGACGCTCACTCACACACACACACAAGAATAAAACGCAAGGATTAAGCTACACCGTAATTACAAGGACATTAGAAACACATACACTAACAATGTCGTGCGGAATCAAGCAACTCTAAACCCGGAGGTTACTATACCAAGGCAGTCCAACCTGGTGGGCAAGTTGTGGACCAACGTGGAAAGATCGATAAATAAATTTGCGCTCAGCAGCTACTGCTTAACCTGAAGCGAATTTACACTTAAGCAGGCTGAAAAAAAAAGTACTCGCCTTTCAAGCAAACGATCCACACGGAAGACTAGGACCGGCTTATGGAAAGAAGTGAAGAACACTGTCACACTTGAGAGGGTTACCTCACTTTAACGTTCTGCCTAATCTGTCAATCAGCAGATAGCGATCGCACGATTGTTCAGTGCAGTGAAAAAATAGGGGGGGGGGGGGGGGGCGACAAGCTAATTCGTTGCCGGGAGCTTAGATTCCAGCTGCGTGAGGACAGTCTATATATACCATGTTAATCGCGGGGAACATGAATCAATTGGCAGAATTTCAATATGCACAAGAAAACATTGCATATCTGCCGGCTCTTCGTGAGAATTATACAGTGCTGTCATAAAGGTTACAGTATAGACCAGATCACGTGCGAGTGCAGTATCTGCGAGGAATTGAACGACCGCGTGTCAGTGAAGGCTGCGGCAAGAATTCATCCGGGTTTTAGACGTTGGGGCTCAAGCTAACGCATACACAGACAGAGTATATAGATAGGACGAGCGCCCCTACCAATTTTGCCTATGCACTGTGGTTCCTGCAGATGTATGCCACGCTTCTCGAACGTCCAAGTTTATCGAAAGATTATAGGGATAAGCAAGAACGGGATCGCAAGGAAAATTTTAGAAGTCTACCGCTTTAGGATAAAAAAAAACGGAGATAGATTTTCAGCGACCCGGCTGTAGCTTTGTATGCCGGTCAGAAGGCGCCTTGTTAGAACTTGAGGTGCTAAGCCTAGAAAACCATTGTATGTTTCCTTCCTGTTCTCATCTGTTGTCTTGCGGTACTGATTATGCTTTCAGGTTATGCTGTGTAGTTAATGGGCGGATATTGTTGTCCTAATAAAACTGATGGTGTTGGCGCTCGTCCTGTGTAATTCGTCTGTGTATGCGCTTAGTTTGCGCCCCTGCTATAACAGTCATGTTTCACGAGCCTGCAAATAATTAGGCACCACCAGACGGCAACAGCCGTCGACTCTGAGCGACTCCAAGTAAGAGTGAAAAACGAGCACACAGATCGTTTTGTTGAGTGCAACTAAGCTATAATTGTCTTTGTCTCGTGCCCTTGGATATCAGACAGCTATGCGGGCTTCTTTCTTTCCACGAGCCGGCCTTATACGAACACGGAGAAACAGCGAAAAACATGGGGGTTTAGCCCAACAAGAAATGCTGGGATATGTTTTGGCTTTGGAAAGAGGGCGCGGCATACACCGCTGTCCACCCGTGCGCTTTCCGCGCTAAACAGATGACCATGACACGACACAACAATACGTGCAGGACAATCAATTTCACGCTCCGCGGCTGCTTCCCGCTGAAGTTCTAACCATCGAGCTTCGGACGGAGTACTCCGCCAGCACTTGAATGTCTTGCGGGCTGCTTTCACACTTAAGCGCACAGAAACACACACACATATCGGCAGTCACAAACATTGCTTACACAGAGGTTGCCACAGGGTCCAGAGGCAACGAGGCAAGCACACCCACCACTGCGGCAACGAAGGATCACACTTAAAGCGGGCTACACCGACTAGTATCCGGGCACCACGTCCATCTCCGCGTACGTCTCCAGCTCGAGCGCGGCAGCCTCCAGCGCCGCTTTGCAGTCCGCCCACGGCTGCTGCTGCTGGGCAACGGTCACCGACGACGTCGGGTCGCCGAAGACCAGTTCGCCCGGGACAGTCACGTGGTGGTCGACGACGCAGGCGTCGTCGGTCTCGGCGCCCCCGTACAGCAGCTCGAACGTCTGCACCGCGCTCGACGTCGAGCAGCCGACCGCCGGAGTCGCCGCCGCCACCGGAAGACACAGCGACGCCGGCTCGGCGCCGCCGCCGCTGCCCGGACCGAAGCACGTCCACCAGTCGGGACTCGAGGCGGACGGCACGGAGCCGTTGACGGTGACCTCGCCGTCGACGACTCCTCCGCCGCTTCCGAAGAGGTCCTCCTCCAGCTGCAGGGCCGCCGCGGCCGCTGCGTCCTCGGAGCTTCGGTACCGGTCCAGCTGCTGCTCCAAGTCCAGGTCGCTCTCGCTGAGGATCCAGGACAGGTCGTTCTTGAGCGATTCGCCCAGGTCGCCGCACACGTCGTCCAGGTGGTGCTGCGAGGCCGACGCGGCCGCGCCCGCGACGCCCGCCGAGTCCATGACCACGACGGCGGCCGGATCGACGCGTTCCACGATGACGGCGGGCCCGCTGTGCCCTTGGAGCGAGGAGACGACGCTCAGGGCGTGCGCCGCCGTCGTCGCCTGCTTGTTCTTGGCTGCGCCTCCGCGGTCCCTCCGGTTCCTCTTGGAGCTGCCGCCGCTGCCACCTCCCGTACTCGGCGCTGTGGCGGTGCCGGGCGCTCCGGGATGTCTCTGCGCGGGTCGTCGCTTCTTGAAGACGCCGTCGACCAGGGAGTCGGCGTAGACGGGGTCCAGCCTCCAGAAGCCGCCCTTGCCCGGTTCGTCCTTGCTACGCGGAACCTTGATGAAGCACTTGTTGAGAGACAGGTTGTGGCGGATGGAGTTCTGCGCAATGTTTGGGACAAACGGACGAGTGTTTTTTGGCATCGATTTCGGGGCATAGTAGACGACGTATTATAAATGTAAGCATCAACAAATTAAGCCTACACGGCAGGTTGATTTTGGTTTAGCTGACCGTATATATATATATATATATATATATATATATATATATAGAAGCGGAAGTGAAGAAGCGATAACTGGAGGCTGCGATATATGGAGCCTGGGAATGGTTCTCAAGGGAATGGTAGGGTAGTCGAGGGTAATAGAAAGTTTCCGTGAAGAAAAAAAAAGCGAGAAAATTTTACAAGCATATGTGATACGTAATATATATATATATATATATATATATATATATATATATGTGATAGCTAAGCCAAGGTTAATAGCATGATGATGGTGACGACGGTAGCTTATCAGTAATAAAAAAAAACCCTTACCTAGTATCAGTAGCTCAGATACACTTTAAAAGAAGTTTACACCCTCCGGGGTTTACTTGTCCCCATTAAAGCGATATTCGTCATCTGACTCGCTTGCGTTTCCATTTTTCAAAACTCTGCATTCGCGACTTTTCTGTCAATAATTCTCTGTCACCCTCCCGACGCGCATGCATTTCGTGACTGAGGGCACTGGGCGCACTGTGTTAAAGTCAGGCCAAAATCAAGAATAGGACTGACAGATGGAATAGCACACTGTGGTATAAAAGTTGTAAACAGGCATAAGGAGCCTCAGAAAGGCTGGTCAACGTTTCGATAGGACGACCTATCTTCGTCAAAGGCGGCCTCGTCATTCTCGGCATGTTAATTTTAACGCGTTAAATATAGGGAGATACGATCTCTATAATGCTATTCACAGCGTGTTTACAGGAGGTATTCAGAGACCTGGATTGGGAAGAACTGGGGATAAGAGTTAATGCAGAATACCTTAGTAACTTGCGATTCGCTGATGATATTGCCTTGCTTAGTAACTCAGGGGACCAATTGCAATGCATGCTCACTGACCTGGAGAGGCAAAGCAGAGGGGTAGGTCTAAAAATTAATCTGCAGAAAACTAATGTTTAACAGTCTCGGAAGAAAACAGCAGTTTACGATAGGTAGCGAGGCACTGGAAGTAGTAAGAGAATACATTTACTTAGGGCAGGTAGCACCGCGGATCCGGATCATGAGACTGGAATAATCAGAAGAATAAGAATGGGCTGGGGTGCGTTTGGCAGGCATTCTCAAATCATGAACAGCAGGTTGCCATTATCCCGCAAGAGAAAAGTGTATAACAGCTGTGTCTTACCAGTACTCACGTACGGGGCATAAACCTGGAGGCTTACGAAAAGGGTTCTACTTAAATTGACGACGACGCAACGAGCTATGGAAAGGAGAATGATGGGTGTAACGTTAAGGGATAAGAAAAGAGCAGATTGGGTGAGGGAACAAACTCGAGTTAATGATATCTTAGTCAAAATCAAGAAAAAGAAATTGTCATGGGCAGGACATGTAATGAGGAGGGAAGATAACCGATGGTCATTAAGGGTTACAGACTGGATTCCGAGGGAAGGGAAGCGCAGCAGGGGGCGGCAGAAGGTTAGGTGGGCGGATGAGATTAAGAAGTTTGCAGGGACGACATGGCCACAATTAGTACATGACCGGGGTAGTTGGAGAAGTATGGGAGAGGCCTTTGCCCTGCAGTGGGCGTAACCAGGCTGATGATGATGATCATTAAAGTAAGGAAAGACTCGCAAGATAACGATTGTTCTTTGGTGCATGATAAGCCGCGAAGGGTGAAAACTTTTCTTGAGTGTCTTTGACGATAAGTCCTCCTACCGAAACGTTGTCCAGCCTTTCTGAGGCACCTTATGCCTGTTTATAACCTTTACACCACAGTGTTAAAGTAAGGAAAGACATGCAAGTAGATAACGATTGTTCTTTGATGATAAGCCCCGAAGGGTGCAAACTTTTCTTGAGTGTATACGAATCATTTGCTTTTCTTTTGCCTCACCATCCTTTGTTTAGCAGTTTCTATTTACGTACTTAAGTTCCAATTTTGCGCAGTTTTGCCTCGTCGTCGTCTGTGGTCCTTCGCCTTAGACTTTTCATAATCAGCCCTCTCTGGCACTTACCTGCCAGCTGGGGTCTGCATTCCGGTAGTACAGGAAGTTCTCGCGTATCCACTTGTAGATGGCGCTGAGCGTCATCTTGTTCTTGTTGGCCTTCATGGCCATGCAAATGAGCGTCGCGTACGAGTACGGAGGCTTGCTCGAGCCCTGGTTCTTGTAGTCGGGCTCCTCGGCCGCCACAGCCGCCGCGCACCTGCGCATGCGTTAGGGTTAGAAAGACTTATGACGTCAGCCGACTGGAAAAGGTCACGTGCCGAGAAGACACACGCCGGGGACAAAGAACGGTCAAACAGTGACGTCTGCTCGCCATGTCAGCTGTCAAACTGTGCAAATGTATAGTCGGTGTCATTCGAATTTCTCAGACAAAAGTGCGTGTATGTGTGTCATTACGCAGTTTTTTTTCACAATATAGTTTTTTAACAGGCGTAATTAGGTCCCAACCACGGGCGCCAACATCGACATCACCTTATACCTCCTTTTCGGTACGTGTAGCAAATATTTAAACTTTCACAGGTTTCAGCATATATAATTACCTTGTATTCTGAGAAGGTAAACAAAAGGATAAGAAGGATCTCCGAAGCTGGTTGTCATTAGCTCTGCACATTATAACCAGCCGCAATGTGACTTAGACATTAAGAAAGATAAGAGTACACTTACTCGAGCAACCACGGAGGTTCTTATATTAGCGGCAGCAATTATATGGCGTGCTCGGTAGCCACCATGTGATATGTGCAAGTTCGATTGTGTGCAACTACGCGTTTAGTAACGCACACACAGCACCCCTTGAATCTAACATTTGTGTGAACATCATATGACGCCAACAAATAATGAAGCGAAGGAAAGCGCATAGCGGGATTTGTTTTAACTTGAGTGCGGAACGATAAGGTAAAGGGAAAATGAAAGTAGACTTGCCGCCGGTGGGAGCCGCACCCACAGCCTGCGCATAACTGGTGAGGTGAGCTGCCAATTGAGCTACGGCGGTGGTGGTTAGATCTCTCTCTCTCTCTCTCTCACACACACACACACACACACACACACACGCACGCACACAAGCACGCACACACACACACACGCGCACGCACGCGTTAACGAGCCAATAATTAAGCGACTTCGTCATCTACATTTGTCGTCGCGTCCACGTAAGACACCTGCTTTTCGAGTGCATAATGACGCACCAAGGAGCTGGTGGCTAACTCCGTTGACAGCGCTCACAGGTAAAAAAAAAATGTAGATCCAACGCACATTTTGGAATCTATGCGAAGGGACGCTCTCGTGAAGCGATTAATTAGTGAAACGCTATAAGTTTGCCCATTACGCCCCGGCGCCTTTGGCGTAAAGGGATCTGGCACGCACATGTGCACTCTGGCGCACCCGTTCTATACGCAGTGTGACAGCTCTTATATTGCCTTGCAATTGTTAGTTTCCTCTCATTTATTTCAAATGTACCGCCCGCTTCTTTGCCGATCACCCGTGGCGGGTATAGGTGCTATAGTATGGAAATTATTAACATGATGAACACGCGGCGATCATGTCGAAGTATGGTTGGCGTCGGCAATGTCGAACTACATGTGCGATTCTGTCTTAAAGGCTAGGAAAGTAGGCATAGAAATGAAGAAAAAAGATTAGCTCAATTAAAGGAATTGTGCTCTTGGTGACGTGTATAATTGTTGTGATGAGATGGTGTAGGTACTGCTGTTTCAGCACTGCGCAATGCGTACAAGACAAGGCCGGAAGTCGGAATACATTTGAGGGTAGGGAAATGTGGTACAGCTTTCCTGACAGTGGTAGCGACAACCCAATCGACAGCCATGCACATTGGTCTGGAAGTCCGTGAAGTGTGTTCACTGAGAAAGCTTCGGGCTGAAAACTCTCCAGCAATTCTACGGTCGCTGCGGGAGGACGCTGTGCCTTATTACGCCACTAGATTAATGAGTGAACGTATGTATGTGCCTGAGGTAACTGCGCAGCAAGCCGTCTCCCAACGTTGCTCATTCAAGCCGTTTGGACCAGACAGGGCGGTTCATTCGCAGCCTGCGATGGTGTACCAATACGATACTGAGGCTACAATAAGTGCGCTAAATGAACGGGGTCACTATACGCTGCAGATTCATACAGGCAACGTTGTCACGACGTCACGATGACGTCATGACGTCATGACCGGCCTATCGAGGCCAACTTTCGCATAAAAATTAAAATATCTTAAAATTGCTTCCCCGCCACCTCTGCACTTGTTAGGTATCGCACCTTGTTTGCCTGTGAGATGCGTAAAAATTAACGACTAATTCGTTTATCTTAATTCTGGTATTTTACACGCCAAAACTACGATCTGATTATGAGCCACGCCGTAGTGAGGGACTCCGAATTATACTTGACCGGCTGTGGTTATTCAACGAGCACTTAAATCGAACTACACGGGCTTTCTTTATTCTTTTTCTTTCGCCCCCATCATCAAAATGTATGGCCGCCGTGCCCGGGATCCAAATTAAGGACAGATGAGGTTGGTCACTGATGAGCCGACGACCAAGGCCACGCATAATGAATGAGCGAACCGCGTGCTACTTTCTTTCGACGCGCGATTGTTAGAATCCCAGGTGAGAGTGAGAGGCGCACCATCTAAATCCCAGAATGTAATTGGCGTTACCAATCAGACCCAAAATCGACACCACGCCTCCTATACTTTCTGAATTCATAAGCGGCAAATGTGTTTAAGAGGAAGCTTTAGCTCGGGTCCAACTCCGACGCGGCCTATTAAAATACATGTAAAAGGCCAAAACGTTTTTCTGAGGTAACCCTAGGACCGATTTTAATCAAATTTGTTGCATTTCAGAGAGAAAGTTAAATTCTAGTGACTGTTGCAAGCGGAATTTTGATTTTGGCTGGAATTTCCTTAACAAAAGGATTTTCAAAATTTTGGACGTGTGAAGAAAATAGAAGCACGAAGTTTACGAATTAAGAGCTCAGCATCAAGAACAGATGTCTCTGTTCTGTGAACGGCGTCCGTTAGATCGTTGAAAGCGGACAAATTGAACATGTCAATTTATATCTTACGTGACTTTGTTACGTTGTTTACAAGGGTTCTGCAAAAGCTGTATTTCCCTATTAATAAATTTTTTGAATATTCCTCTGTAACATATAAAATTTGTCCGCTTTAGATGTACTATTAGATGCAATCCACAGAATTGCGGTACCATTTTTCGTTGCCGAGTTAGAGAGTAGTAAACTTGATAGTTTCGTTTTCTGAAAATTTTCGAGTTTTGCCAATTTTTAATAAAAAGTTTACGCCTTATAACAAAGGTGCGAAACCAACAGTCACTAGATCTTACTTTTTTGTTTTATATGCAACAAACCTCGTCAAATTTGGTGCAGTGCTTGCCGAGAAAAGTGAATTCTCCTTTTACACGTATTTAGGCAGGAGCACCTGAGCTTAAAGCTTCCTCTTAAAGGCGCAACTTCGGGTCTGTAGTTACATGTATTCGGATATGTTAGCTTAAAAGGTATGAAGCGAACATAACATTTTTTTACGATGACTCGTTTAGTTGGTGGTCGTGTATAACGTTAATCAGAAACGCAGATTGATGTTGCAGATTAACCAGAGATCACACGGTGGCTTTTCGAGATAGCGTACATTACCAAAGCCTTCACAACTCTTCCTTCATTAGCGTCTTCGTTTTGGTACTGTACGTAAGTACATGTGTTCGTTTGGTTTGCTCGGAACACGGAACAAGCGCTTCTACCGACGCCCCAGCGTGTTCCACGTCGGGGACGTCCACCTCTCACGCCATGGCGCCTACAGCGTCATGGACTCCCTCGAAGGCCCACGTCTTCGATGTTGTTGTCCCTACGGGGAATGGTCCCGAGACCGTCGTCGACGCGACGGCCTCAATAGTTGGCCTCTCTGAGGTCTACTGCGTTCAGCACATGGGAGGCCTCAACTTCCAAGTCACCGTCAAGAGCATGGCTTCCATGACTCTAATCGTCGATGCTGGCTGCCTCGTCATCGGTGGCGAGCGTTGTCCCGTCGTCCCCGTCGGCCCGCAGGTAACCAACGTAACCTGCCTCTTTTTGCCGTCCTTCGTCCCGAACGAAGTCCTCGTCCAGGCACTATCACCATACGGCAAGGTTCTGTCTGTCAACGCTGGTCTTATGAGAGGACGACGTGGCGTGCTTACGGGCACACGCTTCGTGCGTATGGAAATGAGTACCACAACCCCGGTCCCAAATTATCTGCGAGTCTCTGGTCATCGTGTGACGTTCGACTACCGCGGCTTGCAACGCGTGTGTCGTCGGTGCGGTTCCAGCGACCACTACCGTGCACAGTGCACCGCCGCGTTCTGTGGCCGTTGTGGCGTCCATGGCCACGAAAGCGACGGGTGTGACCGTCCTTGTCGGCGTTGCGGGGATAGTCACCCTACGGTCGCGTGCCCTGTGCGGCGTTCATACTCAGACGCTGCTGCTGGAGCCTTTCCCCCCTTACCGCCGGCGTCAACTGCGGTTGCGACTGCGCGTGACGCCATAACCAAAGAAATCGCACTGACACCGCAAGAAGCAACGTCAAGAAATGAAAAAGAAGAGGCATGCAGCTCGGGAAGTCACAACGCGCCATCTTCGCCGGCCTCCTCTACTGAGAAAGAAACCATGACGTGGCGGATCGCAACACGCCATGTTCGCTGGCCTTCCAAGCAGCGAAGGACACGCGTGCTGTGGCCGAAAGCGCCTCCACTTCAGCTGCTACCATCAGTCCCCCTGACCGCAGCAACGTTTTAAATGCAGATAAAACACCTGACCCTGCAATCACTACAGTCGATATACCCACGAAATCTGCTGTGGCTTCATCCGCCTCAATTACATCTCCTACAACGGCGCAACCATTACATCTGAACGAGCCCCCAGCTGCCGAAGTTGTCGGCGACGATGAACTCAATCCCGCCGCCCTACCGCTACCGACATCATCCTCATCAGAAAACAGCTTCAGCCTCGGAGTTGATAGCAGCGTTGGACTCTCGCCAAGCCTGGATGAACTCGACATAGAAATGGCGGCCCCACGAGACGTAAAGCGCGCTCATGCGTCAGCCTCTGGCTCGGACGGCGGCCCCGATCGCCGTGCCGAGTTACAGCGGCCCAAAAAACCTCGGCCTTCTTCGAGAGGATCGAAGAAGTGACGCGTGCACTGCTTAACCCCTGGACTTGTTCCCAGGGCGCCGACTTGAACAACACGACCAGGTCAGTTTGGTGATACATTTCATTAATTATGGCTGACACCTTGAAGATTATTTCATTAAATGCACAAGGGTTCCGAAGCCCTGTAAAACAAGCCGAAATTATCAGCGTGGCCCGCGCAAAAAATTGTGACATACTGTGTTTACAAGAAACAAATTTTTTCACCATTGGACACAGGCACGTACCCAAGGGGGGGCCCGGGGGGGCCCGGGCCCCCCCCCCCCCCCGAAATCAAGTGGCATACCCCCTCCCCCCCCTCCCCACCCACGCCACCACTCCTCACACATTCCTAAAGCGCCGCCAGATCAATGTTGAGACTTGGCAGCTGTTCATCGGTGAGCATTATGCTGCCTTTTTCACTCTTTTTAGATGGCGGTAGTTATCGGCATCTCTTGTAATGTGAAGGACAGTTTTCTCATAGATTCCGCACCTGCGCGATTAACTCGAGATGCGTTCAGTTGTCACCATCTATTCAACCGTCACGCGCATAGCTGTTGCTTTTGTTAGTTCAACCTTCTTTGTTTAGGCTGATCCTGGGACGAGGAGAGGTGATGCGGCTGTTACTCAGCTGGTCTGTACTCTCATGGAACAAGTTGCGGCGGGAGAAAACGCCAATTGCGTTTAAATTATCCCTTTGCTTCATTATTTCCTTGAGTTACGGCTCGCCGCGACGCTGGCAGATGCCCGGAACCATATACACGTGATATGGATTAGGTAAGGTGGGAAATAAAATAATGTGAAAGAGCGTCCATCATGAAACCCTGCAATAACCCTTAAACCCATAAGCAAGATGACTGTCGCCCGTTACCTCATCTGTTTTTCCCTAATTGTATAGCACTTTTCGTGCAAAATTGGCATCTGGAAACAAAAATCGCAAGGAGTTGAGAAATTAAACGATCTGCTAAGGGAGAGAGCCAAGGCAACAACCAAACTGCAAGCAAAAGCGAATAATAAAAAAGTTAACCGTTGTTTATGAGCATATTTATGGATCAACATCTGTTTACTTAAAAAGGAAGTAGAGAAAACGCCGCCGGAAGTGGAGAACAATTACTTGTTTTGAATGACGCTTCTACAGTTATCGGTCGAACCGCCTCACGTAGCCACTTCTCTGCTGCGATTATGTGGGTGTTTTTCTAACCTTTCGCGGTGAGCGCAGTACGTCTAGAATCGCAGAGTCCTGCGCTCTACGCGTTTGTATGGGACTGGCGGCCGCACAGCGTTACGCAATTCGCGGAACTGTAAAAACTGATCAACAAGGCGAAAGTAACTGATATTCGAAACTAAACCACGAGAAAGACTGAAGAAGCCGTAAAATATGAACGCTGCCTGAAATCAGTAAAAAAGAAACCTGGCATAGGACAAACTACGATGTATGCACTAAAAGATACGAAGGATAATATCATCAGCAATATCGAAGATATAGTAAAAGCATCGGAAAAATTCTAAGCTGATCTTTATACAGTACCCAGAGGAGTCACGATACCTCACTTAGAAACAGTAATGAACAGGATACAGAAACTCTCCTATAACTAGCGATGAGGTCAGAAGGGCCCTGGAAGACATGAAACGATGAAGAGCGGGAGGAAAAGGTGGAATAACAGTTGATCTAATCAAAGGTGGAGGAGACATAACGCTTGGAAAACTGGCGGCTCTATCGACTGCAAGGGTCCCAGAAAACTGGAAGAATGCAGACATTATACTAATCCACAAAAAAGGAGACGTTAAAGAATTGAAAAATTATGGGACGATTAGCTTACTCCCTGTATTATATAAAATATTTACCAAAATAATCTCCAAACACTGGACTTTAGTCAACCAAGGGAACAGGCTGGCTTCAGGAAGGGATACTCTACAATGGATCACATCCAGGTCATCAATCAGCTTATCGCGAAATCTGCAGAGTACAATAAGCCTCTCTATGTGGCTTATATAGATTACGAAAAGGCATATGATTCAGTAGAGATACCAGCAATCGTAGAGGCACTACGTAATCAAGGAGTACAGAACGCTTACGTAAAAAGCTTGGAAAATATTGCTACATGCGTGTGGTACTTGTTTGTTTGAACGAGGCGCGTAGGCGCCATCACTCCAGAAAAGAGGAGGAAGAACGAACTGGGCTCGCGCTGTGAATCTAACCGGTCAACGCTGCAACCGTTGTTGTAAATATAATCTGTAAATAGTTTCTCGTCTTACTGACTCGTCCTTCGCGTAAGAATATCTACAGAGGTTCTACAGCTACCTTAATTCTACACAAGAAAAGCAGGCTGATACCTATAGAGAAAGGGGTCAGACAGGAAGACAATTTCTCCAAAGCGTGCTTAGAAGAATTCAAGCTATTAAACTGGGAAGGCTTAGGAGTAAAGATCGACGGCAAATATCTCAGCAACCTTCGGTTTGCCGATTACATTGTTCTATTCAACAACAATGCAGACGAGTTACAACAAATGATTGGAGACCATAACAGAGAGAGAGTAAGAGTGGAGTAGAATATTAATATGCAGAAGATGAAGATAATGATAAATAGCCGGGCAAGGAAACAAGAGATCAAGATCGCCAGTCGGCCACTAGAGACTGTGAAGGAGTACGTTTACCTAGGTCAATTAATCACAGGGAACCCTGATCATGAGAAGGAAATTTACAGAAGATAAAAATAGGTTGGATCGCATACGGCAGACATTGCCAGCTCCTGACTGGAAGCTTACCATTATTATTGAAAAGTAAGGTCTGCAATCAGTGCATATTGCCAGTGCTGACATATGGGGCAGAGACTTGAGCGCAAGTTAAGGACCGCGCAAAGAGCGATCGAACGAAGATTGCTAGGCATAACGTTAGGAGAGAAAGAGAGCGGTTTGGATCAGAGAGCGAACGGGTATAGACGATATTCTAATTGACATCAAGAGGGAAAAAAATGTAGCTGGGCAGGTCATGTAATGCGTCGGTTAGATAACCGTTGGACCATTAGGGTTACAGAATGGGTACCAAGAGAAGGGAAACGCAATCGAGGACGACAAAACACTTGGTGGAGCGATGAAATTAGGAAATTCGCGGGCGCTAGTTGGAATCGGTTGGGGCAGGACAGGGGTAATTGGAGATCGCAGGGAGAGGCCTTCGTCCTGCAGTGGACATAAAACATGATGATGATGATGATGATGATGATGATGATGAAGGTGGTGCCCCCCCCCCGAAAAAAAATCCTGGGTACGTGCCTGATTGGACATGTCCTTACTTTCAAACGCACTTTTAACCTAGACTGTTTCTTCTCTTTCGCGACATCACGATCTAGCGGAGTTGGTATTATTATTTTCAACAGAGCTCTCTTGCGAGATCATCATGTCTTTTATGATGGGACTGGGCGAATATTGGCATTTGATTGTGTACTATCTTCATTTAGGTTACGGATTTTGTGCATATATGGACCCGCGCAGGCCATTAAGTCCAATGATTTTTTCCGTGACCTGGACGTGTATTTCCTTGACGGTCGTCACGTGGTGCTCGTTGGGGATTTTAACTGCGTCTTAGACACGCGAGCAGATGTGCAAGGCCCGGGCTGGGGTCGCCCTGATTGGAACACACGGGAGTTGCGTCGCCTCGTCCAACATTTTTCGTTGCTGGATACATATCAACTTTTTCATGGTTCTTTACTTGCCTGGACCTGGCGACGCGGTGCGTCGTCAAGCAGGTTAGACCGTGCCTATGTGCCAAGCAGTTTAGCTCAGTATGTCACCCGGTCTGATGTGATAACGTTTCCTTTATCCCCTGTTTATATTTCCGACCACAAACCAGTAATACTTGAAATTCGTTTCCCTGCTTCCTCATCAGTAAAACCCTGGCGTCTGGACATCCGCGCTCTACATGACGCGCGCTCGCGCTCTTGTTTGTCAAGAGTCTTGGGCGCCTCTGTTTCTAGATCTGACCGAGAGTCATGGGATACGCTCAAGGTGCAGTGGCGTCTGCACTGTTCAGTTGAAGGACGTGCACTCAGACGACGTATGTCAGAAGAACTGGCGGATACTGCCACGAAGCTCCGCATCGCCCTTCGGGTCAATCAACTGACTCCGTTGATGCGGTCCTGGCAGCGTGAGCTACGGAGGCGTTTCCAACGCCTCATCGCGGCGTCGTCTTTGTCAGCTGCTGCTTGGCGATGCAGACGTAATCCGACTGCACACCCCGAAGTTCTGCGTTTTTCAAGAAACTCGCTTTTTAGACAGCCGAATGCATTCGGTTCTGCGGCCCCAAGAGCACTTCCTGTTACACCACCTCCCACGCGTGATTATTCGCTCTTCGTAACGCACTTTGAAAACATGGCGCGTACGACCATGCAAATAGATTCGGGCTCTCGAGGATTTCATGCTTTGCTTAGTGGTCTGCCTCAGGTTCCACCTGAGGTAGCTGACCGTCTTTGTGCACGACCATCAGCCGAGGAAGTGAAGGCAGCATTATCTTCCATGAAGCGTGGCTCGGCCCCAGGGCCGGACGGGTTACCCGTTGAGTTTTATCTAACGTTCTGGGAAGATATTGGTGCCACTTTCGTATCTGTCATCAGCCAATGCTTTGAGAACTTTGATTTCCCGCTTAGTTTACGGGACGGTCGCATTGTGCTAATACCTAAGCACGATCCGTCATCAGTTCGCCCAGAGGAATGGAGGCCAATCACGCTTCTCAACGTTGACTACAAAACCTTCACAGCTGTTCTCACCCGGCGCTTGAGAAGCCTGATGCCTTCCCTAATAGGACACCATCAGGCATGCTCAGTCCCTGGCAGAGAGATACACAGTCTTTCGTTCGTTACGCGTGACATAATGACATACACGCTGACCAGGTCGGCACGTGGTTTCTTAGTTTCACTAGATCAAGAAAAGGCATTCGATCGCCTTGAACATAACTACATCTTTAATGTACTGACCTCGTTCGGCTTCTCGTCAAATTTTGTTGAACTTATTAGGAATACCTATTCTAATATCCCAAGTACATTGTTCCTTGATGGTCGAGAAAGTGCACCGTTTCCCGTTACTCGTGGCGTTCGTCAAGGGTGCCCTCTATCCCCAGTACTCTTTGTGCTCAGCCTTGAACCATTTCTGCGCTCAATAGTAAGAGACCCTTACGTATGCTGTCTCCCAGTGCCTGGTAGCGGTGTTGTGAAGGTGACAGCCTTCGCCGATGACATCACATTATATCTCAGGAATGAAGATAGCTTAACCCGTAGCCTTCGAATTTTCACTGAGTACGGAAATACTTCAGGTGCTGCGCTAAATTTTTCAAAATGTCGCTATTTGTTCATTGGTTCACCACAGACACGCCTAAGTCCCCTTTTCCGTCTTCAAAAGAGCAATTCTCTTCGCATTTTAGGCCTTGACTACACCTCTAATGGCATATCAGACTCTGTGTGGCTCTCAATTCTTGAAGATGTAAGGCGAAATATTGAAGATGTTCAAGGGCATTATTTACCCCTATCAGAAAGAAGGTACTTAGCGCAGTCTGTATTTTGCGGCCGAGTGTGGTACGTTTGTCACGTCGTACAGCCACCATTACGGGTTGCTAGGTCATTGCAGTCCCTTCTTGGTGCCTTCTTCTGGTCGGGCCGTACAGAACTAGTCTGTCGCGCGGCGCTTGGGCAACGACGCTCTCGCGGTGGGTTCGCCTTCCCATCCGTGTCTGTCCGCTGCCGGCTGCTTGCTCTGCGATTTCTGCTCCGTCTGTTACAGCATGATCAGTGTCCAGCGCGTGAACTCGCTTGCTATTTCCTTGGCACGAAAATTTGCTACATGTTACCGGGCGTACAATTAAATCACGGACCACAAGTGTTAAACGCACCTACATTTTACTGTATGGCCGTGGCATTTTATCGCCACATACAACAGGTATGTCCCGATGTAGACGTTCTCCAAAACCGTGTAGTAGATACTATGTCAGCCTTACTGCTTCCTCTTGTTCCCCCAGCGCGCCTCGCACGTTCAAATAATGTGTCGTGGGATGCGATAACGGCGTCATTTTTGCCTGGCCACCTACGCGACTTCATGTGGCGTCTAGGGTGGCAAGTGCTTCCAACTCGGGACAGGCTTGAGCGGTGGGGCGTTGTCCCATCTTCGCCGTGTCCCAATTGCCCCCTTCAAGAATCCAATAAACATGTACTGCTGCAATGCGTCGTTGCCAGGATATTTTGGAGGGCCGTACATACTGGATTTTGTGGCCTTGGAGTTAACCGCTTTGTTAGATCTGGTCGCTGCTCACGTGGCCGCTTCGCGCGACCTTTAATTGCTGCGGGGGCCTTCTGTCTATGGCGTAACCGGTGCGAGGCAGTTGCCATTGGACGTCGTCACCGCGCTCTGTTTCCACTTATGGGGAGGCTCTACTCTGAGCTACTGTCGTTTCTGTCGGAAGAGTTGTTCTTCCTTGGAGAAGAAGAGTTCCTTCGACAGTGGGCATGTCGTTTCCTGTCGGTGGCTGATGGACGCGTATGGCTGAATTTTCGTCCAGTCTGGTTCTTGTAGCCAGACCATCAGAAGTATTCATTGAATGCACATAGGATGCAGGTGCCCGTGATTTCTGTGTGTGTGTCCTCTCGTATACATGATCATTTTTGTATATACACATCTCGTGCACATCACTTCAAAATTGTGTAAAGTGTTCTATCACATCATCATTGTCCATAACCATTGTGTACACTGTATATTTTGAAAATCATTTTGTACATGTGGCATTTAGTTTATGTGTAACTGTGCCTTTCTGTGGGTATACGTGTTTATATGTTGGTGCGTGAGGACTCGGACATTACTTACGTTGAAAACGGGCTGTGTTTCGTTTCTTACATGTTATCGTCCCGGTGGAATTGTGCCGTGATTATGACTCGGTGTTCGTATCGTCTCTTGTCGAAATAAACTTTTTCTAAACACTACGTGTTTAGCAACGCATATAGCACACACAGCCCCCCTTGAATCTAACATTTGTGTGAACATCATATGACGCCAACAAATAATGAAGCGAAGGAAAGCGCATAGCGGGATTTGTTTGTTGTTTTAATTTAAGTGTGGAACAATAAGGTAAAGAGAAAATGAAAGTAGACTTGCCGCCACACACACACACACACACAAACGCGCGCGCGCGCGCGCGCGCTTTAACGAGCGAATAATTAAGCGACTTCGTCATCTACATTTGTCGTCGCGTCCACCCACGTAAGACACCTGCTTTTCAAGTGCATAATGACACACGAAGGAGCTGGTGGCTAATTCCGTTGACAGCGCTCGAAGGTAAAAAAAAATATGTAGATCCAAGGAACATTTTGGAACCTATGCGAAGGGACGCTCCCGTGAACCGTTTAATTAGTGAAATGCTATAAGTTTGCCCATTACGCCCCGGCGCCTTTGGCGTAAAGGAATCTGGCACGCACATGTGCACTCTGGCGCACCCGTTTTATACGCAGTGTGACAGCTCTTATATTGCCTTGCAATTGTTAGTTTCCTCTCATTTATTTCAAATGTATCGCCCGCTTCTTTGCCGATCACCCGTGGCGGGTATAGGTGCTATAGTATGGAAATTATTAACACGATGAACACGCGGCGATCATGTCAAAGTATGGTTGGCGTCGGCAATGTCGAACTACATGTGCGATTCTGGCTTAAAGGCTAAAAAAGTAGGCATAGAAATGAAGAAAAAAGATTAGCTCAATTAAAGGAATTGTGCCCTTGGTGACGTGTATAATTGTTGTGATGAGATGGTGTAGGTACTGCTGTTTCAGCACTGCGCAATGCGTACAAAACAAGGCCGGAAGTCGGAATACATTTGAGGGTAGGGAAATGTGGTACAGCTTTCCTGACAGTGGTAGCGACAACCCAATCGACAGCCATGCACATTGGTCTGGAAGTCCGTGAAGTGTGTTCACTGAGAAAGCTTCGGGCTGAAAACTCTCCAGCAATTCTACGGTCGCTGCGGGAGGACGCTGTGCCTTATTACGCCACTAGATTAATGAGTGAACGTATGTATGTGCCTGAGGTAACTGCGCAGCAAGCCGTCTCCCAACGTTGCTCATTCAAGCCGTTTGGACCAGACAGGGCGGTTCATTCGCAGCCTGCGATGGTGTACCAATACGATACTGAGGCTACAATAAGTGCGCTAAATGAACGGGGTCACTATACGCTGCAGATTCATACAGGCAACGTTGTCACGACGTCACGATGACGTCATGACGTCATGACCGGCCTATCGAGGCCAACTTTCGCATAAAAATTAAAATATCTTAAAATTGCTTCCCCGCCACCTCTGCACTTGTTAGGTATCGCACCTTGTTTGCCTGTGAGATGCGTAAAAATTAACGACTAATTCGTTTATCTTAATTCTGGTATTTTACACGCCAAAACTACGATCTGATTATGAGCCACGCCGTAGTGAGGGACTCCGAATTATACTTGACCGGCTGTGGTTATTCAACGAGCACTTAAATCGAACTACACGGGCTTTCTTTATTCTTTTTCTTTCGCCCCCATCATCAAAATGTATGGCCGCCGTGCCCGGGATCCAAATTAAGGACAGATGAGGTTGGTCACTGATGAGCCGACGACCAAGGCCACGCATAATGAATGAGCGAACCGCGTGCTACTTTCTTTCGACGCGCGATTGTTAGAATCCCAGGTGAGAGTGAGAGGCGCACCATCTAAATCCCAGAATGTAATTGGCGTTACCAATCAGACCCAAAATCGACACCACGCCTCCTATACTTTCTGAATTCATAAGCGGCAAATGTGTTTAAGAGGAAGCTTTAGCTCGGGTCCAACTCCGACGCGGCCTATTAAAATACATGTAAAAGGCCAAAACGTTTTTCTGAGGTAACCCTAGGACCGATTTTAATCAAATTTGTTGCATTTCAGAGAGAAAGTTAAATTCTAGTGACTGTTGCAAGCGGAATTTTGATTTTGGCTGGAATTTCCTTAACAAAAGGATTTTCAAAATTTTGGACGTGTGAAGAAAATAGAAGCACGAAGTTTACGAATTAAGAGCTCAGCATCAAGAACAGATGTCTCTGTTCTGTGAACGGCGTCCGTTAGATCGTTGAAAGCGGACAAATTGAACATGTCAATTTATATCTTACGTGACTTTGTTACGTTGTTTACAAGGGTTCTGCAAAAGCTGTATTTCCCTATTAATAAATTTTTTGAATATTCCTCTGTAACATATAAAATTTGTCCGCTTTAGATGTACTATTAGATGCAATCCACAGAATTGCGGTACCATTTTTCGTTGCCGAGTTAGAGAGTAGTAAACTTGATAGTTTCGTTTTCTGAAAATTTTCGAGTTTTGCCAATTTTTAATAAAAAGTTTACGCCTTATAACAAAGGTGCGAAACCAACAGTCACTAGATCTTACTTTTTTGTTTTATATGCAACAAACCTCGTCAAATTTGGTGCAGTGCTTGCCGAGAAAAGTGAATTCTCCTTTTACACGTATTTAGGCAGGAGCACCTGAGCTTAAAGCTTCCTCTTAAAGGCGCAACTTCGGGTCTGTAGTTACATGTATTCGGATATGTTAGCTTAAAAGGTATGAAGCGAACATAACATTTTTTTACGATGACTCGTTTAGTTGGTGGTCGTGTATAACGTTAATTAGAAACGCAGATTGATGTTGCAGATTAACCAGAGATCACACGGTGGCTTTTCGAGATAGCGTACATTACCAAAGCCTTCACAACTCTTCCTTCATTAGCGTCTTCGTTTTGGTACTGTACGTAAGTACATGTGTTCGTTTGGTTTGCTCGGAACACGGAACAAGCGCTTCTACCGACGCCCCAGCGTGTTCCACGTCGGGGACGTCCACCTCTCACGCCATGGCGCCTACAGCGTCATGGACTCCCTCGAAGGCCCACGTCTTCGATGTTGTTGTCCCTACGGGGAATGGTCCCGAGACCGTCGTCGACGCGACGGCCTCAATAGTTGGCCTCTCTGAGGTCTACTGCGTTCAGCACATGGGAGGCCTCAACTTCCAAGTCACCGTCAAGAGCATGGCTTCCATGACTCTAATCGTCGATGCTGGCTGCCTCGTCATCGGTGGCGAGCGTTGTCCCGTCGTCCCCGTCGGCCCGCAGGTAACCAACGTAACCTGCCTCTTTTTGCCGTCCTTCGTCCCGAACGAAGTCCTCGTCCAGGCACTATCACCATACGGCAAGGTTCTGTCTGTCAACGCTGGTCTTATGAGAGGACGACGTGGCGTGCTTACGGGCACACGCTTCGTGCGTATGGAAATGAGTACCACAACCCCGGTCCCAAATTATCTGCGAGTCTCTGGTCATCGTGTGACGTTCGACTACCGCGGCTTGCAACGCGTGTGTCGTCGGTGCGGTTCCAGCGACCACTACCGTGCACAGTGCACCGCCGCGTTCTGTGGCCGTTGTGGCGTCCATGGCCACGAAAGCGACGGGTGTGACCGTCCTTGTCGGCGTTGCGGGGATAGTCACCCTACGGTCGCGTGCCCTGTGCGGCGTTCATACTCAGACGCTGCTGCTGGAGCCTTTCCCCCCTTACCGCCGGCGTCAACTGCGGTTGCGACTGCGCGTGACGCCATAACCAAAGAAATCGCACTGACACCGCAAGAAGCAACGTCAAGAAATGAAAAAGAAGAGGCATGCAGCTCGGGAAGTCACAACGCGCCATCTTCGCCGGCCTCCTCTACTGAGAAAGAAACCATGACGTGGCGGATCGCAACACGCCATGTTCGCTGGCCTTCCAAGCAGCGAAGGACACGCGTGCTGTGGCCGAAAGCGCCTCCACTTCAGCTGCTACCATCAGTCCCCCTGACCCCAGCAACGTTTTAAATGCAGATAAAACACCTGACCCTGCAATCACTACAGTCGATATACCCACGAAATCTGCTGTGGCTTCATCCGCCTCAATTACATCTCCTACAACGGCGCAACCATTACATCTGAACGAGCCCCCAGCTGCCGAAGTTGTCGGCGACGATGAACTCAATCCCGCCGCCCTACCGCTACCGACATCATCCTCATCAGAAAACAGCTTCAGCCTCGGAGTTGATAGCAGCGTTGGACTCTCGCCAAGCCTGGATGAACTCGACATAGAAATGGCGGCCCCACGAGACGTAAAGCGCGCTCATGCGTCAGCCTCTGGCTCGGACGGCGGCCCCGATCGCCGTGCCGAGTTACAGCGGCCCAAAAAACCTCGGCCTTCTTCGAGAGGATCGAAGAAGTGACGCGTGCACTGCTTAACCCCTGGACTTGTTCCCAGGGCGCCGACTTGAACAACACGACCAGGTCAGTTTGGTGATACATTTCATTAATTATGGCTGACACCTTGAAGATTATTTCATTAAATGCACAAGGGTTCCGAAGCCCTGTAAAACAAGCCGAAATTATCAGCGTGGCCCGCGCAAAAAATTGTGACATACTGTGTTTACAAGAAACAAATTTTTTCACCATTGGACACAGGCACGTACCCAAGGGGGGGCCCGGGGGGGCCCGGGCCCCCCCCCCCCCCGAAATCAAGTGGCATACCCCCTCCCCCCCCTCCCCACCCACGCCACCACTCCTCACACATTCCTAAAGCGCCGCCAGATCAATGTTGAGACTTGGCAGCTGTTCATCGGTGAGCATTATGCTGCCTTTTTCACTCTTTTTAGATGGCGGTAGTTATCGGCATCTCTTGTAATGTGAAGGACAGTTTTCTCATAGATTCCGCACCTGCGCGATTAACTCGAGATGCGTTCAGTTGTCACCATCTATTCAACCGTCACGCGCATAGCTGTTGCTTTTGTTAGTTCAACCTTCTTTGTTTAGGCTGATCCTGGGACGAGGAGAGGTGATGCGGCTGTTACTCAGCTGGTCTGTACTCTCATGGAACAAGTTGCGGCGGGAGAAAACGCCAATTGCGTTTAAATTATCCCTTTGCTTCATTATTTCCTTGAGTTACGGCTCGCCGCGACGCTGGCAGATGCCCGGAACCATATACACGTGATATGGATTAGGTAAGGTGGGAAATAAAATAATGTGAAAGAGCGTCCATCATGAAACCCTGCAATAACCCTTAAACCCATAAGCAAGATGACTGTCGCCCGTTACCTCATCTGTTTTTCCCTAATTGTATAGCACTTTTCGTGCAAAATTGGCATCTGGAAACAAAAATCGCAAGGAGTTGAGAAATTAAACGATCTGCTAAGGGAGAGAGCCAAGGCAACAACCAAACTGCAAGCAAAAGCGAATAATAAAAAAGTTAACCGTTGTTTATGAGCATATTTATGGATCAACATCTGTTTACTTAAAAAGGAAGTAGAGAAAACGCCGCCGGAAGTGGAGAACAATTACTTGTTTTGAATGACGCTTCTACAATTATCGGTCGAACCGCCTCACGTAGCCACTTCTCTGCTGCGATTATGTGGGTGTTTTTCTAACCTTTCGCGGTGAGCGCAGTACGTCTAGAATCGCAGAGTCCTGCGCTCTACGCGTTTGTATGGGACTGGCGGCCGCACAGCGTTACGCAATTCGCGGAACTGTAAAAACTGATCAACAAGGCGAAAGTAACTGATATTCGAAACTAAACCACGAGAAAGACTGAAGAAGCCGTAAAATATGAACGCTGCCTGAAATCAGTAAAAAAGAAACCTGGCATAGGACAAACTACGATGTATGCACTAAAAGATACGAAGGATAATATCATCAGCAATATCGAAGATATAGTAAAAGCATCGGAAAAATTCTAAGCTGATCTTTATACAGTACCCAGAGGAGTCACGATACCTCACTTAGAAACAGTAATGAACAGGATACAGAAACTCTCCTATAACTAGCGATGAGGTCAGAAGGGCCCTGGAAGACATGAAACGATGAAGAGCGGGAGGAAAAGGTGGAATAACAGTTGATCTAATCAAAGGTGGAGGAGACATAACGCTTGGAAAACTGGCGGCTCTATCGACTGCAAGGGTCCCAGAAAACTGGAAGAATGCAGACATTATACTAATCCACAAAAAAGGAGACGTTAAAGAATTGAAAAATTATGGGACGATTAGCTTACTCCCTGTATTATATAAAATATTTACCAAAATAATCTCCAAACACTGGACTTTAGTCAACCAAGGGAACAGGCTGGCTTCAGGAAGGGATACTCTACAATGGATCACATCCAGGTCATCAATCAGCTTATCGCGAAATCTGCAGAGTACAATAAGCCTCTCTATGTGGCTTATATAGATTACGAAAAGGCATATGATTCAGTAGAGATACCAGCAATCGTAGAGGCACTACGTAATCAAGGAGTACAGAACGCTTACGTAAAAAGCTTGGAAAATATTGCTACATGCGTGTGGTACTTGTTTGTTTGAACGAGGCGCGTAGGCGCCATCACTCCAGAAAAGAGGAGGAAGAACGAACTGGGCTCGCGCTGTGAATCTAACCGGTCAACGCTGCAACCGTTGTTGTAAATATAATCTGTAAATAGTTTCTCGTCTTACTGACTCGTCCTTCGCGTAAGAATATCTACAGAGGTTCTACAGCTACCTTAATTCTACACAAGAAAAGCAGGCTGATACCTATAGAGAAAGGGGTCAGACAGGAAGACAATTTCTCCAAAGCGTGCTTAGAAGAATTCAAGCTATTAAACTGGGAAGGCTTAGGAGTAAAGATCGACGGCAAATATCTCAGCAACCTTCGGTTTGCCGATTACATTGTTCTATTCAACAACAATGCAGACGAGTTACAACAAATGATTGGAGACCATAACAGAGAGAGAGTAAGAGTGGAGTAGAATATTAATATGCAGAAGATGAAGATAATGATAAATAGCCGGGCAAGGAAACAAGAGATCAAGATCGCCAGTCGGCCACTAGAGACTGTGAAGGAGTACGTTTACCTAGGTCAATTAATCACAGGGAACCCTGATCATGAGAAGGAAATTTACAGAAGATAAAAATAGGTTGGATCGCATACGGCAGACATTGCCAGCTCCTGACTGGAAGCTTACCATTATTATTGAAAAGTAAGGTCTGCAATCAGTGCATATTGCCAGTGCTGACATATGGGGCAGAGACTTGAGCGCAAGTTAAGGACCGCGCAAAGAGCGATCGAACGAAGATTGCTAGGCATAACGTTAGGAGAGAAAGAGAGCGGTTTGGATCAGAGAGCGAACGGGTATAGACGATATTCTAATTGACATCAAGAGGGAAAAAAATGTAGCTGGGCAGGTCATGTAATGCGTCGGTTAGATAACCGTTGGACCATTAGGGTTACAGAATGGGTACCAAGAGAAGGGAAACGCAATCGAGGACGACAAAACACTTGGTGGAGCGATGAAATTAGGAAATTCGCGGGCGCTAGTTGGAATCGGTTGGGGCAGGACAGGGGTAATTGGAGATCGCAGGGAGAGGCCTTCGTCCTGCAGTGGACATAAAACATGATGATGATGATGATGATGATGATGATGATGAAGGTGGTGCCCCCCCCCGAAAAAAAATCCTGGGTACGTGCCTGATTGGACATGTCCTTACTTTCAAACGCACTTTTAACCTAGACTGTTTCTTCTCTTTCGCGACATCACGATCTAGCGGAGTTGGTATTATTATTTTCAACAGAGCTCTCTTGCGAGATCATCATGTCTTTTATGATGGGACTGGGCGAATATTGGCATTTGATTGTGTACTATCTTCATTTAGGTTACGGATTTTGTGCATATATGGACCCGCGCCGGCCATTAAGTCCAATGATTTTTTCCGTGACCTGGACGTGTATTTCCTTGACGGTCGTCACGTGGTGCTCGTTGGGGATTTTAACTGCGTCTTAGACACGCGAGCAGATGTGCAAGGCCCGGGCTGGGGTCGCCCTGATTGGAACACACGGGAGTTGCGTCGCCTCGTCCAACATTTTTCGTTGCTGGATACATATCAACTTTTTCATGGTTCTTTACTTGCCTGGACCTGGCGACGCGGTGCGTCGTCAAGCAGGTTAGACCGTGCCTATGTGCCAAGCAGTTTAGCTCAGTATGTCACCCGGTCTGATGTGATAACGTTTCCTTTATCCCCTGTTTATATTTCCGACCACAAACCAGTAATACTTGAAATTCGTTTCCCTGCTTCCTCATCAGTAAAACCCTGGCGTCTGGACATCCGCGTTCTACATGACGCGCGCTCGCGCTCTTGTTTGTCAAGAGTCTTGGGCGCCTCTGTTTCTAGATCTGACCGAGAGTCATGGGATACGCTCAAGGTGCAGTGGCGTCTGCACTGTTCAGTTGAAGGACGTGCACTCAGACGACGTATGTCAGAAGAACTGGCGGATACTGCCACGAAGCTCCGCATCGCCCTTCGGGTCAATCAACTGACTCCGTTGATGCGGTCCTGGCAGCGTGAGCTACGGAGGCGTTTCCAACGCCTCATCGCGGCGTCGTCTTTGTCAGCTGCTGCTTGGCGATGCAGACGTAATCCGACTGCACACCCCGAAGTTCTGCGTTTTTCAAGAAACTCGCTTTTTAGACAGCCGAATGCATTCGGTTCTGCGGCCCCAAGAGCACTTCCTGTTACACCACCTCCCACGCGTGATTATTCGCTCTTCGTAACGCACTTTGAAAACATGGCGCGTACGACCATGCAAATAGATTCGGGCTCTCGAGGATTTCATGCTTTGCTTAGTGGTCTGCCTCAGGTTCCACCTGAGGTAGCTGACCGTCTTTGTGCACGACCATCAGCCGAGGAAGTGAAGGCAGCATTATCTTCCATGAAGCGTGGCTCGGCCCCAGGGCCGGACGGGTTACCCGTTGAGTTTTATCTAACGTTCTGGGAAGATATTGGTGCCACTTTCGTATCTGTCATCAGCCAACGCTTTGAGAACTTTGATTTCCCGCTTAGTTTACGGGACGGTCGCATTGTGCTAATACCTAAGCACGATCCGTCATCAGTTCGCCCAGAGGAATGGAGGCCAATCACGCTTCTCAACGTTGACTACAAAACCTTCACAGCTGTTCTCACCCGGCGCTTGAGAAGCCTGATGCCTTCCCTAATAGGACACCATCAGGCATGCTCAGTCCCTGGCAGAGAGATACACAGTCTTTCGTTCGTTACGCGTGACATAATGACATACACGCTGACCAGGTCGGCACGTGGTTTCTTAGTTTCACTAGATCAAGAAAAGGCATTCGATCGCCTTGAACATAACTACATCTTTAATGTACTGACCTCGTTCGGCTTCTCGTCAAATTTTGTTGAACTTATTAGGAATACCTATTCTAATATCCCAAGTACATTGTTCCTTGATGGTCGAGAAAGTGCACCGTTTCCCGTTACTCGTGGCGTTCGTCAAGGGTGCCCTCTATCCCCAGTACTCTTTGTGCTCAGCCTTGAACCATTTCTGCGCTCAATAGTAAGAGACCCTTACGTATGCTGTCTCCCAGTGCCTGGTAGCGGTGTTGTGAAGGTGACAGCCTTCGCCGATGACATCACATTATATCTCAGGAATGAAGATAGCTTAACCCGTAGCCTTCGAATTTTCACTGAGTACGGAAATACTTCAGGTGCTGCGCTAAATTTTTCAAAATGTCGCTATTTGTTCATTGGTTCACCACAGACACGCCTAAGTCCCCTTTTCCGTCTTCAAAAGAGCAATTCTCTTCGCATTTTAGGCCTTGACTACACCTCTAATGGCATATCAGACTCTGTGTGGCTCTCAATTCTTGAAGATGTAAGGCGAAATATTGAAGATGTTCAAGGGCATTATTTACCCCTATCAGAAAGAAGGTACTTAGCGCAGTCTGTATTTTGCGGCCGAGTGTGGTACGTTTGTCACGTCGTACAGCCACCATTACGGGTTGCTAGGTCATTGCAGTCCCTTCTTGGTGCCTTCTTCTGGTCGGGCCGTACAGAACTAGTCTGTCGCGCGGCGCTTGGGCAACGACGCTCTCGCGGTGGGTTCGCCTTCCCATCCGTGTCTGTCCGCTGCCGGCTGCTTGCTCTGCGATTTCTGCTCCGTCTGTTACAGCATGATCAGTGTCCAGCGCGTGAACTCGCTTGCTATTTCCTTGGCACGAAAATTTGCTACATGTTACCGGGCGTACAATTAAATCACGGACCACAAGTGTTAAACGCACCTACATTTTACTGTACGGCCGTGGCATTTTATCGCCACATACAACAGGTATGTCCCGATGTAGACGTTCTCCAAAACCGTGTAGTAGATACTATGTCAGCCTTACTGCTTCCTCTTGTTCCCCCAGCGCGCCTCGCACGTTCAAATAATGTGTCGTGGGATGCGATAACGGCGTCATTTTTGCCTGGCCACCTACGCGACTTCATGTGGCGTCTAGGGTGGCAAGTGCTTCCAACTCGGGACAGGCTTGAGCGGTGGGGCGTTGTCCCATCTTCGCCGTGTCCCAATTGCCCCCTTCAAGAATCCAATAAACATGTACTGCTGCAATGCGTCGTTGCCAGGATATTTTGGAGGGCCGTACATACTGGATTTCGTGGCCTTGGAGTTAACCGCTTTGTTAGATCTGGTCGCTGCTCACGTGGCCGCTTCGCGCGACCTTTAATTGCTGCGGGGGCCTTCTGTCTATGGCGTAACCGGTGCGAGGCAGTTGCCATTGGACGTCGTCACCGCGCTCTGTTTCCACTTATGGGGAGGCTCTACTCTGAGCTACTGTCGTTTCTTGCGGAAGAGTTGTTCTTCCTTGGAGAAGAAGAGTTCCTTCGACAGTGGGCATGTCGTTTCCTGTCGGTGGCTGATGGACGCGTATGGCTGAATTTTCGTCCAGTCTGGTTCTTGTAGCCAGACCATCAGAAGTATTCATTGAATGCACATAGGATGCAGGTGCCCGTGATTTCTGTGTGTGTGTCCTCTCGTATACATGATCATTTTTGTATATACACATCTCGTGCACATCACTTCAAAATTGTGTAAAGTGTTCTATCACATCATCATTGTACATAACCATTGTGTATACTGTATATATTGAAAATCATTTTGTACATGTGGCATTTAGTTTATGTGTAACTGTGCCTTTCTGTGGGTATACGTGCTTATATGTTGGTGCGTGAGGACTCGGACATTACTTACGTTGAAAACGTGCTGTGTTTTGTTTCTTACATGATCGTCCCGGTGGAATTGTGCCGTGATTATGACTCGGTGTTCGTATCGTCTCTTGTCGAAATAAAATTTTTCTAACCACAGAACACCTATACAAACTTAGAGACTTACCACAGTGCAACGGAAATAAGCGTAGCGGTGGCGTCGTGAACTAAAGTATGCGACCACAGATGGCGCTGTACAACAGGAAACGGAAGCGGGGTTTTGCACAGTATGGCCGCTTTACCAGGTTTCTGGCTGCTGCGCTGGTTCTTTAATCTATGGCTGCGCCTCGATCGTGCTCCCGCCAGTTTGGTTGCTGTGTGGCAAACGTAGCGCCTACATATACAAATATATGTAGCGCTGAGTCATACCGAGTTAAGGCACACTCTGAATTGACTTTTAAGGGCATCCCGAGCGGTTTTTCGTTTATTACGCCGCCGTTACCCCGAGTTGTGCCGCCGCGCTCCAGCTGTTGCATTTCGTGTAGGACTACTGACAGAATGCGGTTTCCAGGTGGCACCATGGCCTCGACTCGAATAAACGCACACGACACCAAAGATTGAGTAAGCCTGAAAATATTTTATTTGCATTTTACAAGTACAACAAAAAACGCACGTCTACGCATCCACACAAACGCGGTTACATAGTCAAGAACATAGTCAAGAAATGGCTCATTAATAAGGGTAGCACAAACGCACAAGAAGACCTAATCTACAAAACGTACGGTCGGCTGCTAAGTATAATAATTTCCCTGTCCCCGCGTGTCACTTTTATACAGAATCTTTACAGTACTACCAGGCCGGGTAGTTTGGCGGAAAGAACGCAACAGCTTACGGCCGTCAGCTGCCTCTTCTTTACGGGTGTCATAATTATCCTAATCTCTGCATCAACGTCGTGCAAGTCCGCATACAGGTATCTGTATCTGAACCATATGTGCCAGCTTAATACATGCGTAGTGAAATTATGATAACCACTGCGCCTTATCAAACATGTATTGGTTTTGCAAATGCGCATTACAGCTGACGGAACGACATACTGTAAGTGAAGCACAATAGAACAAGGACAAAAGGAGGATAGAACACTTGAAGAAGAAATGAAGAATTAGTAGGCGTACAGCAAACAAGCGATGACGGAGAACACACAATGATGCATCGGGTGTTCTGTGACATCGGTTTGCGTACTTACGGTGTTATGGAGATCAACGGCATAAAAACGTACCTTCAAGCGTACTCCCTCAACCTCCGCCGCATTCATTGTGGTAATCAACGCCTAATCAAAATGAGGCACTATATTTTGCCAAGAGTAGACCTCTTTATAGCAAGTCTATGTAATGACTCGCAGACGAAACCAGCATGCTTTTCGAAAACGTTTTACCTCCGTAGTATTCGAACGCCAACGGCCAGGAAACACATCGATACCAATAGGCTGTCGGCTGTCGGTGGTTAATCAGGTACAAAAACCTTGACGCTATGACTAAAAAGCAGCTTCAACAATCAAATTAAAAAAAATCAACTGCCTATTTGCCTGAGGTAAAAAAAACATTCTTAGACACCTCGATTGTTTATGTCAATGGTTTGTGTAAAGTAAAAAATTCAGCATGTTCAGCGCCCCTAGCAGAGAAAGCACAAATTAAAGTATGTGACCAAATTACAGTAGCTCCACTTGTGCGCTTACGCTGAAACGCTCCTCGATTGATTTTTCGCCCTCTGTGGCCATTTGTTGAACTTGAGAGTGTGCGGGGCCTGCTGTTACTCGCGGACAACTCGCGGATACAAACAGGCGGGTACCGTATTAGAGCAGTAACTCTCAGGTTTATTTTATGCGGACAACATTGTGTTGCTAGCTAACAAGCAAAGTGATTTGCAACGTCTGGCTAATATCTGTGGACAGGAAGGCAACAATTTAGGTTTGAAATTTAGTGTTAGAAAATCAGGTGTTATGATATTAAATGAAAACAGTGAACAGACATTGGAGATACAGGGCCAGGAAATACCTCGGGTAACAGAATATAAATACCTTGGTATACGGATAAACGAAGGCAACAGATATTTGCAAAACACAAGAAAAAACAATAACAGTGAAGGGGAAGAGAAATTCAGCCATAATGAAGCACAGGGTGCTGTGGGGATACAATAGGTACGAGGTCCTCCGAGGTATGTGGAAAGGTGTAATGGTTCCAGGACTTACTTTTGGAAATGCGGTTGTTTGCTTTAAATCAAGGGTACAATCAGGACTCGACGGGAACCAAAGGGCAGTGGGTCGCCTTGCATTGAGCGCTCACGGGAAGACTACAAATGAAGCTGTGCAGTGTGATATGGGCTGGACTAGTTTTGAAGTGAGGCAAGCTCGCAGTAAAATTGAGTATGAAGAACGGCTGAGGAATATGGACGAAAGTAAATGGGCTGGGAGAGTGTTCAGGTATCTGTACAGGAAAAACATTGATTCACAGTGGAGGAAAAGAACTAGGAAGCTTACCAGCAAGTATGCGGCCTGTAGGGTGGGCAACACAGCAACAAAGAAGGTCAAGCGGAAAGTCAGAGAGGCTGAAATACTATCATGGGTGGCGGCAATGGAGAAGAAACCTGCCGTGAGTAACTATACTTAAGAGGAAAAAACGAAATCAGGAAAGAAACCATTTATGATAACTCAAAGGGAAGCTCATTACTTTTCGAAGCGAGATCGGGATGCCTTAGAAGACGCACCTATAAAGCGAGATATAAGAAAGAAGAAGAAGAATCATGTGCTTGCTGCGGTGAAGCTAGGGAAACGACGCAGCATGTTTTATTAGAATGTGAAGACGTCTACCCAGCGGTCGATTTAGGCACCACTGGCCTCCTTGAAGCTCTTGGGTTCAGCGGGAGCAGTGGTAAAGCAAACATGTCCGCAATAGGCATTAGTAAGAGGCGACTGGAGGATTGGTGGAAGAAAAGTAGGGAAACGACAAAAGACGGGGACGTACAAAAGCACAGTTAGCAATAGGGGATCAGAAAATTTGGGCGTGGTAGCTCATAACGTTTTTTTTTTCTTTTTTCATTGTTTAACCTAGGTAGGACATTAGACAGTATAATAGCAAGAGCTTGGTGGCGCAACCCACCACCCCGTTCCGAAGGGGACGCTCATAACATCCATCCATCCACCCATCCACTTTCTGTGGCATCGAAGGTAAAGGTAAAGCTGCACGGGCGCGTGGTTGTTGCACATGTGATGCGGCGCAAAGCAGTCCGCCTGCGTTTTGGTTGCTCGGAACAGACGCCGAATCGACGCAGCTTCCGCGTGCGACGGTTTTACGTTTGCCTGTAGACGCGAAAGGGAAAAGCTGCGAAATAAGCAAACTTTTACACTCAGTGGTGTGCTTCATCTTGTTTAACTGTTGCTAATAAGGCATTCATGCTTTCTCTTCCCCAGCTTAAACTAACGTGGATGAAAACGCGGGACTCCTTTTCAGAAGCGCTCTCACTTGTGCGCGCTTTGACTCCGTAGCTCTCGCTTCATTGCCACAAAAATTTGTCCGCGAGTTCAGGTTCGATATGCACATCGCGAAGAGGGTCAACGCGAGACGAAGAAGAGGCAGTTTCTGCTGACATCCCTGCGTGTTTCATCTCTCACGCCATGGCGCCTAGAGTGTCGTGGACTCCCCCGAATGCCCAAGTAATCGATGATGTCCACACGGGGAAAGGTCCCGAGAACATCGTCGACACGAGAGCCTCAACAGTTGGCCTCTCTGAGGTTTCCTGCGTTCAGCACCAAGTCACCGTCAAGAGCATGGCTTCCGTGACTCTAACCGTCGATGCTGGCTGCTTTGTCATCGGTGTTGAGCATTGTCCTGTCGTTCCCGTCGGCCCGCAGGTCACCAACGTAACACGCCTCTTCTTGCCGTCCTTCGTTTCGAACGAAGTCCTCGTCCAGGCACTGTCACCATAGGGCAAGGTTCTGTCTGTCAACGCTGGCCTTACGAGCGGATGACGTGGCCTGCTCACGGGCACCCGCTTCGTTCGGATGGAAATGAGCACCACAACCCCGGTCCCCAATTACCTGCGAGACTCTGGTCATCGTGTGACGTTTGACTACCGCGGCTTGCAACGCGTGCGTCTTCGATGCGGCTCCAGCGACCTCTACCGTGCACAGTGCACCGCAGCGTTCTGTGGCCGTTGTGGCATCCATGGCCACGATAGCGACGGATGAGACGGTCCTTGTCACGGTTGCGGGCATGGTCACCCTACGGTCGCGTGCCCTGTGCGGCTTTCATACTCGGACGCTGCTGCTGGAGCCTTTCCCGCCCTTAGTCAGCAGCGGTCGCGACTGCGCGTGACGCCGAAACCAAAGCAATTGCCTTGACACCGCATCAACAGCGTCGGCAAGTGACAAAGAAGAACCAAGCAGCTCAGGCTGTCACACTTAGGTTTAGTTCATTTAGTATGTGTAGCAGGCCACCTAGACATTCATCTTAATGCAATAGCTGATTCTTTAGCACGAGCTTCTATAAATGGTCCAGTAATATCTGTGCTGCCGGCAACTGCGCACATCGCTGCAGTCAGATATGGGCAGTTTTCTTTGACCGAAGACAAAAAAAGAACCTTCTCATTAGTAAAATATACAGACATTACGCATCTAAATTGTTCTCGGAATCGACAATGGTGTCCTAGCCCGCAATTCTAAGTATCATTTACAAGGATGCGTTGCCGTATTCCACCGCTTATACTTGCACAGATGTGGTCTGGTGGTATCCCTTTTATGCGATCGATAGACCACTTTTTATTATCGTGTCGGCGGTTTTCTACTCACCGAAAACGATGTTTAGAAATTCTGCTTCCAAATCTAGGACTGTCTTTATGCAGTACCGTTATACTCTCACTTGGAGCAACGGCATTAGGATACAGCCACATGAACTTCTGCCGAGCCACTTATAATTTCCTCTGTGACGCAAAAAGATTGCCTTAATAATATTGCGCTTCTTTCATGATTGATCTCTCCGAAGTAAAAACACAATTTCACAGTTATACTATCATTAATATTATTATTCAAACGATAACTTGCTCATTTTTTACGTCTATCCCTACTTCACCTATCTTATTCATAAGTTCGTGTTACTGTTCCTAAGAAAGCTGACCACCTTAATATACACTACTTTATTTCATTTATTATCGGTTCACTTCTCATCTTTGATTATTCATTTATTTTCCTTTTTTATTACTACTTTATTTATTAACTAATTTATTTCATTTCTCAATCATATTACCACCCGTTTCGTAGTCTGTCTTCCACAGTGGGTTTGTGCCATTATTTGCTTCTTCTTCTTCTTCCTCTTCTTCGCCAGCCTCCTCGGCCGAAAAAAAAAAGACCGTGCTATTGATGACGAGGCCGATCGCAATACGTCCGGTTCGCTGGCCTCCCGAGCAGCAAAGGACACGCATGCTGTGGCCGATAGCGGCTCCATTTCGGCTGCTACCATCAGTCCGCCTGATCTCACCGAGCTTTTAAACATGGCTAAAGCATCTCACCCAACAATTTCTACGCTCGATACACCCACTAAATCTACTGTGGCTTCACCCGCCTCAATTAGGTCGGTTGTTACAACGCCGCATCCGATTTGGGGTTCTTCTGCAAAAGCTAACTGCGCCGTTGCGTCTCAATGAGCCCCCGGCTGCACTAGTTGTCGGCAGCGATGAAATAAATTCCGCAGCCCAACCGCTACCGACATCATCATCATCATCATCATCATCATAAGAAAACAGCTTCAGCGTCGGAGTTGATAGTAGCGCTTCATGGACTCTCGCTAAGCCTGGATGGACTCGACGTAGAAATGGCGTTCCCACGAGACGTAAAGCGTGCCTCATGTGTCTTCAGCTGGCAACGCGGGACATCATCCGGGACTCTAGGCACGTGACGTGTACGTCATGGACCTCATATATATATAGCCGTGCGGAGCGAACAATAGACGTACCGTTCTTCTACGTTCACCATGCAGTCCTTTTCGTGTTTCTGCTGGAGGTTCTCGTCGTCGTACTTGGTCCCAATGTCTTCGTTGAGTCCCCTGTTGTGTATCTATTGTGAACATTCTTGCACCCTGTTGTTCCCTCACTGTCGCAGGCATACATTTCGATCTCGTCCAGCTTCGTGTCCACACACGTTGACCCTGTTCCCGTTTCTGTGGACTCGTGTTCTGTGGCTTTGTAACCGTTGCTTGCATGTTTGGTGTGATGCAGTCGATCTTCGTCCATATATGGTACCCAGGTAGCAACTCTGCAGGAGAATTTCCTTCTTTTCCTGTGGTGTGACAGTCCGTCGAATTACCCTAGTGCACTGCGGTGAAGTTCGACAGATAGCTGAAGAGTTAATGTCCAAAATTCCTCGACGTGGTAGGAGTATAGATATTGTGAAAAAGTCAAGGATGACTGCACTTGCAACCTGATGAAAAATCTGATAAGTTTTAAGTGCCGGCTTTATCGCCCCGCTCACATCACTCACGATTGCGTACAACGTTCTAGCGCTTCCAGAAAGCTACCAGATCGTCCACAGAGAAATATTACTGGTATGGGTTGCGCTACACGGGGACACAGTAAAGCACACAGATAAATAAACGCAACCCATACAACTATGTAATCCCAACATCGCCCAAGAAACAGCGCTCCTAAACAAATGTTCGGCCTTCTGCTTGTGTTTAAGTAGTCCTTCAGATGTGCGGTGACAGACTATACAACTTAAAAGAGCCGCTACAGGCGAAGCGATTGCCGGCCTCTACTGTCGGACTAAAACTCACCTGTGACTCCTCCTTCTTCGTTTGTTGTTTCATTGCGTAAATGCAGAGAGAGCGGAGCCGCGTTCCTTGTCATATTTGCAATGGTAGGATGGTAGTGCGGGTGACAGTATACATAAGCGGTTTCGTTGAATTGAATTAGGTGATTTTACGTGCCAAAACTACTTTCTGGTTATGAGGTACGCCGTAGTAGGTGGATTCATGAAATTTGGACCACCTACGTTTCTTTAACGCGCACCTAAATCTAAGTATAAGGGTGCTTTCGCATTTCGCCTCCATCGAAATGCTGCCGACATGGCCAGGATTCATTCGATCCCGCGACCTCGTGCTAAGCAGCCCAACACCACAGCCACTAAGCAACCACGGTGGGTGAGCCGTTTCGTTGCACGCGCGCTTCGCTGTACGCGAGCTGTCGGGAGAGCCGACAGCAGCATTTGTCACCAGACACGGTCCGCAGTTAGGTCCCGGAAAGGACTTCACAAAGAAAAAGAAGCTTCCCCCAAATACCGGGTATGGTGAAACGGTCACCACTCTGGGTCCCATTACCGCTCAATCGCGCGCGGGAGACGTATATGCTTCCCTTCGAGAGGTCTCGGAGGCCCTGGCGAGAGCCGGCGCACACACGCGGTGTGTACTTGCCTGGAGACGGCGCTGTGGGCGGCCGCGGAGCCGTGCAGCGCGGCCTTGGCAGCGACGCACCCGGAGCCGCACCCGGGTGGACTCGCCGGCGGCGTGGGGGGCGTCGGTGCCCCGATGCGAGTCATGATGTTCAGGTTCTGCAGCCAGTGCAGGCTCGTCAGGGCGTCGTCCACGTTGCCGTCGGCAGCCGCCATGCTGCGTGGGAAAGGAGGAGCACATCTTAATGAAGAGAAAGGAGGAGAGGTCGGCCCGGAGAGCGTGTCTCTAGCCTGTTACTCCTTACTTTGAAAAGGGGAAGCGGGAATGTAGGGAAATGCAGGTGGCGGGTGATTATGTTATGGTACAGTGAGCTACTATATATACATGTTGTCCATTACGCGCACGCGCACTGCAGACACAATGCACGCGAGAGTAATCTTGTCGACACAAAAAGTTATCGCGTAAGGACATTTCGCAGAGTCTGCACGTCTGACAGGTTGTAGAGGCGATCGTCTAAACCAGTCTCGCGCAGAAAGTACAAGAGTGACTTTATGGCACGTTGGGCATAGTTAACTCTTCTCCACGCACCTAAATGTTTTTCTTCTGAATAGGGGCGGGAGTTCAAGCAGTCAACACTAGACTTAAAGACCACGCACGTATACAGACAATTTTAGTTTGGACTTGACTTGGACTGTCTCAAGGTACAATTAGTCAGCTTTAAGCGCCGTGATGTCAATTTATAGCCCTGTCACCCGAGACGCCGGACGCATTCGTACGACCCCCCCCCCCCCCCTTTTTTTTTACGCGTGCGAATCGACTGTAGTACCGTGTAAGCGGCTGTTATACAGATGGAAAAGCAACGGCCGTGAACAGACCAACGTCATGGCACTCGAACGCTTCCGTGAAATATACTATCGTGGGCGTGGATGTGCTTCATATTAGAGTTCTACTTTGGATGTACAAGCTTATTACTGTTCACGGGGTACCGCGTGACAGGAGACCGTGCTATGTGAGCGGTGTAAAGTCCGAATCAGTTAAAGGGCATTCGAGAGGGCAGGACATTAGAAGTTGTTCACGAAACGATTGCCGGGCGTCTAAACGTTGTTTGCAATTGACGGACAAACTCAGAACACGAGAAAAGAAAAGTCTACGACACACACACACACACGTACACACGACATTTAGTTCCAGGCACAACCATGCGACTTCCTTCCTCTTCATTTTGTTCTTGCGAGAATCATTATTTAACGCCGTCTCTCCTTTCTCGCTGATAACAGTGGAGCGAAATGCGAACACACACTAAAGATAACGGCCAAAGAAACATTACAGTCAAACTCTCCCCCTCCCCTCCTCCCTTCCACCCCTCCCTATCTCGAACCCCGAAAACGCTTCGATGAAGTAACCACTGCCGCTGCTAATGACAATTAGACTGGACAACATTACCAGGCGCTCAGATAAGAATAAATGGAAAGATGGAGTATGGATAGAAACTGGGGAAGCGGCCAGGGGAAGGCAGGAAAGGAGAGAAAGACGAAATGGGTGAAAGGAACAGAAAAAAAGAAAGCACACAGAACGCCGCCACGATATTATAGCTTGCTCGACTGGCCGGCTATAGGCCAATCGATGTGAGGTCTGTGTGAGGGCGAGCCTGCCGGAGAAATGAGAGCGGAGCTGAAGGGGGGGGGGGGGGGGGGGATCACGAGGCTCCCGCCTGAGTGCAATGAAAGAACCTCAGTTCCTTTCCTCCTCTTACTCATCTCGGCTGAGTCGTCACGCCACAAGCGAGTTTCGCCGACTACTTGCTTGCTCGAACCACCGTCGATTTTTTTTTTCGTTTCTTTCAGTTGAGCAAGTTATTCTCTCCCCTTCTCTCGCCTTCCCTCCCCGGTGCGTTTTTTTTTCAGCTGCAGCCGACATCATGGGGGGCTGTCAGAGACGCGCGACAAAAAGAGAATGACGGAAACGAAAACAGGCGAAAATTTCCTGAATTATTTGTTGAGGCAATCCACAAAGGATTTACCTGACTCAAGTATGAGCAAATATTATGAACCAAGAAAACGTATGTACGTAGACAGATAACCGAAGGATCAAGCCAACGGGCAATGAACATTATTTCGGCGCAAGGCACAAGGGTAGCAAATTGAGATACAGCAAACACATTGCTCGCAGTCGGGTGTTTCGCGAACCACGTGCTTGCAGTTTCCAGTCACCTTAAGAGGTCGATGTCGTGAGAACCGAGCAGGGCACCATTTATTTCGTTAACCTTCGTGCGTGTTTACGATACATATAAACAGGCATGCGTTGCTGTATGTCGTTTCTCTAAAGCGGAACGTTGCTATTTTGAAAGCATGCATCACTGCAACGTACGTTCAATTGCGGCAAAGATAATACACGCCCAGACGCACACACAACTTCATTTTGTTCCGGGGATCGAACACGGGAAAGGAAAAGCATCCTCGTAAAATATCGTGAGCCATACCACTCTGGGAAGGTGGACGAACAGCGAAGCTGTTTAGCACGCAACACAGAGGTGACACGTAATTTTGAACAAATGCACAAACACATTTATTGTCTTGATCGGCGATCAACGTGACGATAGGTAAGCACACACGTCCGTCCGTCCGTCTGTCTGTCTGTGGTGTCGCTAGGGCGATTCCGTCTGCTCCACGCATGAATCGTCGAAAGAACGGAGCGCCACCATGGACTCTGCTGGCGCTTGTTTCGAGCTTTTCTTCCGCGTGCCCCCTGACAAAACCAGTAGCAAGCGCAGCAACTGCGTGCTCCGCCTCGAGCGAGAGTTTGAAAAAAAAAGGGGGGTGGCGGGAATAACGATCGGCGCCCTGGCGCCGCACGCTGGTGACCGGCCAGCAGCAAGCGTATACCAGAAGAAGAGGCGGCCAGGCCAGGACAGGTGATGGGGGACGACGTAGTCACCTGCTCCTCTCCCTCCCCCACTCTCCGCCCACCCACCCTAGACTTTTCTTCTCCAGTGCTGCATGGACCGTGGATGGGGAAGTAGTAGAGGAGCGAGGAGGCGCGACGCCGGTCGGTACGAGCGTCGCAGCAGCCGCAGAGAACGCACGCCGAGCCATCGATCCGCGCCGGAGCTGAGCTCCCAAATCTATGCGGAGGGTGCCTGCGCAAGCGCGCCTGTTTGAAGGGAGAGGGCAGTCTGGAACCGGAAGGAATGGGGGGAGGTGCGCGCAGAGAGGGAGGGTAGGAAGGCGGTGCTTCGTGGCAGGTGCAGTAGGAATCGGTACACGCCGAAACGACCCGATGGCGAAGCACGCGCGGACCCGACACGGTCGACCGACTACCGCACTTAGCTCGGTAGGCGAGGTCGAGTCCGGCTGGCGGCGTCGTCGTGTGGCTGCGGTACGGAGCGCGCGAAAAACATCTGGTCGGATTATTGAACGAAATCGCGTGGGATAATAATCTAGTGGTGTTCACGTGGAAGGATTGAAGGATGTAGGTGTACTCCGAATCGCAGCGCCAGTCTACGTGCCACAGCGACGCAAAGTTTCTGTAAAGCGTGCATCACTGCAACATGTGCTTAATTGCGGCAAAGCTAACTTAAAAAAAGAGAAGGTAGGCAGGAGAAGCTCGGCTATACGGAAGAAAGAAGAATCGCTTAAAGCAGTAAGTTCGCAGTGAGAGCGATGGCTTGCGAACCTTGCTCTTTATTTTCTTTGGCTTCGTTTTGCGCGTCAGCAAAATTTAACCCCATTCTTCCTTTTTATATGTTGCACTCGGTTAGAATTGCTGTAAGCCACAATGTATGAGAGACTGCGTGACGCCTTCATAGACTGTGTGACAGCACCCACCTAAACCACTTCTACATTGTTCATTAGTTCCTTCTTTTGCTTTCTTTTCTATCTGTTTTCAACATTTCACCCCTTTTCGCCTTTCCAAGTCGTCGTCATTGTCATCATCATCTTCGTCGTCATCATCAGCCTATTTTTATGTCCACTGCAGGACGAAGGCCTCTCCCAGCCAATCTCTATTTACTCCTGTCTTGCGCTAGCTGATTGCAGCCTTACTCCTGCATATTTCCTAATTTCATCACCCCACCTAATTTTATGCCGTCCTCTCCTCCGCTTCCCTTTCCTTGGCACCCATTCCGCAATTGTAGTGGTCCACCGTTTATCTGCCCTACGCAATATCCAGCCCTACTCCTTTTTTCTCTCTTAATGTCAACTAAAATATAGGCTATCCCCGTTTGCTCTCTGATCCACACCGCTCTCTTTCTGTCTCAACGTTACGCCTAGCATTTTTCATTCCATCGCCCTTTGCGTGGCACAGAACTTGTTCTAGAGCTTCTTTGTTAACCTCCACGCTTCTGGCTAATATGTTAGCGCCGATAGAATGCAATAGTCGTACACTTTTCAACGACATTTGTAAGCTTCCGGGCAGGATTTGGTAAGGCCTGCCATATGCACTCCAACCCATTTTTATTCTTCTGTAAATTTTGTTCTCATGGTCAGGGTCACCTGTGAGTAATTGACCTAGATAAACGTACTCCTGTACAAACTCCCTGTCTTTCCTGTAGTCATGGTCTTTCCTTTTCTTTTATCTCTCTCTTCCACGGAACAAAATCTGAGCACTCTTGATAATGAAAAAAAATGCAGATTCAATGCCGGTTTTGGAATGGATGTCAATCGAAGGTTTCGTAAAACGGTTAAATAAATGCTGTAAACAAATGTTCATATTCTGCAAAGCGTCTTGGACCGTAACGCTTACGTGGCTGCATGGGTAGGCCGAAACGCGGGGCACCACGCGACCCCCGTGATTTACAGAACCGCGGATCACACAGCCTCCGGGATCGGCCCACTTTTTGTGGAGCCCATCTCCGGAATCAACTCCGTTACTACGTCCAGGACCCGGCCCACCTTACCCGGCAAGAAGCGAACCGTGCCGACTCATCAAACACCAAACCCCGGGAAAGAAAGGGTCCGAACCTTCGCTTTAATAGAACAATGGACCTTTTCTTCTACTTCAGCTATGCGCATGCGTGTACCCTCGCTCCCAGATGCAGCCAAACTGCGCCGCCATCACCCACAGGGCAGGTGCGCGAAGTGAGTGCGTGATCTCTTGCACGATCCGCGGCAATTTCCTGAGCTTGAGGGACTGAACAATGCCTTTAATAACACGAAGAACACTAACACTTCAACAGTTGGTGGGGAAAACTGCAAGCAGCTTTGTCGACAAAAACGACTTCGCGAACTAAAGCTCGAGTGACATAGGCTCAGCGTTTGCGAACCTGCCTCATGAGGGACACTTGCTGTGCTGTCGATTGCACGAACTGGCGTGGAACGTACGTTGGACGTATAGTACTGACGCGAAGGCGGGCACTCGGTCATTTTACCAAAAACGCTGTACGCTGCCAGAGAGCCATGACGCGATTCTTGCTGAGCGAGGCGAGCCTGCGTTCTGGTGACAGCACGACACCAGCGCTGTGAACGTTCGAGTCCCGCTTGTCGCCCTACGATTTGTTCGGCAGTCTCGGCGCAGTTTTAATCTGCCGGCATGCATATCGCAGGGTTCTCACCATTGGCTGACGAACGCTTTACTAGGTATACGGTTACGCGAGGCAAAAAAAAAATTAAAGTAAATAAAATAAAAAGGGAATGTCGCTACAAAGGCCATTGTAATGCATCTCACGAGACCAAAGCGATACGCTCACGATGTCGCATTGTGCAGAACTCGGAGCCTTCTTCCTTTCTTCCTCTTTTGGCAGAGAAAATGAAGCTTTGCACGTTTGACAAAACAACATCTTGCATCCACTTATCTCCTGCGCTTACGTACCGTACCATACGCTACGTAACTCGAAGTAAAAAAAAAATACTTGCCCCGAAGTACACTTACAGTACGCGCGCAGAACTTTTTGCAGGTTGTCCGTTCGTCACGACGAGCTGCTTGCAGTGTCCGTTATTCCTTGAGGACAAGCTCGTTGCGTGCGCATGTTAATCGCCCGATTCGCGTCGAGCAATTGCGAACAACGGGCTACAGTCTATCCTGCAGAAACTTACTTCCTGCCGCGAGGCGTTTGGCGGTCACACACGTCTTGACCAGTTGGATCGAAGTACTGGACAAGCTGTCCAACGACAAGTGCTGGCGCATCTCTAGAAACTTGTTTCCACGCTTTCTCGTCGCTATAGACGGAGGAGAACGGCTTGCGCTTTTTGCGTTCGGCGCGTTGTCCTCGCGATGGGAAATGAAAACAAAAAAGGTGTAATTCCAATACGTGGGCAAATAGGCGCGCGTTACAGCAGGGACGATGAATGCTTGCTTCGACGCATGCGTCAAACAAACAAAAGAAGACGCAGGAACGCCGAGAGGTGGTATACTTGGTCAAAAGCTGCCACATAGCTGCGCAAATGGACGGAAGCATGCGCGTCTGGCCCGTGTATACTGTAAAAAGGTCTATCAAGCGCTTCAAGGCCTATCTTTGTTGCACTGTGAATATTTAGGTCAGAGTTTGCTGGTTTACTTTTTTTTTTAATTCAGCGGAGAACAGAGTCGGCCGCCGCCACACCTGTAGGTGTAGTACAGATCGGGCTGCATGCACGCCGATGCGTCATCATCATCACCATTAGAAGAAGAAGAAGAAGAACCAAGTGGAGCGCGCTCCTCACTGCTCATACTTAAAACGCCCTTTTCACACTGCAGTGACAGTGCAGAAGCGAACACTATCAAACTGTAACAAAACCTAACCTAACCTAAACCTAAACCTAACAAAGTTAGCTCTTCGTTTGGCGAACATTTGCCCCGTACAACAAGCAGCACTAACAGCTACACCAACAGCGGCGAGCGCAAGTCGTCGGCCGTGGATTCGACTGACACGGTCTCTCCGCCAAACCCCTTTTTCTTTCACATTTGTGTTACCGCACATCATAATAAATGTTTTCAAGGACCATGCAACGAAGGGACCCCCAAAGCGCTCGTGTTAACATACCCAGTAGTGGTGACACGCGGGTACTTTAAATCGCGATTGAGGCCGGCCGGGAGATGGAATGTCTCGATCGTGTGATTTGGTTCTCTTACGCAAGCTGTAGGGGTGGGGGGGGGGGGGGGGGGGGCAGGGAGTCGCAATCGAGAAATTAGATCCCGTTTGGGGAAATCGATCGCAGGAACCAGTCGTGATTGAGAAATTCGGTGCCGATTGGGCTCGATCGCGACCGAAAGTGCCCCGTTTGAGTGGAGCATCATTAAGGCGCCGATTGTTGTACCACGTCGTCGGGAGCAAGTGCGCACGCCCACGGATATCTGTCACAATGGCAGTTCACAAAACTTTTGAGCGCGAAATGTTCTTCTTGTTATCTCCGTTCTTAATAAGGAGTAATTAGGTTAAGCAATGTTCGCTGCGGACATAATGCATAATTTTCGCTGATAACGCCTCGACCTTCTTTCAAACAGGAATGGCATAGTTGCTGAAACACTCGCGCCTTGTCCGGACAACTAGGAAGCTTGCCTGACATGGCACTGCGTTGGCTTACCTGCTTGACGATTCATTTAATTTATTTCAGACTTCGCGTGTTAAAACGAGTCACTACGAGAAGAAATATTACGCATTGACTAGAGGTCAACAGTAATATCGTTTAACAACATAGCCAGTGTGAATCTGGCGATGCAATCTGGCAATGCCATCATGGCGATCATTGTTTTATACAGCGAAGCTGTGAAGTTAAACTCGCGACAGAACACATCAGTACAAGATTAACCGTTCAGTGGATTCCTGGGGGGGGGGGGGGGGGGGGGGGAGTATTCTGTAAGAGTCCACCTAGCGGACTGTCCATTTCGCCCGCTGCTGATTGGATGCCGCTGTACGAGCGAGGAGGAGACAAGCGGCCCCAGCCAATCAGCAGCGGCCGAAATGGACAGTCCGCTAAGTGGACTTCTACAGAATACCTCCCCTGGCCACGCCACGACCGTACCTGGAAATGAGACACCGAGCCACCGTCGAAACAACCCACCAATAACGCAGACCTCCCCTCTGCAGCTACTTGTTCTCCAGTCACGGACGACCCCAAGGCTGTGCGTTTTCTAGCCTCCGAAAAACCGCCATCGCCTGCAGACGCGCGCGTTAATTGCTGTGTGCTCTGTGGCCATTCTATACTATGAACAGGCTTTGTTCGGGGTCCCACCAACGCATCACATCACGGGCAGGCGGAATAGCTAGGGACCCGGGTGAGCCACTCAACCAACTGGGCCAGAGGCGTGGAGGTATTAAGGCGGAATCATTTAATGGCTTATTATCAAGGTCATCTGCCGTTAGCAGAAACTGTCACAGCTTTCCGGCCTCCTGATTGGTCTCCTCTGTCTCGTGACGTCACTGTCGCTAGGCACAGGCGGGTGCCTCCTGATTGGCTCGCGTGCGTGACGTCAATGTCGTCAAGTGCGGGTGTCGGGGTGGTTCAGCGCCGCGCGGGATGACTCATCACATCGGCACGCATGGCGGCCGTGTGTTCGACGGTGCGCCCTGACGTCACTGTCGTCAGGCGCTTCAGGTGGCCTCCCGATTTGGCGCTGTGTGGCCTGAAGTCACTGTCGCGAGGTGCGCGTGGCGACCGTCTGCTTGGTATGGTGCGGCGGCGGTGGTGGCGGCACTTTACTTTGCGGTATCGTGTGGGAAGGACGCCTCGTCTCGCTAAACCAGTGTCTCCCAACACGCGACGTGCGGCCGCCGCTTAACGCAAGCGGCGCTCAAGAGAGGCTGAGCGTATACGTCGCATGCATCAGGGCGGCTAGGCGCATCCGACGCCACAGAGTCCAGGGACGCGACACGCCAACGCAAGAGAGGAAATGCGTTTGAAGCGACTCGCTGCATCCCCGGGTACCAACACAAATGAAGCTCGGAAGCGCCGTGACCGGCATCTTGCCGCGGCAAGCCGAGCAAGTACAAGTGATTCGAGCGAAGTGGATGATGAGGATGGCCAACTACACCCCGACACCCCCATGGAAGACACGTCTCCTCCTGATCCACAAATGGCGCTGCAACAGTTCCAGACGGCCACAAATTAATTACGTTAATAGACACTTCGTCCAGAACGACGTTGCAGGCATTTAATAAACAAACAAACATTCACATAACAGCGTACGAGTTGTGTGCCTCCGTGGTGCTTCCGAGGCAACAAATCGCCATTGGCAATGATGTCAGGCTTCCGCCGTTTCACACTTTAGCCTCGACGAAGTGTCTTCCGTTCTTTTTTTCTGTAAGTCTCTGCCTATGCCTGTAAATATCATCGCCGTAACCAATACATGCATTCAAACAGAACATCATTTTAATAAAGCGAATGGCGTATTAGAACGCCAGCGTACGCACATTAAAAACTACCAAACGTGGTGCGCCGTTATAACTCGCATTTTAACTAACCAGCCCAAGTACACTGCTTATTACAGCGAATGGCTTTCTCAAACCGTTCGGCTACTCGCTTGACTTGATATTCATCGTAATTGACGGTGCTTGCGCTGTTTCTTTTCTTTCGAACCGGTGTCTTCGGATTTACTTCCCCAAAGCAACGATGGGACCATGCTCGCGAGACAGCCTTCCGTGGCAATCAAGGGAAAGCAATGGATGCACAAGGCGCATGAGAAGGAGAGCACCTGAAAAAAAAAAAGAAAAAATCCCGCATTCTCATTCGCGTTATTTTAAGCTGGGGAAGCCAAGACCTAAAGAATTTATTCGCAACAGTAAAAATAGCCCAGAATAGACGACTCGATGTTATATAACACTAATTTTGCTGCTTTTCCATAGCGCATACGAAGAAATGAGAAACCGCCGCACTTGAAAGTTTTATGCCGATTCAGTGTATCCGTGCCAAGAAAGTATAGAAGCACCGTGAAACGTTGCCGTAGTACTTGGCGCCGTATTATGCCTGTATTATCTGGGATCCCTACACTCAATGTAACATAAAGAAACTTGAACGAATCGAAAGACAGGCTGTCCGGTCCGTTTACAACAAATTTTCGACATTCGACTCACCAACTGAACTAATGAGGTCTAATAATATTCCTACACTTGAATCGCATCGAAAAACATTACGGCTTGACTTTCTTTCTCACTTACTTAATAACAAATTGGCACTCGACCCGACAATGTACGTAAGTCCACTAGTAACGAGATCTACTCGCCAACATCACCAATATGCACTAACCCCCTATTTTGCCCGAACCAACCTATTCAAATACTCTTTCTTTCCACGTACCATTAATGACTGGAATGACTTGCCTTTATAAAACTTGTATCACGATTGTTTATCTTTTGTATCAGCATATTTGTCGTATTGTTGCCGCATTTTGTTGTATTGACATTGTTTTACTTCTTGTGACCTAATATTGTATTAGTCACCCTGCATGGACTTCGTGCCCGCAGTATGCATTAAATAAATACACAATTATTATCGAACCCAATGCGTGTCGTATGGCGAACACTGTTCAATGGGCATTCGCAATATCGAATATTTGCGCGCCTCTAGTTTATAACCACCTTGACTATTTTCTGACTTACGGGGAGGTCTGGAATTACGGGGAGGTCTGGCATTTCTTTGCCAGTTGATTAGCAGTGCATACGTTCAAACCTACATAGGTACGTACGTATATACATACATCATGTACATACGTACTTACGCCACACCGTCATGTATGTGTGGAAGCCCAGTCCCTCGAGCAAAGGGAGACGTCGAGCACTGATTGCGACAGAAAGTTGTCTGCAGAGTTGACTACCGCCTTGGGGATCGACCCATATCGTTTAGTGGAACAGGATGCCACGTTCCTTCGCCGTAGTAAAAAAAAAAAAAAAAAAAAAAGAAATTCAGTCGTCGTGTCATCGCCTTCACTGTTGTCGCCGTCTCTCTCGCTGCTATGTAGCAAACATTGCTCGCGTCACACACGCCACATTGCGCGCCTTAAACAAACACGTTGCCCTATTTGGTAACGCTTTGCCGAACCCCGAACGACGATATGCTGGACAGCCGACTGCTCGCAAAATGCTTCGCATGACAATCGATTGCAACGTTGCGTGGGATCTACAAAACATTTCTTTTTCTTCTTCTTCTTTTCTTTTTACGACAACATAAAGGAGTCAGCGAGCCACTCGCGGTGGTGGCTCTCCGTGACATCATGCTTCGCAGATTGTCCATATATAACACGTCCGGCGCTTTACGCGTCACCCATTATAAACGCGCTAAAGCAAGCTCGAGAGGGGAACTGTCGGCGCCTGCTGGGAGCTGAGCGAGTGGCCGTGCATACGTGGCCGAGACGAGAGAGAAGGAGAGAGAGTGAGTGAGTCCACGAGCGCGCGGGCACGCGCGTTCCAGACAGGCGGAACGACGTGTCTGGCGCCAGGCGGTGCTGCCGTCATCGACGCGGCATGCGAGCTGCGCGTCATACACACACACACAGATACGCAGACACACGCACACGCTAAGAGGACGAAAGAGAGAGAGAGAAAGAGAAATTCGATTCCGGATCTCGGCGATGTGCGAGCTAGACGACAAAGAGCGAGGGTATTGCGGGAACATTAAAAAAAGGATCGAGAGAGGGAAAGGGAACGGAGAAGCAGCAATTGAGTCTTTTGGTTTCTCTATGTTTTTTTTTCGTCTGGCCAGTGGGCAAAAAAGAACTAAAAACATCTACTGGCGTATAACACTGTAGTAATGGACGGAACGTGCTGTAAAAACGAAACATGGCAGCTAACAGAAAAAAAAAGAAAGAAAGAAAAGGAAACAGACGAATGCTAGAAGCGAACAAGAGCCAGGACTTTATGCACCGCGTATTCTGCAGTCAGCTGATTGTAATTCAAATGCCCGCAACGATCTTGAGCGTAACACGTGCAGGGCCAGTAAATGTATTCGTCGAATTCGGGTAGTGTGTAATATATACGGTCTGTACTAGCTTCACATGTTGATTTGATTGATTGATTGGCTTAACGTCTCAAAGCATTACTGGGGCTCTAGAGACGCCATAGTGGAGAAAGCTCCAGATTAATTTGAACGCAATATAGGTTCTTTAACGAGCGCCAAGTGTAAGGATACGATCGTTCTATTGCAGAAGCAATTATACAGATACTCCAGGCGAATTGTCTCCGTCGCTGTGATGTTTCGTATATATTTATGTGATATACGTTTATTTGTGCCGTATATGAAATCTAGAGGCTACGCTATTCAACCACGCGTATTGCTCAAACCACGCGTTACGTTGTTGAACGAATTACTCCTCATATTTTTTTTAGAACTTCAGCGGCGCAAGCAGATGTCCTTAATCGTTTCCTTCACAGCGCACGCCTTTTGTCTTAAATCATGTCAAACTATTAAATAGTGCGAACCAATGCTAGTGCTCACAGTATGAAAAGCAAGTAATTTCACTTACGACGCTCCTTGGGGGCAACGCAGTGGAGCCTGTGCGGTGTCATTACAGCCGTTATACAGGGCCGGCAATTTTGACGCACCCGCGTATGGTAGCGCCGGCGTGTACATGGAATACCGTCCGACAAGTTCGTGCGCAACGCTCTACCTTGCGATATGGCTGTCAATGATTCGACCTTCGGGCGAAACTGCCACTTTAAGGCGAAAGCCTTAAGGGACTCGTCGCAATGACCCATACCCCCTTAAGGCGGCGTCTGCTCGAGTGGTACTAAAATTATCATAACGAGCAATGACTCATACCCCCCGTATAAGCAAGCAAAAGATGCAATGGCTCATATATTTATTGAAATCACCCGTACAATACACAGCATAGTGCACGTTTCAATAGAGAACAAGCTCAAAACAACCATTCCAACCATCAATAAAGCATTGCATACTTCCCCACCCCCCCACCCCCTCGGAAGTACGCTACGGGCAAGGACGCTCGCCAAGCGAGAAGCGATCGAGGTGCGACGTGCGAAGCGGGGGGAGCAAGGCTTCAACCGCGACTGCTGCTTCCCCCGCAAGAGAGGATGCAACGCAAAGCCGAAGCGAAACGTCGTTGGCGCGATTCTGAACCCGCTACACGACCGCGCGAAGCCGCGGCTAAAAGAGCGTCCAAAACGAGTCGTATAGAAGCGGAACTGCGAAAGCAGCAACGCGACGATGCGAGACGGCGGCGTAGAAGAGGAGGCCGAAGCTGCGCAGACAACGGCTTGCGACACGCGTATAGTTCACGCTGCGGCTCGTTGTATGACTTGCGAGAAGTCTGACACCCTCCGATCGCGCAACTTAATGCATTGCCAAGTGTTTAGCAGGATTTCGCTTTCACGTGTTAGAGGAGCGTGACGTGCTGCCCAGATCTCGTTTTGCAGTTCGCGCTCAACAAAACGGGACCGACGCAGCTGGGAATCGAGCCCGCAACTTCGTGCTTAACATGGTAGCATATGTTATGGATGCATGAGTACTTAGTACTGCTATATTGCGTTCGATTGACGCGTTAACGTTTACTTATGCGCAACGTAAACGAATACTACATATAAAGAAATATGCATAAACTGCTGCGCGATCGAGTGCAATTGTCGTGCATGTTTTTTTTTTTTTACGGATTGCTCTTCTATTGCTCAGTTCTTCAGGGGTAAGCACAGAGTCCATCTGCTGAGCGGCGAATTTCTTATGCTTGTCCTAGCATGTTCTTCTTTTCTCTCTGTTTCGTCTGTACTAAGATAGAAAATTGCTGAATAATGTGAAGTTGAAGTTCAGCGTAACGCTCTTCTGTATAGTGCATGAGCTGTGGTGTAACGCTCGAAAAGCACAATTTAATTCTCTCGCCTGAGCAAACTGATTACAAAATCTCGTTACCGTAGCTATCATCACGTCGGAATTTCTGTTTAATATGCAGATGTAGTAATTTTTTTCTTTTTTTTCTAGCACTAGCTTGCACATCTATTCGTGTTTCCGCGATCCCTTTTATAGTTACCGCGCTCCCGTGGATTCTGTGCGCGTGTTCGCGAGTTGTGTGTTGGGAACACGCCACTAACGAGAGACGTCGCTTGTGCTTCCATAAGAACACTTGTATTTTACGAACTGCTCAGGAACATTCATCTTTCTACATGTGTGTGTGTGTGTGTGTGTGCGTGTGCTTACATTATAACAATTGTCACTATGTTATTTTTTGTCTATATTTCCTCGAAACTCGTTCGGTGCACGTATCTCCAGAGGACTGGCCAGGGGTCGTCTACAGTCGGGCAAACAAAGTATCGTTTAGAATGCTTGAAATACACATATAGGTGCGTACGTATATCTGGCGTAATGTTTGTGTGCTTATGTTTTCTTTATTCGTCACGACATTTATGTAAAGCGAACCTCAGAGTAGCAAAATTATGTTAGGATAACGGTGTTGTGCTTTGAGCATCTTTTTTTTTTCTTTTAAGTGCTCGTTTGTTGTGTAACCCATGCCAAACTGTTACAATAGGTACAGAGAGCCTAGCCACGCATAAATGGCTTCAGTTTCTGCCTCCTCGTGTTGTAAGAGAAATAAACTTCAATGAATGAATGAATGAATGAATGAATGAATGAATGAATGAATGAATGAATGAATGAATGAACCGAAGAAGTGATTCGTCTCGTAAAAGGCGAATGACACGTGTTGTTTTACAAGTGGCTCATCGTGAACGTACAAGTTTTCAAAAACTAACAAATAATAAAAGAGGATAAATTATGCTTAATTTGGTAGTTAATTTTTAAACTAAGCTTCACAGGCTCTCGGATGTCTACAATATTGTAAGGGAAACCGCGTTTCAATAGCTCAATGGCGTGTGTTCCCGAAGATGGCTCTTGAAAATCCGCCGATTCAGGAGGCGACTAGAAGAGCGAGGTGGTCGAACTGGAATGGTATTTCGAGCGCAGATTTGGGATGGCTAAAGTCTATGCAGTGGACAAGGAAGGGTAATCTTCCTGCGCGACTTCGGTGAAGGCGTTGACTGAGGACACACAATATGATCAGTAATACTGGACAGTCTACTGTAGCTTCTGACACTGAAACGTCCAGCACGGTTTTGAGCTGCCTCACTTTTGTTCAGTTAGTATTAGTGGCTAAAGGTTGTTCAAGGAAGAACGTCGTAGCCTACAGTTTAAATTACTTCTTGTGAGTGTTCCGTCAACATAAATTGAAACGCGTATAAACATTGAAGACATAACCTGAGATCCGAACATTCGTCACCCGTAATTAGGAGTACATGGAAGTGCGATAGACGCGCGATCGCTCGGTAGTCGGTTTCCAGGCGTGGTGTACTCACATCAGTGCAGTCGGAAACAATAAGTCCAGAGACCACGGCATTAGCAATAGGTAACAAATAACAGCAAATAATAAAAAAATAAGTTTCTTCTAGTGTACATCCCTTTCCCCGAAACTTTGTCAAACAACAAATACGCTCTAGTAAGACAGGTTACACCGAGCCGACGCCGAACGAACTCCCGCTTAATACGACGGGGAGCAGAGGTCAGCCGGCACCGGCGCGGACCTCCGCATGCACCGGTGGCCGAGGTCGTTACACTTGCCGCGAAATACTCTCGGCTCGGCACTCTAGCCCTCAAGCTACTGCCGCGCCCCCTGCTGACGCCCTAATCGTCTCGTGACGACGACCGGGATGCACAGCCGGCGCTCAAGTGCACGGCCAACGCCCACCACTCACGGCCACGCCGCTCGGAAAGGGGAAAAGGAGGAGGGGGAGACAAAATAGAAGGGGCAAAGGGGCGCCATGACTCCCCCCCTTCGACTCGGCAATGACACCCCTCCCCTATCTTAATCGCTTTGCTTTTTTTTTTTTTTTTTGCATCGTGGTCTCCCCGCTTCTGTTGTGACTAATAGCTTTTTTTTTTTCTACTGACACCCTTTGTATATCTTATTCATCGCTTTCACTTTGTCTAGACAACGGCTACAAAGCGGAGCTTCTGCAGGCGAATTGATTACGAGAGGGCTACTGTGAGCGCGAGAACCTCGTGTACCACTAGTTAAGTACAGTGCTGCAGGTTTGGGGTTGGGGGTGGGGGGGGGGGGGGGGAGGAGGAGGAGGCGTGGAGCAAGCAATTAGCAGATGAGGATAGTTGCGATAGGAATCAGCTTATTCGGAGCAGCATTGCGCTCGTACGCGGTAGGCCTTTGCCGCTCCTTGTTTCGTTACGATTGTCCTGCATTTCTTCGTGTTACGTTTTGCTCCCGACTGACCAACAACAGGGTTGTTATTGTCGTTTTATTGTGTATTTTCTTTCTTCTTTTTCTTTTTCCCGTTTGACGGCTACAATTGCGTGGCTTGCATTTGCCTATATTGAACTGTATTTGGCGCAGCGTACAACTCAAATTGTGTTCGTGAATGCGTATCCGTGAGTGTCTGAGCGTGTGTTCGTGCGTTCCCGCCGCTCGAGCTTGAAGTATATTGCTCACCCGTCGGTAGGACCCAGAGCCGTCATTAAAAATGCATTTAGACAGTATATGTACACGTGCTAGACTAATTTGTCGTTCGCATGGATTACCTTTGCGCTCACATTGCCTCCAAACAAGACAGCGGGCTCACCGGAAGGTGTATAGATGATGCTTTCAACAGTGGTTTAACGAGAGATGGTTCCGGCTATGCGCCAATGTTTCGATGTGGGAACTTGCTTTATTCGTCGGCGCTTTCAACGAAAGCGAGTCGCCTTGTTGGCACATTGTCTCCAGCCAGAAACATTCCTTGTTAGACCACCGTTGAACAAATATTATTTGCAAGCATTCGACAAGCAGTACGTAGTTGATTAAAAAAAAAAAAAACGTAGCTGGCTAATCCCACGGATTATCGTATGTTGAGTACGGTCACAGTCTGAGACAATTGAGAAATTGACGACCTCTCTTATGGTATAGAAGTAAACTGACACTGAGGAAAGGAATACAGAACGCAGACAAAAGTGTCGTGGTTCAAGGGGCTAAAAATAGAAACAAGAGAAAGCTGAGAAGGGTAGCGCCTTCGGCCATAGTTCTTACCTGTTTACTGTCGAGATTGGTAGCGTGAACTTATAGGAACACCGGTTGGCGAGTCAGACAAAGGCTAGCGCTAAGAGACGGTTAGCACTCGTCTTTGTCCATCTCGTCGTCCGCGGTGTTCCTCTGAGTTCGCGCTACCATTCTTCACAGATGGCAAGTTGTTTCGGCTTCCACACGAAAGCCACACAACGTCTCCTGACCCTTTCTTTTTCCACCTCACTATACTTAGTCCGGCGTTCCGTCTTCTATTTGTTAAGTCGGTGAAAAAAAAAAAAAAGATGACTCGCGACAGTTTTGTAGATTTCTTGTATAGCGTACGTGGTAAAAAACAAGTTTCTCTAGAGCGGGAATTTAGCAGCGGCATACCCCAGCTACAGTGTACATATCCCCGCTTCTCAGTGTATTCATTGATTAGTTAACAGTACGCACTCTGGTCAGACATGGTGTTTGAACGAAACCGTAGACGTACAATATTCCTAGTATGTACGATTGCACTATCACTGTCGGGAAGGACCATGCGCAGCGTTCCTCTGACACTCTCGTGTTTTGTATTTTATGTATTTCTGACGGGAAGGGGTGGGAGGGGGGGGCTATACATTGCGATCGACACTTGTCCGTAGGAAGTACGATATCTGCTCGTAGTCGGTAAAACATTTTTACACTCCTAAGGGTTCTGGTTTGTGCGATGGCTAGCACCGCTACGCTACAGGATGTAAAGAAAATAACAATAATAATTGTACTTCACAGCGAGCTGGAACTACACTTGCGTTAAGGGGAGCCGTAGTTGAAAAAAAAAACTGTATTTTAAATTTTAACCGCCTTGTGCGCACCGAGATATGTAATACGAGAGTCTGTTAGCGATGGCTAATAATTAGATATGATGTTCTGTTGAATTCTTCCATTTCGGTTCTGCATAATCGATGCAATATTGTTCATATTGCCTTAAATTCTTTATCGCGTAACACGAGGTGCCAATTCAGTATGTCAATATTAAACCCCCTATTGAACACAATTCTTCTGTAATAATTTTTTTAAGCACCGAAGTAAACCGCTTCAAATATATATATATATATATATATATATATATATATATATATATATATATATATTGCAGCAAACCTGCGGCTGTTCTGCACGCAATTACTGCCGCGAAATCTACAATTTCATTTCCCCTTCCCACGCACTCGCTCTTTCGTTTATTGCGAGCTCGTCGCACGCGGGGGCTTCGATCGTCCCGCGGTCTCCCAGCGAGGGCCACTTTGCAGGCGGACGGCGGCGCCGTTGCAGCTATATATACCGAGGGTCAGATCATCCTCCCCTGACCTCACTCCTTTCCCCTACTCCCCCTTTATCCATTCTTTCCCACCGAACGAACCCTTCTCGTATAGCCTATAGCACTTTTTAGACCCCCCCCCCCTCCATCAAATCATCCGCTTGCGAGACGTGGGCGCCGAAATTCGCCGGGCGCCGACGCGGCCCGGAAGCGGTCATCCGTGCGCGTGGTGAGGTGGCCGGGCTCAACAACCTCGCCGCTATAACGAGTAGGGGAATCCCCGGCAACCCACTCTTCCTGACTGCGTATAGACGAGAACGAGTTTCGCGCAAACGTGACGTGGTTGTGGTGGCTGGGTTCCTCAACGGGTGCTCGAATAATCGCTTGTTTTGCAACTACAACTACATCATGAAATGAGCAAAAGAAAATGAATGAATGACTGAATGAATGAATGAATGAGTGAATGAATGAATGAATGAATGAATGAATGAATGAATGAATGAATGAATGAATGAATGAATGAATGAATGGTTTGGTTGAGATTTAGCCGAAGTGTGCGACATCTATGGCTACGATGACAAAACAAACACAAAAGAAAAACACAAATACTCGCAGAGAATAATGAATGCGGATGCGTGGAGATGCACATTGTGGAGTGCTCCTCGACGTGTACCAAATACTCTGTGCGTGGGGAGGGATGGAAGTGGGGAAGGGGGGGGCGCTGTGTTTCCTAGTTTCGAGCCTTTAAAAAAAAAAGAGAGGGGTTACGCGTCCGACGGTCCGATCGAACCGGGGTCTCCCAGCACGGAAGTCCGATGCTCTTGCCAATGTGCCACAGATGTTTTTTTTTTCTTCCTTATTGTTTTTATTACAGTAAGAAAATCGGCACTTAAAGGTATTCTTTCTTTCTAGGGTGTTACGTGCCAAAACCACGATTCGATTATTCAAAGAAAGAAAACCGCAAACGAACAGGAACGAGATAGAAAATACATGGACGAGCGCACACTACAGCAAATACAGTGGTTTATTGGGGGAAAAAACGCAAAATATATACCCTGCCACAAGCACGTGTAGCAGCTTAAAGATTAGCGGGTAAAAAAAATCAGTTTCTAATTCGTGCAAGCTCACCGACGTCCTCGCAACGCCGATGTCACCGGACTTATGAATACAGAATGCTTCAGCAATCTCCTTCGCTATCACGTCTTTGTGCCTCGACAGCACCTTCGTTTTTTTGTTTTTTTAGCAACGGTTTGCACTTACACTCTTTGCAATGTAGGCAGAGATTTGATTATGAGGCACGCCGTAGTGAGGGGGTCCCCGGATTAATTTCGATCACGTGCCCCCAATGTACGGGACAGGGTCGTTGTTTGCATTTCGCCCCCGTCGAAATGCGACCCCCGCAGCGGCCGCGATGACTTAAAAGTAAGTGCGCCTGATTAGCAAAGTAGCGAAACTCAGTTATCTACGTAGTTACACACACAAAAAAATGCTAGCACCAGATGTGCGTACTATTGACATTCAGAATGACAGGTACAGCAACAGTCAATCATGCGCGCAAGAAAGGAGCACCGTCACATGCACTGTCCAAAGTTCTCGAGCAAATTATACACTTAAAATGCATACCTGCATCAGAAGGGTGGTAGCAACAGGCACACCCACCAAGCTGGGGCACCATTTCGTCCGTTTTATACTTTTGTCTCGTTTATTTTAGATATGTTTTAGAACGCAGTCGGACGAGCAAATTTATAGTGACACTTCGAGCGATTGGACTTCGCCTCGCTTAGTGTCACTTGGCACCGTTGTGCTGCTGTGCTAGACGATAAAGCGTAGTGTCATTCGGGCTTGATGACAATGACGATCGACGAAGCCATAGGGCTTGATATAGGATTCTCAGCGTTCTAAGTTTTAAAAACAGTTGCTATTTTATTACGAAAAAGCTCTTCTAACAAGAACCTTTGAAACAACAACAACAAAAAGAAGGAAATGCTTTAATGTTGTTAACACGTCAGTCCCTTTTAAGCCGATATAGGCAAGGAACGAATTCAAAATTCAGACGGAATGACGGTATCCGTGTCGGATGGGAGCGGTTCTTTGGGGGCAGGTCTGTACGGTTAGAGAAAGCGGCATCTGCCTAAGTATGACGACGGCACCATGACAAGTCTGACAAGATGACGATGGTCTATAACGACGACAGCGTGACAACGATGGCGCGAGGGGGCGTGACGACGACTGTAAGACTACGACGGCACGACGATAATCGGATCACGAAGCTGGATTGACAACGATGGAACCACCACTAATGCATCGAGACGACGGCACGAAACCGAATGCTTGACGACGACGGCGTGACAGCGGCGTCCTAATCGTGATTGGATGAAGAAGGACTGACGTTGATGGAACGAGGAAAGGCGGCGTGACTACGATGACACAGCAACAATGGGATGACGACGACGAAATGACGATGATGGCATTAGAGGGAACTGAGCTATGCGTTACGTCACCGAACACTCCTCTGTCATTGGTGGAAGCGCCTTCTGGTGCCTGTTTCACCTCTCTATCTTCGTATGACGCCGACTGTGCGAAACAGGGCAATAAAACGCCATGTTTTAAAAAGCATAATAACCATAAGCAGGTACAAAGAACAAACTAAGCAGTCATAGCGTCCCTCATCGCATAGATGCCCCGGGAACTGAGCGCATACGACGCGGAAAGGGCTCTTATTTCACGCTGTACCACTGGTTGCGTTAGTCGCAGTTCACCGTGTGGAGCTCGTGAACGTTGTACATTCGGCTAGATCCATGTTGCTTTTCTCCCGGTCACCGCACCACCGAGACTCACCTCGCTTCTCCCTCTCTCTCTTTTTCTCTGTCCGTTTCTCGTTTCCTCCCCACGAGCGTCACTCATCTCCCCTTGCATTGACGCCAACTCCAATGGGGTCAAGGCATGGCGGCTGTCCCTTCTCGTCCTACAGAGGGGACTCAACCACGTCTACAGGCTGTCCCACGCAACAGCTGGAGAGGCCCTGGTCGGTCTCCTGCGAAGCTGTCCTTCCGCACGGATGGGCAGCCTGAGCAAGCTGTATGCGAACGCCACCATAGAGGCGCGCCACCTCCCTCCATCCCACAACCATCACCAGACGAGAAGCAGCTGAATGCGAGTCTTTTTCTCGAAGGACTGATCAAGAAGCAGTCTCCTGACCGCGCCCTTCACCAAGCCGCCCGCAAACTCCAGGAGATTAAGCTCCGGGGGCCTGTCCACATCTACTCGGACGTGGCTAGGCTCTACCTGAATCGGGATCAGCGGCTGCAGTACGTGCGGCCACATCCCTGCACCACTCCTTGCAATCATCATCATCATCATCATCATCATCATCATCATCATCATCATCATCATCATCATCATCATCATCATCATCATCATCATCATCATCAGCCTGGTTACGCCCACTGCAGGGCAAAGGCTTCTCCCATACTTCTCCAACTCCTTGCAATGCAGGCTCCCATTTCCGGCGACCTCCACAGCTGCCGTGATTGTGGGCGTTCATGTCGCGGCGGATCTCCTTGCAGAAGACCCTCCTGAAGGCTCTGTAGCTGTCATGTACGTGTGACGTGTGTATGTCTGAAGTCCCGTCCAGCGCTCTAGTTTCTCCTCCGACCGGTCAAAGTTACAGCTTCAATGCAGCCATGCTGCGTAAGAAGCTCCTGGCTCTTTGCGCTGGTACCCTCACAAGTATAAGGCTAGCTGGGCGAGTACCGTGTGCGTGGCAGTGGAAAGGGGGACCGAGGAGACGAGCAAAGTCCATTCTATCCAAAACATTAGGGACTCTCTTGTGCGCCGGCTCGTTCCATTTAGCCATTTCCTCGGCGCCTGTCGGGATCGTCAAGGGTAGGAGAATTGTAGTCGAAGTCTTTCGTTAGAGTTCGCTTGAGGACGTCGTAAGACAGGATGTCCAGACTTGTCTAGGTCAAGTCCTTCTACAGAATATCGTAAGACCGGATGGCGTCTTTACGGTTAATAAAACGGTGTTCAACTGTCTCTGGTACATCACACCGGTATATATAGCGTGGACGAATCGGCACGGAGGATGGAGCACGATGCGCGCTTTTTTATGCGTCTAGCATTCTTAGCTTGCTTCAGCCACTTTGCGTTTATATATATAGCCTCTTCAATCAAAAGAGTCATTTAAAATTGATCCTTTGCTGGGCGGATTCGAAGACTTATCGCTCGGGTTCCGCAAGCACAGCATCTTGGTGCTTTAACGCAACGCCACGAATGCCCGCCGGCAGCAATGATTTAATACTCAGCGTTAGCCAGCATCTGCACGACACTGGCTACCGCTGACAGCGGTACCTAACGGTACCCAGGTTTGCAATCGCCTCGACCTTCTCTCTCTTGTCTTTTTTCTTTCGTCTTTATGTCCCCCTCCCCTTCCCTAAGGCGCAGAGTCGTGCTCCCTCAAGGGCTGCAGAAAATAGCGTCTCTTGCTCTTCACGATCACGCTCTCACTCCCTCTCTCACGGGTGAAATTTCGGAGGCTATGCAAAAGAAGAGAGACTTCACGCGCCCGCCGCTAGATGGCGCAGCGGATCCAGAGGGAAGCGCGAGACAGGGGCACGGCTGCAGCAGGCGCCTCATACACGACGCCTTTCGGTGGCGGAAATACGGCGTGGATCTACATTGATTGAAGGCTAACAGCGTCAACGCCTGCAGTCTTGGTGAGATGGGCTGTGCCCAATTTTTTTTTTTGTATATTACGTGGTATCTAGACGGCTCGTCAATGCTGCGTATAGCTTTTCCCCATTAGCGTGTTGAGACGGTTGGCGAGTTCGTCACGTCGCATATAGCAACAAGTTGCTCATAAAAGTTAGAGCGCTCCAGTTTCCGCCGTATTTCTATCTAGCCGTTAGTGCTTTAAGACGCTATGTGACATCGAGACTCATGGCAGTGACCATATTCCCACCTACTTAAGTATCACTGGATTTGGAAGCTTCTCCTTTTCTACTTCCCGACAAGTATATATAAGGTGGTCAACATATAAGACAAAGGTGGAAGAGGCATGCAAAGAAGGATTTACCGGCACCATTGAGAACCTTATTACAAGTGTACTGGAATCGTCTAAGTACACATTTACATCCGCAAAAAAAGTACGGATTTCGACATGGAACTTGAGCGACTTCGAACGATTCGCAGAAGGGCCGAGAGGCGATACAGGCGCACGAAGTCAATTCATGACCTTAGAGTCGCTCGACGTATACAGAAGAAAATCCAACGTCGTATGGACAGGCTGGAGGAACAACGGTGGAAGACGTTCTGCGAATCACTTGACCCCGCAAGCCACTGTCTATCATATGGAGGACGGTGCACGGCCTTGGCTCGTCTCCACAGCAACGACACCCGTCATCAGCCCTAGCCCTCCATCGAGGCCGCTCACAGGTGGATATAGCCGAAGATTTCTGTGTGAAGATTGCGGGCAGTGTGGTCACCATCAATAGCGAAATTCTGGGTGAGGTTCCTGCGACACGCCTCCCAGAATTGAATGTGTCCTTCTCACTTGAGGAATTGGACGCTGCTCTGGCCACATGCAGGCGCTCATCGTCGCCAGGACCAGACGGCATCACCTACGCTGCTTTATGCCACCTAGGTGATGATGGCCGAAGCAGACTTCTGGAATGTTATAACCAGTCATGGAATGATGGCGTCGTTCCTGAGCGGTGGAAGTCCAGCCGCTTGATACCACTCCTGAAGCCGGGAAAGTCGCCACTTGACCTAGCGTCCTACCGACCCATTGCGCCGTCCAGCTGTGTTGGGAAGGTCATGGAAATAATGATTCTCACCCGCCTAGAGTGGTATCTTGAGCGCCACAACGTATACCCCGAGGCCATGGCTGGTTTTAGAAGAGGCCGTTCCTCTATTGACAACGTCATCGACCTCGTTACGTCTGTACAACAAGAAAAACATCACAAGCGTATATCGGTTGCACTATTCCTCGACGTGAAAAGCGCCTATGATAATGTAACGCATGAAGCCATCATAGATGCCCTGGAAAATAATGGAATTGGTGGACGCTTGTTTCGGTGGATTCGGAGCTATCTATTCAAAAGATCCTTCTTTGTGCACAGTGCAGATGGCCGAACAGCTGACCATTACACTTGCCGTGGCGTCCCTCAGGGTGGGGTTCTTAGCCCCACTTTGTTCAACCTTGCAATCCTTGGACTTGCCGACGTTCTACCACATACAGTAAACCTTTCCATATATGCTGACGACATATGCATATGGGCGTCGGCAGTTACACGTCTCCAGGTGCGTGCACGGCTCCAAAAAGCAGTGGCCCTAACATCATCGTACCTGCGTGCGCAAGGCCTCAGCATTTCGACCGAGAAGTGCGCCTTAGTCGCTTTTAACCACAAGCACATGACCTGGTACCCCATTTATATTGACCGCCAACCAATTTCCTACGCAAAAACTCACCGATTCCTAGGTGTTATTATAGACAGAGACCTTTCATGGAGCCCCCACATCTCATACTTGAAGAAGAGGCTTACTTCTATCTCCCATATACTAAGGTTTCTTGCCGGAAAAACGTGGGGCACATCCGTGGCATCTATGCTTCAACTATACAGGACGCTCTTCCTAAGATACTTGCGATACACCAGTGCTGTCCAATGCTAACAAAACTAACATCCATGTCCTACAGAGCATTCAAGACCAAGCCCTTGGAACATGTCTGGGGCTACCTCGAAATGCTTCAACTGTGGCAACAATTGCCACCGCGGGAGACCACCCAATAAGGACCTATATAGATATCGACGCACTCCGGGCGCATGTTCGCCATATATCCAGAGTGCCTGACCACCATCTCGCTCGCTTGCCTGAGCAAAGACCCCAGGCAGCATTCTCCAGATCAATTGCGGCTAACCGGCACTCTTTGTCTTTGAGGCACTCACCCGCAACAAGAACGCCATCCCCTATGTGGTGCTTGAAAAAGCCTCCCGTGTACCTTGCTGTTCCAGGAATAGTGAAGAAAGCTAGCCTGACCACTGCGGCTCTCAAGCAGATCACATTGTAACTTTTGCATCGTTCATACGCTAACCGAATCCATGTTTACACGGATGGTTCCGTCTCGGAAAATTCTACGGGCGCCGTTGTTCTACCATCTCAATCGGTCGTCATCAAGTTTAAGACTTCACACGTAACGACATCTACAGGTTCCGAACAGGCCGCTCTTCGCGCTGCTGTCGAATATATTGAAAAAGAACCGCCCAACAAATGGGCAATATTTTGTGACTCGAAATCAGCCCTCCAGAGCTTGCGAAGTTTACGACGTGGCAATTATGAACAGCTGGGGTCACAAATCAACGAAACCTGCCATTGCGCTTCTGAACGAGGACATGATATCATATTTCAGTGGCTGCCGGGACATTGTGGCATCGTTGGTAATCACCTCGCCGATGACGCTGCCCGACGTGCCCAGGCTGGCTCACCGACACTATTTATACCTTTATCGAGAGTCGACGCTGCAAGAGAGCTTCGTAGTCTCGCTCGCACCACCACGTTAAGTTACTGGCATACACCACAGAACTCAAAGTGTCATTTATACAGCCTCGACCCATCACTGAAACTTAAATTACCAGCGGATCTTCCACGACGTGACGCAACACTGCTGTTTCGGCTGTGGGTAGGAGCAGCATTCACCAACTCCTACAGCCATCGTATTGGAATGGCAGATTCACCAATGTGCGCTAAGTGCAAGTGTGAAGAGACTATCAGTCACCTTCTGTGCCACTGTTCTCGCTTCGATAATCAACGTGAGACTCTCCAGTGTGCCTTGAATAGACTGGATGACAGGCCATTTACGGAAGCGAAGATCTGGGGAGCCTGGCCTCACAGTTCATTAGCGTAGAAAGCAGTTCGAGCGCTTTTTCACTACCTGAAGGCAACAGACTTGAGTGCCCGACTATAGACATTCTACACCTAAGTTCTCTCTCTCTCTGTCTTTCACTCCCCATTCCCCTCCCCACGTGTAGGGTAGCAAACTGGACTCAGTCTGGTTAACCTCTCTGCCTTTCCTTCTTCCTTCCTTTCTCTCTCTCTCTCTCTCTCTCTCTCTCTCTCTCCATGTGACATTACAACGTACTTGGAATGGATCGACAGCGTAACAGAACAGATTGTAATGTTTCTTCGCCGGTATACACTATAGAGTAATCGTCATGTCATCATCGTCTCCGCCGTGATGCCGTCGTCGCCGCTTTACCGGTCTCGTCATTTCTCGCTTTGCGGCGAGATGCTGGTCCATGTGGTAACCTTTTTGCAGAACCTGCAATATGTGCCTTCGACGGCGCGATGCTGCCCATGCATGTGCTCACGTTTACCGCATTCCTCTTTCTCTCTCTCCGTTCTCTCCATTCCCCTTCTTTTCCATTTCCCCAGCGTAGGGTAGCCAACAGGACTCTTGGTTGCTTACCATCTCTGCTTATTTTTACCTCTCTCTTCTGACCTGCAAAATGCTTCACCATAACATCGATTCCTACAGTAGCGTGGGATATCAGTGTAAACGTGTTTTTCTTTTTCTTTGTTTTTGTCTTCGTCCTCGCAGAAGCCGTGCAGGCAATGGTGGCACCGCTGCATGGTCACGACTTGAAGGTCTCGGTCTGACCGAGTGACAGGTCTTCAATGCTATAAACTGACTTATGGTTAGTATAGAGGGGCGAGCTCGTTGATCTTCCCGTATGAAGTGCAGCCGTCGCACTAGTAGCCGCGCCCTACAAGGGCGCGTAGCGGCATCACGCTATCACGACAACGGGGTACAGTGCGTGATCCGGTCACTTTGCGGACCACGGGGTAGGGAGGTCTGAAGGACGCGGCAGATATACGGAAGCACCGGGACACGCGCACACACACAGAGGCACACGTACCGGCCTTGCTGGAAAGCGCTGTTACTGCGCGTACGCTGTATACAGTTACAAAAAAAGAAAGAGCTGACGAGAGGGAAAACACGAAAAGAGAAAGAAACACAAGACAAGGAAGGTATACTCCTCGTGGAAGTGACACGAGAGTGGTGGACCTGCAATCGGGGTAATTTGCCGGCTTTCCGGCCTCTCCCGCCGGTCACCGCGTGGGAGTCCCTCCGAGCCCACACGTGTCGTGGTGGGATTACAAGCAAGGAGGGAGGTGGGGAAGAAACGGAGGGGAGGGGGACGACTGTGTGGTTTTTGTACATGCGGAGCACATCCTCGCAACGCTATTACTCGTCCGCTCACCTCCTCTCTCGTTTACCTACACGCTTTCCACGTGGTCAGCGAAAATTAAAAAAAAAAAAAAAAAAACGCGTCGCCTTTCGCGTGGCACGTGTTGCGTGAGAGTGCGCAGAGAGGTCGTGTGAAACTGGCTCGTCCGGGCCAGGTATCTCTCCATCCCCGAATCGCACGCTCGACGATCCGTCTCAGTGTGAGAGGTATATGCGCGCGGGAAACTGCGAACCAGTGCGCTTCGTGGAAAGGCGATACCTCAGAGACTGAGTATGGACAGCTGGGCTAGTTGGTTATGATTAGCATTATGAAACATCGTTCCAGCGCACAATTGAACACGGACGAGGAGAGAAAGACAACACGAACGCCGGACTTCAACTGAATTTTATTCATGGAAAACAGGGCTTCTTGTACACAGGGGGAGGGAGTGGGGGACTGCTAGTGCGCAGGATCACTCAAAAATATTTCCTTGGTCTAGGCAAAGGTCATCAGAGGTGTCAAACCAAAATAAAAAGAAAAAATAGAAAAACTTTTCCCTCCCTTTTTTACATCACTCAGTACAATCTGCTCATCTCCCGCCCTACCTAGCTGAGTCGACACACCCGTTTGCCCTCCTCAGAGACTGCAGGTACGAAAGCAAGCCCTGCTGACGAAGGGTTGCCGAGAGGGGTGCCTCCGCGGTCGCTCGTTTTGACATTTCGCATCATATGGTTTTGCCTTGAGAGGATAAAAAAAAAAAAAAAAGAACCGGCAGCGATGCATAAAGTAGCCTACTGCGTAAATTTACGCTTAGTTTCGAGGCGCGACTTGAACTCGAGATTACATTGCAAGTACTACTGAAGCGACGCTGCGGTGAGGCTTTTGGACGTTCGGGCAAGTTTTTGTACCCCGTGATGAATAACGAATGGGCCACTTTGACACTCTCAGATCCTATAAAAAATGGAAAGTGAGCAATGCATTATGAATTCATGGTATGGATTTCGGTTGTGTTATAGTTCTGGTTCTTTTGGCGTCCGTGTCTTGTAAGTCGCCTTTCTTTACCATATACCATATCCAGCAGGATGTCTATCAGAAGAAATATGTACCGCGGGAATCGGATGTTTGTCGGTGCCTACCAGAACTGTCAGACCACTTCCAAGGAACCTGGGTGCTTCCTGGTTTGTGGATCCATGAAAAAGTCCCCCGTCGAAAGCAGTGTCTCTCCAATTCTCCACGTCTGCGTGGCGCCGCTTGCACAAGCAACGACAAGGAGAACTTATTTTTAGAAAGGAAGTATGTCGCGCACACCTGCGAATGTTTACTCCGACCGATGCCGAGCGAAACACTGCAAGGCTTGCCGCACATGAGCCAGCTATAGCGTAACCGTTTCGCACTGTAACAGTCGAAACGGAAGATGTTTCGTAATTTGATACAAAAAATTGGACAATCATGTGGTCGGGGTGAAAAGTTTACGGAGAGCGGTACTTGAAAGAAAACGTTTGATTTTCGAGTAGTTTGTGACCGTACAGCACGCAAAGCTGTGCAGCAATTTGTTTTTTTTCGCATATATCATTGGAGGGGCCGCATAACGTAAATCTATTCCATTCCGACTTTATTTCAATGTTCCGACGTCAACCTTACGTAACCGCCGACTCAAGAATCGGCGCTGATCACCCCGCACCGTTGTTTGAGCAGCCCAATCCAACGCTCCTCGTTTATACGGGAGGTCACTTTTCTTTTGCCTCGAAAGCAGATAGGATTGCCTGCCGTGACAGGATTTGTTTTCTCTATCTAATGAACTAGCAAGAGGCGAGGAACGAGGACAGGTGGAGAGGGTTTAGACAGGTACGAGCTTTGGAATATCTTTACAAGTTGTAACACCCCAGGCTGCAAATCCGAACACGTGGCTCCGTAATGAGACTGCGAACACGTTTTTTTTTTCTTCTTTTTTGTAGAACTTACTCAGCAACACTCCCCCACATGCTATGGGAGTGCAAACGTCAATACCCAGACCTTAATCACGTGACCCTCTAGTCGAGATGGCACGCCGCCCTGCGCAGCTCCCATCTCAACGACCAACTCTGGGCGACCCATCAGGCCTCCGAAGCAGCGAATTAAGAGGCAAGACCTCGACACCCCATCGTGGGAGGCCTAGACCCAGCCGACGTAACTGCTGGTTCTCATTAAAGTTCACTCTGTCTCTCTCTCTCTCTCTCTGGTCTCATATCGCTCGGTCGTAAACGTCTGATGCCGACTGCATAGAAAAAAAGAAAAAAAAAATGTACCGAAGTTCGGCACGCTTCTCGCGGTGTTTATCGATCGTAATGGCGTCGGGATGCCTGGCAGGAGAGCACGCGTTGCACCGGTCTACGCGCTCGGTATACAGGACAAAGCATCCTCCGCATTGGGGATCCCGGCACGGCCATTGGCTGCACGGGTTGATGCGGCGGAGCTCCAGGGCATCCCCGCCCCCATCGCGGGGCTCAAATCTCGAGGAAGCGGGACGCGCGAATGGGCGCCGCCGCCTGGGATGCGGCGCGACCGCGTGATGAGGCGGAGCCAGCTTTACCGGGATCAGCGCGCGGCACGCCATGCCCCCTCCTTCCGCGCCACCCGTACGCGCTCTCTGTCGATCGATCGCCTCCTCGCGTTACGCGAGCTGGGCGGTTCAGCTTGGCGCGCGGTTCTGTTTCGTGTAAGGGCCGTGCGAGGCCTTAACGAGACGTTATCTTACGGGACCGGTCGGCGGTTGCAACAGTGTATAGAACAACGCGCTGGTATACGGGAGCCGATATACGGGACCGTACGAGACGAGCGACACAATAGGGCTGCTATGGAAGGCGAATGCATCTGTCAGAGTCAGCGGGAGATTCTTTTTCCCCGTATTCGTAAACCCAGTTCGTGCGCTGGAGCGGTTCGTAACTACGAAGACAGGGGTAAAAAAGACCAGCGTTACTACGTACCAGCGAGCGCGGTTGGTCAACGACGAACGATTCTTACGAGCATAAATGTTAATGTATTCGGGCTCTGCTTGTTAGAGATATGAAGTTACGGAGGCACGCTAGACGTCATGTATGAGCAATGATCGCGGCCTGTGGTCGGAGTGGTAGAGATAGCATGCGCGTGCCCCCCCCCCCCCCTCCCCCGCGTATGTGTGCGCGCGCGTGCGTGCTTGAGCCTGTCTGATTTCGTCGATTGAATGGTGAATGGTGGGGAGGCGTCTGCTGGACATAATTGTGAGCATGTATGACACACGTTCGATGAGTAAAAATACAGTGATACCCGGACGCCTCGCTTGCACATTCTTTGCACACTTGGGAAGCTTTACTAAAAATGTATTTCTTGTGACTTAGAGGGGGAACGTTCCTAGAGAATTACTGGGAGAAATATATATATGATTATACTTTTTGCCTAAGTAGGCATTACACGTATAATTATTCTCCTGCCTTCTTGGTAATGCGTGCGCGTTAAGGTTACCGTGGCATGACCCTCCAAGACGTCAGCGCGGGGTTTCCACTCGGCTCTCTGAAAGAAGTCATATTCGTACTGCACTGAAGGCTGAAGCGAGATTAGAAAATTAACTTGTCTACAGTGTAGCGTGAACGTCGAAGTGGATTTAATTAGGCTAGGATGATAACGATAATGTTGACTGAACACTTTTTTCAGTAATGTTCCTCGTCCATTCAACTGTAGCCCGGACGAGTAAAGCTGTCGTCACACATATTTACAAGAAATTCATGGGAAGCTACAAATAAGGAACACAACTCACGCAGTTTTCTTGTTCGTACGTCGGGTTGCACTTGGCCGGCCGGCTTCGGTAATAATATGTCCAGCATCACGATTGGCTCGCGTTGGTTCTTACGAACAATTCCAGCGCAAGCATTTTTATTGCGAATACGGGCCTAGGTTCGCGAGCAGGTACACAAAGGCTTCAATCGGGACTTGTCAGCACACCTCTACCGATTCGCCCGAAATTTCCGTCCGGTGAATCTGATGCATCAGCATTTTTCACGAAATCCGATGCATCAACAATGACAAAGAAATGTGCCCACGCTGAAAGAAATTTGTCTGTAGGGTCAACGTCCTTCTCGCCACTCAGCCGACTCGGTCCTAAAAGTACACACTTCCACGTAAGCTTCCCCCGTCATTGCGAGACTCGATACATCATCGATTTCGTGTGAACTGCGTATTCACCAATACCTATAGCTGTACCACCTTGGACTGACCACACCAACCCGCATTGCGATAACTGCGGTGCATTAGAAACTGTGGAACACACGTTGTTGGAATGTACTGGTTATACAGACGGCGAGAGAACTTGTCGTTTCGGTAGAATGAGCTCTGTTTCCTTAGAAATAGATTATTTAAGGTGCTATCCGTTCTCCTACAAAGCAAAGACAAGCGGTAGAGCCAAGTGATTTACACGAAAACCATCACCTTTGTCTCACCTGTAAATGTCATGATTATATATATATATATATATATATATATATATATATATATATATATATATATATATATATATATGATAGGCGCTTACTTTCACGTCGGATGAGTTATGAATTATCTGTATTTCAATAAAGCCCTTTCTTTCCCGTCTCTCTGTTTCTCTCTCTCTCGTCTACTGATGTGGCATTGCCAAAACAGGATTCAATGTAACGTCCGTTGCGCACCACAGAGTGGGTTGTAGCCAGCGCGATGTAATTGTAGTCTTTAGGACGTGCGATTCAGGAAAGCCAACTTTCTTCTTTTTTTTTTTTTTTTTGACGCAACACATATGTCTGCTACAGAAGATAAATCAATAATTTCTTTTTGGAAGCGCAGGTCAGCGAAACAAACAAACAAACGAACGAACGAATGAACGAACGAACGAACCTGGCAAAAGATGGCGCATTATATTCCTCCATAAAGCTGCATGCCATATTGCTCTCAGATTATCTCCTACTCGTAGTCCTTGCAATTATGTATTCAGCGCACGCACGCACGCTCTTTCGTGCTGGCGGTAATAAGTGTCCCGCAGGCACACAAAGTCGGCCCCGCCATTCTGCGTTCGCTTGGGCATAGTTTGGAGACAGCACCTTTCTTTCTTTTCATTCTTTCTTGCTTTCTTGCTTTCTGCCTTCCGTTATTTCTTTCTTTCCTTCCTTCTGTTAGTTGATAGACTCTGTACCATCGACCTGTTAGAATGTTTACAAACATTGTGAGCTGAATGTTTGTTTAAGAGTATGGCGTGCGTCTGCTCTGCATCATATCGGGCTGCATAGTTGGTAGTTTCCTTTTCTGCGGCCACTATTATACATCCTTCGTTTCTTCTTCTTCTCTCCTTGGCGCCATGCCGATGGCAGAGGTGGATTTCGTCTATGACCATTGGCACCATAATGTCAGCCGTGCACAGCGTCTGACGTCTATATATCTCTCCTAGACACCAACAAAGTGACAGCTGAATTGCAAAGTACATACCGGACAGCATGAAGTGGGTGAGAGCGCGTTTCTTTTTTCAGTGTTTCTTAATTTTTTTGTGTGTGGTATGGCCATGATAAATTACTAAGGGCACATTGGAGGAGCAATCGCTTGACGATTTGTTAGAATATCAACACCGCCACCACACCGTTCTCTGCTCTCCTCAGCTACGATTGGCCACAACCCGCCTCCTTTATTGATATGCGGCTCACCCTTTAAATAAGGTAAGAGTGGCAAACGATTCTTTCAAAACCTAATTTTTGTTTAATCGCTAGGTGAAAATGAATTGATTGCGAGTGCCGAAAATGAAACTTATGACATTGTTTTTTTTTTCACCTTAACTATATTCTTTTTAAAAATGTTACTATTACACCAAAAGGAGTGGCCGCCCCAATTAGAAGGTAACTACCATCTCTCTTTTTTATTTTCATTTCAGTAAAAAAAGTGCGCTTTCTTTTATTTCCCGATGAAGCATCAGTGATGGTGTACGTCAGGATGACGTCACGGCTTTCAAAGTGTTTTATCGCACATGATCCCATTTGACGCAGGAACAGTCTTGGAAACTTACGAGGTTGAAGATATTGTTTCTCCACAGTATAACACCTGTGGCGATTATCTGGGCCCGTATTCACACACAAAAAAGAAGATAAAATGGCGACAGTTCCTGATGCTCGACGTCGTATTAGCCAAGGCAGCCGACCTATTGCTAAGAGTACTTGCTAGCGAAAATCTTTAGGAATCCGTCTCGGTTCTGCGCATGCCTACAAGGTGGTGGAAGGTACTTGAAAGAGAAAAGTTGTCACCACCTGATTGTACAGGGTGATCATTTTTAAGTTTTTCAGGATTAAAAAAAAAAGAGCACTTGCGGCAGACAGCATAATTCTATTTCTTGAAGCCGGATTATTCAAATATGCGGACATTATTTGCACGAGAACTCAAAATACATGATCAACTAATTAAGAAAATTTGGCTAATAGACTTTACGGCACATATTGCGGCTTACAAATTGTAGCCTGTTAGTTTGCAAGGAATATCCACTAGGAACAAATTTTGAGGATGGCATGGGTTTTGAGATATGCGCCATGAAATAGAGAGATAGAGAAGGGAAGAAGCAAAGGCAGGGAGGTTAAACAGACTGAGTCCAGTTTGCTACCCTAGACGTGGGGAGGGGAATGGGGAGTGAAATAGAGAGAGAGAGAAAAAAAACATGAGACTACACCGCACTTTCACAGGGACTAAGTTAGGTGCAGGATGTCTATAGTCGGGAACTCAAGTCTGTTGCCTTCAGGTAGCGAAGAAGCTCTCGAACTGCATTCTGGGCTAATGAACTGTGAGGCCAGCCTCCAGAGATTTTTGCTTCTGTGTAATGACTTGTCGTCCAGTCTATTTAAGGCACACTGGAGAGTCTGACGTTGGCTATCAAAGCGAGAACAGTGGCACAGAAGATGACTGATGGTCTCTTCATACTTGCACTTAGCGCACATTGGTGAATTCGCCATTCCAATACGATAGCTGTAGGAGTTGGTGAATGCTACTCCTACCCACAGCCGACATAGCAGTGTTGCGTCACGTCGTGGAAGATCCGCTGGTAATTTAAGTTTCAGTGATGGGTCGAGGCTGTATAAATGACACTTTGAGTTCTGTGGTGTATGCCAGTAACTTAACGTGGCGGTGCGAGCGAGACTACGAAGCTCTCTTGCAGCGTCGACTCTCGATAAAGGTATAAATAGTGTCGGTGAGCCAGCCTGGGCACGTCGGGCTGCGTCATCGGCGAGGTGATTACCAACGATGCCACAATGTCCCGGCAGCCACTGAAATATGATATCATGTCCTCGTTCAGAAGCGCAATGGCAGGTTTCATTGATTTGTGACCCCAGCTGTTCATAATTGCCACGTCGTAAACTTCGCAAGCTCTGGAGGGCTGATTTCGAATCACAAAATATTTCCCATTTGTTAGGCGGTTCTTTTTCAATGTATTCGACAGCAGCGCGAAGAGCGGCCAGTTCGGAACCTGTAGATGTCGTTACGTCTGAAGTCTTAAACTTGATGACGACCGGTTGAGATGGTATAACAACGGTGCCCGTCAAATTTTCCGAGATGGAACCGTCCGTGTAAACATGGGTTCGGCTAGCGTACGAACAATGCAAAAGTTCCAATGTGATCTGCTTGAGAGCTGCGGTGCTCAGGCTAGCTTTCTTCACTAGTCCTGGAACAGCAATGTACACGGGAGGCTTTTTCATGCACCCCAGAGGGGATGGCGTTCTTGTTGCGGGTGAGTGGTTCAAAGACAAAGAGTGCCGTTTAGCCGCAACTGATCTGGAGAACGCTGCCTTGGGTCTTTTCTCAGGCAGGCGAGCGAGATGGTGGTCAGAGACTCTGGATATATGGCGAACATGCGCCCCGAGTGCGTCGATAGCTATAAAAGTCATCATTGGGTGGTCTCTCGCGGTGGCAATTGTTGCTATACGGTTGAAGCACTTCGAGGTAGCCCCAGACATCTTCAAAGGGCTTGGACTTGAATGCTCTGTAGGGCATGGATGTTAGTTTTGTTAGCATCGGACAGCACTGGTGTGCTATATCGCAAGTATCCTAGGAAGAGCGTCCTGTATAGTTGAAGCATAGATGCAACGGATGTGCCCCACGTTTTACCGGCAAGAAACCTTAGTATGTGGGAGATAGAAGTAAGCCTCTTCTTCAAGTATGAGATGTGGGGGCTCCATAAAAGGTCTCATCCAACTTGCGGTAAAAATTGGACTGTTGTTCCACTTACCTTTTTAACAAAACGCTCTTGTATGCACTGAAGCACGAAAGTAACTTGAACGCCCATCTATTTCGTCGCGCACTTTCACAACAAATACCTCGAAAGTAGTGTCTTCCTAAATATCATTTCTAAGTGAATACGTCTCGCAAACTCACCGACTGCAATTCATAAATTGCAATATCTACCGTAGAGTAATCAGTTAATTCAGAAGTTAATTAGTACGTTTCCATTTATTAGTTGAATATGCGTTTCGATTTCTCGTTCAAGTAACGTCCGACTCTTTGCACATTCCAGTTCAAGGAATGGAATTATATTTGCCACAGATCATTAAAAAGAAAACAATTCTGTAAGACTTGAAAATGATCACCCGGTATAGCACGAAACTACAGAGAAAATTAAATATTGGTATCTCAGAATAAAAATCTTCACAGTTGAAAAACTCGTCCTGGTTCGGGACTCGAACCTGGCACCAGCGCCTTTCCGGGGCAGCCGCTCGTAGCAATGGCCCCGATTGGGTGGATGACTCATTTTTCCCTTAATTACGCACTTCTCTCCACCTTGGGGGTTTCCGGAGAACTATTACCTCAGCATATATATATTAAAATATACCGTGCATTGAAGTTTGCCTTTATAACAAAACTGAGCGTGTGCATTAAAGCAAAATCGTTGGGTGCAGTTTACAGTCTAAACTTTAACCACACGCGTTTCGGACATTGGCTCGTGGCGTGACGGGCGGTCGGTGGAAGCCGGGAGCTATCGGGTTCGTGTTCATCGAAGCGTTTTCTCACGCATGCGCTCGTTATTCTCGCCGTCGCGAGCGTCACGTGACTTCGCCCCATTTCTCCCACGCAATGTCGCATCGCGAGAGGCCGGCGGCCTTTTTTTTTTATGACACTGCGCGTGTGAATAATTGACGACCACACCGTCGGTAACGCAAAATACGACGGTCATCATCAGTTTTGCGCCTATCTCCATAACCGTTACATTATCGAGCGCGCCAAATGCCCCAGTTGCAGTGAAAAGGGCAACGCGAACAACGTTTAGGTCGATCAGAGTGTATCGTTCGATCCGACGAGACGGTTTGTAAAGATATAGCAGCTCGATTAGTCAAGTGAGTTTGTGCGGTTCTGCGGGAGAGAGAGAGAGAGCAAATGATAAATGAAAGGCAAAGAAGTTAACCAGGACGAGCCAGGTTGGCTACCCTACACTGGGGAGAGGGGAGGGAAAGATTCAAAGAAGAAGGGGAAGTTCACTGGGGATATCGATCGGTCACTCAGTCCGGATCACAGACGGTGAGTCAATCCGGTATTTTCCAAATATCGCAGCAACTCTTTTGTGGCCTTTTGTAGCTGCGATATGCGAAGCCATGGTCCCAAGATCTTGTTCAAGCTGAACGGTTTTCTATCTAACTGATTGAGAGCTGTGCAGAGACCTTGCCTTTCGTTTCCAAAAGATGGGCAGTAGCACAGTAGATGTTCTCTAGTTTCCTCGACACCGCAGGCATTGCACTCGGAGCTATCAGCCATTTCAATCAAAAACGTATATGCATTGGTGAATGCGACGCCCAAGCGTAAGCGGCCCAGCCTTGTTTCCTCATTTCGCGGAAGCCCTGGTAACAGCCGCCGTTGCATAGATGGGTCGAAGGAATGCAATCGATGTTGGGCGAATTCCAGGTGTGTGCCACTTTTCCAATGTCATACGGTAGCTTGCTGAAGTGTTGGGTTGCGTCAGTCCGCGATAAAGGTACAGAAACAAGGGTTACCCCTTCGTGTACTTTCCTAGCAGCTTTGTCAGCGAGGTCGTTGCCGGAGATATCGCAATGACACGGGAGCCACTGAAGCACGACGTCATGTCCTTTCGCGATCATATAATGATGCATTTCTCGTGACTGTGACACGAGTTGCTCACTGGACCCGCGACGAAGAGCTGACAGAAGATGTTGTGAGGCCGCCTTCGAGTCGCAGAATATTGCTCACCGATTAGCCGCTCGGTGGTTAATATAATCAATGGCACCTCGGAGGGCAACAAGCTCCTAACCGGTCGATGTTGTCACGTGAGAAATCCCGCGGTTCTGCGGGACGTTCTGAAAAAGCTGTCGGCATAAAGCATTGAAACTTGTATTCAAATCTCTGCTGTCGAATTGAGAGAGAGAGAGAAATTTATTTACAGAAAGGCAGAGACGTCGGCCTGAGCTATAACTTACTCTGGCCTGCTACTCTACACTGGCGAAAAGGGACGGGGAGGGAAAGGGCTGATGAATGATGATGATGGTATAAGGAAGATATGCGTATATACAAATTCACAGAGTTGTGGCATCTCTAAAGCCGTGCGTCCAGCCCAGTGGCTTGGAGAAAAGCTATAACGGCTCTTGTTACCAGGCCTGTGCTGTTTGCATTAGGCCAAGGACCTAAAAGAAGCTCGTCTGATAGCTGTCTCTCATGGATCCTTGCAATGGAAGAGACAAGTTGTTGTCGTTCTTGCGCGTACGCGGGACACACACAAAATATATGTTCAAATGTTTCTGATTCTGTCAAGTGTTTCTGTAAAATTGAAGTTAGATGCAATATATGCTGGTTGGTCGGTGCCTTTCTCCCGCGTAAAGTGAAATATGGCGATACAGATAATCTTCTCTCGCACCTATCTCGTTGGGACCATTAGAGAGTCGTTACCCTATCTATACGCTATATACCGGGTATTGAAGTTTGCCTTTACGACAAAACCGGGCATGATTATTAAAGAAAATTGGTGGGCGCAGTTTAGAGAAATGCGACGTCGTTTCTTTTATTGCTTAGTTATTTACCTGTAAACGTGATGCTTCATTTTTGTAAGCTTACCAGTTTTGGACTAATTTACTTAAATAATTGACAAATGCGACAAATCTCGGTAAAGTTGGTATAGTGCATACATGCCGAGCGAAGTGATCTTTTGTTTAACAAGCATTTAGATAAAAATAAAATTCTCTGGCATCATGTGTCAAAAAACCGCGATCTGATTATGAGGCAGGCCTTAGTGGAACGAGGGAGGAAGGGAGGGTGGTGACTCCAGTATAATTTTGACGACCTGGGGTTCTTGCGCGATACTCCAGAGTATGCATTTTGCCCCCATCGAAATACGGCAAACGTAGGAATCGAATCTCCGAGCTCCGGCTTGGCAGAACAACGCCACATCCGCTAAGACCACGGCGGGTCGCATTTACATAGGAGCCCCTGAGGCAAAAGCTTCCTCTGAAACTTAATGGTTCACTTCGTGTATTACGATGTGTTCCATTGGTCGCTTACAAAAAAGTCCCTAGACCTCAGATGAATTTATTATTGTTTTATTGGCTGTCTGCAGGCAGCCACATAAGACTTACCTACGTACTTTCTATATACATTATAATTAATTTTTTTAAACTCCCTGCCTTTCCTCTCTCTCTCTCTAGCTCTCTCTCTCTCTCTTACTTAAATTTTGGTGAGCGAAAAAAATTACTACACAGGGTCAAGCCAACAGACTGCACACGTCTTCGGAATGCATTCACGCATGACATTCTAGGACTTCTTTGACGCCCCTCAATTTCTCATAGCTGGGTAATTATTCTATTCCGTAGAAGAATTTCTTCTCGTATTTTCTTGTGTTACGTCTGTCGTTCGGTATCTGCCCACTCTCGGACAATTCCCAAGAATGAGTGTGGGCCGCCAGGATGCAAGAGGCACAGATAACTGTCGTACTTGTCTGCATGCAAACGTCTCTCCCCACTGTATAGGCTTCGCTCGACTATAAAACACCGAATGCCACCTTTGTCCTTGCGACATTTTTTTTCGCGTCGACGTCTCGCCCTGCAGATATACCCGAATCGACGTTTGCATTTCGGCACAGCTTGCGAATGTTGTATAGTGCCTAGACTTAAACCGCTGCGCGAGATTGAAATTGGGACCTGTGTGGTGTCATGCCCGCTAATATATCGCACGCGATCACACGTGACGTGAAAGGAAACTAAAGACAGTTGCACACGCATCTAATTTAGTCGTACGAGCTTTTAATTACCCGCTTCACTTAAAACCTTCAGTGACATCGATTCGTCACGTGTGCATTGGATTTGTACAATTTATTCCGCAGAACTGTCATTGCTACAGTAAAAACACGCGCCCGCCCTTGGGCCACACTCTTCTTCTAAGCCCCTGATTACCCCAATATCACGCATACGTCTGCTCATTTGTACTGGCACAAATGCGCACGAAAAGAAAGAAAAAACAAACAAACAAAGAAAGGCTTCATCGACAGTGTGATGGCAAATTTCGCGGGTCGATCGGCGGCGACGTCGCGTGTTCAACTGACTGATCGATTCGGCGGAAGTGGTGCCGGCAGCCGCCTCTCCCACTTTTTCAGTCCCCCTCCCCTTCACTTTCCCTCCTTTCTTTTCCCCCAGAAGGGATCCAGCCTTGGACACGCTGCGCTCACGTGTTCGTCATCTGTTCGCCCGTACACCGCGACGCCTTTCGTCGGCGTCAACGAATGCTCTGACAACTCAGTGGCGGCGGTGTGTTTTTTAAGCATTCGTGGCAAACGCGAAACATTTACTTCGCTAAACGAGCATGTGTTGGTGGGCTAGTTGGTTAAGCATGATTACGAAGACGGCGCCGAATAAAACAACACACGAAGAAGGGGGACACGAGACAGCACGTAGGCGCCTACGTGCTGTCTCGTGTCCCCCTTCTTCGTGTGTTGTTTTATTCGGCGCCGTCTTTGTAATCGCTAAATGAGCCGACTCATTTTTCTCGTTCGCCAAGGAAGCGATCCCGAGTTAGTGGAGCATCGTCTATCATCTCCTCTGAGCAGATAAATTTGAATTCGAGCAGCAGTGCGGGAACCAGAAAAAAAAAAAAAAAAACAGAGAGAGAGAGAGAGAGAGAGCTCTGTCTTTCAAAGGAAATCTTCAAGTGACACCGACAAGAACGAAGGCTAGCTCTATCTATCTATCTATCTATCTATCTATCTATCTATCTATCTATCTATCTATCTATCTATCTATCTATCTATCTATCTATCTATCTATCTATCTATCTATCTATGTATCTATGTATCTATCTATCTATCTATCTATCTATCTATCTATCTATCTATCTATCTATCTATCTATCTATCTATCTATCTACAAAAAAAAAGGAACTAAAACACTCTTCTACGAATATATATATTTATATATATATTCATGGAAGAGTGTTTTTATTTCTATAGATGGAGATCTTACGACGCGTTATAAGAATATCTGTAAACCAAGAAGCTATAACGCAAGGGCTCTTCGTCAGTAAACGCGGCAACACGGGAAGACTGCTCCCAGCTGTCCGCGTGACCGGTGGGACCAGCGAGCATTGCGACGCACTGCACGCGCGCTCGCAAGGACGAAAAAAAAAAATGAAATAAAAGTGGCAAACAAGTATACTGCCCAGCAGAGTCGCGGCCTAAAAAAAAAAAAGAAAAGATACACTCCACGGCTAACCCCGCGTGCCAGCGCCGCGAGTGCGACTCTACGGCCGCAACCGCCCGACCGAAGAACACCGCCAACGGCAGCAGCACGTGTTCCCTTATAGCGGACATCTGCTCGGACCCCCGACAGCCGGCCAAGCTGCGCCTCGGTAGAGTACACGCGAGTTTCCGGGAGCGCAGGAGCGAGAGCGCGTACGAAACGCGGGCCTTTTTGGCCATCCCTATATATGACGCGTATAAAATGCTACGCATTAAAGCGATTGGCCTTCATCGAAAAAAAAAAAAGAAGTGTTTGCCGGACAGCTGTCGTGGGCTGCGCGGTGTTGCTGCCGTGGCATGTACGACGCGAGTATTGTCATCCCGCGTAAACTCGCGCGCGCGCAGTCGTAATGGGAAAGTGGAGAGAGAATGGGAGAGGGGGCACGTGCGTTTCATGCCTGGTTTGTATACGAGTACGCGCACTGGCTGCCGCGACGTAACTGCCACGCGAGTAACGGTGAATAGAGAAGGAGGGGGGGGAGGGCACGGTGACGACTCGGCCGTGACGACTGAGAAATACGAATGACACGCAACGGTGAACTCAGCGGCGGATAACTTGCGAGCAACTGCGGCTGCGCCGCCGAGTCACATGTGCGGAACGCCGGGTTTCGAGACCGGGTTGAAGCTGTTGTCGGTGATGATGATGATTGGAGTCTATTGGCGCTAGGGCCCAAGACCGGGTTGAAACGGTGGCATATGTTACACGACCGCATCATCGAAAGCGGGACTTCAAGTCCGACGTCAGAAATGCTGTAAGCGTGCGGGAGAAGATGACCATGCGCAGTTGTTAAAGATCTACTGAAGAGAAGAATGAGAATATGAGCTCGATTACTAAGCGGCCAGGCTGCGAACGGAAGCTTAGTGAGTTGGAAAAGCGACAACACACACACGCACACACACACACGCACACACACACACACCACACGCACCACACACACACACACACACACACACACACACACACGCACACACACACACACACACACACACACACACGCACACGCACACACACACACACACACACACACACACACACACACACACACACACACACACACACGCACGCACGCACATGTGCGCGCACACACACAAAGTGGCTCTTTAGCACTACATGCGAGCTTTGTGATTTGGAAAAGGGGGGCGGGGAGGGATTCAGCGGCCATATAGCGCTAAATGCGAGAGAAATGCGTTAGGAATTACGTCGAGCCGCTTTGACGTCCCGGATCGACGAGTTGCACCGCGTTCACCCCGATCGCAAAGTGCTGCTCGGGAGCTCACTCTACAAACGTCCTGCCTCTTCGAGGAGCGAAGTGCAATTGACGGCGGGCCGGAACAGAGCACCATCAGTTGCACTATATATAATCGCCACCATATAATGCCAACAGGCACAGTGAAGCCACCGCAAGGCATTGGGGGAAATTATAGCTGTGGTTGAAATTGAAATGTAGAAGAAAAAAAAAGATCATGAAGAAAAGGGGAAACGAAAGCGGACACAAAGATAACTTGCCGCCGGTGCAGCCTGCCTGCAGGCCATCGACGAAGGCGAGGCTGTGATGCCGGAGGACGAGATGTGGCGGGAGGGAAAAACGCCGGACCCCCCTTCGCTTCTGAGGCAGAGGCGCTCGATCAGTTCAGTGGACGAAGATGTGAGCACCGATACACAGCGAAACATCGCGAAGCAGTAGCAAAAAGGAGGAAGTTAGCGCGAAGCGTGCTCTGTCTACTACCCCTTCCCCCCTTTCCCGTGTTTCTTTTTTTTTTTTTTTTGGGGGGGGGGGGTTGGCGTAAGACACGTAAGGAATGGCTGGAAGAGGCTTTCATCCTACATTGGATCGACATAAATAGGATGACGATGATGGTGGTGGTGATGGTCATGATAACTACGATCATCATCATCATCGTCGTCGTCGTCATCATCATCATCATCATCATCATCATCATCATCATCATCATTATTATTATTATTATTATTATTATTATTATTATTATTATTATTATTATTATTATTATTATTATTATTATTATTATTATTATTATTATTATTTAGCTCTGAACGTTGACCGACAATGTATAGTGCCAGCGACCGTCCGTGGTGGCGTATAGTGACTTTGGCATGGTGCTGCTTTGCCCACGGGCGCGGGATCAAAACCCGACCACGGCGGCCGCATTTCTATGGGGGCGAAATGAAAAAAAAAAGAAAGAGAAAAACGACACGTGTACGGTGCATTGGGTGTGCGTTGACTTTTGATTTTGACTCCCAGGGGAGTCAAAGTTAATTTCGGAGTCCACCCCCCACTCCACCCCCCACCACGGTGTACTCCTTATAATCGTATCGGGGTTTTGACACGTAAAATCCTACAATTTAATTTAAGAGTGCCACAGTGACTCATCTCTAGTTATAGGCGTAATAATAATAATAATAATAATAATAATAACAACGTCACAATGTAGTACCTATCAACACACATTTCAGTAACATTCTTCTCTCGGGAAGCATTACGCATCGCCTCGATCCTCGTGAAACTGACGCGTCCATTACAGCTTCGGCTGACGAGGCGTCGGCTCGTGTCGTCAGCTGCTGCTGTTATACCTCGCTAACTGAAACAAGCTTCGCGTCATTTAAGATTCCGACATTGCGTTGGATTCCCACTATTGTAAAATACACAATAACTTAGGCAGATCTAATGCGCTGTGGGAACCAACGTAAAGCGCAGTTTCCTTTAATCGTTTCAATCATGTCTCACGTAAATAGACACCAATAAAAGGTTAGCTTTCATAAACGAAAAGCACGAAATGACACGCTAAGTGTTAACGCATACTTAATATATCGCATTCCATAAAGACGGTTACCGTGTTAATTTGAAGCAAGATCGGTGTAATGAGTCGTTCCTTCCCGGCCAAAGCATCCTTCGTACGCTGAAAGCGCGACTACGACGATTAAACGCTGAACCCAAAGCACATATTTGCTTCTAGAACATAGGACAACCTATGCGAACGCTTTTCTCGTTCTCCTCCCAGAGTGGACATATATAGTGTGGCAACTTCGAACTTCCCGACCAGCCTGCGTCTTGCAAACAGCCCCCCTCCCCCCTCCCCCAATCGACGCCGCAGACGCGACCGTCGTCACCCGCGCGAGTCGCGTGAGCGCCCACGCCGGACATCTGCGACGCGCTTCAGCGGGCAGCACGCGACGCCGGACCGGCCGTCCGTGTCAGTCCGGTTTCCCCGCCACGTACGAATCGGCTGTGCCACCTAGCACGCAACCCCCCCCCCCCCCCCCCCCCCTTCCCCCTTCGTTTCGAACTTCCATGAGACCGACAACGAACACAACCTGAAGATGACGGCCTCCACTCGAAATGACGGCGACAATGGAACACACGCGCACACGCGCGCGCGCGAGCTATTAACGTTCCTGATCTAAGCTGTCGTCCTAACATTCGACGAAACGGGAAAGACACAGGACACGCGCAGCACGCGTAATATGAACAAACGGAGGCGGGACAAACGGAAAGGACCATTCTCGGCGAAGACGACTGCGAAAAGGTGAGTGCTATCTCCCGCTGGCTGGCATAATGAATGCGTAATAGCGTAGTCGCATGCGTTAGAAAACACAGCCACGCACGTACAGACAGACGAGAAAGATATATGGAGCTCCGCGCGGCGCTCCCCTCTGTTGTCTCTAACTTGCGCACACAAACACACATGTGAGATTGCATTTCGACCGAAAATGGAGGTAGTGTGTCGCGGGGGATATTTGCGGGTAGGGGGGGGGGGGGGGGCGGTGGCGCATAGGTTGGCACCGCTCGATCCGAGCACGGAGATCGATCCTAGAGCAGCGTTTGCGAAAAAAGGAGATAGAGACAGAGAGAGAGAGACAGAGCGTGTGTGGGGGAGGGGGAAGCTAGGGGTTGCTTTCATCCTCGCCTTCAGGAGACCTTTAGAGTATGGGGGGGGGGGGGGGGGGAAGGCACGGAAGAGATTGATACGACCGGGTTCGTTACAGGCTATAGGTAGGTGTACAGGGCAGACAGACAAATTTTGAGGAACAGAAACAAAGATTAAAGAGGTGTATATAAATACGGCCAGAATGCAAAACATATACAGCATACCTAATTAGCGCAAGCAGGCTAGGTGACTATTTGTCACCGCCCCGTTTCGAAGGGGATGCCAATAAATCATCATCGTCCCCCTCATCACTCCGTGCTGCCCTACATTCCGCCTCACCACCTGCTCTGTGCACAGCAGCGACATCTGCGAGTCGCCTCAGGCATCAGGAAAATAAAACCGCAAGTGCTCCTCCTGATCACTCCGTGCTTGCGACGCTGACTCAGTAAAAAGTTCACGGACATTGAAGAGAAATATTATTCCAACTGCCAGAATATGGTGTCCGGGCCTCTGTCAAGGTGCAGACCGCAGCTTTTAGCCCTGTCAACCACCAAACTTGTTGTGGAAATAAAGAATTTGAATTATTAAACAGCCTTATACAATGGAAAAATGCCGCTGAGGCGAGGCTTGTTACACCAAGAATAGCGCAAAACTGAGAAGATGGGCGACCCTCGAGGCGCCATCTTGAAGTTCCAGCACCACCCTGGATTGACGTCATGGATTTTGACGGCGATTGCCCGAGCCCAGCAATTTCTGTATCGACGAAGATCAATTGCATTTAATTATGAAATAGTAAAAACTGTACTTGGCAAGTTTCGACAACAGCCACAAGAGCCCAAGTAAAGAAAAAAAAAGGGACACTTTGAAATTCGTGACGTCACACTGATGTACCGGCGCTTGCGTTTCGGTGCTCAAATACACAGAAAAATGGAACTTTGACCTTCATTTTCTCTTCCAGTAAACAATCTATTATCGCGAAGTTATTGAAAACGAAGTTCTGAAGGCACATTTTGTGTGTCTCGACTCATTTAGTTTTTCGCTTAGGTGTCCCTTTCACGGAAGGATCAATAGCGGACACTGAGCGATGTCGTTGTGGGGAACACGGAGCCGGCTCTCATTATTGATTGGTTCAAACGAGCCCGTATGGCCTTCTCTATACATTTCGCGCGGAGTTGGCGAGGCGGAGTACAGTCAACCTCAAAAGTTCGCGGACCTCGCACGGTATCCGAGAAGAAAGCTGAATACCTCCGCAGCCTTACAGCGCCAGCGGGAATTCGAATTTGCTGCCTCTACAATACTACAACAGTGTATGCGAAAAACGCCTTGATGTACGGTTTTCACTGACTCGCTGTTTTGGGTTGCTCGGAAATTCGACGCCCCCCCCCCCCCCCCCCCCCTCCGAGATTCCGTGGTCCGCAAACTTTTGCGGTCGACTGTCCATCTGGCAGGCAATGTTTCGGCGAGAGTATTGCTCGGATTTATTCTTTTCTCATTACCGCGTTTCTGTTCGCTTCTATCGACCTCGTCGTCTTTCGAAGCGAGTGCTTCGATACGGACGTCGCGAGAGCGAACGAGATAATACGTAACAAAGCAATGAATAATCAAGAAGAGCCGCGCAGCTAGCGCAGACGGTCTGTCCTTCGATAGTTATCGCGTCCCGACGGTGCTGCAGACGGCCTTGGGACTATATAATATAATGATTCCTGTGAGGACCATGGAAGTGTCGCACATACTGCATGCTATATATGGCATTCGACAAGCGGTGGGGATATCGAAAAACACAAGAACTGCGAGACAAACGACTGTACAGCACACTGTGTGAGCCATGTACGTAAGAGCTGTCATTTACGTGCAGACAATGGCAGTTTACACAGCCGGGGGTGGAGAGGAAAGGCGGGGTTGGACTGGCTGGCCTACAGGCGTGATTACAGCTGACAGCGGGAAGACTAAATTTGAACAACGAAAGAGACATTGAGAGAGCGCTGACTTCTTTTTTTTTTTTGATAAAGAAGGTGAACTTATGTGTTACGTGTTCGGTTACTGAAACAGGGTCATATCATGGTTGTCATCTTCTTTTTCTTCTTATCCTCATTTCTTTCTGTTTCCCCGCCGCCCTTCCATTTTTGTTTTGCTTTTTGCGTTTTATTCGCAATTTGCAACTGCTGACATAACGAGTTTTGTTCATAGATTGCACGACGGAGGTGGCACATGGAATAAAGAAGAGCATAAAGAAGTGATGGAAGAAAAGCGCGGCAAATTCATTCATTGAAATTATTTATTTTTAAATTTATTTGCTTAAACATATAAAAAAAACCTGCCCGACTTTTGGCCAATACCCCTGAGTGGACATGTGCCAATGACATTAGGATCATCATCATCATCATCAAGCTGCATTGTTACGAAGAAAGCGTCCGCTGCGTGTGCATCGCTTACCGCGTATACTCGAGTAAGACTCGCACTCGTGCAAGAATAGCACCTCCAACTTTGCAGCCCGAAATTCTATTTTAAAAAGACATCGGAAGTACTTGAGGACAAAGAGAAAGACCTGTGGCATGTGGAGCCTTCGGACCTTGTTATTAAACGTTCCGGTCGAAGCTGCAAGATTATTTAATGCCACGGATAGCACGGAGCGCAATTGCATACCAATAATCGCGCTGCCGAACCGAGAGTCGCAAACTGAGCCGTGCGGCGGCTAAAGGGCCGCCAACAGGTCCTAGGCTTGCATGCGTGAACAAACAAACAAACAAACAAACAAAAAAATGTGCAGGCTGTATACGAGGGTATACGGCATGTGCTATCGCCCTCAGAGCTGTGCTTGTACGTACATTTCCTCTTCCAAGTTCTTCACGCTGTTAGTTGTAATATTGGACTAATAGCGACACGGCTAGTTAGTTTTGTGTGCTAAATTTCTATTTACGAGTTAGAGCTGCGTTTATTAGGAGGCAAAAAAACATAGCCAACCGATTAGTGATATAAAAAAAAAATTCACCGACGATTATGATACTCCCTAGCAAGAAAACTGAGCGCAGCTCTATACGTGTTTTCATTTCGCGATATATTGACTGACGTGAACAATCTGTCTCGTGCGGCACGTTGCAAACGGAGCGACGTGTGACGTGTCTACCCCGCTAATCGGGGAGATCGCGAGAGGCAGCGCGTGGGTGACGCGTGGGCGTGATTCACAGCAGCCGCCTCAGACAGACCTCCGCTCATGCAGCGCGTTGGTTCCATATATGGTATCGTTGAACTCGCTCGCCGCGATTCATCGGGGAACAGACGAGGGCGCGCTACTCTGGCGCCATCTAGTAGGGGTCACACCGTCTTGCGCTGCACTAAGGTTCCTAGAATATTGGCTAGCCTGCCGTCCACGCTCCGCGCCGCATCGAGAGGGTGGGACGCTTTTTGGATGAAAGCGCTGAGGGCGCTGCGAGCAGTCCTAAGACGTCTGCCCAACGACCGATTTAGGCACCACTGGCCTCCTTGAAGCCCTTGGGTTCAGCGAGAGCAGTGGAAAAGTAAACATGTCCGCAGTAGAGATTAGTAAGAGGCGATCGGAAGATTGGTGGCAGAAAAATAGGGAAACGACAAAAAACGGAGACGTACAAAAGCAAAGTTCGCAATAGGGGATCAGAAAATTTGGTTGTGGGAGTTCATAGTTGAACATCTTGAAGGGGCAGCGCAATAAGACGAAGACAGAAGGCAGGAACACACAGGACAGCGCTGACAGGACTAGCTTCATAATGACTTATTTAACCTAGGTAGGACATTAGGCAGTATAATAGCAAGAGCTTGGTGGCGCAACCCACCGCCCCGTTCCAGAGGGGACGCTCATAACATCCATCCATTCATCCACGCTACGCTGTTCGTGCTACGCACCTAGCAGTGTGCGTCTTGTCTAACACGTGCGGCTGACCGACAGTCCTCGCTTCTCAACCTAAGCGATCGTCAAACAACGTCGTTTTGCAACGAGATCAGTCATGTGTGTGGTCGCGATCGCCAGTGGGAATGTGCCTTTACGTTTTCCGTGTGCTTAGGTAATCTGCTTGACAAAACGTAATGTCCGCAGGCAAACGCGAAAAGCGCGTGTTTTGTGCTGGGTTGCGACAGCGGCTACCGTTCGTGCAAGACAAAGTTTTCCTTGTTCCGTGCACCGAACAAGTCCAGGGGACTGCAGCAACGGGCGCGAAATATGAAGCGTGGTGACAAGACGCTGAACGAAGCCCCCGCTGTTTGCGCGATGCATTTTGAGCCCTGTTTCATCGAGCGCACTTTTAAAACAGTAATTCAGGGCAAGGTCGAAGAAATACCAATGGACGGGCCACGGCTTGCAAAGGATGCTGTACCGATTGTATTCCCCGACGCTCCGAAATATTTCTTGACGCCCTTGCCTCAGAAGAGAAAAGAACGCAACTTGTGCTGACAGGCTGTCGACCATGTCCGCGATCAGCAAAAAAAAAAAAAAAAAAATGGCCAGGCTTAGCTTGGTTAAGCCAAGAATGCGTTGCATATTGCGCGGTCTTGATTCAACGCGCCGGCGCAGCGCCCCTAGCGGGAAGAGCGGGAGTCAGGTGGTGGCTGAGGCCGCATACCTATTATCAAGAAAGGATTATAAAAAATTGCTGACTTTGCGCAAAAGAACAGCAGAGGTGAGACGATACGCTAAGCAGCTCACCCGGGAGAGATGGCTAGACTTCTGTAGCACTCTGTCACACCGTTCCGGTACAGGGCGCTTGTGGCGCACCTTCCGAGCTATGAATGGTCAAAAGAAGACTAGGAATAACATAGAGAACATCCTGATCCGCACCGGTCAGACCGTCGATGAACTAGAGCATGAAGCAGCATACACCTTTTTCCCGCAGCCCGTTCATTTGCCACCATACGATATTTACACCCCTCTGCCGTCTGAGAACTCCGACGGCATCAATGCTCCATTCAGCCTGTTTGAGTTGGAGCTAGCCCTTTCGCAAGTGAAGCGGAACAGTGCCCCAGAAAAAGACGGGATCTCCTGGAGCATGCTCCGCAACGCAGACACAAATACTAAGCACAAGCTCCTAGAGTTGATAAACAAGCACTGGCAAGATGGCTCCCTTCCTAAGCACTGGAAGCATTCCGTTGTCATACCTATACCGAAACCTGGCAAGCAACCGACGCAACTCGACAATATGCGACCAGCCTCACTTACTCCGACCATTTGTAAGTTAATGGAAAAGATGGTTACTACACGCTTCTCCCACCACCTCGAAGAGTGTGGGTACTTCCACCCCTTCCAGACCGGATTCCGGCCGCAGTTGGGCACACAGGATAGCCTCTATCTTCTGCATACCACCATCAACCGCGAGAGGAAATTTTGCAGAGGACGACCAGACATTCTAGTAGCAGTTGACTTGAAGAAAGCTTTTGATACCATTGGCCACCCTGCTATTATAAAAGCAATCGAAAGCACTCGAGCAGGCACCAGAATAGTAAACTTTGTGAAAGCATTCTTAAAAGACAGGACATACGAATTTTAGCTATCTCCTGGTCATCTAGCCAGCCACTTCACCAACTCTGTAGGGGTCCCACAGGGGTCAGTCATCTCCCCTACACTCTTTAATGTCGTCATGGCCAAGATCGCGTGGAAGTTAAACGCAGTTGAAAACCTTTGGTTTACAATGTACGCTGATGATATAACCCTGTGGACGACCTATAGGCTCAGTTCAGCTGAACAAGTAACAACGCTACAAAATGCACTGGACATAATTGATCAGGAGCTGAAACCAACAGGCACGAGGCCCTCGCCGGAGAAGACGCACTACATCACGATACATGACAAACATGGAAGTTCCGACGTAACCCTTTACTTCGATGGCCACCAAATTCGCCAACCGGAAGAGGGATACCTCAGAATATTGGGCATCCCAATCAACAAGGACGGCACGGCAAGCACATGGCTGCAACATTTGAAGCAGCAATGGAAACCGATGGTGCACCTTATCAGGAGGCTAACCCACCACAGCGGAGGGGCAGGAACAGAGGTTGCACGGCGGCTTACGGTAGCAGTTCTCATCGCCAAGATAAGGTACGGAGCCCCACATTACGACCTGACGGCCGCAAACTACAAGCAACTTGACAAGCTACACAACATGGCTATGAGGGCGATCACCGGCCTACCAATACACGCAAAAATAGAAGACCTGCACAGATACTCCGGCCTCCCGACGGTGGAAGCATTGGTTAAAACCCACAAGGATAACCATGAAACGAGGCTGAAGAACACGTGGAATGGTCAGTGACTGCTATCTGCACTGTATGGCACCAACCTGCACCTGCCAGAGCTGGATCACCTCCTTCCACCCTGGGATGAAATAAGGGTTACGGAACCAGAGGGAACCTAAGAACACCAAAGGTGAAGGCAGGGCACACCGACAACAAGGTGTACTAGACGCGGAACGAAAGCATGAAGGAACAAGAATATATACTGATGCTGCGTTACAATACGATGAACATTCAGGAAAAATGTATGCTGCTACCGCTTTTTACAGAGAAAACGGGCAAGCACACGCCGTGAGCCACAGCGGCTATGCTTCCTGGACCGATCTTGAACTACTGGCCATCGAAGAAGCCATTCAACTCTGTGAGGCGCGCATCGAAGACACGGTTCACATCTACACCGACAGTCAAGAGGCCGTCAAGCAACTGAACTCCCGATCCTACACGACTACCATAGCGCACCGCATAAAACAAGCCTGCCGCCACCTGCGGGACAATAGACATGCACGCATTTTCGTACACTGGACACCTGGTCACAACATGAGGGGAGCTGGGAACAGGGCGGCCCATGAAGCTGCAGGCGAGAAAATTAGAGAAGACCGCCATCGCAGCCGTGAAGTGAGCCCGTCCCTGCTGGACCATACCTATAGCTCCCCGTCATCCGTCGTTGTACCAGATCAACAGATTGCCCGGTTGAAACACGAGAGGAAGGCTCTACTACGGGAGTCCATTCCTAGCATCCTTCTTTCCATTCCCACTCGCCTTCCTAGAACAGCCCAGCTCCTCATCCACAAAGCAAGAGCTAAGGCATCTATTACACCGGATGTCCTGAGCAAGTGGAGAAGAACAGAAGTGGAATGCCCCAACTGCCCTGCGACCAACGTCGATCTTAAACATATGATCTGGTCCTGTCCTGCCACAGCCACCCTTAGGGACAAGCACACCCGACCTCTAAAGGTGACATCGTACGAAGACTGGGTCGCACCTCAAGCAGATGCCACCAGAAGAATCAACGCTTTGCTCTCCTTTGCGAAGGAGGCAGGCATCCTTCCTTTCACCTAACCCCCACCTCTATCTTAGGCCACGGGCCATCCCTTCTAATAAAAGTTTCAATCAATCAATCGCGCGCGACCGCGCGAGTTGGGGCCCAGCTTTTCCTCCGGCTGTCGTGACATCACGTCACGTGGTTGCGCTTAAGGTCAATGGTGGCTGCCCGGCCGCGCCCAAGGGCTGAACTGAGTGATTGCAATATGCAACGCATAAAAGCAGCGCCGAAATTCAGTGGCGAGTGAGGATACGGAGCCAGTGGAGCAAGAAGCCTGTGGCACTATGTTCCAGGAATTAACCAAGCTTTTAAGTTCAGTCTCCTTGGGCCAGAGTTAGGTTCATGATGCAAAATACCATATAATGTTCGCGCAGTGCCACGAAAGTGAGGATGGATTTTTGGACATTCTTCATGTAAGCTGTCGTGTTGTGCTGAACTTCAGCAGCGGCGAAAACGCTGGGGTAAGAGCCGTCGTCTTCATTCGCGGGAATAAGCTTAAGGAAGAGGTGGGATCGCCAAGGGAAGTATACAGGAGCTCCTACAGAATGTCGCAAACTTAAAGATATGCCCGGCGAGTGGACTGAAGCCCTTCAGCAAAGAATACACTACTTTTAATGTACAGTACTATGAAGCATACTGTTCTGTAGTGTGTGACTCGACGGACATAGCTTGCAAATATCTGCGGAAATCGACGCAAAACGCAGCGTCCCGTATAGAAAGAAGAAAGCAACGAATTCTGCTAAGAGAACGCTTGCTGCGAAGACTCGTGCTGTGTGGCGGATGAAGCGAAATGTGGTGTAGGTGGGAAAAGTAGTTGAAAAAAAATGGAAATAGACAATCAGCAACTCTCAACAACAGAGTTTGAGAAAATAATTCGTGGACTTCCCTGCAAACAGCATCTCGTTGTCCGAGCTTGTTTTGAAGCTGCACAGTGCGTGTCGACAAACGGGATGATGTATGCAGATGAGTGGTTACAAGAATGCATTTTAATGCGAATGCGAAGTCCGAGGCTATATGAACACGTATGGCGGCACAATGTACTGGCTCTGCCAGGGCGGACATGCTTGCAGAAACGCATCGAGAATTTCAAGTCTGGATCTCGACTTTAACCCGAACGTGTTCAGTGCCCTCTAAGAAAAGACAAAACACGTGGATGATTTTTTCGCCGTGTAGGCATTGCTTTCGACTCTCGACTTTCTCGACATTCTTGACTTGGGTGAATTTCTCGCTCGGATGAATTTTCCCGCACTAGCCTGCCCTAAACATGGACAGCAAATCCCTCGTGAGGTAGTGACGTCTTACGCTCTTCTGCGTTTCCGATTTTTCACGAAGTCTCTCAATAATGGAAGGACAGCATAGAAAGAAAAGCCAAAGTATTTAAAAGGAGAAGATGCAAATAATTCCATTTTGCCAATTGCATCACATCTGAGACGCACGCTCAGCGGCCTTGTAGTTAGCTTTCTTCTATAATTTTTCCTTTTCACAAACCTCTTGTCATTTCATCGGTTGTTGTGTGCTGTACCTTATTTACACTGTTTTCTAAAGGTTCTTCACACTTGTCTTTATAATTTGCTTTTGCTGTCCTTGCTCACTGTTGTTGCTTACCCTTCACTAGAAATACTTTCGTTTTATCATGTCTAAGTTTTGAAGGAGCATGGATTTGTTTTTTTTACCCTGCACTCTTTCTTATCCTTTTTTTACCCTGCAAATCGCGCACCTGTACCTCATGATGGTTATCATTTCACTTTTAACCAGCCCTGCCTTAGCTAAGCTGGCAGTATTGCATGAATAAATAAATTCAGTGCTCAACATATTCCAGGCTTCCTGTTCACTTTGTGTTCTAAGGAAGCTGTTTCTAGTGTTTCATTACAGCTTGTGCGCAATAAAATTTTGTTTTCTCTGAAAAATGTTGTCATTGTTTTATTTTCATTTGACTTTGGGGCAGTCGGCGAGCAAGGTAGAAGAATCGTATCTCCACTCCACAAGCATGCTTGTGATATACGGCTCGGAAAAAGTATTCGTGAACAAATACCACGTTACGCAGCTGAAACATCTCATCACACCCTTAACAAACATGGCTCTAACACGGCACAAGTACGCGGCCGCAGAAAATCATCAAAAGAAAGAATGGCACGCGAGCGCGCTTCGCCAACATACAGCCCCTCGGCCGAGTGCTGCGCCCTAGCGCGTGGACCGCTCGCAGCGCCACCACCACCGTCGTTCGAAAACAGTCCTCGCTTCCGTCGACGAACGGCAGACTCGCCAAGACGGCACTACGCTTTTCTTCTCACGCTTTCACCATACCCTCCTCCTCCCCTTTCCTCATCGCGCTCTCTTTGCTATCGCCATCTTTCATCCCCCGCTGCGCTCCGCGTTCGCTCTTTCACTCTTCGCTGTGCTCCGCGCTCGCTCTTTCATCCTTCGCTGTGCTCCGCGTTCGCTCTTGCACCCTTCGCTGTGCTTCGCTCTTTCATCATTCACTTTGCTCCGCGTTCGCTCTTTCACTCTTCGCTGTGTTCCGCGCTCGCTCTTTCATCCTTCGCTGTGCTCTGCGTTCGCTCTTTCACCCTTCGCTGTGCTCGTTCACTCGGTTACGCCGAGGGACGACGCCAACGCGAAACACCGGAATGGGGCCCGCCTAAGAGCTGCGCTCTAAAACACAAAGAGAACGTAAATTTTGCATCCAAATCACGGCGGCGATCTGAAATTGCCACGTAACCGATTTCAGCGTACTTTTCGCTCATCTCGGTCGATATTGCGCACATAAAGTCTACAATTGCTTCCAGATTGAATTTTGCCTCACTTTCGTTTCTAGTGATTGTGTGTATGCAATTAGGTAAACTCTGGAAGACATTACCAAAATTGACGTCACGGCAAGTTGGGTGAGGGAATTCGAAGTAAATGTCTCCTCCGGTCTTTTATTATTGTGTCCGCTATATAGTGCAGCACACCAACCCAGGTGATTCTGCAATCTATAAGTGCTGTTTCTGAGCCAAAGATCTAGAAACTAAATTGATCATTTTTTTAATACATGCACGGATAACATCATGTCAGATGCAAGACGATGTAGCTGATCGACATGATTATTTTTCTTTCTATGTTATAGCATGGCGACGAAGATAAGTGAATCTGCATCCCCATTGACTATTAAAAAATTGTGTTCGCATTCGCGAACGGCCAAGTTTGGTGATGTGAGACCATATGTCGTTTTCGAGAGCAGCATTCCTTTTCTTTTTTACGTCCATACGTAGTTCATGCCTATGCAACGGCACAGAATTTAACAGTAGATTATTTTTTCAAGGATAAAAAGCCAACCTACGTACTTGACAGCATCGAATGTGCGGCACCATATCTATTACGAGTAGGTGATTATATATTGCAGGTTTATGAAATTTTTGACGACATTATAGACTAAACTAAATGAGTGGAATAGAATGTGTCGCTGCCTTTTCAGCTTTCCTTCTGCGCTGCTAAAATGTGACTGAAATAAAGTGTTTCATCGTATTGCAAGAAATGCTGCTTCAGCAAAGGCTTGTTAAAATATTCGTAAATATTTATGAAACCTTGTGGAATACTAGTTAATAGTCTAGCCAAACAATACACTGCAATTTGCTTAATGTCATTGCAACCAGTCGCTTAAACCTATACTGCTAAATTCTGGTTAAAAGTGGCTGAACGCAGATTCCCTGGGAGCCTTTGCGGGAGAAAAAAAGGCAACAAACATTGTCGACATTTCAATCAATCAATCAATCAATCAATCAATCAATCAATCAATCAATCAATCAATCAATCAATCAATCAATCGGTCTGTCCGTGAGAAAGCTGCAATTAGTCTAGTAATTCCATTTTTTAGCATTAAAGGCTCAATAACATGATACAAGAAGTAACAACGCATTCATTATGAACAATGAGCTACAGGCGCTCAACATGTAACAAATGAAATACTAAAATATTCAAAGCCTGCTTAAGGCAAAGGAATATTCATGTCTTTTTCTCTGCTCTCTGTCGGTGGATTCAAGTTTATACGATCGCTCACGACAACGAAGGAACACGCCTGATAATGTCGCATGCACGTTTCGCAAATCAATTTTTTTCTTCGTGCGCACAATAAACTACCTACAGGGTGGAAACAGTTCTGAGAGCTCTTCCACCTAACGTTGCAAAGAGAACTAGAACGATCCGCTAACTATACGCCGAGTTAAGGCAGATACGTGTCTGCACCGTACAGTGAGGCACGCTAGGAAATGATCGCGACCTGGAACACTGCTCAGCAACAGCGTTTGATTCGATACGCTAGGCCACTCTGACGGTAACGGCAGCGAAGATTAGGAATTTGCATAGCACGCTTGCTTATAATGCGCCTAAATCTGATGAGAGGCACGGAAGGCGCTTCCTGTCTCAAGGAATCGCTACAGATGCAGTTTCAGTGCAAATGCGTTCGATGTTTCGAAATGTTTATCAGCATTATCTTGCACGACAAACGTGCAGCGACGACTCCTATGGGCTCATCGGGAAAATGGGGACATCGTCTTATAGGTCACGGTACCTTCAGCACCTTTCTTTCTGTAATATGCTAAAGGGTTCCGTGCTCGACGTTGCGGGAACATAGATAAGGTATAATGGGATCGCAGTGCCAGTGAATGCCATGCGCAAATTTCGTACTGCATAACCACAGTGCTGGGAACAACACAGACAACGTTCGCAGGAAGATAGAGACGAAGCGATCAACAGATTCGTGATCGGCTAATCCCCAGTGTGGGTATGAGCCATAATGTCAGACCATCATCATCATAATATTACTCATCATCATCATCACTCGTTATCGAGATAGCGCGGACTAGTTAGTGGCCTGACAGAGACAGGTCTGTGCCGAAACGTTCAATCCAGGCTGATGCACATGCCTCGTTAGGACACTCTTGATGCTATTTTCTGTCTCCCCACACCCGTGCTACAGTGCCGGGTGTCAAACTGGATATCCACCTTCCGGTTAACCTCCCTGCCTTTCGTATCTCATTTATTTCTCTTTCTCTCTCTCTTTTGATACAACTAGTGCGTATTGCGTGCGGTACTTTACGTTCTCCAAAGACGCACTGTATAGGTGGGTGCGTGACTTTGCACAAATGTGTTCTTGTGCCCTTGTAGAGCTTCAAGACAGTGCATACAGCAGCACTGCGTGCAAGCTAGTAAAATCCACGCAGCCCTAATATAGGTAGACCATTTTCCGAAGACCCAACTTAACTTTCTCGCACGACGCGTCGCCTTTGGGGCGAAGCTTTAGTACAGGCTGGCGTAGTATACTGTTACGTTTCGCCTACAACGCGCGGTAATGCCGGCGCGGATGCAACGGACGCCGGGGCTTTGTTCAAAACGGCGGACATTTTGGCCTGTTCGACGCCGCCGCAACGCCTACCCGCCAAGCGTGTCCAGGCGTGTTTCAGTGCCACGTGTCTTCGTGTGTGCGTGTGTGTGTGTGTGCCCTCGCTTGTCAAAGCGCGGCAGCCGGGGAGCGGAGTTCCCCGAATGAGGAGCCTGGACGTCTCTCGGCTCAACTGTTCGCGCCGTCGTGTGGGTGAGGGTTGGCGATGCGTCACTACACTCGGTTCAGCAGGTCTCTCGGCCCGACAGTTCGCGCCGTCGTGGGCTCATGCTCCGCCGTCCCGTGACCTTCATCCCGTGACCTTCCCTCCTTCCCTTTTGGACCGCGACGCCGAGAGTATAAGAGCAGCTGCCCCCGGACGCCAGGAGGGAGGCTCCGATTTGTACTGTTGAGTTACGTGCTATCCCGTCTCTCCACTTCGGTCAACCTGACCGGCCGCTCTTTTGCTATGTTAGAATAAACAAGTTGTTCTGTTACCAGTCTTCTCATGCTTTGCCGGGACCTTCGGATGCTTCCAGTGCCCCAGGCCGCCAGGCCAACGCTACCCTTGGGGCTTGCGACCCATTGGCAATAACGGGCGTCAGCACCGAGACCCCAACAACTCGGGCCAGCGGTACGATTCCAACATCTGGTTGCCAGCGGTGAGATCGCGACAACGGAGGCCAGCAGCGAAGAGATGCGGTTGACTGTATGCTGAGCAGCACAACGACCATCCGGGAGCAGTGCAACGAGCCCTGTGTGATGACTGGTTGCCTGCAGCGGAACGACTGCGCTGAAGTCTTGGCTGCAAGGTTTGGTGAGTGCGGGACTTTCTTCTTCTGAGTTTTGCCAGGCTTTTGTTAGTGTTAGAAACAGAGCTGGTAATCGTGGTTGTCGTTGCTACCGGGTTAGTTTGCGGCAAGACAATAGTAGGCAGTAGAGAAAGCAGCATTCAGAGCAGCCATGGATTTGAAGTCGTTGCGCAAACCGAAATTGCTGGAGCTTGCGAGAGAGTTGGGTCTGGATGTCTCAGACAAACTCAGAAAACCAGAACTGCTAAGGGCTATTCTTGAGTTAGAAGCTGAGGATGACGAGCTGTCGGAATGCCTTGAGACCATTGAGGAGAGGGAGACGGCAAAAAGACAGGAGCGCGAACTTAAAGAGCAAAAAGAGAAACAGGAGCGCGAACTTAAAGAACAGAAAGAGAAAGATGAGCGTGAACGAAAAGAACAGAAAGAAAAAGAAGAGCGCGAACACGCTTTGGAAATGAAGCGTCTCGAGTTAGAGATGGAACGCGCTCGTAATGGAAGTCAGGCACACGGTGCAGGAGAACGAGTATTGTTCAAAATGACTGACCTGATGCGGCCGTTTAAGCTTGGAGAGGACATTGGTTTGTTCCTGGTTAACTTTGAGCGAACGTGCGAGAAGCAGGGGTTCTCTCGGGAAACGTGGCCACAGCGCTTGCTCACTTTGCTACCCGGCGAGGCGGCCGACGTAGTCGCTCGCTTGGAGAGAGAGGAGGCAGAGGATTTCGACAAAGTGAAATCGAGTCTGCTAAAAAAGTACCGGCTGTCAGCGGAGGCGTTCCGTCGGAAGTTTCGGGAAAATGAGAAAGGCAAAAGTGAGTCATATACAGAGTTTGCCTACAGGCTTATGTCAAACATGCAGGAGTGGCTCAAAGAAGAGAAAGCGTTTGGTGACCACGAGAAAGTTCTGCAGTGTTTCGGGCTAGAACAGTTTTATAGTCGGTTACCTGAGAACGTGCGGTACTGGGTCTTGGATAGGCCAGACGTTAGTACGGTGGCTAGAGCCGCTGAGTTAGCCGAGGAGTTTGTGACGCGTCGGGCTCGCGGAGCTAAGGACGGTCAAAAGGGTGAATTTGGCTCCAAGTTTGAGAGGCCGAAGTTCACACCCATGAGAGCAAAGGGGGATACACGTAGTGCGGATGCGAGTGAAAGCAGTCCGACCGAACGTAAGGAGACGGCGGCAACCGAAGCCGAACGCAGAAAGCGGTTCGAGACGAGGCAAGCGCGCGTTTGTTATACGTGCCAGAAGCCGGGTCACTTTTCGGCGCAGTGTCCAGAAACAAAAACACAAGTCGTGTTTTTGTCTATATGCAGCACTGACGAGAACATGAAGCTTCTCGAGCCTTACATGCGAGACCTCCTCGTGAACGGGAAAGAGTGCCGAGTGCTTCGCGATTCCGCAGCTACAATGGATGTAGTTCACCCCTCTTACGTAGAACCCGATATGTTCACGGGCGAGTGCGCATGGATCAAGCAAGCAGTGGAAGCTCATAGCGTGTGTCTGCCGGTAGCAAAAGTGCTTATTGAAGGACCTTTCGGAGCACTTGAGACGGAGGCCGCAGTGTCATCTATGCTGCCCCCCCAGTACCCGTACCTATTTTCGAACAGGTCCGATCACCTCCTGCGCGAGAAGGGGCTTTTGTTTGGTGAGGCTAGCGTTCAGGCCTTAACCAGATCGAAGGTTCGGGAGCTCGCTGCAAAGGCGGTAGTTGCGGGGCCAACGTTGTTGAACGATGAAAAAGGGTCAGAGGCGCAGCAAGCTGGTATTCAGAGCACGCCCGAACGGGATAAAATTGAGCCTGTAGCGTTAAAGGCACCAGATACTGGAGAGGAAATTCCCGACACGGGAAAGTTAGAAGAGCTGTCTCCAGATTTGCTCATCGCGCCTACGTCAGACGGACTTAACAGGTTGCTAAAAGTCAGCCGGTCGGCTTTGATAGCCGAGCAAAAGAAGGATGGCAGCCTAGAAAACATACGCTGCATTATCAAGGAAGGTATCGCCAAGAAAAATGCTCGCTTTGTGGAAAGAGGTGGGGTCCTGTACCGGAAGTATCTAGACCGCAGGGGAGTGGAGTTCGATCAGCTGATCGTGCCTCAATGCTATCGTCAGGATCTGTTGCGCTTGTCGCATGGGGGTTCGTGGTCCGGACACCTAGGAGTTAAGAAAACTAAGGACCGTCTCTTGCAGGAGTACTATTGGCCAGGGTGTTTTCGGGACGCAGACCACTTTGTGAAGACATGCGACACCTGTCAGCGGGTGGGCAAGCCAGGGGACAAATCGAGGGCGCCGTTGAAGTTGGTACCTATCATTACGGAGCCTTTTAGACGGCTCGTTATTGATACAGTGGGACCTCTGCCGGTAACAGCCACGGGGTACCGACACATTTTGACTGTGATCTGCCCAGCGACAAAGTTCCCTGAAGCAGTGCCGCTTAAAGAACTCAGCTCAGTTGAGATAGTCAATGCACTACTGTCCATATTTGCGCGAGTTGGTTTTCCTGCAGAAATCCAGTCAGATCAGGGCACAGTGTTTACTAGCGCTTTGACGACAGCCTTTCTCGAAAGGTGCGGGGTAAGGCTGTTACACAGCTCAGTGCACCACCCCCAGTCGAATTCCGTTGAGAAGCTCCACTCCGTCATGAAGCGCGTGTTGAGAGCATTGTGTTTTGAACATCAAACTGACTGGGAGCTGTGTCTGCCTGGAGTGATGTTTGCATTAAGGACCGCGCCGCATGCGGCTACGGGGTTCTCGCCAGCTGAGCTGGTGTACGGTCGCTCGCTGCGATCTCCGCTTCGCATGCTTCGAGAATCATGGGAAGGCAGGGGCGACGACCCAGTCGTGGTAGAGTACGTGCTTAAGCTCCTCGAACGCTTAAGAAGGGCACAGGAGTTGTCAGGTGAAGCAATGGCAGAGGCCCAGCAGAGGGCCAAGGTTTATTATGATCGGACAGCCAGGGCCCGTCGTTTTGAGGTGGGCGATGAGGTCATGATATTGCGCACATCGCTAAAGAACAAACTCGACGTGCAGTGGGAGGGCCCAGCACGGATTGTTCAAAAACTGTCGGACGTTAACTACGTGGTGAGTCTGCCAGGAAAGCGGAAAGCACAGCAAGTTTACCACTGTAATCTGCTCAAACCCTATAAACAACGGGAAGCAGTGGTGTGCATGATGGTAAACGTGCCCGAAGAGCTTCCGGTCGAGCTTCCGGGACTAGGCTCAGTGACAAACAGGAAAGACGCCGATCAAGTCATTAGTGACTTAATAAGTAAAGCATCGCTGTCGCCCGAGCAGAAAACAGAACTACACCAGCTCTTACAAGAGTTTCAAGGTCTGTTCTCTGAGAGGCCTGGTAGGACTTCTGTCCTTACTCATGACATAGAACTTACCTCCCCAGAGCCAGTACGATCCAAGGCGTACCGGGTGTCACCCCGCCAGAGCGATATTATGGAGGCTGAGGTAAAGAAAATGCTACAGCTCGGTGTTATTGAAGCGGGTGAGAGTGATTATATACCTCCCCTTTGATTTTAGTTGAGGTACCGGGCAAGGAACCTCGTCCTTGCGTCGACTACCGCAGGCTTAATTCCATCACTAAGGATCAAATTTATCCGATCCCTAACATCGAGGAGCGCCTTGAGAGAGTGAGTAGCGCTCAGTTTATTTCCACCCTAGATCTTGTCAGGGGTTATTGGCAGGTTCCACTTACAGAAGAGGCTAGTAGGTATGCGGCGTTCATTTCACCAATGGGGACATTCCGTCCTAAAGTTTTGAGTTTTGGTTTGAAGAACGCGCCATACTGCTTTTCAAGCCTCATGGATAAAGTGTTGCGGGGACAGCAAGAATTCGCTTTACCGTATCTAGACGACGTAGCGATATTCTCCGCATCCTGGCCTGAGCATATGGCGCACTTGCGGGCAGTGCTAACCCGCCTGCGCGATGCGGGCTTGACAGTCAAGGCTCCCAAGTGCCAGTTAGCACAGGCCGAGGTTGTCTACCTCGGACACGTGATTGGTCGGGGTCGACGCCGCCCCTCTGAAATAAAGGTGGCCGCTGTGCGAGACTTCCCGCAACCGCGCACGAAGACCGATATTCGGTCGTTCTTAGGTGTCGCCGGCTACTATCAGAGGTACATCCCCAGGTACTCTGATATCGCGGCTCCCTTGACGGATGCTCTAAGAAAGACAGAGCCGCAAACAGTCGTCTGGGATGAGACGAAGGAAAGAGCTTTTAGCGCCCTAAAGAGCGCCCTAACAAGCCAACCTGTGCTACGATCGCCCGACTACACAAAAGGGTTCGTTGTTCAGTGTGATGCTAGTGAGCGAGGCATGGGCGTTGTACTGTGCCAACGGGAAAATGGAGAAGTAGAACACCCCGTCCTGTATGCTAGTCGTAAGCTGACCAGTCGTGAGCAGGCGTATAGCGCCACCGAGAAAGAGTGTGCGTGTATCGTGTGGGCCGTTCAGAAATTGTCATGTTACCTAGCGGGCTCGAGGTTTATCATTGAAACGGATCACTGCCCTCTCCAATGGCTGCAGACCATCTCTCCCAAAAATGGCCGCCTCCTGCGCTGGAGCCTCGCTTTGCAACAATATTCCTTTGAGGTGCGTTACAAAAAGGGGAGTCTCAACGGTAACGCCGATGGCTTAAGTCGAAGCCCCTAACGTGGGAATCAGCCTCAAAATTGTTTGTTACTGATGTTTTTCTTCCTGAGGCAGGATTTTTAACTTATTGCTTTTGTGTAGTGTTTCAAAGTGATGATGTGCTTTTTAGTGCAATTTTTCCGATTTGTGGACGCGTTCTGAGTGCTGCTAAACTACTGTAAGGAACTAGGCAGCAGTATAAAAGGGGGAAGAGCCTGGCAGGGCTTAGTGAGGGTTGTGCCGTGCTTGCTGACTGAGCGGTTGACTTTTGGCGTGGTTCTAACGCTTGCCGGAAACGAGAACAAAAATGTCAACTCTCCCGAAGTCACTTTGCAGTGTCCTGTGTGCACCTGAACGTGAACGAGGCCTTCTCTGTGCGCTGCGCTCAAGAAACGCCCAAGGACGCCCAACTTCGGTTATGAGCATCATCGAGCGACATCCCTCCGGACAGCGGATGCAGTCCCCTGACCATCGGGATCTCCTTCCCCCGGCGGGGCGGTCTGTTACGTTTCGCCTACAACGCGCGGTAATGCCGGCGCGGATGCAACGGACGCCGGGGCTTTGTTCAAAACGGCGGACATTTTGGCCTGTTCGACGCCGCCGCAACGCCTACCCGCCAAGCGTGTCCAGGCGTGTTTCAGTGCCACGTGTCTTCGTTTGTGCGTGTGTGTGTGTGTGCCCTCGCTTGTCAAAGCGCGGCAGCCGGGGAGCGGAGTTCCCCGAATGAGGAGCCTGGACGTCTCTCGGCTCAACTGTTCGCGCCGTCGTGTGGGTGAGGGTTGGCGATGCGTCACTACACTCGGTTCAGCAGGTCTCTCGGCCCGACAGTTCGCGCCGTCGTGGGCTCATGCTCCACCGTCCCGTGACCTTCATCCCGTGACCTTCCCTCCTTCCCTTTTGGACCGCGACGCCGAGAGTATAAGAGCAGCTGCCCCCGGACGCCAGGAGGGAGGCTCCGATTTGTACTGTTGAGTTACGTGCTCTCCCGTCTCTCCACTTCGGTCAACCTGACCGGCCGCTCTTTTGCTATGTTAGAATAAACAAGTTGTTCTGTTACCAGTCTTCTCATGCTTTGCCGGGACCTTCGGATGCTTCCAGTGCCCCAGGCCGCCAGGCCAACGCTACCCTTGGGGCTTGCGACCCATTGGCAATAACGGGCGTCAGCACCGAGACCCCAACAACTCGGGCCAGCGGTACGATTCCAACAATACTGTCTGTTCTCTCGCTGCCTGCGCCGCTGCTGAGAAGTGCGTGATAGCATCATAGCTCAGTTAACAAGCGACAACAAGAGAAAGAGGGGAGGGATTTTTATCAGAGTTTAAAAGGTTAGCACAGTCAAATGCACTGCGTGCTAGTTTGATGATTAGGACGAAAAATGAAAAGGCAAAAAGAAAACAATAAAAATAAACACGATGCGAAATAAAGACATAGACAACGCCGAAATTAAAATATCAACGTCCGACGCACTCATTCATAAAAGCAGATGTACTTCGAAACAAACGAGAGATAATACGTAACCTGAGAGAACTTCATATGAATAAACTTCAACTTCAACTTCAACTCTTCCAGGCTTGATTAAGGCTTGTGTGACGCGAGATTGACGATTTTTCCCCTTTCATGAAAATGCTGTGTTCGCGGCTGTTAAATTAAATTGAACAAAGTGCAGAGGTGAGAGGGTGGCTACTAAGTGTTCTCATGTGCTACCCCCTCCCTGCCTCTCTCCCTCTTCCTCTCCTTGGCCTCTCGGGTCTATTCCCGGAATGTCGCAGTCCCAAATCATGGCAGACGCGTCTTCACAAGTAATTACACCTCGGCCAACAGTTCTACACAATATTTTAATATCCGTGGCCGCCTCGTCACACACACTCCTCCTAGGGAGTTACATTACAGTGTACACAGTAAAGTGGCTGACCCTTCCTTTTCTTTTTCGTCGGAAAGCGTTCCCTAATCACTACGCTCTCAGGCTCACACAACCGCGTCGCCAACAAGGCGAAATCCTGAGCACCGCGGGAGCCAGGTATTTCTGAGCGTCGTGTTATCTCCGCCACACCGCGGGACGCCCCACTATAGAGCGATGTCGCGGGGTTGTGAGCACCAGCAATTACAACCGTGCGCCCAGCCAGTGTGTACCGACCGACTGGCCATGGCAGTGTCCCCCATCACCCTCCTCTCCGTGACTTCCTCCTTCTCCAATGTCCTCCCAGTGGCCGGCCAGGGCTCGTGGAAGCCCCATCGATCCAGGAGGCGAACAAACACCTCTGCACCACCCCCCTTTCGCCCTCCCTTGCGTCGTCGTACCGCTCGGCCGCAGGGACACGCGGCATCATGGCGCGCCGCAGAAGCGGCCACGCGCCTGCAGCGCCGTCGCAATATCCCGCTGCTCAAAGATGGCCGCCTTCGATCGTACATGGCGTCCATCGCGGCGGGAGGGGGATGCTGCGCGGCCATCACCAGGTGCGCAAGCAGGTCCCGTTTCGAGCGTGCGGGACGCGTGCGCGTTCACTTTGGCGCCGGCGACAGGACCGTAAAGACCAAACGCCGATACAAAGCAGACGATAAGAGGTTCGCTCAGCTGCCGTCTGCAGATGGTACAGCCGCCTGTTGGTCTGTCCAGATGGACAGTCCAGGAGCAGCTTAAAGGCAGTGAACGCGACCATAACTTCATGGACTGTTGATCCTTTTATGTTTCCATATGGCTCACTGAAGACATCTCTCCACCACCAGGCCTCCCCCCCACCCCTCAACCCCTTCCCTGGTTTCCTACCAACACCCTCAGAATCTGGGGGAATAAAAACAAAGACCAAGTTAACGGCTTCGTTAGCTACTGCTTCTTTATCCGAGACAATTTTCGATACGAACTCAAGAAGCCGACTAAGACGTGCGAACGCTTTCATGAACAGGGCGGAAGTAAATAACAGAATAAATTCGTTGTAATCATGAAATTCTTCATTAAGAACGCCGCAACATTTTCCGAGACCACGCTGGCGCTTCTTCGCTGCAAGTCAGGACAAGGCTTTAAAGGCACATTACCGGGTGAAACGGAGGCTGCATTTGCTGGTTCTCGCTCGTACATATAAAGATACCGGCCTTCGCGACGCGCGAGCCATCCTAAGCGTCCCATAATCGATCGGCCTTCATCCAGGACGCTAGATAAATTTCATCAGCCCTAAACCTGAACTCGCAGTGGCCAATTACGGGGTCGTTTATCGCGACGTATTGTTCGATACATCCGAAAAAAAATAAAGGCACGTAGAACCACTACGCAACGGCTCGGTTTCGCTAATCCATGCTGTGACGTAACGCTTTGTTCTCAGCCTCGTAACGTTTAGGCCTCGGAAGCAGAGTCACGAACTATCATCCTCTCGAACTTCATATCACCGAAAGGGATATTACCGGCGACGTACGACTTAGGGGTTCGCGCAAGCATAACTCACCTTGCAGTGGGAGGGCAGTCTGTTTAGTCCTAGCAGTCAGACGACGGGAATCCGACAGCCACGGCCGCAGACAGCCACATTGCGGCGACAAGAAAATGGTAGCAGCAGGTGCACATGCCGTCTTCGAATTACGCCTTCTCGGGCACGCGCACCTTAACTTCACCGGGGAAACCACAACGAGGAAGTCCACAGCCGCCGTATATACAGCAGCAACTGTAGACGCGAAACTCCAACAGGCAAGGCAAGCCCCGCGAAAGTTTCAGACGAAACGACCTTCCTTCTTTTCTTTTTTGGCGTCCGCGACAGGATGGCACAAATCACGGCAATGGTGTTCCCTTCTCGCAGCGTAAGCCTAATTCGTATACGCGGCACCGACGACTGCACTAAAAGCGAAATTCTGTTTAGACTCTCTCAAAGTTTGATAGACCGACGGACTGCAAATGAATGGCTAGAGGTAGGAAGGAGCAGAGGCGACGTGGCGGCGACATCGGCCGTCCCATCGAACAGAGCTGAGCGCTGCCGACGTCAGCAATCCAGAGTTCTTTTTTTTTCACCGGTCAGGAATGCAGCAGGAGGTTTCCACGAAAGGATGGAAAGGAAGAGAGCCAGGAAAAAAACAAAGGCTTCAAAAGAACATCGCCAGAGGGCAGCAACATCCCCCTTTTTTCGCGGGAGCGTTCCCGAAAGAGGGAGAACGTGGGCAAGCAGGAAAGATAAAAAAAAAGAGAGAAAGAGGTAAAAGTGCGTCGCTGCCAATAGCGCCACCCAGCCAATAGCAGCGCGCACCCCGATCAAGACTTCTGCCATTGGCTGGCCGGAACGGCGAGATTAATCGAGCGGGGCGGGGCTTGGAGCAGCGTGCGGAGAGGCTCAGAAGGGGGAGGAGAAGGGGGAGAATGGCGGCGGCAGCGACAGAACGATGCGGATGCATTGTCGACTGGTCAAGAGCGTCATCCTTGCGTTCTCCGGGGCGTACTTTTCTTTTTTAACGCTCGCCTCTCTAATCTGGACAGCAGGGAAAGCGGCAATTAGCTACGCGGGTTTGTGCTTCGTACGGCGCGTGTGATCACAGCTAAAGGTCATTGTTATAAGAGACGGGCGCCCCGCGGATGCCAGGTGACGGGCAAGCGCTCCACGCATCAGCGAACCCGCGTGCGCATGCGCTGAACGTGAACGAGAGGAAAGGGGGGGGGGGGGGGGTTATCCGTGCGCCAGTGACTCCGTCGATCCAGGAAGTTGCGGCAGTGCGTGACGTTTCTGGGAATTACTCGGTTGCGCCCCGAATTCCTCACGGCGAAATCTTTGAAGTTGTGGAGGGCGGCCCGACGGACAACGGTATACGCGGGCACAGGAGACCGATTGCTCGGTCTAATAGAACTGCTACTATACAGTTCGATATAACACTGTAATGACGCGCTAAAGTGTCGATTTAGCTAATCAGCGTAATTTCGTGCCATGGTTAAGGAACGAGTACATTTACCTATACCATGGACACGGCAGACCGGGATCGTGAGAAGGAAATGTACAGGAAAACGGAAAACGGGGTTTGAGCTGCATTTGGTGCGCACTGTTTAACTGATGGGATAGAAAGACGGCATACTTCGGGAGCAGGTGCGAATAACAGGAATTTCTAATTCAAATTTATTATCGGGATATCTATTCAATCAGAACCTGCTGGCCACTTAGAGCGTGCGCATGGCGCTTGTCCGTTGCCAAGGCACTTGGTGCACCAAAGTTCACGGTTCAGCTTGCACCAATGCAGATGTGCTTTGCCATACACTACATATTATTATACGAGTACAGCACCATAAGCGTAACAGTAATGCCATACTGTTCCTGGCGGAAACGTTACACCATAAACTCCGTGTCGATAATAAGCTACAACGCTGCGCGTTATACATCATGCAAACTTTTTTACGGCACCATGTACATAATAATACCATCTTGTTCTTCAACGCCCCTTCGAGTGAAGAAATAATGCGTCAGAAGTGCAGTAAATGCAGAAGCAAGATGTAATTACTGAACATTCTACAGATCCCACACACTGTGGGATTCGATGCTATGCGAAGTATTTTGCAGGTAACCTGCACCATTCAGCATTGGTTGTGGTTCGTAAGACCGTTACGAGATGAACCGAAAGCGTTTGTGTGAAGTGGGCAACTGCGTGCTTGACGCCATAGCACGTGACGGCATCGAGACGGTAATGATGTGACGACCGTTTTTATTTTTTTATTTTACTGCGGTGAAAAAAAAATTGTGACAATCCGTTCCGTTAGGATCTGGGCCGCTTGCGAAGGCGGTGTGCTGACACACAGCGTTCTACGTAGCGGTAGCTGCTGGGTAGAAAGGATTGGAAAATGCGCGCGGATCCCAAAGACTGTGCAGTCCAGCACGTCTCGAAAGACAGCGTAGTCTAGAACGACCACCTGGCTACCCCACTGCCTTGGCTAGCTACCACGCGCAGTGGGGTAGCCAGCTGGTGGCACACCGTTCGCGTGCCCCTTCCGAAAAGTCTGTATAGGGCAGGCCCTATATAGATAGGGCCTGCCCCGCTATCCTCCTTGTCCCCTCGCGCCTCGCCCACTTCCACCCTCTCCCCGAAAAAAAAAAAATTCCGCCTACGCCAATGGCCGCGTGCGAAGACCGGGAGAAACTGGAATGCTATCGCTTATGCAAGTTCCTTGTTGCTGTGCCACGTGATGCGCGCGAAAAACAACGGTAAGGTTGACTGTTGTTCGCGCGTCTCAATTCCTGCGTCTATTAACCTCGGCGAAAACGCGCGGGAGCTGCTCGACTTGACGAACCCGCCATTCGTCTCAAAGAGCCAGAGGGAATTGGTGCGCCAACTGGCTGCGCGATATTGTGCCCTAATGACACCAGGAGAGGTTGATATTAGGCCACAATCGCATGCGAACGAAGCCCCGCAACGCAGAAGCAATCGTTCCCTCGGGGCTACATTTCATTGCCACGTGGCCGCGCACACAAAACACATTTATGATGAAGTTGACTTTCGGCTGAGCTGATATATGCCCGTCTTGGTGAAGTACTTGTCCTCACCGCTATTCTGAAGCACCGTGCGCATTTTAATCAAACCATTCTCACTGGAACTGTGAACAGCGATGGTGCCTCATCTGCGTGGGTGTGAATGTCATTGTGCCCCGCCATTCTGAACTATGCACATCGGGCGATTGTTTTATTGTGTTTCTACGTGCCCGGTATCTGGGGGTGTCATATAGATTGCTAAACAGGGGTTGTTACCTTTACATGTTATGGTAATAAAAACAATATGAAAGAGGAAAAGATTGTCACATTATGGTCTTCTCGCAGGGCTGTTGTGCTGAGAGACCGAAGTTAGGGTACAGTGCTAGGTATTTTATTTTATTGAAACTCGACCGAAAGCTGGGTAGAGCAGGAACTTACCTCTACCAAGAAAGTGCTTGCAATAAGACAGAGAATGCTTCGCAATTACCAAAACGCTGAGGGTGCTGCTTCATCCGGAAGTACAAGCGTAGAATGTTCAGTCACTCACTGAAATCTGTCGACTTCCGAAACTACGCTACTGCACTTATCGCTTTCTAGGCTCACGACGCGTGTGGCAATGGTACTTTCGTCACCGAGAATGATCTTGAAACCAGGTCATACAATGTAGTGCGGGATAGAGGAGGGGGGGGGGGGGGGGAGGGGGGTAAGACGCAGCTCGTCACACTTGTGACAGATGCAGAGGAGGTGTTGGATAGACTCCTCAGACACGCAAACGTCGAACGTAGGTGAGTACGTCATCAGAAGCGCGAATGAGGGCCAGGTTGCCTCTTAATTGTCGCACTGGTGTGAAACTTCTAAAATCCGGAGCAAATATTCGCAACCGGATGAGGCGTGTGTCTGCTGCAACAAAAATCCAGAGACAATGCAGTCCACCCTAATGGAATACGAATACGAATACCCAGCGAGACCCGTAGGTAACGCACACGTTCCAGAAACGCTGGGATTTAAAGTGGATAGGAGCATCAACCGCTCAGCAGTCGAGATAAGCAGGAGACGTTTAGAGTATTGGTGGAAAAAAAGAAAGCAGGGAAAATATTAATACGACCGGATCCGTTACAGGCATGGGTAGTGGCATGGGTAGGTAAGTATAGAAATCTGGAGGAACAGAAAAAAAAAATTAAGGCGATGCAGGCAATACGCTAGACTGAAACGCATGTATAGCCTGCCTGATTAGTTCAAGCAGGCTAGGTGACTACTTGTTACCACTCTGTTTGAACGTCATCGATATCATCTCGACGGAACAGCAGTGCTTGCAGCGACACCTTGCGACTTGGTGATCATCAAACAGTCCACTCCGAAAAGAAAAATGCGTAAAACCACCTTCTTAACGTTATTTCGCTGTCGATGCGCTTGTGCCTGGAGATAAGTTGGAGCCACTTCGTCGGCTACAATCACGGCGGTGTCTGCTGTAAAAGATTGCGGGCTTTTTGGTCAAACGCAGCTCCATGCGATGCCCCCGTCACAGCGGCTTCCCACGTCCGCGTATTTCCGGCACACGTCGATCGGTAGCACCGCTCTGTTTTGTTGAAGCTTTCTGATGAGTACTGATTAACGCTGAGACGCTCCCACTCGGTGGCAAAGCGCAATGCAGTCACCAACTTGAAACGCGTGAAGACGGGAACGACAACAAATACATCAAGAACATAATCATTCTTTCTCGAAACTCGTGACACGGGAACGTTTCTCTGTGCCGTGGACTTTAGACACTACATCCCACGTATGTGGGACCTCTCATAGCCACGTTTTGCGAGATGTTTCTTTTGTTTCTTTTCTTTTGGAAGTTTCTTTATTCAACAGCTTCGTGGCCCGTGCTTCTTTCTTCTTCGGTAAAGTGCAGTACTCATGCTGCTAGTCAAGGCATTAATAACGGCTGCTTTATTAATTTACAAACGAGTTATTAAGCACTCCGATCAATGGTTCGATTTACAGGTTCACAAACACTTGGACAATCGATCAGTGGTCATGCGCTGCTTCTTTTTGTCCTATTAAGGCAGGCATCAAATCACGCCTGTTCATTAAATGAACGAAGTAGCGACGATTGTGTTTAATTACGGATGAGAGGAGTAACAGAGTAAGCGATGCACCTGATGCCCTTGCCGTTCTCGCATTCGCCGGCTCATATGCCGAACGATCGATGTATTGATTGACTGGAGATTCTGAAAAGGCGGGCTCTTTGTCGTCTGCTACGACGAATTCCGGCGCCACAGCAGAGATCGATAATAGCTGGACGAGCGCAAGAGAGAGACAGACATTCACAGTCGAGCCGAGTACGGAGAACTCGATCACCGGGCTGCTGACGAATCGATTAACGCGAGCCTGTGACGTAACAACCACGCTGGGGGAGAGCGACCGTCAAGGGGGTCACGTGCTAACGCTATAGGAGATAGAGATACTGAACTTTATTGAGAACAAACGAAGCTGTTTGGTCGCCTTCCTTGTGGGTGGCCTCCTCAGTCTAGGAAGCCACGTGACCTGGCCGCCTCCCTTGCCCTATTCGCCAGGTGGCGCTGGTCAGCAGAGTTGAGGCTGGTGAGCGGGTCTCCCACTTCTCCGAGGCGGAGACAGTTGGCGTCCGCTCTTGAAAAAGGAATTGAAAGTGTCATCCGAAAATTGACAGCAAAGCACTGGGACAATCCGGATAATCGCCACAGACGACTCCAGAGATTGGACCCTGCCATGAATTTTAGGCTACCACCGAAAATTCAACGAAACTGTGCCAGTCTTCTGCACAGACTAAGGCTGGGGGTAGCGTTTACGCGCGGATACGTGCACCTCATGCGACGCACCGAGTCTCCACACTGTGAGGTGTGCAATGTGACTGAGACTATAGGTCATGTGCTTTGTGACTGCCCTAAGTACGTGGAAGAGCGTGAAAGGTTCGACAACGACCTTACGCGTCTCGACAGCGCACCGTTGTCGGAGGACGTTCTTTTAGGCCCTTGGCCAGATTCTCAATCGAGTTTCAAGGCCATTCAGGCATTACTGAACTTTTTAAAAACTACGGGCCTGGATTGCAGACTTTGAGCATGCCAAATTGCTTGCGATATGTTCTACATCTTCCTTCTATCGTCATCGTCACCCATCATGCACCTCTTCCCTCTTTCTTTCCCTCTACCCCTTCCCCCAATGCCGAGTAGCTGGCTAGAGGAATATATACCTCAGGCCGACCTCTCAGCATTTCGTATCATTAAACTTCTCTCTCTCTCTCTCCGATGCGGGATGAGGGATAACACGTTGGTCTCTCGGCCGCATTTCCATGCCATGTGGTACAGGTTGTTGGAGTGTGGCAGAATTGGCAGTCGTATTCGTAAAGTGTGGGGCAAATGGGATGGTATATCGTGCCGTGTGTGAAAGTGTTGGGTTGTGTAGTTGTCTGTAAACTACAGAGTCCTCTATCGAGAGCTTGGGGCGTGGCGGGGTATACGTTCTTCTCCTCAGTATGTCGTGCGTGACTGCGTCCATGCAACTGCGCGGTACCGGTTTCTCCGGAGCGACCGTTACTCCGTCTCTTAGCGAGGCTGCCCGGAGAGTACACGTTCTCGGGCTGCAGCGCGGGCTCCTTCGTTGCCTGCTGGGGTCGAGTGTCGCGCGCTGCCGTGACGATGTGCAGTACGGGCATGGGACTGGTGCGTTCGAGGATGCGGCTTAAGGCGGCTGTTGATGTTCTGCCTGTCGTGTAACTGGCTGTTTGCGAGTCTGTCAGGATCGTGACCCAGTCTGTTAGTTCAGCCGGGGCGACTGCGAGGACTATTGCTACCTCTTCCACATTGTCTGTGTCTACTGCATGTACCGTGGAAGCTGCAAGTACTTCATTTAGATTGGTAACTGCACTAAGGGAGTATACCTGCCTGCCTCTGTACTTGGCTGCGTCGGTGACGTGGACGTTTGCTCTTTCCCGCAGAAGCGCTGCAGTGAGAGTACTCTTGCCTCTCTTCTTGTTGCGCGGGGTTCCGGTTGCATGTTTCCTGGGATAGGAAAAACTGAAATTTGGTTTCCGATTTGCAGTGACATATTCGCTGCTTACGGTTCGGTTCGCCTTTTACGCCGTACCCCGGGTGGCGTAAGGTGGCCCGGCCCGTTGTCGTGAGATTCAGGCGTTCTCATTGGCTGGTACGTTGTACTATGGCGAGTTCTCCCACGTGTTCGGTACGCCCTATTGGAGGAGTTCCTCTGTAGACGTGGTGGGGGAAAGACTCGAAGCAAACTTGTGTACCTTGCCTAAGCGAATGTTCAGCTTCTCTCTTTTGATGTTCTTTAAGCCGAGGAAAGACGTCTACGTGAGGTGGCTGACGGCTAGTGCGCGCGTGCGCTAGGTGGAGCGTGTCTTGCCGTTAAGGACTTGTCTTCGGTTGGCCGCTCTCTTCGCCAAATGCATGACTCACGTGATATTCTCTTCAAGCTTCTAGATTTTTGATAGGCCGGCTTCATCTCTCCCAGAAGTAGCTCGAGGACGCGGAGCGTGGACGCGTTTTTGATCGTTAATCCGCTCAGCGTGAATTCGGGATCGGGCGTTGCTTGAGGCGGGCTTCCTAGTGTTGGGTGGCTCAAGACGAGAAGTTCCGGTGCCTCCGGAGAGCAGGATGTCCGTGTTGAGCCGCAGTCTTGGTTTCTCGACCATCCTAATGATTTGTGTCGTCCAGCCTTTCATTTACCCGACGCACATCTAACGCACATCGTGTGATCCATGTGGAGCGAAGCTATTAATTAAATGATCTAGAAGATGACTGTTCAGGTTCAAGTTAAGTTTATCCACATCCCAACGATGCGGGAAGGGACGAGCTAAAAGTGAACAATCTTCACTTGAAAGCGCCCCGCGCCTTCCTGGTTTATGGCTTACAGCATGAGCAATTTACGTTCGATTTGAACACAATACACAGTGAAGACACAATCCAACAAAATAAATGTGACAAGTACTCAACATATTGAATACCGAATACTGCTCTCGAGTATACTGCGCATGCTACATTTTGCGTCAGTGGATAGTATATACGGCGAAATGGAGCACGCTTGATATTTTTTACTTCATTTTCCTAAAACTGCACATTGTGATACTTTGTTAAAATAACACATGTCCAGAAAAACATTTAACATTTTCAGGAATAATTAAGCACTTTTTTATAATTGGAGGTTAAGTAATACTCGTAAATATTGCTGATAGGCATAATTTTAAGTTATTTGAACTCCTCCGTATGGGAATATTAGTCAGCGTTAGAAAAAAAAAAAACATTATGTCAATCCGACGCACATTTTCGAATCTACATGAACTGAAGGTTTCGTGAAGCGGTGAATGAAATGCTATAAAATTTCCCATTTCATTCCTATGTCTCTGGCATAAAGGAAACAATAAAGGAGCATTGTGACAACTATCATATTGCCCCATATTTCTTCGTTTCTCTTCACTAATTTTAAATGTACCACCCCGCTGCTTTGCCAATCCACCGTTGGGGACATGTACCATAGTATGAAAATCATCATCGTCATCAACAGGCGACGACTTTCTCAAAGAGGTAGTTGGGGCTGGCACGATAAAAATAGGGGTATCGACTCCACACAATCCGGACAATGCTGTAGTCCCCCCCCCCCATTACTCTATATTGCCGCCCCCTCTTCAAACACCGAACGCCTTTTTTTCATGAGAACACGGCATGCAGACATTCTTAAAGTCCCTAGATTTTATTATCTAGGTACTTTATCTCTATCTAGGGACTTTAGGTGCTCGTGGTCCCCGTCGATCCGCCTGCGTCACGCAGCTGCACCCGTTGCCGCTCGCGGCAGTCGAGTTCTATAGGCGCCCAGATGTCCCCGTTACCCCTCGCCGTGTTTGATCGCCTCGCTGGCGGCGTTTGCCTGTGATCGTACTTGTACCAGTGTGCCCTATACTGTGTGTCCTGCCACTGCTCGTAATAACGCCTCCAGGTTAGCTCTAACAATGCTCTAGTCACGCGGACGCATCAATGGTAGCGTCTAATTCAGTGTTTCTTTTTTTAATGCGAAAGCATTATGTGCACCATTACGCAAAACCCCGTCGTCGTCGGTGGCGGCGTGACCGAGCGATGGAGCCAAACAATGGACACACACACACACACACACACACACACACACACACACACACACACACACACACACACACACACACACACACACACACACACACACACTCACACACACACACACACACACACACACACGCGCGCGCGCGCGCGCACACACACATAAACACGCTGATCTGTCTCGGCAACCAGCGCTCCCACCGATGAAGCGGACGGCGGGGGCAATCCGGCCATTGCGCAAGCCGTATTGCAAACGGGAGACGCGCGATCCTGAGCGGCCGTGCGTCAGTTCAGGGGAATATGTCGACACAACGGTAGCAATTCACAATGCTGGGCCAGAAAGTTCGTCTATTACTAAAATTCTGTAAATATGTGAAAGAGTTTGGTCAAAAGTTACTTGATGGTGATGGAGTTCTTTGTGAAAATATTTGTCTAGCTTAAAGGAACTCAAGTTTGTGAGAATATTTCTCAATACCATACCGAGCGACCCAGAGTACCTACGCAGGTTCCCAAAGGCTGCATTGCGATTAACGAAAGAAATATGCGGTGACGTTGTTCCAAACATTAGTTATGCCTGATGCTTGAAGCTTCCCTGTTTTTTGGTCGCGGATCAGTGCTCGGACCACTCGCCTAACGTCCTACATGGCTCAGCTCCTCGCGGCTAAACTTCTTTAGTAACCTGTGTGGGAACTATGCATGCCTCCATGGAAATCGATGCTAGCATGCAGTTCCTTGGTAAATATCTCGTTAGTTTTGGGCAAACATTCGAAGTTTCAAATACGAGTTAAATATTTCACACTAATTATTCATATTCGAAGAGCAACTACTCGGTATTTCCGGGAAAAATTATTGCACATTTCGCAAGAACTGGCTGGCTAGGCCTTGCTACTGTTTTCTAAATAAAGTATCGCTGAACTATCAGTAGTGAAACGACTAAAGCTTCCTAAGCACTGCAGAAACAAGACGGGTAATGCAAGCCTTGTTTTAAATTTTGCTGCGGAAGCCTACACGACAACTTGTGAATAATGCTTATATTATGTCATTTAGTGTTTTCGACAGTCTAGTCATGTAGCACTTATACATTTTACCCTACAGCCAGCGTTGTTTTCCTTGCAACGGACCATTTTCATGTGCCTAGGGCAGCATCGGCACAAGAATAGGCCACACGTCATACGTACTCCTGAGGAGCAGGCAGCTTTCGATGAGCAACGCCGTGAGCAGAACCGGAAGCGAGCTCTTCTACGCTGTGCCAGCAATTGTGCACCGAGGAGCCGGTAGCCTACCAAGCCGTCGTTTAATGAACTGTCGGGATTAAACCAGTGATAAACACCGGGGTCGCACATTTCAGCTGTTTCAGCGTTTTTTCTGTACGGAGTGCCTGGGGGGGAATTTTTTTAGTGGCTCCGGATCGTACGTTTTACCGGTTAGTGCGTTTCGTTTTTTTCGGTTTTTTTCCAAAACGTGTGAACGATGTTCTACTGTATATATCTACAGGCTGTAGTACCGGGTTGGTTGGTAGAACGTGGTTCATACTCCTGATAGACAGTGCAACAAAAAACAAAGAGGACAGAGAAGTGAACATAGCGCTGAACAGCTCTTTGTTCACTTGTCGGGATCCTGCTTTATTTCGTAGGATTACCCGGCGCCAACGTTCGTAAACAAAAAAATCCCCCAATACAGCTACGATTCTTTTTTTTTACCAGTTAACATGTGTTCTCAGAAAACGCAATCTTTCGGCACCAACGTTCAGCACGTATCCATACCGCGACCGTACGATTCGTTTTCCAGCCGCTATATTCCATGTGAACAAGAAATGGCGCGAGACGAGCGACCAAGAGCACTATGGGTGTCTGGGTACCACTGCAACATTTCAATAGCATACTCGCCCGCCCGTGTCACGTGGCCACAGCGACATGCCCCGTTTCCTCTTTCAGTACCAGCGAATCTCCATATGGCCTTGCGGGTCCTCACGTTGACACCAAACCCTGCTACGATAAGCATCTTCACCTTCACAGTGCGCTGGCCGAGTACCATTGGAAGCATACGGCACGCTTTTAAAAGGCGATAAGCCAAACGTTCCGCCGCTCCCTGCTTGATGCAGGCGGAGCGACGGGAGCGTCATGTTTAGCACTGGCGGCACCGTACTCTGACGACGTCTACCACCTCGATTTGCCGTTGCCGTCTGGGAACACTGTGCAATGCGAAAACGACAATGCGCGTCTCGGTCCGCTCGGGCTCTGTACCAGCCTTGGGCGCGTCGGCGTCTCGTGTTGCAACGATTCCCGCGACAATTCGCATTACAAAGATGCCGCAACAACCATTTGTTATACAAGGCATGACAACTATACAGCTTATAATCTGTCAAATTTTTATTAATTCCTTCTTGGTCCTTTCCTATACGTCAACAAAGGATGCTATCGCTGTGCGAGTCAAATCCCAAATATTTGAGTAGGGGCGTGATTGCCTTCCTTACTCTGATTCTCCCTTTGAATTATGGAGCAGTCCCTTATTTGGTGTGAAAGGGCAGAATTAAAATGGCTGTCGGGGCGCGCGCAATGAGAAAGGAATTTGCCGAGCCGCCTAATGTAGTGCAGTCGTCAGCTTACGCGTTCGTGCGAACTCCGTAGCGGGTATGGCCGAGCCCAAACTACTTCCATCAATCCGCCTGCAAGAAGTGGGTCGCCTCAACCGATCCGATTGTCCAGGCATAAGCGCAGTCGGCTCGGGCTGCATGGTCAGCTCGACGCTCGGCTCGACTTGATCGCGTCGAGTTCGCGTATACGTGAAGGTTACGTTCAACTCTTTAAGAAGCGACATTCGGGCTAGTCGGCACAGATTCGCCGCAGTGCGTAATGTCCGCCACCAGGACACGCGCAAACGGGGACCGACAACGGCGCGAGCGAGTTAGCGCCGTTGTCTGTCCCCTTGTGTTGCTTGGGGCACCCTTTTTAGTTCTTATCCTCTCAACGTTTCGCAGACACCGCTTACCTTGTCACAACATGCACCGGTAGCGCCAGACCCCATGCCTTTACTGCTGCTGACCTGGCAGCTCCGGCACTCCGCCATTCTCCGACGCATCGCCGAAGTCGGCGTCGTCCGTGGCTGTTCTCGACACATCCGTGCCACTCGCACGTCGACTGTACGGGCCGGGTCTCTTCCAGACTGCGCAGGGGCAACTGCTCTTCGCTGTTGCAGAGTCCAAACCTTTACCGCGTACGTGTGGTGCAATGCCACCTTCTCACCACTTTCGTCCAGCAGTTCTGGGTGTAGCACCTTGCACCGAGACCCTCGCTTCGAGTGTCCGACGCTGCCGGTCCTGCGATTGGGACGTAGTACGTTTACCCTTTGGACGTCCCTAGTTTCAGACGTGCCGGCGCTATCTTCGTTAATCCCGTCTTCGAGCACAGGTCACCGCGCTCTCGCCATGCGGATGATCCCGCTACGTTCGCGACCTTCCTTGGCTTCGGAGACGGCGTCTCAGCATGATTCCGCTTGAACCTGTGCATCCTCTGGTCGCGGTTGTTGTATCAAATTTCTGAGTACGACTCTTGCGCACCCTCGGACGTGGCTCTATAGCCGCGTGGTCTCGTCCACCGCGGCGTATGATTTAATGCTACTCGTTACGTCACATGCGCGCATTCACCTACGTCTCCATTCTTTCCTGCATTGAAGTCAAGCTTTTGATCTTCGTAAACGGTTTGTTCGTTCGTCCTTCTATCTTTTTTTTTTTCTTATCTTATGCGACATCGTCGTGACCTATCCGTCACGTGGCTGCCACATCACGTCTTCCCAGCTATCTCTACTGCCCCATCGGGGCTATCTATGTTTCCACTTCTGCCTTTGTTCCGTCGCCCGTTCCTGTGGAAAAAAAAGAACACACAAAGCATTGTCTACGAACGAATGGATAATTCGCACCGTCGGCCTCATAGAGACAGCAATGATGAGTTAGCATTATAGGCACATTTCACCCACTTCGTAGGTATCCTTGGACGAAAAATTGGCGATGTATGCATCTTTTTTGAGGGGATTGGCGACTTCAGTGCGATTAGCCATCAATCGTGTGATTCATGCGTATAATTGTTAAGTAGTGTATGATGGATGTTAAAAGCGACATATACCTGGTGACCGCAGTTCGCGTCAAAGCTGTTAATTGAAAAGTAAAAATAAAGATGCAATAACAGGTAGTATACTTTCGCCTGAAGGGCTATGCATTGACAACAAGTGATAGCAAGGTTACGCGTTGGGCTTACTGCTCGAGTTGAGGCCTTTAGTATGCGACTCAGCCACAGGTGTGTTTTTTCTGCGCAGTTCAGGAATGCCTTATGGAGCGCAACCAAAATTCCCCTTTTATATTTGTATATTTTCTTGTGTGTGCGTGTGTGTGCGTGTGCGTGCGTGCGTGTGCGTGCGTGTGTGTGCTTTTCAATAACTAAAGATATTCTCCCGGCTACCTACAATTTCACCTTTGAACAGCACTTCCTCTATACAGCAGTCCTGAAAGTTTATTTGAGATTGTAACTTTGAATAATACAGCCATTTCTTGACCAATCTTCCATAGTGGACATAAGCCGTGAATCGGATGGGCAACAATGACTGCTCGAACGGTGTTTAAGAAGGTTTATCTCTAAAAAAAATTCGCTTAGCGAAGTACGCGAAGGCGAAAGGATAGACAGGACAGAGCACAAAGATTTAACAGTGATTTTATTTATGGAAACATCGAAACGCACACTCCTGAGACAATATGTGACATGCAAGTCTGCATACCCTGAGAAAACACATTAGTGTGTTTTCTTAAAGAGCTCGGAAGCACAGAAAGGGTACACTGCCGCATTCGGCCGCAGGTCTTAAGATTGTATGTGCTTCGACAATTTCGCGTGTCAGAGTGCTTGCTTACATTGGTACATGCATTTAAAGGATGGATTGCAACAATGGCTCGTACAATAATACGCGAGCCAGCCATTGCATGCGTTTTTGGTCCAGACAAGCGACGCTGTTCGTTTCCGCTTCTGAGTGTTAACGAGGCAGTGCTCAATAACGAACACATTGGTAGAAAATTTCTCGTAAAGCTGGATCTTGTGAGCAACAATGATTGGCGGTGGGATCATTATTGTTGCCTTCGTGTTGCGTTTTATCTCGCCCTTAAATACGTGTTCCACGAATCATCCAATATTTCAAGTGTTTCGTTGCCTTGCAAGAAAACGATCTGTTCGTTTCTTGTGTTCGTTGCCCTTAACGTCGTCAATGCTTCTGCGGGTGTCCTGCTATACGCCACTGCAGTATTCATAAGCTCTTACTCTGCTATACCTTTATAAGTATACCTCTAGAAGGTTGACTACGTCATCATTTACCTTTGTATGGATACTGCTACATACTAACAAACACGCTCAATCTATAATGGGCTATTTCCACGTGTGCATCAAAAAGTTTCGCAACTCGCGTTCTCCTTAAAAAACTAGCAAAAAGCCCACCATGGCTTCGCTCTCCGGGTGACGTCACTTAGAGAGCGAAGCTATCGTGGGGTTTTTGATAGTTTTTCTTTTTTTGATGAAAACGCTGAATGAAAACGCCGAACGACGCCCGATTCGCGCCTCCAATTGTTTGTCACCTGTTGCCCGTTCCTCACTGCATACTTCGCGCATATTGAAATAGGCCATTTAAAAGATGAAGCTATTATTAATGCGATTTGGGCTCTTGGGATGCTTGACACACTTTCCAGTGTCTATCTATATTTTTGTCGGTGCCTGTCGTTAATCGTTTTTTCCTGCTAAGGAAAACATCGCCTGGGGAAAAGCATATGCCGATAGGAAGTAGCATAGGAAATTTCTTGGGCCCCTAGGCATGTGTCCGCGATCGTGATGCCGTCGAAGTCATTCCAGCTGTGTCATCAGACTCTCTTCACGCCGTAGTCATCATACCATTGTCGTAATGCGGTCGTCTCCGTCGTTCTATCGACGTCATTCCTTCTTCTTCGTCGTCGTACAGTCGTCGTGCCGCCACGATCATGGCCGACCCTGGCGAGCCAGTGTCGTCGCAAAGTGGGTCGATCACGGATGAAGCGTGCGTTGCACATAGCCAAAGTAAGGAAAGTCTCAAAACGACCGCTAAATATTCTAAATAAAAGAGTATTCAGCAATACGATGCGTCGCTGCACTGCTTGAAAGGTAATCACACTAACACCGACAGTCATCGGGAGGTGGGCTCTGCCGAATTTTCTTTTCTTAGTGGACGCCCTAAGTGGACTGTGTCTGTAGACCTTGGTCGATGGGTCGGCCGCACTGTCGGAACTTCACCGTCGTGAAACAATTTTGATATTTTTTTTGTGAGATACGGACAATTGTGAGCATTTTTTTCTTTTTCGTCTTTTTCATTTCTTCTTTACTGTAATATGTATTTCTTATTTTCGAAAATTTCGTGTCGATCCCCTTACTCTTAATTGAATAGTTCCATTCATCTTCTTTCAACAAATTTTATTCAAAATTATGTTTCATATTCTTCACTCTTCCTTCCCCACCCAAATCACTGGCCAATCCCACGTATTGAATTGCAAAATTTCGCAAAGAAACGACAAACAAAACAAACAGCTTCACCGTCTTCCTCGGAGCTGTTTTAGCTCGAACGTTATGATGAAGAAGATAAAGAAAGTAACGCGCTCCATGACGTCACATGCGAGTGGCTAGGACATAATTAATTACCGGCGTGAGCCCCAGGTCTAGCTGGAATTACAACAGGAATGTTAAGGTTTTGTTTGATTATGCGCCTCAGGATCTACTAAATGTAGTAATCTTTTTTCTCTTAAACTTTGGTGGGTTTCGAAAGAATGGAGGGTAGCTAAAGGTATTCCACTGTTGAAGAAAAAGAGCAGCTGGATTTGACCTAGACAATATACGACCAATTTATCTTACTTCCAATGTCGCAAAATTAACGGAAACGGTTCTTTATGGTCGCGTGACAAATTTTATGCAGGACGATACACTTCCCAGTCCTTGTCAGATTGCATTTCGTCCCTGGCATTCAATATGGTGCGCCCATACAGATCTAGAGAGACGCATTAAACTTGCTCGCCGCCAACGAGAGTACCCAGCTTTGTCGACGCTAGATGTAGCAGAAGCATACGACGCTGTACAACAACTTATTGTGTTCGATAAACTTCAGTCTACGAATTTCCCGAATTTCCCACGCGGTCTTTCGACGTCTAAATACAAGCAGACAATACGTGTACCACAAGGTGCCGTTTTTTCTTCTATTTAACATCTTGCTGAGTACAATTCCTTTGTCTCGGCAAGCACGCGTTTATATTTATGCAGACGGTCTCGCTTTCTTTTTTTTTTACCTCCGCAACTAATATACACTCACTACGCCAGTCGTTGCGGACATACTTAGGAGGCTTGAGACATGGCTAGATGAGTTATTCGTGTCGTTAAATGTTAGTATAAGTCCTGCACCAGTCTTTCCATTAACTGAACAGGTGCATATATCTCTCCGATACCGCCAGGAATTCATTCAAGTTGACTCAGTCAAGTACCTTGGTGTTATATACGATACCAAGCTCGCCTGGCGCAGTCACTTTGAACATATAATAACAAAGGCAGAATGTGCTGTTGATGTGCTCCGCCGGCTCAGTCACCGTCGCTCTGGACTACGCTGGGATACTTCACTGATGATATATAATATGTATGTTCGGCCCATATTAGAATTCGGCTGCGTATTATTTTCCCATGGTCCCGCCTATAAAATTAAACCTCTCCTACTTTTAGAAGATGTTCTACGCTTATGCCTCTGGATACCTAGATTTGTTGCCGGCACTATATTATTCCAGGCAGCTCATATACCCACTCTTGAATGCACATTCCGCATGCTTACAGGTTCAGGCATTTCTAAAGAAATTGTGATTTTTGTGAAATATGTAAACAATATATTTTTATCACTGAATCGTCTGAGTTTTTTTTACACGTCGTGGTAGCGAGAACACAGCCCGCATCTAATATTAGTGCAAGCACAGTTACAACAAACCAATGGGTCCTTACGTCAAGTTTGCCGCTCGAACGATACCTTACCAGACTTCAAAATTGAGTTCGAGGACATGTTTCCAAATCATGCAAAACTAGTGCCTAGCAGACATTTAATTAATATATTACAAGCCCACACAAGCCAGCAAGCTACTGACGACATAATAGAAACTGACGTTTCTCTGTACGGCAGGAGTGGGGCCGTATCTTCTCTGAATCACTTCAATGCTCTTACTCTCTTCGGCTTCCCGACTTCCCACCCCCTATTTCAAGTAGAATTATTAGCGATTGTATTAACATTAGGAAAGCTTTCCCGAGATGACTCATTAGCTGTTATTGTGACCGACTCGGGGTTTGTATGCACATCACTTACTGCATCTTCAAATTCAAGAATTCTGCGAGCGTTTTGTTCAATCGTTCATCCGTACTTAGGGAAAGTATACTTGCATTGGGTACCGGGACATCGTGAGTTGCATTTGAATGAAATGACTGATTCACTCGCACGAGCATCCCTCAATCGTCCTGTCATATCTGCTTCGCCGACATCAGCTTATGTAACCGCGGCCAGATACAGAAATTGCTCTATATCGCAAAATTATGAGTAAATTCTAACGCCGTCCTCTGAATTCCACCCTCTTTGTTTCCCGTGGAATAATAATTGCTGTGCTTCAAGCCCGTTGGAAGTTTCCTTTACAAAACTGAGGTGTGGTATTCCGCCTCTAAATTTTACTTTCACACGTCTGGTCTCGCTGAGTCCCCTCTGTGTTCTTTTTTGCAGTACACCTGAATCTACTGAGCTCTTTTTTTCTCTCTCGTGCCTCCTATATTTAGGACACAGAAAAATCTTCGCAATTTCATTCAGACAACTTGGACTATCGCTAACCTCGCCAACCATTCTGTCTTTCGGGGCGACTTCACTGGGAACAGCCACAGGGATACTCTGACGGATACCTTTCTCGCAGTTTACAATTTTATTGGAGACACAAAAAGATTACCTTGCTGAATTTCTAAAATAATTAATTATTCCTGTTATTCCACTTCTTCATGTTACATTATTTTATCCAAAAATTCTTTTTTACAAAATTCTTTTTCTTTTTTATCTCAAAAAGTCTTTTTCTTTTCTAAGTTCTAAATTATGTTTCTTTAAGCCACGCGCTCAGCCATGCAAACTAAGTTTTTGATTTAATCATAATAAACGTACTTGAATGCGGCTGCTTCGTGGTCAATTTCCCCGTAGTGGGTATGAGCCAGTATTTGGGAGACACGACAAGGAGCACGAGCTCATCGCGAGATCCTCGACACAGGGTCGCCGCAGAGAAAAACCATGGCCTACGTTCGCGAAGAGGGCGCAAGTAGAACCGCCGAAGTCCCGTTCGCGCCGAACCTCAACTTCTGGGACCCGACGTCTCGTGAAGCGAAGGACCAACAACCACCGTCACCTCGGTGCCTGCGCAAGACTAGGCACGACATCCTAGACATCTACGCCCGGCCGGTCCCGGGATTCGTCGTCACCCCCGACGAGAACGACGTCACCCGCATCCACGTCCTCTTGCTGGGACCTCCCTGCACGCCTTACGAAGGCGGCTTCTTCCGGTTCCTGCTGAAGTGCCCCGCGGATTTCCCGGCCGAGCCCCCTCGCATCAGGCTTATGACCACCGACGGCGGACGTGTCCGGTTCGGGCCGAACCTGAACGAAGACGGCATGATCTGCCTGAGTCTCCTGGGGACGTGGCCCGGACCCGCCTGGAAGCCGTCGGTTCACAGCATAAGGACGGTGCTGATAGCCATCCAGTCGCTGATGACCGAGGAACCCTTCCGCAACGAACCGGCGCTGGTCAGGGGCAGAGCGGAAGAAGAGTCTCGCGCCTACAACGACTTCCTGCTCCACGAGACGCTGAGGGTGGCCGTGTGCGGCGAGGTCGAGGCGTGCCTGGACGCCGGCTCGTCGTACCCGCCGGAGCTGAGGAAATTCGTGCTCAGGACCTTCCCGGAGTTGTACGACTTGCACGTGGAAACGGTCAGGCTCCAGCAGGCGCGCGCGGGCTCCGTGGGGACGGACCCGTTCGGAGGCCGCACGGTGGCCTACCAGTACGACAGGCTGCTGACGCGATTGCAGAGCTTGTACGACCGGGCCTTGAAGGTCAGCGAAGCTGGCTTCTTTAACGGAAAGTCTCAATGAACGGTCTTCACTAGCCTCCAGCGCCCTTCTGTTGAATAAAGCTGTCCTTGTTTCTTGTTCCTCCCATGGATTCGTTTCCTTGTTCCATGGTACAGCCCTCAGGAACTGTCACTGGCTGAGTTTCAAGCAGTGACCTCTCTGCTTAACTATAGTGATGCGTTCGGCTGGCCGTTTTTGAGCGCTCCGGAGTGCTCTGGCGATGAGTGCGTTACATGCGGGTGGTATAAATCGGGCACTCGGAACACATCGGCTTGTGCTCTCCAGTTCGGAGGCGTTCTCAACAACTTCTGCCTCGGAGCACGGCCGATATCTAACGAAGTTCCGGTCACGTGGCTGCAGCAGCTTCTGTTATGGTGTCTGCTGCAGCGGGAGTGGGCATGGAGGAAGGAAAAAGTTAGGAGGATCATCACGCAATGCGACTGAAGCCAAACCTGTCGGCCCAACACGTGATCGCGCGTCAAAGGGCGATCACGTGGTTTTAGTGTTCCCGCTCGAAGAGCCACGACAGAACAGCCGAACAAGTGCGCACAGACTGAAAAAAATTAGTCGTGTTTCACTTCGTGAACACGGATGACGCGCAAGCGTATGGGTCACACAACGCTAAGCGCACACAACGCACACAACGCTATCGGCCCTCGGTGCGCCTAGACGTCTACACTGTCCGCATCGCAGATCGTGTTCAAGACAGGGCTCGCGCGGCCGCGTCATACGCAGCAGCCACCGGAGTAGAAGGCCCCGTTTTAAACATTCGCTTACTTTCTAAATTACCTAGCATGGTGTCAGCGCGCACAGACAAACACGAACACTTCACACTCGATAACCGCGTTCACTCGCTGTGATGAGAACGCTGTCATGAGGAATAGTCGCAGCCGCAGAGAGCGAAGTGACCTTCGTGCTGTCTATCGGCTTCAACGCAGACTGAGCGGTGAGAACACAGCGAATGCAAAACTACGAGCCGTCGGCCCACCTTAGACTGTGCCCCCAAAGCAGATCGCCTTCAAGATAAAGCCCGCGCGACAGCTCGCAACAGCGCCATGGTACAGTATGGTGGTACCGCTGACAGGCTAGTACCATTCGGTACCGCATGGTGGCACGGTGGTAAGGAGGGCGTTCTCGCGTTCTTCCCTCGTGACAGCTAGCGCTCTGAGAGGCGGTCGTCGAGACGCTGCGCCTCTGGTTGCAGCCTCTGTGATCAGCGGCGGTAGCAGCTAGGCGCTGTACGGTGTTCCGAACACGGTGCTTGAGGAAGTGGCGCTCGAAGTACCGGTTGGCTCCCGCGTACTGGTAAGGCACGGTGGTAAGGGGGGCACAACCCATGACAGAGTGCAACATAGTGCCACAAATAACCACCTCCCAATGCATGCTCAACGTATTCTTGAATAGTGAGCGGGGTTGGTTCTTCACAATTGTTTTCGTTATCCATTAATAACAAACACTTCAGCAGCGCAATTTCAGGCATGTGGGCGTGTCAGACTTTCAGTTCAAGTTGTTAGTTTAAAGAGTATGAAGGCCGCTTAACGATTTTTATCCTCAAATTTCTGCGCTGTCGTTGCCCACAGTGCTGATTAAATGCGCAGACGAAATTTGCACGCAAGCAGGAGCGAGCACGGAGGCCCAGTCGCCTTTCTCGTTCGCTTGCTCCGCGGCGTTACACAAACATCACCGATTTCACGAGCTGGCGAGTTACGGGGAGCCAAACGTCTCTGCAAATCTCGATTCTTGTTCCATGATCCCGACGCAAGAGGTCACGTGTTAGGCCGCCGCTGTTCAAAGGGACTAGCTTCACGGAAAGTCAGCTTGCCAAGGCTGGCCGCGTGACGTAATGTTCTCTCCTAACTTTTCCTTCCTCCATGGTATAGTGGGGGGTTCTTCGGGGCAATAAAAAAAGCGTTGACGTGTTTCCTCTTCCGGCGTTCGATTGCTCTGGCGAGCGGCTGTACGTTTAGCTTGGTAATGCCTTCATCATCTGCGATCTAGAGCGTGTTCCGCTTCGTGTAAACTAAATAACCAACCGCGCATGTAGTCGGAGCTGCTTTTTTTTTCGACAACCCGCGAAAAGATTACTAACTCTGGAGCGCTCCGAATTGACCACCCAAAGTCGCCATAAGATAATTGACATCCTTTTGGTGCAGATGCCGCCCTATCCTCTGGGCATGCAAAGAAATTCTCGATACCGGAGTTCTTCGTTTGATATTGCCACTTTTTATTGACCTTAAGCCAAGCACTTTTTGTTGTTGTTCTGGGATACAAGAGAAAGGACGGATTAATTGCTGGAAACGCTGCACAAATCTTGTCTTGCGATGGTGTTCGATTGCATTCATCTTCCTCAGCCAGACAGAGGACCTGTATGGAAAAAAGAGTAAAAAAGAAATAAGCAGACTTCAGACACGTTTTGTGGGTCTGAACTCATTGCGTTAGCAGCAAGTTCTCACAGCATGTACCGCCATTTCATAAGGAACAATTAGATGATAATGACGATCCTCGTATATGGCGCATACCCGCTGAGGGAGATAGGCCAAGAACAGGCGGTGTGAAAAAACGTGGCGTCTATGACGCGTTTTCGGCTCTACGATTACTTCCGGCGCCTGCAGTCAGAAAATTATCTCAGCCTTCGAGATTGGTTTCTCCAACTTGTCGGGAACGTCGCTGGGACACGGAGTTAGACCCCACCTATCGGGCGAAAAAGTTATCTGCAACACTCACAGCGTCGTTCTCGTACGATGCACTATTGCCAACTGCAACCTTCGAGATACATGCACAGAAGTCGCGAATCTCAGTGATTAGGTGACGCACAAAAATTCCGCCCGAATCACCAATCGCATAAGCGTTGCGATAGCACATTGTTTAGTGCGTCCCTCTCCGAAATGCGAATTGCCGGTTGAGCAAAGTATTGATTTTCTTCACCATACAGTGAGGCCGATGCAGAAGAGGTGGTCTGACAACGAGGACTGCGCGACGGAAAGTGATATGTTGGATAGGCAGCAACAACACCAGCTCAATTTGATTGAAATTTCATGGCGTCGTTTTTACATCCCACAGGCTATTGCAACGCAATCGACACTATAGGCCCGTTAAATGCACATACTTATTATGTAATCGCTGTATCCAGCAGTACATCAATTTCACCTATAATTACTTATGACGACATCTTCCCTGACATATTCCCCGTGCCTTCAAATGAGCACGGAACGGAAGACGGTGACACACACACACACAAATAGAAAGAAAGAAACAAAGAAAGAAAAGTTGCGTCTCTATCTATACCGCGCTGTGCTCTTTCTGTGCCCATGCCACCAATCGATCAAGCTTCCACTCCTGTAAGAGCCCCTATCGCAGCAATACTCATATGTAAAAAGACTGTTCCGGTGAAACGTGAGTGGCACTCACAAAATACGCCGGTAGAAGCGCTCAGAGCGGCGCTGAAGCCCATAAATGCCAGCTGAAGCATTGAGTTGCCCTGGACGGCCGAGTTGACCGCCTTGATCAAGTTGCACGTGGTGCTTCTGATCACCGTGAGGAACTGGTTGGCGGGCAGCTGAGTCAGGATGCACTGCGGTGAAAAGGGAAAAAAGTTCGGCAGCATGTTACATTCTCTGTGACACTTGAAAGCGAAAGCCTGCTGCACACTTGGTAATGCACTAAGTTATGCAATAGGGGACCAGACTTCTTGCAAGACATAACGAGCCGCAGTGTGAAGTACACGTGTGGCGCTTTTAGGTCGACCTCCTCGACGACGCACGTGAGCACCTAATGCGCTTCGTATAGGTGCAGCATGCTTGCGATAAGTGTTACAAATGGGTAACACTAGTCGAACCACGCAATCCGATAGGTCCCGGGGGAGCGTCCTCCATCGCCATCTCTGTTCCTTCGCTGTCGACTGTCGCCGCAACCGCCGCCGCCGCCTGGTGACGTCAGCGACGCAAAACCTCCGAGCGAGCGATGCAACACGCCGCTCGCTTGGAGAAGGTCACATGGGTTTTTGTACCACTTCTTGCACCTGCCGTGTTTCGCCCAAGGTCACTGCGCAAAGAGCCACCTAAGAATTTCGCCTTAAAAAGTAATGACAATCCCGGGCTCCAGATGTCGCTCTGGCATTGCGGTCTGCTTCGTCTTCGCCACAAGAACTCTGCGCTGTGCGGCCAAATTCACGTGTCCCGCGAGCCAATCAGCAGCGAAAACCGGCCGCGTGTTTCGGCCATTGTCACTGCCGCCAGTCAATGAGTACGCGACGCCGGTTCAGAGGAGTGATCACAGACGGGTTAGCGGTGTACAATGGAAGAGGCCTTCTCCCACCCAAGGCACGTATCCAGAGAGTAAAACATCTTTATTAATAATATTTGAATGACGAGAGCAGTGTGGGAGGAACCTCCCACAGTGTCCAGGGCCCCTAAGATGTAACCAGTTTTCGTTTCTTGTTGGCCGACGTGAAACACGGCTTTCGCAGCTTTGGGCAGAGCTGGCGAGTCGGGGTGCGGTTTTGGGTCTTGAACCTTGTTTGGCTTGATGCGTACGCGGAGCCGGCAACGTACGGAAATTTTGGAATCACCATTTCGAAAACTATAACTATTTATATGGCCCCAGCATGTGGCTTCAAACCAAGCTTAATCCGACCCTGCCTGTACCTAACGCAACCCAACCTAATCTAGAAAAGCTTAACGTAACCTAACTCAACATAACCAAACCTAACCCAGCCCAAGTGCATTATACAGAGTCCCGCCGGCGCCCTTATTGACACTGCAAACCTGGCACCTAGGTAATGCATAATTTCCTGAAGGCGACAAACAACGCTTTCTTAAAATGATCGTTGCGAGCGTAACTGCTGCGTTATTGTAAGAACAACGCATCACTTTGACCATGCACTGACCTACATAACTTCGGACAATCGTTGGTTGCCAGAAAAGCTAGCTTCAAGGTTTCTTGCCGCGTCTGCTGACTGACGTCAAGACTAGCCTACTGATAGGCAAGTAGTGTACTTTGAGCGAGGCAAAGCCACATTAGTCTAGCGGCGGCGACCCAGTTAGAGTATAAATTCCTGCGTCTCAAGTGTCACTCGTGCTGTTAGGCGGGCCAATTTCGTAGCCAAACTTGCGAAACATGGTACCAGTGCAAGATCCGACGGAACACGAACGGTAGAGGCTGACATCATAAGCACCTGGGCTATACGCAACACTCGGTTACTTGACACTCGACTATACCTCTCCTCCTCCCGCTCCCTATATAAGCAGGAACCATGCCAAACCATACGACACCACAACTGTCACATCGCACAGAGAGAAATTGAGCATCTTGGACAAATAGCGGCACTGATGCGCGGTAAATATTCTGTTCGGTACATATGCTCGCTGCCTGATGTATCCCAATGTCAAGTAATTGTCACTTGCAGATATAAAGCACCATTCGCGCTCGATATTTAGTGGGTTACATGCGTCAAGTGCGCATGCGCGGGAGGTTGAGCCAGAGTTAAAACTTCATCACAAGCAGTGGGAGGTCACGTTACTCGAGAGTCCCGATAAAAGAAGGGGGAGGGGAGAGAGAGATAGTATCGAAGCGTTAACGAAGCGCCGGAATGTGAGAAGAGAGTGATACTTACAACAATGGCTTGCACCGTCGATTGGACCATGTTAGTCTGCGAAAAGAACACAACGATGAATGTATACACGCATTCGTCGAGTCTTCGACGCATCTTCGCGCAAAGCGCTGGAATTCGGGAACTACGCGCTGCGTCCGTTTTACAAACTAAATTACAAAAAAAAAAGAAGATTACTGAAGCCGCGCAATGTCTCGGTAAATAACGTGGAACGGTTAAGGATGAACAACAGCACCTCACAGAGCACTGTAAGCTCCTAAGAAAATAGGGAGACTCCCAATATGATACAATAGCTGCGGAGTCGACCTAAGCCAAACTTCTGGCTCGGGATTGGTAAGGGAAGCGCGAGTAAAAAGAGGATAAAGTGTCGATAATGAGGTGGAAAGTTAGTGTAGTGTTGCTTTGAGACTTTGAATAGACTTTGCTGTTCATGCTCGCTCTAAAAAAAAATTTCGCATGCACAGTGAATTTACGAAGTTTGCGTTTTATTGTGAAAATAACAGGGACGCTTAAGAGAAACATAAATTTAATGCAAACGGGTGGATCACACTTTCGACATTGCAAATAGGTCAATGTCCGCGTACGGAGGATGCCCTGTGCCGGGAAGAGAGGTATATATATAAAATGGAAGGTGATAGAACGAGAGAAGAGACAAGAAAGTAAAATAACAAAATGCGTAAACAACAAACGCGAGGAAACGCGCTACGACTCTTGAAATCTGTCCCACAGTCCGCACGTCATCAAGCAGCAGAGCAATGCGTTGAAATTCTCCTGCGCTGGAACACGATGTGGAGTACAGTGTCCAAGGGTTGTCACTTCCGTCAAGGGGGCGATTCTCAAGTTTGCCAAGCGCAGTCGAGAGTGCTTTTCTAGCAACAGCGCAACTGGCAGGTCTGCTTTGCTTTCCCTTTCCCTAGTGCAGGGTAGCAAACCAGAGGCCCTAACGCTGGTTAGCCTCCCTGCCGTTCTCTCATTTGCATCTTTCTCTCGCTCTCTCTCTGCTTTGTTTTTCTTTTGTGCGAGCAGTACTTTCTGAAATACGCTTGCTTGAAACGCGATCAAGTCCTTTCATCTGTTATTTACGTACCATTGAGTCGCTTCCGACTCTTGGTGTGGACCGTGAACATACGAACGCCATTGAGATCTGCCTGAGTCGTAGTAATCGCACTGAGACGTTTCCTTGCGGCCTGAAGAACCCATTTTTAACAATCTCGAACGCACATGGCGTCCTTGCTTTCTCCGACTGTCCGTGTTTGGAGATCATTAAGTTACGTTCCATTGAACCGACATGCCTCATCACACCGACGAAAGAACAAAGTTTCAGTTTCGCGACTTTTGTTTCGAAGGAACATTTGGGTTTAATCTCCACTTCAGACGGAAAGATTGGTTAGTCTGGCCAACCATGGAATCCTCGAGACTGCACACAAGCACCACAGCTCGAATGAATAAAGTTTCTGTCTTTCACATATTTCCGCATGGTCCTCGACTCACACCGATACATCACTACAGGAAAAAAACTGGAGCGTTAGTTAAATTTTAGCCAAGCTAACACTGTTATCTTTCATAATCTTCGAAGGTATCCGTAGGTTTATTATATGCATGTGTGTGTATGTGGAATTAGCTCGAGCTTACAGTGGTCGGGGATCCAGCGGTGCACATCTGGGCCGTGTCTCCGACGCACTGCAATTGAGCAAAGAAACGTTCCTTAATACGTGAGCATCAACTTTGAAATAGACAGCAGCTGCGACGTCAAATCTTATCGATGCATGGTCAGTGCATGGGTGTCTTCATAGCAGTTAAGTTCAATTAGGCTTCAGTAAGGTTAGTTCGCTGAACAAAAGTATTTAATTGTGACAATATTTGTCATTCCGCCCAATAAACGTCGCTCTATTCAAGATCGAAGAATAAGATTATTTCATCTAAGTGAAGTGAATCAACAATGACCGAGCAAGAAATGTTTCAGACTGGAGCCCACATTCTGTTCAATCGTATATTATGTTTCTTGCTTGTTCTCCTTTCATTTAAAACTCGGAAATATTGTGGTATTTTTTTCTCTGTTAAGCACGACATAACCATGACTTTTTTATATATTTTACTGTAATGCTGCTGTATTTACAGGCCCTCAGGCGCCTTCAAGCTTCCTTGAGCAGCTTTGGGTGTCCCCCAACGACATTGTTGAAATAAAACCGATCAAGTGATCGATCGAACGATCGATCGATCGATTTATTTATTTATTTAGTTAGTTAGTTAGTTATTTATTTATCCTACGTTTGAACACGGGGGCTTGTCTTCGCTCTGACGTAGACGAATCTCTTTACTGTAACGCTGGCTTCATCGTTCGACCACTTTCGACCAAACCAGGTCCCCACCTTCCAGTGAAGCTGTCATTTCTTTTTAAGATACCATTTCGCCAAATCAAAAGTGTACACCTCTGTACGGCTCAGTAATAATAAGTTTCCCTCCTCTTTCCCTTTTTCCCCATGCAAGGTAACCAACCGGGCTCAGTCTTGGTTAATTTCTTTGACTTTCGTTAATCATTTCTCTTTTTCTCTCTCTCTAAATGAATTCATCAAGCGAAGCTTTTTTTGTTCTAATCTGGTTATTTATTTATTTATTTGTTTATTTGTTTATTTATTTATTTATTTATGGAGGATCGTATGACCAGGTTCCACGACATCACGACACACTACCAGTTACAAAGACGAGTATACCCATTCCCTCACGCTAGGTTAAACAGGACGCAAGCAGTACACTACCGACAATTACAAACGGAATATTACAGAAACCCCAGACTCATACACGCCGTTTATTCAGACATGTACACTACAAACAGATGCACATCGTGTGGCAAAGTTGCCACACTTAATAACATGTTATGGGAGTGTCAGCACTTAACAAACAAGTCGGGCAGAGCCGACCCTTCCGTCTCTTCCACCGCCAGCCTCCGCTCGCGCTGGAAGACCGCACTGCTCAGCTCGAACTTTACAGCATAACTCTGGGCCGTCCAGCGAGCCGAGGAAGCCGCTTCGAGACATGGTCTCGGAACCGCGTCCGCGGCGGGTGCCCGAACCCACTATAAAGACGCCGGACTCGAATCTCAATTAATTTGAGAATAAAGTCTACGTTCTTCTTCTTCTTCCTAATCTAGGTAAGCTTCCTGTCTGTGGGACTCGTACGCATTTCCTTTGCAGCTTCGGGCCTTAATTTCGTGCGGACGGCCATTTTTCTTATCACGAAACTTCCTCCGCCTCGCCGACTTCCCCAAAACGTTATATGCTTAGACTGCAAGTGTCAAGGCACACACGCACCGAGCTGATGTTGCCCATCGAAGGGAGACCGATGTTGATGGAGCCGTCGCAGGAGTCGTTCCTGATGAAGAAGCTCAGGCAGCCGCTCGAGTTGCACAGGCTCATGTTGCCCAACATGGGAATGTTGATGCCGGCTGAAAGAATTGGCCAAAACCAAAAACAAATGCCTTAGTCCTAGCTTCGCTGTTTTCTTTCGCGCTCTTGACGAAGTAGATACTTTTTTTTTTCCAGCTACAAATGCTAAGTGTACGAAGCCGGATGTCGTGGTGTGTGCATGTGTTGTCACGTTTACCGCCATCAGGTTTCCTTTTTAGGAAGGTCGCCGGTAAAACGAAATTTTTATTTGTTCCCATCCAAGATTTGATCCCGGGTTCCCAAAGTGAAAGCCCATGGCGCCACTGTTTCCGTCTAAACGTCGTCGTCGTGCCGTAACTGTCATCGAGCCACCATCAATCGGCCATCATGATATTTGCGCTATCGTCATTATTGTGGCATTATCATCTCGTCGCGCCCTCTTCGTCGTTGGTATCGCGATGGCCATCGCCGTTAACAATTTATAATTTGTCGTTGTGTAGTTTTCATTATGCAGTCACAGTCGTCGTGTGATTATCGTCGTCAAACAACCACTGTCGGGGTGCCGCAGTCATCGTTGCGAGATTACCACCTTCGTACTATCATCGTTATCGTTCCACCATCGTAGTTGTGCTTTCCTTGTCACTGTCATAATGGCCATCGTCGTTAAAACTATTATCATCATCTCCGTGCCGTTGTCGTCGTGCAATCACAGACGTCGTTCAATTTTCGTCAACGTACTATCACTAACGTCGTAATGTATGATAGTTATCGAGCCACCAACATCATGGCCATCATCGTCACCGTCGTACTGTATGACCGCTATCATGCCATCGTCGTTATGGTCATCATCTTTAACGCCATTATGCATTGCCATCGTGCCATCGTCGTCGTCCCTGTCGTAGTGCTCGTCAGACGAACTGCGACTGTTATATATAAGTTACATCTAAGGTTTCAGTTTGAGTATAGTGATCTACAATTAGTTTCCGCTCGTTTTCATTCTTAAGCAAGGAGCGTTAACGGAAGGCCTCGTGTCCCTTGAGCGACCCGATCGGTTGAGGCTGTCCTCAAGCTGAAAACACATTCTTGCACCTAGTGGCAAAAACAGCGTCTGGATGTCATTCGCTACTGAAATGTCGAGCTGTTTAACGGGGTGAAGGTTATACAGCCGAGATATTTCATACCCCTTCGTGAGATCTGATATTCAGGTACTCCAGTGGCCAAGCAAACGTGACCGGCTCTGATAGTGTTTAGCTTTGACGATCATTCTGCTGAAGTATTTTGCACTGCAGAGAGCCAATGCATTAAAAAAAAGGATCAAAGTGACAAGCTTACTGGGTATGTCACGGTTGATGGTAATAAGTAGCAGAGGGGCCAGTGCGTTGATGATGCCTTCAGGAGAGCCATACCTTACGATTCCTTGAATGAGGCACTGAAAAATGAAGTCACGACGTGTGTGATAAAAGAAAACAATGTATCGCATTGAAGGAAGAGTAAAGCGAAACATTAAGATCAGACTGGCACATTATTCTCTCAAACCCGTACTTTATTTATTTTAACAGGAAGAAGTTATTTGTAATGAAAGAAATGAAGGTCAAACATTCTTTTTTTTTTTAATTTCGCACAATAACTTAAGTGTATCCCTGTACGTCAGGGTGACATCAGGGATTTCAAAACATCTCATATTCTATCAGTTTCGGTGCAGGAAATACCGAAGCTTGTTAGGGTTCCGTCTTTGCAGCTCTCCTTTAATGACAATTGTCTTAACGACAAACGATTTACTAGACACAAGTAAACGCCGTCAAAACTCTTGACGTGACCGCGAGGGACTTCAGTGCGGTGTCGCAACCTCTCTTTTGTTTTTTGCGTCTCTTCTGGCTGACTGAGCCTCTTCTTACGTCAAGAATGGCCGTTTCATATGTTGCAGAAGAGTAACTTACTTGTATATGGAAGCTAAGTTCTTACAGTGTCTCCTTAAGTGGATTGCTCTCTGCACATTGTGCAAAAAAAAAAAAAAAAAATCTGAAGGCGAAATCGATCGTGTCACTCACTGCATCGACAATGACGTTGCGCTATAAGTAATATTGGTCCAACAGGCAACAGAGAGAGAAAGAAATAGGCAATTTAGAAGGACACGATTCGAACTTTGTTGGTTAGACGGAAGCGAAAAGAAGCTGTACACGTGGGTGGCTTACAACGGAAACCTCACGTGCGAAGCTACGCGAATAGCGCGTTGAGTCTTTCGTTTCAATAATTTGTTTTCGCAGTTCGTACGTTACGATCTGTTGGACAATCAGTGAACCACGCGCCCGTTGACAACTCCATGTGGACCAGACCTCCCGCAGGGGTCTATCGCCCCCGAGGAGATTGTGTTAAGACCCGTGTGGGTACTGCACTGACGCCGGCTGCGTGTAGCCTGTCTATCGGCTCCGGAGTGTAAGGGGGGGGGGGGGGGGGGAGTTCTAACCTGTCTATCGGCTCCGGACCGTACTGGGGGGCTAGGTGGCGTTAACCTGTCTATCAGCTCCGGACCGTACTGGGGGGTGCTAACCTGTCTATCGGCACCGAACCGTACTGGGGGATGGGTGGTGCTAACCTGTCTATCGGCTCTGAACCGTACTTGGGGGGTCTAACCTGTCTATCGGCTCCGGACCGTATTGTGGGGGGATGCTAATCTTTTTATCGGCTCCGGACCGTACTGCGGTGTGCTAACTTGTCTATAGGCTCCGGACCATACTGGGCGGTGTGGGGGGTGCTAACCTGTCTATCGGCTCCGGACCGTACTGGGTGGGCGGTGCCTTTTAGCGCGACGTGAAAACAATGACTTGGCCGGAGGAAATGGGAAAGAACAAACAGAGTAAGCGCTTGCTTCCTAAACTTGAACCAACTGGCGCATCGAAACAGTGTGCACCGTATACGTCGGCCAGCCTTCGGCGCCCGGCTTGTCCCATCTTCCCTCGCCCAGCTGCATGCACCTCGCGTATCTATACCGTACCTCTTGCGGAGTTTGTCCCGGAGCTGCGCTCATCAAGGCGCCACTACCTGCCGAAAGTGGGGCTACACCCAAGAAGCCGCGACACCTGACTGCCATCTGTGGATCTATGTGGCCCGCACCATAGACGTCCCCCTGTTCGGGACTTCATCGAACACAACAAACTGTATATGCGTAGAACATATAACATGCATGGTTCACACACCTCATGTCGCAGGTGCAACCTTTAGAATTGAAAAAAAAAAAAGAAATGACAATCTCCTCCAGAAATGCTAATTCGATGACTCCACAACACCATACGCCAATCACTAATTGCGTATACTCTTGATTGCAGCTACGCCAAATAAAAGTATCAAGTATGACCCCGTTGGTTCGCTGTCGAATACGAAGGTACCAAACCGCGAAGATTCGCCCCGCTGGGGTTGTAAAGTTCGGGTTAGGGAATGTTTATCTAAACGAGGTGCCGAAACGCTGTAGACCGAGGTTCGTCAGAAAGGCTAACATAAAAACGAAAAATTTCGGCTGAACCAAAACAAAACAGATACAGTAAATGCTTCAAGACGTACATTGGTAATCTTGCTGATTCCTTGAGTCGTGGCACTGGTCTGTAACGAGGAAAATACGAGTCAAATATTTAAGTTGTTTTTAATTCAAGATTCGCAGCACTGCAGTTGGTAGTTTGTCATTTGAGAGGAGCATCGGTTGGGCGAAGTTTCGCGCATCAGAAAAAGAAAAGAGTAAGGCAGAACTTATTTACCTAAGCCGCACTATTGTTTCTTTGCTATCGCACAGTTGCAATTGCCATTTAAATATTACACTAAATATTTCATTTTTTTTCATGTTCTAACTTTATATAATACATGTTCATACGACCTCACCCCTCGCCAGTTAAACAAACCGCCATGTAACCGCCATAACCATTAGGTGCTTGTCGAGTTCCCCGTAGTGGGCGAACGTAATTATTTGAGAAAAAAAAAAGCAGGCAAGGGACAATGAAGTGGCGGTCCTGACTGCGAGAGAGTTGCTGTCGCAGTAAATGAATGAGTTCATAGCTGAAGGAATCGTTGAAGTCTACAGTCTTCTTTGATTACTTGTTTATTTGTTTGTTTTTTATATCACGGGCGCGTTATTACTCGCGGTCAGGTTTACGTGCAAATATGGATGCTGAATGTAAAGGCTACATGAAATGCCTACATATACGTATAGATGAAAGGAATTTTATGCAACACCCAACCTGCCCCCTCCTCTTCCTATGTGATGGATGACAGTCTCAGGTACTAGACTATGCTGCCGGAGTTAACGTCCACACATTGACATTATTTCTGCGCTCCTGCAGACTTGTGTTTGTGCATGCGTGCTGAGATATTTTTCTTCGTTATGCTTCATTGCCCGAATAGTGTATTAGGGGTTTTGGCATAGCCGGGCACAAATACCTTCTCATTTTTCCACATATGCAACTAAAGAAAAGGGACATGTTGATTTTGGCGCAGAAAGTGCACAGCCTATTGTTGTTTATTCAGCAAATGATGCAGAAAAATCTTGTCGCATTGACAGTCAGACATACAGGAAACAAGAAAAGACATTGCCGTAGCAGGACGTGTAGTCCCTATTAATAAAACACGACTTTGTTTTTACGCTGTGAGATTCGTATAAATGGACCCGAGGAAGGAAAGTTGAATGATTATAGTTAATTAAGTAAAAGGAACTTACCGACGTACTGCCACAGTAGTTCGTGGAATTGCCGATGCACTGGAAGGACAAGATAATAGTCAGTGCTGTTTGAGAGAATTAGATCACTAAACCATTATATATTTAATTGAGGGTGGATGAGTAGCTCTCATGGAATATCATCATGGTACTCCGAAAAAATATCTGTCCTGAATGACAACCCTTTGAATTAGGATCGACGAAACGTGGGGTATTTCTAGAATACGGATGTATATGACTCTTCTCTGTATGTAGAAGACACGGGAAGCACTAATTAGTGTTCAGTGCACTACGAGCACTAAGCAGGACCGAATGTCGCGAGCTCGAAAATTGAAACGCGAAAAATTCCAACGCTACTCAAATGCGCTGTTTCGTTTCCAGGTTCGTCTGAACTTACGACAGCGACTTAATTCGGACTCCCGAAACGTAAACTGGGGACAACTACACGCTTAGAAACTGGCTACAGAGCCATTACACGTCGCACTTCCACGCAATCACGCGTAAAAGGCGTTCGTTGCTGTTCGCACTTCAATTTTTCAGCACTGTATAAACGGTAACACAGCATACGGTACCAGTATGATATGTAATAGATAGGCTTAGTTCACGCTTACACGTATTACCATTTGCGGAATACCGGAGAGATGAAGACACGTGAGCAACAGCGCTGGTGGCGCCGTCTCGTGAGAGCTAATTGAACAAGAACACTCGGAAAAGCTCGTGCAATTATTGACTGCTGCTACTCAACTGCTGGCGCAAGGGTGCAGGCAGCAACGTGATAGTTCTTCTGATATAGAGGACTCTTGTCCCATCGTCGAAAACACTCGAGCAATGCAGAAAGACCTCTAGTGCATGGTGTGTGACATCGGACGCTGCTGCTGTCCCCGACCCCGTCGTTCCGGTACTTCGCAAACCGCACTGTACACGTCACAAAGAGACCAAAGCTTCCTATCCAACAAACTTACAGTGCCGATGTCCAGAATATCGCTGATGGTAACGTTGATGCAGGAAGCTGAAACAAAAGAGAAGGATTACTCGGTATTTCAGGCTCGACATAGGTGAACTCAGAAGATGCGCGTGAACGTGACGTGAATTTCGGAACACACGCAGGTTGGACGAACAGAGGTGAGGTGTATCGGACAGGCTGTCCGAGGTACCTTACCTCTGTTCACTCAACTTTCTATCTCGCGTGCCGACAGGTGGACACACACTCCTGTCGGCACCCGTTCTGTCTTAGGACACACGAAGGTAATTCACGGAACCCAAGCCAAAAAGAGATATTCAAACGTGCTGTCACGGTAAGACAACCTCAATCACGCAATTCGGCACTAAAGTTGTGCGACGCCTAACTGTGTATACAAATCTTCGACGACTTGCACAAAGCAGGAGCATGATGTGACGTGGAAAAAACACACGTGTTTCTCATCCGAGTCGCGAATTCGGTGCAAATCCTCGTTCATAAGTGACGCCTTAAATCACGTCCCACCATGGGAAGATGAGCTCGGGGTACAAATGAAGCCGTTGCCAGGTAAGACGAACCATCCAACACACGTGCACCAACGTCGAACCATCGAAAAAGTGGCCTCGAATAGGGAAGAATATCAGGCACTTTGGGTGTTTCGTGGAGCACGAGAACTCCAGCGGCGGCTATCGCGGCCTACTGCGAAAACACACAGACGCACTGCACCGGCGGGATGGATTCAAAACCTAAACCGGCCATTGCGGAACTAGAACTTCGCATTTCTTTGGAAGGTACTCACCTGGCTCGGCCAATCATCGACAGATGACGAAGTACCAGTACAGACCAGAAATAATATGCTTCATTCAGACAACACTATGACGCCGCGTGATGTATAGAGGAACTCCGAAAGCGCCACACAACCACCTGCGCACCGCAACCTGGTTGCACGAGGGCGCATCTTAACAGGGTGAGGTCATAAGACTACCATCAAGTGGGTCCCAGGCCATGCTGGAAACCCCGGGAACGAGTGATCCCGCGAGCTGGCAATGCGCGGCACGGCTTGATCAGCGTTCCCAAACTCACGGTCTCGCACCCGCGAACCTTTTACAGCGAGGCCCTGAAGAGACATCGGCGTTGCTTCCAGAAACGCTGCAGAGAGAACAAGCTTCAGCGATTCCTGGTCCAGACGATCCTCTTACCAGAGGGCTACCTCGATGGGGTACAACCATCACCAAGGCGGTAGCAGATGCACGTCATGTCAGTGGCACCAGCAACGCAGTGAGCACGTAGCAACCGTCCGCCGCGTCGCCGTGCCTCGTCGTAGAGGTCATTGCCCCTTGCTCCGTATATCCAGTTTACCTCGCCGTGGGGGTTATTGACCCCTGCTCTTTCTTGGAACCGATGTGGTTGCCCTACTGGGGCGTTACCACAACCACTCAGCCAAACCTGCTTTAACTTTTTAATAAAGTCAGTCGACTCTCCATTCTGAAGCTGTCCAAACGTGTATTCCTTGCCTCAGCAAAACCGAGCTCTCAAAAACCCCTACCGCCCCGAGATCACCAGTGCAAGTGAAGTATGCTATGCATGCGCAAGGGAAGTGCATGACTTCAGATGTTCATAACCTCGTGTATGAAGGCTCGAGAGGATCAAGAAATTCCGGAGGAAAAAAAAAAGTATCCGGGCCAAGAAAGCGACGGCGTTTGAGCACTGGGTGCGACCGCGGACTAACGAAAAGAGACACTTAAATCGCAATGGAGCTTCATGTGTGAAGCTTACATAGGGAGCCGTACATAGCTCTTCCCCTTACCCAGTTTTTTCGAATAACCCTAAAACTATAATTTAAACATACCATTACCTCTCTCTTCCTCTCTCTGTTGCATTACCTGTACGCACCGCCGTACTTGGTCCTCATGTCGCACATATAACCTTTACAGAGAGCATTTATATTGAGTTGCCTGCGCGCAGCACTGGACAGTTTCATTTCCCATACAAGCACTAATTACGAGGAAGCAAACCCTACCGCTCATCATCCTTGTCAGACTGAGTAATCACAAGAAAAAGAATATGAGCATTCTGACATTTCCAGGTAAGCTTATCAAATTTCCCGTGCTTCACAGTGTGGCATAGCTTCTGCTAGCAGTGATTTCTTTCGTACTTATTTTCTTAGTATACCAGTAATGTGACTTCGTAGTTTAGATGTTTCTGGTTTTTTCTTTTCTTTCTGTCACAACAAATCCCTAACAGGTAACGTTCACCTTCGATCGGTATGAAATGCAAAAAAGAAAAGAAAGGAAAACGTCCTTGCATGCGCCTTGCGTTGGGTGCACCAGGTGTTCAAAATGAATCTGGAGTCCCCCGGACTCTCGCCAACTACGGCGTGCTTCATGATCTGATCGTTTTTTAACCACGGAAAGCTTCATAACTTAATTTTTTAAAGTAATGTCTTCTTTGCCTGCCTGGCTGTTATTTTTGTGTCTACGTAAGACGCCGATTTGCCACCTCATTTGAGTGATACAAGGTACAGAGATGGCTGTTTCTTTATTTATTTTTTATAACTAATACGAGTGCTGCATACACTTGTGCTATGCTCCCATCGCCCTCGTTGGTTGCCGGGCCTCGAATACTTTCAAGCCACTCTTTGTGACTTTTCCTTCTGAGGACCCTTTCCCTGTAGTGTTATGTTAATCAATAAACTTCGAACATCAAATATCTCCTCGCACCTCGCATTTCATAAACTTCATAGTCACGTGTAACTCATCTAGGCAAACTCAGAAAAAGAATTCAGTGCCCTTCCACTCTGTGAAGAAGGATCACCAGCGATGTGGGCTCCGTAATGGCGAACTGCACCTCCGTCGCGGGTCGGCCGGCGTTGCATTATCTTCGAGATCGGCCCACGTATGGGGAGTGCTTAACGCCTGCTTCACCTCCGCCTTGGGTCGGCCCGGCATTGCGCTATCTTTGTGATCGGCTCACGTATGGCGAGTGTTTAACGCCTGCGTCACGTCCGCCACGGGTCAGCCCGGCATTGTACTATGTTCGGGATCGGCCCACGTATGGCGGGTGCTTAACGTCTAGACAAGATAGTACAATAGACAAGATACAGTACAAGGGAATATAATACAGGAAGAGGTCCCGACGTCAACGACTGTAATAGGACCTCCTGCACAGCGTATAGGTAAAAATATAAACAACAGTCGCAACAAATAACGTAAAAAATTAAAGAAATAGCAAACATAGAGTTGGTTTGTGCTTGGCACAATCGGCTACAGACATGCTAGTAAAAAAGTACGATAACTAACATTACATTCGAGTAACTACAGAAGCAGTGCGCACTATCTTCGGGATTTTTTTTCCACACGCGGACACGATAGTGGGGAAAGTAGCCCTTAAAAGCTTCGCCGTAAAAAGGAGAAGAGTTCGAAGGGTCTCACGTATGTGTACTTACTGGGCGAAGATGCTGCAGCAGTGGTCAAGGCCGCAGCTACCAGAAGGCCGGCGAGGACGTGGGCAGAAGTCATGGTGCAACTCTTCGAACTGGACGACGACGCGAAGTATACGAATATTGTAGGCGAGGAACCAATTCAAGCTGTCTGACACCAGGCAATCCATGGGTGCCCTTTTTTTATATCCGAATCCGCCACGTACGCCACCTGGAAACGATTGCGTAGCAACGGGGAAGCCTTGTTTACCCTCCACGTCAAGGTCGACCGAGCTGAAGCTGAATACGGAGCATGGCGTAGCCTTAAACTGACGACGCTGAGACAAAAACGTATACGCGTCGCCTCTGGGACAACCGCGTTCACGCTCGACGAAAGACGATTAATGAGACTACGTCGTAGCATGGAAAGTGGGAAATGTGCGTGTGATCATTGGTAAGTTATATTTCATGGTCCCCATTTGCCCACAGTAAAAAAAAAGAAGGAAAAAGAAAGTGAAAAACGTCTCATTAAACCTATTTTTGCGAGCCCGTCCTTGTCACGGACCTGGCGGCGACGTGTAGAGAATATTATAGCCTTTCTCCTTGTGACAAACGTGTGACAAATATATATTAAATTGTTCTGAAAAAAAAAAAAAATACATGTCAGGCGCACAAAAACGACCGTGGGTATAGATGATCAAATATGTTGCTGCCACAACGAAGCAGCGGAGAATTACACTGTCATGCTCCTTTTTTTCCCCTTTTTCTCTTTTCTCTCTTCTTCCCCCCTTCCTTTTTTTTTTGCCATGTAAATGAGAGAAAGGAGGGTCGGGGCAATGGGACTGTGATAGATCAAGCTGCTATCACCGCAAAAAATAAATAAAAGAATTCTTGTAAATACGTCAATTTTATTATTTATGTTTTGAAACAGCAGGTCCGGTTCCACGACTGTACGACGCTCTCGCTCTCTCTCTCTCTTTTTTTTTTTATCGGAAACAGGCCTGTACACTTGGCGGGCAGGATGCACTATATTTATTTCTTTCAAGCTGTCCTTGCAGTAGTACATTAAAGCACACGCTGCTAAATCAACGCCGTGCCGAATCATGCCCGCGCGTGAAAAACAACAGGACCACCGGATGCACATATGACAAGTTTCGGAGGAAGCGTTCGCTTACGCTGTAATGTATGGCCGTCCCGGTGTTGGTAGCAAGCAAGGCGTTGATCGGCGTTCACGCGCGAATCGCGAGTTTCCCGGTCTTGATTGATAACCGCGTCTCTCTTTCTCTTTATATTATGTTTCCTCGTTTTTCTCGCAATAAGAAAAAAAGAAGAAACCTATCAGTGGAAGCTGCCTGCCAGAGGAAGAAGCGAAGAGTTTTCGAAACGTAAGCAAAATAAGCTAAAAGCTTGCAGCCTGTATTTCCCTTTCTTTCTTTTTTTGAAAATCCGGATATGTATCCGAGTGCGTGAGCCGGATGCGAACACGTGTTACTTTTCGAAATGAAAAAAAATAATAATAAATAAACAAAGGAACAAAATAAATTCATGCTGCGTAATTGTATCTTCCGGGTCCTCGCCTGCATACTGGCATGTGCTGCAGGGACAGGCGCGGTTCATCCGCAACTCAAACGCCGGGACGACGTTCACCAATAGCAAGAACTTACACGCCATGTTTACACGCAAATGACATGCAGGCGTGAAGGACGCAAGACAACCGGTCTCGCAACCGTCAGTTCGTTGTGTCCACTGTGATTTCATCACAATACCGCATGGAAGTACGTGGACTTAACGGGTACTGATTGGCTGCTCCATAATCCACGATTTAGTTCAGTAGCGCGCACTCGAAAAAAAAAAAAAAAAAGAACGCGGTCACCAGGGTCTCGAACCGGAACAGACCCAAAGACCGGAAGGAAGAAAGCTTTGGTTTTGCTCCAACCGGGACTGAGCGGGAACGTTACGATTTTTTTTGTTTTTTGTTTTACTCCGGCGTGAAACCGAAAAGTTAAAAAAAAAAATAAAGGTTTTCGCTTCAGGCTGCAGCCACCTTTTCTGAAGCTTTTCATCCACGCATTGCCCGGCACTTGTGGCTCAACTATAAGCCATCTCATTTTTTTTTTTTTAAATACACACCGTCTTCTCGTTGTAGAAGTAGCAGTATTGTCACAGTGCGGTTTTCAATTATTCGCGTCGGGGAGCAGACATGTTAGTATACTGCACCCGTAAGCGTTTGAAATTGGTGTTCGTTGAATAGCTGTGCATTGGTCGGAGACCTATGCACGATCGACGAAATAAAGAAATGCTTCCAATATAACTGGGACGTGGGGGGGGGGGGGGTGCATTGATCGCACAAGTTGAAGTATAGGCGCGATAGAAATCACGTATTGCTTTTGACATGTGCTTCCACAACAAAATATTTCTATTTTTAAATTGAAGCATTATTTGCCCACTCTCCCGACTTGCAAATCTTTTAGAGAGAGAGAGAAGGGAAGGGAAGAAGGAAAGGCAGGGAGGTTAACCAGACTGAGTCTAGTTTGCTACCCTACACGTGGGGAGGGGAATGGAGAGTGAAAGAGAGATAGAGAGAGAGAGAGGAAAAAAAACATGAATCTTTTAGTTATAGCATACAAGTGCGACCTGCCCTCTTGATGGTGAGGACACGGGAGGAATGGGGTGAAGGAATAAGGAAAACTGGGAAAGGGCAAGGGTTAAAATTGCGCGGACAACGCCGCCTCGCAGAAAGATTCTGCGAGAATCAGGCCCCCCCCCCCCCCCCCCCCCTTTTCTGTGCTGTGGCTCTCCCCTCGAGCTCGATCCATTGCTGGATGCTTGCAGGACGGATAGCTACGGGTGGCCTTCTTTTAATCTTACGTCGGCGCTGGGTAAATTAAAGGCACTGCAAGCCTATATCTGATATGAAAGAGGTTGGCTCACTTTGTCGCACCTCAAACAACGATCTGCAGATGTGTCTGCTCCGTTATGACAAAATGGCTGCCCTTTGGGGGAAAAAAAAAAAGAAGTGCCAGCTTCGCAGGCGTCAGAGCCGTGCCCACCATATTGGTTTGCCGCCTCCGCTAATAACATCTCCAGCATCAGGATCGGCTGACATTTTATCTTGCGAACAATTCTAGCTTTTTGAATACGTGACAAGGTCCGCATTCACGTGACATGCTTGTCGTCGTGCTATATCTCAACGCTGCAGAGTGCAAGTCTTTTCCCACCGCGAGGCTATGCGGAAAGCGACAGCGAGACGCTGGGCACAACAGGAGAATCGCCACAAAGGCCGAGTTGTAGGCTCGATCCCCACAGTACATTTCCGACACCATGTGGCATCGAACGTAGCCACGCCCCCTAATGCGCAGGCTATATAGACCACAGGTGCTGCCTTTAGCGACAGTGGATTTGCATCGCATCCGCCGCGTGGGCTAGACAGACTCTGACGCGTGGAAACTGCCCGAGACACTGGAGCACATATGCATACTTGTGGCTGGCTCGCCCCCAGTGTGACTGGGAACGGCAGGCGTCGACCTCTTCGGCTAGCGTCAATTAACAAAAGCCCGTTGAGCGAAAACAATGTTACGGGGCCATTGGCCGGGCGTGCATGATATCAACGAAGCGAGCCATCCGAAACGTTTTTGTTAAAGCGGCTAAGATTAAAGACTGTGAATGGACCCTTCCGATGAGAACGCGCATACAACTTGTACAATTCCGACAACCCCGTGCGCACGTTGGTTTCCCGCGAATAGTAGACGTGCGGTCAAGCGCCGGACGCTCGAGCTCTGCTGTGTGTCTCATTGAGTTAGCTGCGGCGTTCTGACATACACATACAACCCTTTTGCCTGCAAAACATGGTTCTGCAAACGCGAGCCTGGTGGCTCCGTACGACGGGATGGGTATAGAATATGTTTTTCGGCGTGTTTCCGCTAGCTTGCGCCACGAAGGCGTCCTTGACTGTACACTACGACGCAAAAGCGCCAATGGGAAAAGACCTCCACTGCAGGAACTACAGCTTTTCTTCAGTTTTACGTGGTTCCAGATTCCATCGGCGCAAACTGCGCGAAAAAAGAGAGGAAGCGCGACAATGCTGCGACCTCTTATGCGTGAAATTAGCGCGGAACACGTTGCAGCTCGGCCTCCTCCTTGTAGAATTTGTCGAAGACTCAAATACACGAATAATATTGCGTCCATATGCAACCCTCCATCATTCCATGATCAGCTGCGCGAAGACTTTCAAGTGACATCGTGGCGTTAAACCTTCTCTTGTATAAGATATCGCGCTTTTTGGCTATTGTGTTTTTGTAAACCCCTGCCTTATTTTTTTTTCTCTAGTCATGTGTCAGACATTTGTGCTGTATTTATATACTTCAATTATTTTGTGTACTTTGCTCTTATGTTTGTTGCAGCTTTTTAGTACAAGCCATGTGCAATGCTTTCCCTTTCCCTTTTTTTGACCTGTATATTTTGCATTTCTTATAAAATCCTTGTTCGTCCTCCTTACTCAATGGTCTCTGGGCCCTGTAAGGTATTGTAAATAAATAAATAATAACTGCATTGCTATTGCGAAATATGCTGCAAACGAATTCTCGAACGCTACGCATTGTCAAGACAAGTAAAATACGAATTTTTTTCATAAAATAGTACACTCGTACGTCCCGAAAATTGTGTCCGAAATAACAGATATCAATGCTTCCATGTTTTTTGTCTATTTAATAAATAAAGAAAATATCACACGAACTTTAGAACTATATCAGTTCGAAACCAGCAAATCAGTTCATGCCCCTGATATGAAAAATGTAAAGGCCATGAAATTAACAATTTGAGGACAAATAGTTCAACGAAACTTTGTCAGTCAAGAACCTTGTTTACATTTCTGCACATATAACACGGCCAGGGAAAAATCTCAATGACTCTGTCATTTGTTCCAATGTATTGCTCACGAGCAGCTGTCACCGGTCGTGTATTGTGAGCAATTGCACCGAAATTATAGCCGCAACACAGAGCACATATAAAAAGCACGAGTTCTGCAAAATATACGAGGGCGCATCAAATGAAAGTGAGCCGATGCGAATATATGACAAACGGGGTACTTTATTTAAAAGTAGTCTCCATGAGCATTTATACATTTGTCCCGCTGACTAACAGGTGGCATGATTCCTCTCTCATAAAGCTCCTTGGGTTGCTGCTTCAAAAAGTATGTAACTGACTCTTTCACGTCATCGTCCGACACGAATCTCGTTCCTTTGAGCTGTTTCTTTAATTGCCCCAAAATGAGGAAGTCTCAAGGCGACAGGTCAGGGCTTTATGGCGGATGTTGCAGCGTTTCCCACTTGAACTTTGCCAGTTTTGTGTTAACCACATCAGCGTGGGGACAGGCATTGTCGTGGAGAAAGATGACCCCATTGCTCAATTTTCCACGTTGTTTGTTCTTGACTGCGAGACGCAGCCGATCCGGCGTTTCACAATATCGGAAATGGTTGATAGTTTCCCCAGGTTTAGCGAATTCTATCAGTAATGGCCCCTGACGATCAAAAAATGTCAAGAGCACCTTTCCGGCGGAAATGACGGCTTTTGCTTTTTTGGGGGCGGTGAATTCGAATGTTTCCACTGTAAGCTTTTTCATCGTGTTTCAGGCTCGTAGCAGTGGCACCATGATTCGTCCCTGGTTACAACTGTAGACAAGAAGTCGTCACCCCCCCTTGTGATACCGGATCAGATGAGTCAAGGCAGCGCCGAACTTCGTCTTCTGGCAGTGGTTAAAAATCTTGGGCATCCATTGCGCACACAAGAGCCGATAACCGAGATGTTAATGAATTATTGTGTCAACCGAACCGTGACTGATGTTAACATGCTTTGCCAGTTCATCGATGCTTATCCTCCGTTATTATCTAATCAGCTCATCAACCCTTGCAATTGTGCTGGGGGTGATTGCACGGTGGCTTTGACCCGCTCTTGGATCGTCTTTGCAACTTTCACGTCCTTCTTTGAACCGTCTGTTCCAACGCTTTACAGTGGCCAATGAAATGCCATGTTCAACGTACACGGCAGCAACACGGCGACTAATCTCTTTTTAGGAAAGACCTTTAACTGTGAAAAACCTTACGACACCACGCTGTTCAACTTTGGGAGTGTCCATTGGGTCACGCAACCATGTTCAACCCAGTGTATGAGAGCATTAAAGAACCTTTATCCTCACACCTGCGTGTCACGTTTGTAAATGAGAGATGCCTGTGTGCTAAGCTCAGGCTTTGCAGATAATGAACAGAACCATTATTGTGCGGGGCTGGTTGGTTCACTTTCATTTCACTCGCCCTCGTACATTAGAAATACGAGGATACAGTTGGAATATACAAATGCGAAGATCCAGCTTGATAAAGGGCAAAAAAGTGCCACTGGAAACAAAGTTCACTGCACGTATACACAAAACCTCGCAATAAGATATTTGAATATACGTATAAGTATCCAATAACTTTACGTATCTAAGGAAAAGTCACAGTATATAATGCGTCAAACAGCGCAAACAAACATGTTACGCAATCACAGATTCAAACATCACAGAATCCCAAGGCCCGCCCTCTATCCCTCCATTTTCCCCGATGTATCGCGTGCGACGGAAGGCGGCGCGCTTCCTTCCCGCTTTTCTCCCTTGCGCACACAAGACTGAGCCACCATCGCCGGCTCACCCGTGCAACCCCCCCCCCCCCCCCAGCTCCCTTTCACTCGCACATACAGCATGCCGCGCGCAGTCACAATATTATCGCCCTTGGACTTTATGCGGAAGATGAGGGTGACGGTGATGGCAGGAATGCGCCTGGAGTGTCCATATAATTGCTATCGCTATAATATATTAGAATATCCGGCAACTGAAGCGACCCGTTGCCCATTACCTTCCGCAAAAGAAGAAGTAACAAAATCGAACTTTCACCATGCGACAATTCGCTGCGCCGCAACAATGTCTTATTTTTCCTATTGTGGGGTGGGGGCATCGAAATGAAAAAAAAAAAAAAGAACGCGAAGGAAAGCATGTTGGCCACAATCGAATCACTACTTTGGGCACCTAATGTGGCTACCCAAGGAATATCGAAGAAAACGTGAGACGCTTGGTCCACAGAGAACCGTACGCATACTGCTCGGTATCCTACACCGGCGAGACAAAAGACTTTCCGGAGAGGTTGCGCTCAAGCAAACGCTTTGCGATCCGTCGAGTCCCCACAGTGATGGCGGCGAGCGACCATTGTTTCTTTTTCTCGTCTGCTCGGCCAGAGAAGAACGAACGCGCACCGAAGTAAGCCGCGCGGTGGTTGGGGCAACACGAGAAAAACGCATACGCTTTTGCTGGCTCTGACAGCCCGCGGGTAGGAAGAACAAGAAAATTGAACAGGCTTAATGTGTCCTCGCGAATGAAAGTCAAAGCAGAAAAATAAGAACATAGTTACCTTTGCTGACTTTCGCGTCTTGACTCCTTCACGACTCAAGGTGACTGAGTCGTGAAAGACTCAGCAAACGCAAACCTGCGCCAAAGCATCTGCGCCAACAGATGCTTTGGCGCAGGTTAAAAAAATGTTGATATTTTTTTCTGTGACATGACGGCACAAATGAACCACCACAACACTTCGTCTCATCAGATCTCGCTGCGTGCTTAGTCAACTTGTCTGATAGTGTGTTGATTTGGCTTGTCTCGCTGTATGTTCCGACGTACGACGTTAGAAAAGTCAATGCACCTTCGGCGTCAAATGTTTATAACAGCATTAAACCCACAAAGTTCCGGAATTGAAAATCTAAAGCACGACATTAGAAATGACAATGCACCTTTCGCATCAAAAGTTTATGAGAGCTTTATACCCATAAAGTTTCGGAATTGAAATCCATGCGCTCCGTAGATACCGCGGCCTCCGCGAGACGCCGCGACGAGCCCGCTCGCTATCAAAACGCCCTTGAAACTTTGTGCTCGGATGGGTTCCTTGCGTTATGTGACTCCCGGTGCATGGACGTTGCCGAGAAATCCAGCCCGAGTTCGCAATGTACGTGCTGTAATGTCTTTTCGAGCGTGAAGACGACATGCTAGACCCAGAATGATTTTCGGCGCCGGGGGTTGTTTTGGTCGGCGCTGCATGGACAGCAAGAAAAAAATTCGGGAGGGGGGGATTTAGCCCCATAATCCCCCCCCCCCCCCCCCCATGGCTACACCCCTGTCGGTCGGTGAGGAGCTGTCGAGGGGCACCGTGGTGAAGGATGACGTTCTCTACGAGGAAGTCGGCGACATCGGTAGCCCAGCTTGTCGGAAGTAAGCTCATGTGATTGCATTTCGGGTGGCGTTGTCTGTTGCTACAGCAATCCACGTGTTTCCCGAAGCAGACGTGGGAAGAGGGCCTAAACGTACACACATACTCGGAAGAATGGCTCGGATGGCACGTCAAGTGGTTGAAGGCGGCCAGCAGGGAGTGTGGTCGGCTTTTTTCGTCGTTGACAAATGTCACACGCAGCGACGTACATAACGGCCGACCTCACGGTATAGACCAGGTCAAAACAAGCGCCGACGAACGCGGTCATAGGTCCGTGACACGCCAAGGTGACCGGCAGTCGCGACATTATGAAGCTGGGCGAGATCAGTCTGACGCAGACGCGCAGGCATAACGAAGGGTCGGTCAGGGCCGTCCGTGCGCATGTTAGAGTGATACAATATGTCATCTTGAAGTTCAAACATGCGAAGGTAAGAATCGGGCGTCGTTGAAGTCAGCCGTTGAATAAGGTCTCGTAAGGAGGCCTCCCGACGTTGTTCCTTGACAATATCGCGAAAAGCAGCCCGAGAGAGAACGGTGACAGGTATGCCGGTCGCGGAAACGTCAGGTGGATCGACAGGATGGCGCGACGAGCAGACCGCACCTTGACGTAACCGGCCGGTCTTGTATACAACTGAATAGTTGCATTCTTGAAGGCGCAGAGCCCAGCGGCCAAGACGCCCCGAAGGATCTTTCAGAAAACCAACACAGAGCGTGGTTATCAGTGATGACTGAATTGCCGGCCGTACAAATAGGGGCGGAATTTACCCACTGCCCAAACAAAAACCAGACACTCGCGTTCAGTGATAGAATAGTTGCGCTTAGCAGGGAAAAGAAGGCGACCGGCGTAGGCAATAACACGTTCTCGCCGTTGTTGTTTCTGGGCCAAGATAGGCCCAATACTGTGGCCATAGCCGTGGCCACTGGCATCGGTACGAACTTCTGTCGGAGATGAAGCATCGAAGTGGAGCGAAAGTGGGAGGGAACGTAAGCAGCCCAATAAGCTCGATGAAAGCACCAGCTTGCTCAGGGCCCCAAATGAAGGCAGCGTCTTTCTTGAGGAGCTGGAAAATAAGGCGTCCAACGTCCGCAGAATTTCGGACAAACCGACGGAAGTAGGAGCAGAGGCCAAAGAAGCTGCGAACGTCCTTGGCGTACGTTGGCACGGGAAATTGTCCTGTACTGCTCGTATTTTTATCGTGATCAGGGCGTACACCAGAAGAATCGACGAGGTGTCCGAGCACAGAAATTTCACGATGACCGAAGTGGCATTTGGATGAATTTAGTTGTGGCCCCATAGAGTAACATAGTCCTGACGGAAAACAGATAGGATCGTCGATAGGCGTTTGAGGTGCGTCGCAAAAGTCGGAGAAAACATCATAACGTCGTCCAGGTAGCAGAGGCAGATGGACCACTTGAAACCATGTACGAAGGCGTCCATCATCCGTTCAAATGTGGCCGCGACATTACATAAACCGAAAGGCATCACTTTGAACTGATACAGGCCTTCGGGAGTAATAAAAGCCGTCTTCTCGCGGTCCATGTCATCGACGACGATTTGCCAGTAGCCGGAGCGAAGGTCGAAGGACGAAAAATATTGCGCTCTGTGCAGGCAATCCTCGGCATCGCCGATGCGTGGTAGCGGATAGACGTCCCTATTTGTTACCTTGTTGAGTTGTCGATAATCCACGCAAAATTGCCAACTGTTGTCCTTCTCTTTAACTAGTACAACAGGGGATGCCCATAGGCTGCAAGAAGGTTCAATGATGTTACGAGAAAGCATCTTGTCAACTTCGTGTTGGATGATGTGTCGCTCAGCAGGCGAGATGCGGTAGGGTCACCGATGGATCGGGCTCGCATCCCCGGTGTTGATTCGATGTTTGACGACAGATGTTTGTCCTACAGGGCGGTCTCCAAGGTCGAATGTGTCCCAGTATACGAGGCAATTGAGGAGGCAACGTAGTTCATGAGCACGCTGAGGCGGAAGGTCGGGAGCAGTCATTTTTATTGAAGCATATTCAAGCCTGAAGGGGCAGGATGCGAAGCAAGAGTCGCATACGAGGAGCTGTCACAAGTTAAAGCCGAAATGTGGCATAGCGCCGGGCCGGCGTGATTTGTGCCAGCGATATGCCGCCCGGAGAACTCGTGTACAAAGTCCAAATTTCGCAAGCAGAAGACGGGACGTGTTGGCCGTAATGGTAATGACGGTGTGAGGAAACGCGACGTAATGCGACAGCAGGACATCCGGATCATGGGATACGAAGTAGTCACCGTCTGGTACCAGTAGAGCGGGTGAAACGCCTATGTAGGTAACGGCAAGACGGGTGAGGCGGATATGCTATGTGGAGCATAGCCGTATCGAAGCACTATCGGGAGTAGCCAATAGCAACATGTAGAGCGAGTTGCACAACACCAGCAGAACAGTCTACTAAGACGGAACGTGCTTACAGAAAGTCCTAGGATCAGGTCGTTAGGGCAGCTAGTGTTCCAGAGGGCGGTGATCGACGAGATGGGGGCGATCGGGAGAAGCGGCGATATGGTGGCCAGAGGAGGGTCGCCAGGATTTACTGGTTACCTTTGCGGTGGGAAGCGAGAAGCAGCACGTGCGAGGCGGGCGGTGGGATGGGAGGTAGGGGCCACGGGGTCGAATTCCACGAAGAGCGGCAGTGACGTGATATACGGCCGATACGGCCACAAGTGAATCATATATATGCCTGTCGTCTGGAGCCCGCCATCAGGCCTGGTTGCGATGCCGCGTTGAGGCATTTCGGTTGTGGTTGCGTGTGACAGTTCTGGACGGAGTGTGGGAAGGCCGATTAATTGAGCAGCCGTTGGTCAAGCCAACGTTGGCCAATTCCTGGCGCACGACGGACTGAATCAGTGAGACGGTCGCCTGGCAATTGTCGGGGCCAAGGTTTGGGGTCCGGATAGGAGATGCGGCTTCTATTTCACGCCGGACGATGTGTACGATGTCACCAGAGCGATTGGGCGTGGGCAGACTGCGGAGATCTTCGCAGATGCACGTAGCAGCCGTGTTGGGAAGGCGAGAAAATGGGGAAAGGCAATGCGGTGACTCTTGGCTTCTTTAAACCGTCGGCATTCGGTAATGATGGCTTGCACAGTGGAAGTATTCTTAAACACAAGGAGGTGGAAGGCATCATCTGCTATGCCCTTAATGACGTGTGTGACTTTATGAGGTTCGGACATCTTCGGATCCACTTTGCGGCACAGAGTGAGCCCGTCCTGGATGTACGTGAGATAGGATTCAGTGCATGTCTGGACACGCAAAGCGAGGCGTTTTGGGTGGTGTGCTGGCGTCCAACAGGCTCGCCAAACAAATCCTTGAGCTTCTGTTTACAAATGTCCCAGCTGATAAGTGACCTCGTGGGTCTGAAACGAGACGCGTGCCATTCCCGCGAGGTGAAACATCAAATTAGCGAGCATGATAGTCTGGTCCCAGCGATTGCTGGCGCTCAACCACTCGTACAGTTCACGCCAATCTGCGACATCAGTGTTGTCGGTGCCAGAAAAGGTTCCTGGGTCGCGCGGTTGTGCCAGAATGACGGTGAACGTGGATGCCCACATGTCCGAAGTATCCTCGCCTTGAGCTGGCATTGAAAATACAGCCAAGGAGCGCCCGCTGCGTAAATCCGTGTTGATATTGAGCCCGCAACCTGTACCAAAAATACAACGGGGCTAAAAGAAGTAAGACATATATTTACAGGATATTTACAATAACTGTAGCAGATGATGATTATGATGATGATGATCCTCTGACATGGCTCGCACCCACTAAGGGGGATAGGTCAAGAATCGGGCGGCAGGAGGTAGCTAAAGGAAATTCTTGTTTGAAGACGATAAACGCCAAGTAAAATAAATAGAAAAAAAGGAGATGATGCAATAACTAGACTACATATATACGCGAGCGAGCCGTCAGACTAACTGAAATGTGAGTGTTAAAAGAGCAGCTGACAAGATGGTAGACAGCGCGCGATGTTAAGAGCGTCGTTTTCTTCAGACTAATTTTGAAACGTCTTCTTCGTCAGCCTGTCACAATATGAATACAATATCAAATGCCACAACCAATACAAAGCCAAAGTACACATGAGATAGACCGTCACAAGTTGCAACGATAAAAAAAGGGCTATTTTCGGTTACTTTTACTACCTCTTCAGGGAGTTGAATTCATTCTCTAATTGTTTTGAAAAAAATGAATTTGCAAGAATAAAGGTTTCAAAGAAGAAGTATTGCGCTTTTTTCGTACGTTGACAACGCATCGTTGGCTCCAAGAAATATTACGTTTTATTATTTCTTGTCTCGTTATAATAAATATTGTGCAAGAAACCTGAATGTAAGTTTATGACTTCTAGTTTGGAGCGTTTCCCATCGCAGCGTGGGCTTTATTTCTGAGATTACTGATCGTAATTACTGGTGGCAAATCGGGCTGCCTGGTCGCGAAACTTTTCTATTTTATCTGCGGGTTACTACCGAGCTAGGTCCCGGATAACGCGTGGATAGTCAAGTATCGAACATACATGCATAGGGTGCAAAGCGTCTATTTTACCTATGTCGCTGCATCTCAAATTTCTACGAATAAGGACAACATTTTGCTAGCCTTGGACACCATTTGTTCGATGCACCTGTCCCGAAAGGGGTAAGGCACCCCAAGGCGGTATAACCAGAAGTAAAAATCCGGTTTGTTACTCTGCGCTGGGGAGAGAGAAATACCTGGTGCAACCATAGGCACAGAGATGAATAATACTTTGTTTGTTGACTGTGGCATAAAGCTCCACTTCCCATTTTGTTCATTTCGTCGTGCTCACTGCTGACCCCCCCCCCCCCCTTTTTTTTTTAGCTTTTGTGCAAGAGCTTTTGTACGTGTTCACTAAAATTCGCTAAAATTCTCGCTAGAACTGCAAATTAAGATTCAAATAGCGTAGACGTTTTGGAACACTATACTATAACTTAACGTGAAGTAAATAATGTGCCTAGACGTTTCCCGTTTGTCTAATGTCCGTGCAGGTGACGGATAAACAGTGAATTTTACCAGCGGGATACAGAGGGCTGTTATCTTACTGATACATTTTTATACCGAACGAGGACTGCTTAAATTCTGCGTTCACACCTTCAGGTTGTAAGGTTACAAATACGGAACGATTAAAAAGAACACAAATAACCTACTGTCCTTAGCGCGGAAAAGCACTTATCTACATTATCCCTCAATTTTTCTGGTTCTCGATGTTCGTGATAGGAGAAGTATTTTCCACGGAGAGCGCTTAGCCGCACATGTTGCTAACACTACGGATATGACCACAACCCGAGCTTTGTACCGGTCAAATATTACGCTTCCACCTTTGGTCTATCCTGAAAGCCGCCGTGAAGTATCGATTGGTCTGAAGGCGGTGAGAAACGGAAGCTATTTTCTCAAATTCGCTCAGCCGCTCCGATATCTACGCCTGTTTGTACAGTCGATCTGTCTTATTCGCCTGCTGTGTTGTAAATATGAACACAATACTTATACCAAATGGCGTTGGTAATTTAATTTGCTGCTATGCTCGCGAACGTCCATCAACCGAATGCATTTAGTAGGCTTGTGCGAATATCAATTTTATTCGTTCGAAGCGAATAGCAATTATTGTCGAATAATTTCGAAGCAAATTAGTTTGAACAGTTGCGGGATTTCACATAAAACATTGACACAAGTGCCAGATGTTGGCAAATCTAAAAAAAAGAAATATTCTTATTTTATTGCTAAAAAGTAAACGGGTTCGACTCTGGAGTCAGCTTATATTCAAATTGCCGCTGTTCAGATATTTCCATGCAAAAATGCCTAATTCAAGAACTCTAACAACTCCAGCCATACAGAAGATTTGTTTACAAGCTCTCTTAAAGTTTTATGGTAGCTTCAAGTTCACCCGTCGCGCGTCATCGCGATGCTGTGAAGTGCGATCTTAGCTACGTGACGCAGCCTTTGTCGCGCAAATTCAGCTTGAGTCTTTCCGTCCACCCGTTAGCTTAACCCGTTAACAAACTTCACGCGACAGTTTAACGTCGCTGCCGTCTGCGTTAGCTGTTAGGCCTAACCACCGCAGTCTAGCCGGGGGTCGACCACCAATGTTACTGCTTAGTGTCACGTCGACTTTTTATTATTATTATTTAACTGCAAAATCGGAGTGCGGTGTACCTGCATGCGAATTTCTACTTGGGTGTGGCTGCACGGCAGTGCGAATTTCGCCTCGAGGTGTAGTTTCACGGCGGTGCGTGTCATACTGCCGTGAAACCACCTTTGGAGCAAAGTTTTCCGCCAGCAGTGCCGCCCGAAGAGTTGAATGAATTATGGGGTTTTACGTGCCAAAACCACTTTCTGATTATGAGGCACGCCGTAGTGGAGGACTCCGGAGATTTCGACCACCTGGGGTTCTTTAACATGCACCTAAATCTAAATACACGGGTGTTTTTCGCATTTCGCCCCCATCGAAATGCGGCCGCCGTAGCCGGGATTCGATCCCGCGACCTCGTGCTCAGCAGCCTAACACCATAGCCACTGAGCAACCACGGCGGGTGCCCGAATAGTTGGCCCAAGATACGATGTGGACGATTCGTGCATCCGCGAATGGAAGCTGTGTTTACAAATATTTGGGTGTTGTCTGCGGTTATCCGTGCGAATTATACGCACGTTTTTTTTTGTTTTTTTTTTTCAGGGTGTTGCAATTGGAGGTGCGGCTTATGAATACTGCGGTTTCTGAATACTGATATTCGAGCGAAGCGAATATCGATGAAATACTCGAACATATCGAATATTCGCACAAGGGTAGTATTAATGTCTTCTTAGTATACTGTCAGACCAATTGCTCCTTCTATCTTTATTTATTTTTTAAATTTTTTTTATAGCGTATGTATTTCTATGCTTACCAAACGAGAAAAACCATCCCTCTGTCCGTCCCGTAAGACGACCGCTTTCGAGGTAGCGCCGGCCCGCATCAGCGAGCTAATTAACCTTCGTGTTAACTCTCGCTTGAACGCCAACGAAGCGGCGAGAACACAGCGCTGACGGAGCGCACGCCTCAGTAAGCTACTTTCGCAGTCGGTTTCAACATACGGGCGAGAACAGCGGCGAGAAGCGGCGAGAACACAGCGCTGACGGAGCGCACGCCTCAGTAAGCTACTTTCGCAGTCGGTTTCAACATACGGGCGAGAACAGCGGCGAGAAGCGGCGAGAACACAGCGCTGACGGAGCGCACGCCTCAGTAAGCTACTTTCGCAGTCGGTTTCAACATACGGGCGAGAACAGCGGCGAGAAGCGGCGAGAACACAGCGCGCGAAGCTGTGAGCAGTCGGCACTGTTTGTGGGCATCGCAGATTGCTTTCAAGCTGTGGCCTGCGTGGCGGTGTCATACGAAGCCGTCGCCTGAGTACGTTCACGGTTCAATAATGGTTCGACGCGGATGGATAAGGCCCTAAAGGGCGACAACGGCTTATAATGATCGGAACGCCATCAGCGCACCTGGCGCCTCCGCACGCAGTCATTTGCTTCCGCCAGCAATGCTCCTTGTGCCGCCGTCGGCACCAGTTCGTGTCACCACTGCGCTGTCGTTAGTACTGGCCTTGAACAAGTTTCATAACATTGATAATGACACCGGGCTGCGTAGAGATGAGCAAGTGGCACAATGCTTACGCGTACTTTGACGTATCACAGAGGAGCTTCTGCGTGATTTTTCTTTTTTGCGTCAATCAATGCACCGACAAGATATAGCAACACCAGCGAGGATACGAGTGCTAAATGTACTAAAGCCTCGCGATGTTGCAAGGAGTATTCAATCGCTGGCCATCCGTCACAAGGCACATCAGTCGCGGGCGCTCGGAACCGAAACCGAGTTCGACAACATTAAGTTACAAACGTAACTGTTAACATCGACGAGAAGTAGTTAAGGTAAATTTTGTCGCGTCAAAAAGAAAATCAAACGAGTAAAAAAGAACAAAAGCAAACCAAAAAAAGAAAAAAAAGAAAGAAAACAGAAAACGAAACTGTACTCGTCTAGCCACATCGAGCCTAGACACACTTTAGCCAGAGCCTTATGGACTGTGAGTTTCTTACTGTATTGTGTGAAGTGCGAAAAGCTTGCGCGCTCGTGTGCCGGTTACTTTTGTAACGTAATATGCGCGCCTGAGGCGACGAGATCGTCTCGGCAATCGCCGCAGCCATGGTAGCCGGCGTGCCCAGCCTCAACATCAAGCAGCTCGACTGCAAGCAGGGCGCCGTGCGCGCGGTCCGCTTCAGCGCGGACGGCAACTACTGCCTGTGCGGTGGCAGCGACCGCACCGTCAAGCTGTGGAACCCTTTCCGCGGCGCACTCCTGCAGACCTACCTCGGCCACGCCGGCGACGTGCTGGACATCCGGGGCTCGTGCGACAACGCCACCATCGCGTCGGCCAGCACCGACAAGTCGGTCGTGCTGTGGGACGTCACGACGGCCAAGAGCTCGCGCAAGTGGCGCGGCCACGCCGGCGCCGTTCAGGCCGTCTGCTTCAACGAGGACTCGACCGTGGTCATATCGGGCTCCATAGACGGCAGCGTCTGCTGCTGGGACACCAGGAGTCGGGCCCGCGACCCCCTGCAGGCGCTGAAGGAGGCCCGCGACGCCGTGACGAGCGTGCTGGCCACCGACCACGAGATCGTCAGCTCGTCGCTCGACGGGAAAGTGCGTCGCTACGACCTCCGCATGGGCAAAATGTGCGCGGACACGCTGGGTTGCCCGGCGACGCGAGTTCAGATGACGCGGGACGGGCTGTGCGTGCTGGTCAGCTGTCTCGGGGGCTCGCTGAGACTCCTGGACAAGTCGTCGGGACAGTCGCTGCAGCAGTTCGCCGGCCACAAGAACGCGCAGTTCTACCTCGACTGCTGCCTCAACCAGGACGACTCGCACGTCTACTCCGGGTCCGAGGACGGCCAGGTCTGCTGCTGGAACCTCGTCGAAGGGTCGCTGGTGGAGAGGTTGAGGCACCCGACCGAAGCGCCGGTATCGTCGCTGTCTCAACACCCGTCGAAAGCGGTGCTACTGACGGCGACTCGGGGACTGGTGTATCTCTGGGGAGAGCCCGAAAGCGTCGTCAAAGACTCCTGATGCGATGACGGCTGTTTCAGCGTGGTGTACCAGATGGTGAAAGTGCTTCAGCCCGAACAAGCTTGAATAGGCGATACTAGCATCCGGTGGGGAGCTTGCACTGTGAAATGGGAACACCGTGGTTCCGCAATATCAAGAGGCTAGACACAGTTACCACTCATCATGCTCGAGAGGAGAAGTCGTGTCGTGGAAAACGGACGCTGTGCATTCAGAGATCGCAATAGGCCTCATTGTTGCAATGTTCATCATTCGTATCTGTGCACCTTGTTTCATAAGTACATGGGTCGTGTGCTCATATTTACTTATGGTGAAGGAACATCGTAGAACATAGCAAAGGTGGCTTCTACTGCACTGAAAGATATCGCTGCCAGTTGTTGCAATTCTTTAGCCCCTCCACTGTGTGCAAGAAATTTGAAGTCGAGATGTCTGGCATGCTGCGTACGATCCACTTAATTTTGTGTAACAACACTAATTTGTTAATACAAGCAAGAAGATGTCATAGCTAGGCTATGCACAGGACTTTCTATGCAGCGTGGTTGTTGAAAACCACTTACAAACTTCTGTAATAGAAACTTTGTGAAGAATGTTAACTCTGTTTCACAATTCAACATCCATAACAGGTAAAGCACAGCAAACTTCAGCCAGGCAATATGAATCTCGGAGGTTTGCCGACAGCTTGCAGGCAATATTTTATTGCAGCAACATATCACATGACCAACAACAATTATAGACGTCACAAGACGCCTTACAATTGGACAAACCTCCCCATAGCGATGCATTCCTCTATTTATATTACATAAGCAGCCACACATCAAATACATAATCAGACAATAGGCAAGGTGTCCACATCAAAGTTGCAGCCTCCAGCAACCAATTGCTCATGCACTCCTGCATCAATATTCCTTACAACTCGTTAACAGGCAAACTTGATCTGCAGTTTCTCCTAATATGTCGATCAATACCTTTCAAACTGGTAGCACAAAGCAACAATCCACTCCATCATCAAAGTTTCACACAGAGCAGTTCACTAGAGGAAGTGCCTTCGCAAGATCTTTCCTTCGAAATTCTTACAAAGAAAGTGCAATGCAAGGTGTTACAGTAAACACGGTGAAAGGCTATAAGGTTGTGTTCCATGCTTGTAGAAACACTAGTGTTTAGCCATTCAGCTCTGTGCTAACTATACGCATGAAGGAAATTATGAGTGCCTTCCTAATAAAAAAATTACAATGTTGAGCATCACTACAAACAAAAGTGCAAGAATATCGACCTTATAATTCACCATTGGTAAATCTGATATTTGCCAAATGTTCCTGTGTCATAACTGTTTGCATGAAGCTAATTGCGAGTGCTTCAAGGAACTGTTTTACTCTACTTCGATAAGCCAACTTGTCAAAGAGCACAACCCAAAGACATTTCAGACCATGAACAAGCAAAGGAACTTCAAAATGAAATTGGATACCAGCTGCTTTACAAGATTTTAGCACATTTAGCAGTAAGAGACTCTGGTAGTGCGTTCAATTCGTTTGGATGGCAGAGCCTGCACAAGTTAGAACTTTCGAGTAAAGGTGCCGACTCATGACCGCTTAGTCATGTGCAGTGTTCCTGCGACATTTAGTGAACTCGAACAACTGTAGCTTTGTTTACAAGCTTGATGCAACTAGCCGTTGATGTAGACAACCAACTGGCAAAATGAGCTTATCAATTGAAGTCGCTACAAAGTAGCAAAATTGACTACTCTGCGAATGTCCAATTTCATGGCCACTTTTACGACACAGAATCTTTCCGCCTTTTTAATATTGTCTTCGCTTTACATTGTCAACATAACCTGCAGAAGTTCTGACTTCACTAGCCAAGAGGCCAGCTCATGGCTACTTTTGGTCAACTCCACAGTATTCTGCATCTGGTAAACTGCAGCCCATTTACAAACTAGGTGCAACTAGCCAGCAATATTGACGGCCAACAGGCTAGGTGACATTGTTAAGTCACTACAAAGAGGCATGACTAAACTGGCCATGTTCATTGCTTACAACTTAAGCTGGCTGTTCTGCAGGAGAGCCTTTTAGGAGAGCCTGTTATGTGACCATGGTGCAAGACTGGCCACTCCTATGGCGAGGGCCAGTTGGTAGCCCACCAACAGCAAGCTCTATCACAGGTCTTGCGCGACTTCTTTGCAATTTCCTCGCAGCAATTTAGTAGCAAATGCCCTCGTGATTAAGGAGCCACTGTTTCACATCGTCTCGCTTCCCTCCGGCGTAATGTCCCAGGGTGCCGTCGTGCCGCACGACACGGTGACACGGCACTAAGAGCTGGAGCGGGTTGTTCCGCATGGCCGAGCCAACGGCCTGGGAAGCCCGGGGGTTATTGCAGAGCCTTGCCAACTCGCCGTAGCTCACCGTCGTCCCTGGACCGACCTTCTCGGACAATGTCCGCCACACCGAGGCCCAAAATGAGCCTGCGAAGACGGCAAAGTGGCATGAGCACGTAGTCACCGTAGTATTTATTGATTTATTTTCAGGTTACTGCCACGTGTCTGATGAGACTTTAAGCAGGAGTGGCTAAACACATTTTAACATAAATATGTTAAATGTCATGAGTCACCGGCCACGCCCTATTTCTTTCTCGTAAAGAAAAGTGAAAGTGCACATTGTATTGGTGTAAAAGCTAAAGAAGTCCATAACCTGAACATGGAGAATTGAAGTGTGTGAACAAGAACAGGCATGCTTTTTAAATTCTTGCCACCAGATTGAGATTGCCATGCGATTCAATGCTTTTCACAATGAACACCGAGAAGCGAATATGAATAAATAAGTGTCGGCCTGCAAGCTGCAGGCAACGTGTGCCTTCAAAAGCTAACTGCAACAAAATTTGGATCATATAAAAAGCGCACTTTCAGATAGTGTATATGTAGAATTCTCAGTGCAAAATATTGAGTGTTAAATATGAATCGGTGCATCACAAACAGCTTGCAAAAATAGCATTTTTCTCACTAAATACTGATAAAAAGCACCACCATTATTGCTCGCAAAACATTATGCAGAACACTGAAAGCCAGCGCAGCTCTTTAGCATGAACTCAAACAGTTGGTGCCGCGCTGAAAATCTAGGAGGCAATGTGTTGGGATTTGCCACGCACATGCTAAACACCGGGTGAATGCATCGTCTGCCAAGACGAGATTTAAGGGCTATTAAGAAAATTTCATGATCACCAGCCCTTCCCAAGATAGATTCAGTAGCAGCATAATTCGTGAAGTCCACATTTCGCCAGAAAAGGGGATTGTCGACGTCTGCAACGGGCAACGTCTCGAAGATATTGAAGTAGGCGTCAGGCATCCATTTTTACAGTGTAAAAACAAACTTTCCATCACACCATCTGCAAAGAATCTTGTCCCATTTCATAGACAATTTCATCACAATATGGGGAATATTGTGCTGTTTTTGCTTCCTATGATGTCAACCCACCAACTCGCCCACCTCATCATTTTCATTCCCTTTACACTTTGCGTTCACAGAACCACTATTGCCATTCACTGAAAAAATACGTGAAAGGTGCTTGCAATGTTGCAATGCCCCTTTAACTACAATGAATTTCAACAACCTGGGGTTCCTTAATGAGCACCTGAACTGAAGTACATGAGTTTCTTCTGCATGTCATCCCCATTAGAATGTGGCTGTCATGGCCACTCGCGCTCAGCATCGGAACACCATAGCCACTGAGCCACAACGGCATGTTGTTATCTACATTGAGATCTACATTGAAAGCAGAGCCTCCTCCAACTCGTGAAATAATGTCGAGCGTTATGTTCCGACCACACACTCATTAAAAAGGAGGACGAGGTGAGGTTGCTGGAAGTTGAGGTGAAGCATATAGTGAACTTGTGAAATTCGATTGGAGGCTGAGGTGAGGTCAGGACTTCCAAGGTCTTGGGTTGCAAGCCTCGGTGTGGTAGAGATAGTTCTGTAGCACACGAAAGAAAAGAATGACCGGCACATTGACTATGGGACCGATCAATGAGCACGAATCCAGTGCCTATTTTTGTTCTTTCTTGGCTCCTTGATGCGAGCCAAGATGTGCACTACAGCTCCAAACATTCAAGCGACTGGTGATGTTCACCGCACTTTCTAGCAGCGCTCAACTGACATTTGCAGTACGAGAAAAGTGTCATCCATAACTCTGCCCTCATGCTGCCAACTGCTAGCTGCCTGGTTGGCTCAGTTTGTAGAGCGACTGTTCCAACAACACACTGGTGACGTGTTTGAACACTGAACCAGGGCAAAGCTTTTTCTTTTTCCCTGAAGGACCTATATGGGTTTCGTATGTACCTTTGTTGTGAACCTAGTGTTGTGAATCTACCTCCAGTCAGTCGATTATCGTTCACCACGCTTATTTCTGGTAAGATGAAGCACTGATGTTAACCATATGCGGGCAACAAAGCAGGCAGCACTCATATGTAACCTTTTCGTTCATGCTGGAGAGTAAAAGTTGACATACTGCTTTAAGCGCAGCAGAACAATAGACCCATTTCAAAACTTTCTTTTTCGTGCAGCTTGGTGCCTAGAATATTACAGCAATATCTATAATTAAAATGGCAGTTAAGAGTTACCACATGCTGCCAGCAGCATGTAAAGCAATTTTATGCACTCTACTACACAGTGGATGAAAAATTCACACTAGCAACAAACGTATAGGCTAGGCAAACAATATGCAGACTGCCAAGTCTTGGGCATGATGCATTACAAAAAAAAAAAAAAAATGTCTTGCCATTTACGAAACGGGTCTATTACAAGCAGCACATCAACATGTCACCCTGAATAACAAATTATAAAGCCTTTGACACAGAAGTGCAGCAGACCTCTAGGAAAAACAGTTGGTCCACAGATGGCAGGCAGTGGCCTCTGCTCTTGGCATGGGCTCTTGAAGTAGGCATCAAGCCACGACAAGCAGCTTAGCACAGGTTGGTACGTGTAGCCATTGTCCTCAAACTCCTGGCTCAGCAACTTCACCTCAATGCTGACGAAAAAAACAAAAAAAAAACAAGCATCATTGTTTAGCAAGGTGCAAGTTTGGACTAATAGGCTGGATGTGATTAAACTAACCACAGCTAAATGCACGCCTGGACAAAAGAGAGAAATCATGAATGTAACCACCATGCTTTCATCCCTTCGTTTTTTGTCCAAGCTCTCCCTACATGCTGTTAGTTCAATCATCTCTGCTAGCGTTTACTGTTGGAAGGCAACCAGCATAGAAAAACATCACAGCACTAGATCCACAGTATAGAGACAGTGTCATTCATAAATTATTTGACGTGAGAAAGTGAGAAAGGCCGGAAACTGCCTCCAGAAGGGGCACAACGCTTGTGGGCCTCAACAGTGGAGGCGACAAGGAAAGGCGCAGAAAAGACAAAGGCAACAAGCAATAACGCTGCAGCACCTTATTAATCAATTATATATTTTGTAGTAAAGTTGTGATGCCCTTATGATGATGTTGTGATTACTTTGTACAAGCCTTTTGGACACCCATGCACCAGTCTTGATGGGTGGTCTCGTCAATGTTCAATGCTTGCTACAGAATTTCAAGCCAATGTACACCAACCTGGATGAGTGATTTCAGCTGCAAACATTGCCGTACTACAACAGCATCATTCTGACCCACCAAAGAGCCTACAATGGGTATCAGTGCAAAAGTTTGAAAGAAATGGTATGTAGCATGGATTTGCCATATACTGTTGTGTTGTTCCTTATTCGAGGAAGCAGAACCAAAAATTTATAAAAGGCGTTACGGTAGAATGATGAAAGACAAAAACTGGCTTGTGAGTCAATGCTAGCATAAATCAAACATCAAACTTTAAATATCCATCTGTGAATGCCACAGTTAAGTAATTTTCCCTGGTTCACCGATGATCCTATACTTTTTTGCAACTGCAGTAAAGCAGCCACTCAACTACGTAAATAATGACAGAGCAACATGAATATTGCCTGAAAAGTGCAAAGGATGCAAGATGGTTGACTACTCTCAAACTAAGCAAATGAGAACGCACAACACGAGCACGCTGGTCTTCCTTGTGCTCTGTGTGCTTATTTCAACATGCAGTTGTATGTGTCAGTACTTGCAACAGAGAAACACCGGACGGTGTAAGGGCACAACATTGAATTATGTGGCATTTTTCTCAGTGACACTGTGGTGTACAAGGATGTGTTCATTCTCGAATCATGTAAAAGTGCATTTGAGGTCATTTAGGCCAAACAACAGCCCTAAATTTCTGCACCATCCATGCTTGATCCACATGATTGCAACTGGTTACAGTATGCAATATAGGATAGGATAGGCATAACTTTAATAAAGTTCTGGCAAACGACAGTTTAACGCGTCGTGACGCTGGCCAAGCGTCGACCCGGGGTTATACCCTACTCTGCACTAGCCCAGTTGGGCCCGTTTGTAGTGGGTCATGAGGCTTGTACTTTTCGAGCGCACCCTGGGCCTGCTGGACGGCCCATAGTTGTGAGTCCTTGTCTGCAGATCATAGTTTCTTTGACATTTCTCATCCAAGGATGCATACAGGGATTGCATAGTTGAACAGATATGAAGCTATTGCATACTGGAGGTAGCTGTCGTCGGGAACCTGGCGCAGTCCCACATGATGTTCAGAGTGGCACATCATGTGGGACTGTGCCAGGTTCCCGATGGCAGCTACCTCCAGTATGCAATATCCTCATATCTGTTCAACTATGCAATCCCTGTATGCATCCTTGGATGAGAAATGTCAAAGAAACAATGATGACTGGCTAAATACGGTACCTCGGGTCCGGGGAGAAAAGTGCTTCGTCATCCAGCTGATGCAAGCTGTGCAGACCGTGCGGGCAGCTCTTCACGGCAAGGCGGCCAATGGGGCTGCTTAGAACGTAGTCGTTGGTCGGGCCGTAGGGGCACGACTTTCGCTTCATGACGTTCTAGAATGAGAGAAAAAGGCAGACAAAATAAAGCTCCTAAAGCACACTCTGGGTGTCAACCATTTAATAGTTTTGATAAGCCTCTTCACGAGTTTCATCTGCAAAAGGCAATGAAAGTGTATGCAGTTGCACTGCGCTGAGGCGTTTGTGCCGCTTTCACTTACCGCCGTGGAAGACTCGCTCTCGTCGGCTGCTAGCTCCGTTCGGACCCGCCGAACACAGCGCTTACGGGACAGTACCTGCCTTCTGCTTAAAATTGAAATTAGCATGAAAGGTGCCAGTTTCCTTCGCCGCTCCATTGGTCGCACAGGAACCTTTCAGTGCTGGGAAAAACAAAGGCTCGCGTAGCAGACAGCCGCGGTTCAGCGTGCGCGGCCGGGCATGGGCCGGGTACAAAACTCGCGGGTACCGCCAGTTTGCTAAGCTTCCCGGTCTGAACGAGCAAACGACCGAATTTGATACGCGCAAGAAAAAAAAGCTCTACTGCAAGACCTTCAGAAACACTTTATGTTGCTTAGTACAGCGAAATAGATCAACATAAATTATCAGAGCTTGCGTCACACGCCAGCTTCGGTGCGTACTCGCTGCCCTCATGCCGACAACACTGGAGAGCCGTCGCTCGGATGCGACATTTCTTTGAGCGTTGGGTTTGACTTGTTTGACTTGTCGCCGTTGCGCGCAAAATCGCTAGGCAGTGCTCTACAAAATCGCGCCGAGAAATTTTTGGCAAAGTGCAGTAAAGCTCCTGCGCAGGGTTTTAAAGATTGCGACGTGAGCCGCCTGTACAGCTACGCGTTTCGCAGCAAACTCGAAACAGTGCATGAATTATGCGTGAAATCACGAACACGCCGAATAGCTTTATGGCATAGCCAGCGACGTTAAATTAGGCGTTTCAGAATACGTTCCATATTAGGAATTCAAAGCGTAATATGCTTCCCGCGCGCTTGAAAGAGTCGACAATCTCTCCTGCTCAAAAATACACAGTACGAAGGGAGGGGGGTCAAACCAATAGAGTTTCTCACTATATTGGTCAAACCAAACCAACCTGTCAGTCAGCTGTTGCCAAAAGCCCGTAGGTCACGCAGTTCTCCAGGACTGGCACCTCCTGAAAAGTGCACTCGGGTGCGTTTCGGTAACGCTCTTGTGTGGTAACAGTGGCCACGAACTCACAAATGCAAGGAAAAACATTCAGAACGAGCTATTCGCGCGAAACCATTGGTCCCAACAAGCACAGCAACAACCTAAACAAGCGGCCATGCAACTGGCAGTGGCACCCACGTGATCAGCTTGGTATCCGGATCGGCTGTGCCCTGTGACTGCTATAGTAGCGGCCTACTCGCTCACTTCTTATAACGGAGGCCTATAGTGAACATAGTGCCCTCCATGCTTCTGATATTCTAGCTCACTGTACTTCTGAAACAAGCGATGTCCCAAACACGGTGACCATGACGTCATCGGTCTACGCTTGACCACCCGCAGTACAACAAAAGCACGGCCTTCAAGATCCGCGTCCGTCAATCGGATGGAGCAGTCGTTTTGTCCTTTTCGAGTTATCCAAGCGTTTGACATGACTAAGGCAAAGAGCGCGATGAAAGCAATGAAAGTATTGTCGGCGTCGCTCCAGTCGTTCTCACATCGACGCGGCATAAGTGGATATGTTGTCCTACTTGAGAGATGCGACACTGAAATTTCATCACCTTGCCCCTAATGACGGAAGATGGACAGCATAGACTATGGTGAAAGATAGTACATCACCAAATGCCATTTATGCAGGGAGCATGAGGTTACCGTACTACTCGGTCACTAATCTTCACCAACATGCCACTATATGTCCTTGCAGCCTTCTCAACATTTGCATTGAAGCATTTGGTGGGTAGAGTACGATGGCAGAACAGTTACCAGTCTGCAAAAATTCTGGTGCAGAGTCCACAAGAATGGAAATTTGGTGTCGGTGAAGTACATAAGAGTGAACTGTGGGCAGGTGAACATCTGCAAGCATCCAGCAAATCCTCCACGTACACTTTACAGAATACACACTAATTTATTTGTACATTGCTCGACATGCAAAAAGTGAAAATGTACATTTGTCTGTCTAATTTAACGCCCAATGTGGTGCCGCACAAACTATGACAATTTCTTGCATTGTCATTACCAGAGTCGTGACAGTTCATTTACCCATGATATGAATTCTGATGTGGAGTCTCAGAACAGGAATGAAAATTCTGCTGGTGAAGACAAACTTGGGCAACAGCGCATCAGGAGGTGGGGGGCTCCTCCACCGAGATCTCGTTTGCCACTAGTGCATCATTAACTGAGGCAATTTCCTGAAGTGGCCAAGCATTCCAGGTAACTGCATGCACGAAATGGCCCTGTGGAAAACGTCACAGCGCTATATTAAATGGCAAAAGGCTTGCTCCCACAAATGCAGAAAATGAGGAGCAAGAGATGTCTTTTATTGAAAAGCATTCAGAGCGTTCCCAATGGGGGTTAGGCATTCAGCATTTTTGACGAGCCAGCTCACCCCGTCACATCACAGAGCAAGTACATTCGTGGAGCCTTGATATTATTGTTATCCATGATAACCCTTTTAAAATGCCATATGCCTCAAAACCCCCGATATAAGGCATGAACACATGAAATCGTGTTTTTATAGAGGGACCTTATATGATCAAGTGGGATTATTGGATATAAAAGTTATGTGAAGAGTTCTTTGATGAAGAATTTCTAGTCCCTTTTTCTAGGGCAAAGCTAAGCTTCCCTCTCAATTTAATAAATTATTCACAACAGTCTTCCCAGTCTGGGTTTACCTATGGTCTCTGGTCTGGAAAGAGTTTATAAAAATAGGCCAGGATTCAGGTGCACCCACGTTGTGAAATCACAAATACACACATTTTACCCATTGCTACAGTACACTCTCATCTGTGGCAAGAACCACCAATGCCTACTGTGCTACTATAAACACAATGGCTATTTTGTGAAGGCACAGAGAGTGCGACGGTATATCCTGTCAAGAGTGGCAATTTGGGTATGTTGGTTACACCTTGCCAAATCATTTTTGTCGCCGACAGACATGCACAAAAAAAAGTGGGTACAGGGCACAACGAAGCACTCACACACTTCCTGTCCTTCAGCCCCCATTTTTTGTCTGTACATGAGTCAGCGCAAAAATTAGTTTGCAAGGCACGTCCTGGGCACTCCAGAGAAGCAGCGCAAATAGTGGCTTTCGGACAGACTAACATAAGTGTTGAAAGTGCCAGGTGAAGATGAGTGCATTGAACCCTGTTGCACCCAAGTTGACATGAGCATATAGTTTCCTACTAAAATGGCTAGATGGAAATCGGGCTTTACGGTTTCTTCAACCACCACGGGAATGGCGGGTAGTACTAGTGTGCATTAATTTTTCTATGATTTGGTAAGGCTCTGTTGAGAGAGCAAACTGCGTCTATTATGCAACATCAACTGCATACAGAAGTCGCCACACTTTCTGTTTATGGTTAAAATAAAATGAGCGCTCGCCTAAGGTTGAAAGAAATAAAACAGGAGTATGCATCTTACGGGCATGTCTCACTAGATACGAATGGGCTTTTGGGCAGTGATGGGCTTTTGGGCCTCTAAAGCAGGGTGCGCGGCTGCGTACGTGCTCAGGCGCGCTCACAGCCATGCACAGCCACGGCCGTGACGCGCGCCAGAAATCGCAACGCACACCAACTTACAACCCCCCTCCTCGCGCACACTTGATCGCGTTACTGTGAGCTGGCTTCCCTTCGCCCTCTTTCCATTTGCTCGTGCGGAAAGGCACCACTCGTGAAGCCACCATCTTTCTTGTCTCACCCTCGCACACTTTCACTCGCACCTAAAGCACAAAGTGCGCAGGGCGCGATAGGCTCTTATCGCACTTGGACTTGACATGGAACATGATGCTGCTCCACTTCGGCGGTCGCTCTATATGCGCCTCCCGCCATTTGAGAGTTGTGTTTGCAAGCAGCCGCTTGTAATTGAACTATTTGACCATCTGCGTCCGTGGAAGTTTCCATTTATTGTCTTGAAATTCCTTTGTGGTGGAGACAAAATTTCGTTATATTGAAATTGCATTTGAACACACTTCGTTATATTGAGGTTCTAGATACATGGTGCTCTATGGACAAGACGTTATGAAAACTTCAGTAGTTCACTATATCGAGAATTTCGTTATACTGAAGTTCATTGTATGACGGTTTAACTGCATATTACAGTATAAGCATAGTACTTGACGTCATGTTGCATGAGAAAAAACAAACTTGCAGGGCACATAATGCCACAGTCATCCGTGCAATCGGCATCACCAGAAACACACACCTTTGAAGGAGTGCCTTTTTTATTTATTTTGTCTACCTCTACCTTCCTCTTCCTAGGTGTGCCCTCATGCACTAGACATTAAAAAAAAAAGAACTTTGCACACAGTTCTTCCTCTAACAAGCAAGAAGATGAAGGGGAAATGTACAGCTGATCACACACACACACATGGCAGTGCGATTCTATGCTGCAGATTCTGCAAGAAAACGATGCTACGTTGAGACGGTGGCAAGGCGAGCGAGACTGGAGAGTCGTGCTGGTGGTGTTGACGGGAAAAGAAACTGTAGACTCCCGCACTTTTTTTTCTTTTTGCCGACTCGGGAAGACTGTGCTTGGCTTCTGTACACGATGTTGCTTTGTGCTGTTGTCGCACTACTTGACTTCAGCCATGCGGTTGAGTGCACTGCCGGCACGGAACCACTCCAGCTGCGTCGCGTTCATGGTGTGGTTCAACGTGATGGTGTCCTTAGAGCCATCCTTGTGCTTGATCTCACACTTGACGGGCTGTACGTGACAAAGAGAAAGAGGAAAAAGACTTTTAAGAAACCGAGTTCCAAGTAAGAAATAGTGATCCACAAACCACCGGACGACAAGTGCCGGAGTCAAGCGAGGACTTCCGGACACACAGTCACAAAGTACTGCTGTAGTACTAAGCATCATTCCCACGCAGGATGAATTGCCATGCTAGCAGCTCCCATAGAAATTAAAGCCAGATTTTTTTTCTGATGCTTCCTATAGAAAACTCTATGCTGTCTATAGAACTGCATTCAAGCTCAGCACACATGGGAATGTAGGAGGGATTCAAGGCCTTCTCCAAAAGCAGTAACTGGCTCGAACAGAATCCTGCTGCTGCAGTATTTAGTATGTGTGCACAGCGCCAGTGCAAGCCGTCATTCCCTCTGAAGGTCTACAACCAATGCCACAGTGCCACAATGCTGGACTCGGTGCCTACCTTGCCAGGTGCGAGGTCCTTAAGGCCGAGGAGTGAGATCTTGTCATCCGACTTGATCTTGTCGTAGTCGGCGGGATTCTGGAAGGTCAGCGGGAGCAGCCCCTGCTTCTTGAGGTTCGTCTCTGCAAGGGGAAACAACACGGTGAGCATGCCGATGCTGGTGGCCTTTCTCGACAGATCGAGGCAGACACTGAACCACTTGTTTAAGGGTCACATCTTGCACTGCTTGGCTGTCTGCATTAGCAATACTAAAGAACATATGCGAAGAATAAACACTGGGTCACCGCTGAAGCTGCCACAGGTTCCCCACATTACCTGAAGAGAGATTTTGCCAGAGATGAGTCATCCAAGTCTGAGCAACAATGACGGCTGTGCGGAAGTAGACCGACTTCAGTTTTTCAGAAAGTACTACTACGATGGTGGATTAGATTTACTGGTCATGTAGACAATAAGGCAGTTATTTATTAAGGTGCTGGTGAGCGTTGTGCGGTAATCATCTGTCAAATAATGTATATTTAGAGCCCCTATAGCAGCTGTCACTGCACTCTTTCTAATTTAAAAGCGAGCACAGTGATGGATGGATGGAAAACTTTATTTGGTCCTGCAAGTAGTGATAATTAACCACTAAGCGAAGTGTTGCACAAACTATTCTCAGCTTCCCAAGTGGCTCCCTCTACTTGTTTCAAATGTGCAGCGCATGTTGTGAAAGGCCCGTCCACACATGCACAACGCACGCACTAAGCAGTTCCGGAAAAATGCTGCGGTTTGCTATGAAACAACTCGAACATCGCAAAAGGTACAACTGAATACCTAATACCACAGCTGCAATCCCAATCCTCACAGTCACTGAACACGTCAAGCCCAAAACGAAAACGCACCGTGGATACGAGCGAAGCTCTTGACGATGATGGCGTGACCTCCTAGATGCCTCGGCTCGAGCGCTGCGTGCTCTCTGCTGCTGCCCTCGCCGTAGTTTTCGTCACCCACCACGCACCACTTGATGCCCTCGGCCTGTCACAAGAGAGGGAAATCGTGCCATGAAAGATAAGTGTCAGCGGCTTGCTATTATTAACCCTTTATGGACAAGACATACAAACACCCGAAGTAAATATTTATTTTTCAATGAAATGCGTAAAATACACTGAGAATAAGGTTATCCGTGAATAAGTGAGCAGCACGAAAGGTGAAGAGGCAGAAGAGGCACATAACCACCACACGTAGCGCTAACAACTGTTGTTAGTCATCACTACGTGTGGTTGTTATGTGCCTCTCCTCCGTCCTCGTCTTTCACACTGTTCCCCAATTCAAGATGCTCAACCAACTAGCCAACCTGTCCACTTTATTAAAGGATATTCAACTAAAGAAAGAAAATATATATACTATAGCAGAAATTTTTTCAGCAATAGGTGGGCAACACCAGGCAGAACACTGGAAAAGAGCTTCACCCCACGCCACCTTCAACTTTACGTGGAACTTGTGCAAACATTTCTCGTCGCATGTGAAAAAGGTGCACCTTGAATTTGCTCTCTATATTACCTGTGCACTGCAGCCAGGGATCTTGCATCAGCCTTTCTCCTCTGACCCTCATTTCAAAAGAAAGCCGAGTCATGCGCCTAACTTCTTCCTCGACCTCTGTTCCTGCTCTAATCCAACATATGATGGTTGCTGTCCGTCATTTGGTGTTTGCCTAAAACTGCGTACTGAAAACTGAATCCTTGCTACAAAAAAAAGAAGGAAAAAAAAACATTTCTGGTACATTGCCTGCAGGCAACTCTTGTCCATAAAAGGTTAAAGGAGCACTGACATTAGATTTTAAAGCGATAGCGTTCAGGGCACCGTGTCGCAGAAAATTTGGTGTCGGCGTCCAGCATCGGACGTTATTTTGGCAAAAATATTTTCGAACCACCCATACCCAGGCCCTCCGGGTGGCACAAGTGACTGAATTGAATTTCTCAAGGTAAAATATGTAGAAAAATCGTAAAGTGCAAATTAAACACAACCTACAGACATGATAGCATCGGATTGTAACTTGAATATACGAGAAAACACAATTGCTTAACAGGAAAACTTAAAAAAGAAACCTTTTCCAGCGTTTCTACCATGCATAGACTGGCCATGGCATCCGTCATTTGCGCGCGAATATCTCGGAGGCCACGGAGCAGCACACCCGTTTCCTTGCAATACCTCCAGATAGTACTTGCCTTTGCCGCATCGCAGCCCACGAAAGAGGCCGCATTTCTACCAGAAAGCCCGGCTTCATGCTTAGCGTTCACTGCGAGTGTTTCCTGGTAAACATTACAGTTACATATGCTGCAGTTGCCAGGAAGCGTGAGGAGTCAGGGGCCTTTGAATGCTATTGCATTCCACTTTTAAACGTAAAGCTTAAGTGTCCTTTTTGTCTTGTCTTTTTTTTTATTTTTGGAGTAAATTATGAGTCCAAACCCTGTAAACCCTAGAAAATATAGTGTAAAGCATTAGAGTGCCTAAAGTAATTCACTACAGTGCAGTCCACTTATAACGATATCGATATAGACGAAAAATATGATCGTTATAACCGATGATCGCTATATCTGGACTGCAGTTATCAAAAAAAAAAAATTTTAAAACGCGTTTGCGCTCTTTACCTTTGCAGCTCTGAACTCGAATTCGCTACTTGCTCTAAAGAATAGATGATGTATACAGTAGGCCGTGAAAAACAAACTTTATTTCTAGCGCCAATGACCGTGTCAAGGATTAGGCGCGCCGAAGTAGTCCGAAATCTGCACTTGCTTTTGCGGCAGCTTCAGCTTCACAACCGCGGTGTGCATGGATTCCAGCTGCTGCGCGAACACTGGCGGCAATCCTTTAGCATGCATAAAATCAATTAAGGAGTCGATCGACGACAGTGCACTTTGCGTGGACATCGTGGTCGAGGTCAAGGAGCCACTGTCGATCTCGTTGTCACTGTCGCTGATGCCGTCGCCACCGTCGCACAACTTTGCGTCTGTCGAGACAGCACATCTTCGGCGATCGCCTCGTCGGTGACCTCATCGCAGAACGAGGCAGCACTGTCTGCAGTCAAAAACTCCTCCTTCGACACACCACCTGTGTCACCAGTAGGAACGAGCTCCCAGAGCTCGGTTATGTCAGCGACTTCCACCGGGTCGGTCTCAGCGGGTTGGGGAAGTTCGTCCTTACGCACAAAGCCCGCCTTCTTTAAGCCATTGGTGATGAACCACTGGTAAGGCGCCTCTTCAACATCGGCGTACAAGGGGTCTCTAACCCCTTTTCCGCTGATCGGAATGGCCGCTGATAGCTCCTGCCTTCACAATCGCGGTGCTCCCGGTTTTCAAGATGGTTGATATCGTTAACTGGACGAGCTCATACTTCTTCACGAGGGCGCTCACCTTGAAGCCGCATCGAGAGTCCTGCAAAATATCCATCTTCGTGTCAAGCGACACAGCTAGGGTGGCTAGAAGGGGAGGTGTGAATACCGGCGGCACAAACGTGACCCCACAGCGCACCGATGCCGCGGGGCGGCGCTGTTGACCAAGGCGGGGTAAGCACGTAGCCGAAATTAGCGCCTCGCCAGCCTTGCGTCGGCTGCATCTCTACCACCGAAGTGAAAGTGAGCCCGTTTCGGGTATCACGCGCTTTCTGCGAGCGCTTTCAGCCCATACTCAGGAGCGCCACGTCCGAATTCCTGTTTCTAGAACTGACGCGGCACGGAAGCTCCGCCTACTTGCTCGGCAGTGCACCGCGTCGCAATGGAATGAGCCACATTTAAGAAATACGCGACTGTACTCACTTGATCCAACATTAAGTCTTCGAGCGCCATCACAGCTTCGCCGTAGAGACGCCACGCTTTTATATCGACTTCGGTTGGGCGTTGCCTTTACTAAAGCCTATGCCTCCGCATAGGGATGACCGACACACCAACCTGTGACCACTGCGGCCATGAAGAATCAATTGGCCATATTTTGTGCGCCTACCCGCAGTACACTCCACAGAGGGCATGCCTTAGCCACGAACTTGACCAACTGGACAACGAACCGCTATCCGAAAAAAGAATTCTACAACATCGAAAGGACCTACCTTCACAGAAGAAGGCCGTGCAAGCGCTTTTGCGCTTCTTGCGATCTACCGGCCTGTGTGAACGACTTTAACTGGAACGCCTTTTGTGTGTGTGCCTCCATGTGTGCGCGTTCCTTTTTTTTTCCCTCTCTGTCATCTTTCTAACCCCTATCCCCCATCCCCAGTGTAGGGTAGCAAACCGGAGATTCATATCTGGTTAACCTCCCTTCCTTTCCTTTTCATTCTCTCTCTCTAAAAATTATGGGGTTCTACGTGCCAAAACCACTTTCTGATTATGAGGCACGCCGTAGTGGAGGGCTCCGGAAATTTTGACCACCTGGGGTTCTTTAACGTGCACCTAGATCTAAGTACACGGGTGTTTTCACATTTCGCCCCCATCGATATGCGGCCGCCGTGGCCGGGATTCGATCCCACGACCTCGTGCTCAGCAGCCCAACACCATAGCCACTGAGCAACCACGGCGGGTGTTACACTGAATAAACGAGTGAGTTTGTTTTCAAGGGCATTATCCAGCTTATAGAACGATTCTGAGGGATATAAAAGGCCCTCAAGGTCCCACTCTTTGGATGCCTCTGGTGGAAGCTCTCTGAGGATATTGCCTTTATGGTGCTTCGCAGTCTTCACATGTGTGGGCAAAACACGTCTTCTCGCCACATAACCTGCAATGTAATAAACTAGCCGTGCGTCGCTGCGGTGCTCAACATAACTTTGGTGGTCCACAGCATCTCGCCCTCGAATGACGGCATGTCGGGAGGAACACTCCAAAACAGGCGACGAGACCAACTGACAGCGGAGGGCGCAGGCCAGCGCGGGAGTACCACGCCGTAATACCACGCCGCGAGCAGCAGCGCCACGCTCCCCCTGGTGGCATCGGTGCGCAAGGGGGTCACGCGCGCCCGAAGGAAAGCGCCGCCGGTATTCACACCTCCCCTTCTAGCCACCCTAACACAGCTTTGCGCTTTGTCGGCGCCATCTTCGAACTGGGTTGAACCGTTGGTTGCACGCTGCTTCGGTGGCGTCAGCCTGCTATCGCGAGAGAGACGCGGGACGGGCGCCATCGCGCCGCTTTGCTTGTCGCTTCTTTTTTTCTTTCTCTCTCTTTCGGAGCGACTGTGGCCGACGCGCATGAAGCAGCTAGCGCCATCTTGTGGCGCGCTGCGCCAACGTTGGCTGCGCCTACTCGTGCGCGGGTGGGGCGAGACGCGCTGCGCGGTAATGGCGGCAGATACGAACTTACGGAGGTAAACATCGCCTCGTCTCGACATCGTTCGTTTCAGGGAACTAAGCAACGCAAACGTTACAATTATTTGGCACGGAAAACGCCGTCCAGACTGCAAAATTTTGATCGTTATATCCGATATGCGGTGAATAACCTATCGTTATAAATGGTTTTTTCCCCATAGACCTAATGCATAAAATGACACTCTCATGTCGACCCATCGTTATAACCGATATATCGTTATATGTGGTATCGTTATAAGTGGACTGCACTGTATAACACTTGTTTCTGCAAACCAGTTTTCGTTTTGGTACCCAATAGGTGGATGCGTCAGCGCGTTACGATATGCTGGCTCGTTTCGTTCCTGCAATCACTGTGGCTACCACATGTGAGCACAGCCACAAGAAACATGCACCACACTTCCGTTCGATTCTCTATGAGCAACGTCTCGACGATGATTACGATGCTTCCCTCCTTGTCTTTAGTATCGCCTGGCACAGTTTGCAAGTCTATATATATAAAAGCTTTGAAAGCAAGCTTTGAAAATGCAACTGAGATCTTCAACGAAATCTGCCTTTCAAGTTACGCCTTTTCAGCCCCCCAAGCTCTGGCGCAGACAAGACATGCAATTTGGATCTCAGTTGACCGACACGATCCGATCCTCCCAAATTTCAAGCACGATCTCCAAGTATACATGCCGAATGGGCACAAGGGGTGCGATCGGAGATGGTTGTTCCGCGCGTACGTTCGGTTACCGGCGCGCGCGATTGGCCTACTCCGCGCCAATGTCGCCAGCCGCGGGGCGCGGCCACGTTTTTGGTGACGTCAAAATGACGACACGCTCCTGTCAATACGGCAATACGGCTTTGCATGGTGCGTCTGGTGGATTGGATTGGATCCAACAGGCAGCCTTTTCGGCTGCGGAATGGCACGTTTGAATCCAATCCATAGTTTAATTCGAGAAAATGGCGCTTCCGTTGGGAACTTAGGTTGTTGCACTGGCGTTTCTAGAGGAAGGAGGAGAGCGGGTGGCGGTGCGAAACGCGTTTGAAGAAATGGCAGAAAGTGAATTCCGGCTTCGTTTTTGTTTCTCGAAACAAATAATTCGTTTGTTGTACAGAGAAATCGACAACATCATCGGTGCCAGCGAGCCACTGGAATGTTGTCGCTGCCTCTTGAAAAGTGCGCCACTTCCCTTCGTTTTCTTTTTCTTTTTTCTTCTCGCTATGCGCGACACCACCTAGGGAAGACGCAAAGAACCTAATTGCAGTAGTCACACGTACTACTATTTGAAAACGTATTTGGGCTTGAGAAGAAAAAAATACATTTTTTTAGATAAAAATTTAGTTCATTTGGAAGACGAGAAAAATTTGGTTTTTTAGTATACTGTTTGCAAGCAGATGACAAACGACGGAAGTAAACTTCCGGGGAGGTCACCGCTTCCCGATTGGCTGCTTTCTCCGCCCCGCTGTCACAAATTTTGCATACTGCAACTTTGTGACGTTGCAGCAACTGAACAGAACGCGTATCGAACAAAATATCTCCGATCGCACCCAAGGACATACAGTGGCGCAATCTTCAGGGAGCATCCCACTGATGCAGTATGAGGGATAACACAGTGCACACCTCATAGATTGGCTGCCGGTGCTAAAATGAACTACTGAGCAGGACACCGTCCTGGACCTTTCTTTACGTGCCTTCAAAATGAGAGAAATTGGTAACCCTCAAATTAACGGTTCCAGGACATGGAACATGTGGAATGCTTAACAGATGCTGTCCCTTCACAAGCTGTGATGCACGGCTGCTGCACATGGTCGTCACAACAGGGTCCGCTGAGCCAGCATTTTGTGTGAAAAAGCAATCGCCGAGAGCTGTGATCGGTCACCCGACCTCGGTCAATCGTTGGTGTCACCCATAGTGCGACATGAGAGACGCATCTGCAGCGTGATCTTTGTCAATTGTCAGTTTTCTTTCTGAAGCGATAAAACGCAGCACAGCAGTAATTGAAGGTGTCTGGGAGAAGCATTCATCAGGCAGTTGACTACATAGGATGATGATGATTGTGATAATAATGATATTAAATAGTCGCACTTTCGCCCGAAAGGTGAAGCATCGATTGCAATAGCAAAGTAGTGGGTGGCTACACGAAGTAAGGATAGCAGCTTTATCAGCCGTATAAACTTGTAAGCATAGGCATACTACCGTATTTACTCGATTCTAGCGCGTCCTCTACTGTAACGCAGACCCGTTTTCCGTGACCAAAAAATTAAAAAAATGAAAACGTCGATTGTAGCACGCACCCGCTTTCCATGACCAAAAAAAAGGAGAAGGAGTACAATACCGCGCACCTCATGCTTTCATACAGAAATGCTATTTTCTCTCACTTGGAAAAAACAGATTTATTTCCATTACACTAAAGTTGCGATGAATAAAAACACAATGGAAGTGGCGTACTTTGCTGCCAAGATCTTCACTGCACCGGCACGAGTCGCATGGGGCAATAGGTATCACTCGTCTTCGTTATCAAACAACTCCTTATCGCTATCAACAGACCAAAGCATTTCATCCTCGGCGCCGTTCATGGCATTCGAAATCCCGCACTTTTTAAAGGCCTTGTTGACCATGACAGACAAGATCGTGCACCATGCATCTTTCACCCATCCAGCAAAGTCCTGCAGCGAGGCACGCTTCATTTTATTGGGGGGCGTGAATTCGTGGCAGCCACTGACACGCCATTCGGTGTAGAGCACCCAAATTCTATCTTTCACTGGCTTGTTCAAACAAACGTCAAGCAGCTGGAGCTGCTATGTCATACTGCCGGGTATCATGGCAAGGTCGCTGTTGCACGCAGCCAGCTTGTCCTTCATGCGCTAGTCAAGGTGGCACCTGAACGCGTCAAGCACAAGCATCCCACGCAGACCCAAACTGCCATCGGGTCTCTTCTGCCAAACGTTACCAATCCAGTCAACGACCAAGACCATGGTCATCCAACCTTTTTCATTTGTGTGCACAATCACGCCACTCGGAAACACGATTCCTTTTGGGAGCGTCATCTGTCTGAAGATAAGATACAGGGGCAGCTTGTGCCCATCCAGAGTGCAACAAAGCATTGTGGTGACTAGCTTTTTTTTTGTGGCCAGAAGACAAAATGCGCACTTCCTTCGCCCCCTTCTTTTTAACGGTTGTGGTGGCAGGCATGTCAAAGTACAGCGGCGTCTGATCGGTATTTCCAATCTGTTCAAAGTGGTAGCCATTTCCATGGCGCAACTTGAAAACGTACCACTGAAAACTGTGCAATTTCTCTTCATATTCTTCGGGCAATTTTTGGCATATCCCTGTCTGCCTTCAAAGAGAAAAGCTTTTTCTTTTCATAAAATTTGATAGCCAGCACCTGCTCGCTTTGAAATCACTCCGCATTAGTCCTTTCTGCAGGGCTAATTGCATCGCCCATACTTTGAGCAGATCAGTCATCACAGGCCACTGTGCCACTCGCTGATCTTGCACGTATTCTGCGAGCAGCTCTTCTATTTCAGAAAAGCGGCCCTGCTTTGGTCCACTGAAACCCTTCCTTGTTGCTTTGCTGGCAAAAATATTCTCCTTCTGTTTGTGCCAGTCCCGCACGCAAGTTTCGGGAACTCGAACGCCAGTGATGCGGCACAATTTTCGTCTGTCTCCGCACACATAGCTTTCCTTTTAAATGCGGCATCATGGTGGACTCGGCATGTCTTCGCAGTTGCCGCTTCCATGCTGAATGAATAAACGCAGAAAATGGGAAGACAGGCGGTAGACTAGGTTACATCAGCGCCTGGTTACACAAACAACCTGGAGGTATGCACATGGAGGTATGCACATGGAGGAAGCTACGGCAGCTAGGCTAGAAGCGCGCACGAGGCAGCCATTTTTCTAATGCCGATGGCGATATGGTAACGCAGATTTAGGGTCGTACTCGATTCTAACGCAGATGCAATTTTTGGACCCGTTTTATCGGGAGAAAAGGTGCGCATTGGATTCGAGTAAATGCGGCAATTAAATTAACAAGCATGGTGTCACGCACGCACGAGCCGACATGACCACATCTCACTCAATGACCACTGTCAAACTCGCTGTCAAACGCTGCAGTGAGGAAACACGGCAGCAGCAGCGAGCGAGTTGACCTTTGTGCAGCCGCTTGCATGAACGCGAGCTACGCCTTGGAAACACAGCGCAACGCAAACTCTGTACCCATCGCAGATGGCTTTCAAAATACAGCAGCCTGGCTGGGCACGCACAGTTGCTCCCCCTACTTACCCTCCCCCTAAAGCCTTGTGTGCTACGGAAGGCGGCATGCTTCCTCCCCGCTTTCGGCTGTTGCGTGCACGAGATTGAGCTGCGATCGCTGGCTCACCCTCGCAAGCTTTCACTCGCACATGCAGCACACATCGCACGCCAATGACCTTATCGCCCTTGGACTTCATGCGGAACCTCATAGCAATGGCAGAGACGTGCCTGGAGTGTTCGTATAATCGCTATCGCAATAAAGCTGTCCATTACCTTGTACTTGCGTGCTGTGTCGGGCACACCGCCCCACTCGCCAGTAAGCCGATGCTGGACCTTGTTGGCCTCGCCACTCTCCTCACTGATGGCCCTGCAATTCGGGAGAGAATGCGAACAAACAAATTGAGCACAACTGTCGGGAATACTGTTTAGTTGCCTACCTTACCTTACTTCACCTTGCCTTACCTTCCTATCCTACCTCGACCACCCACCTACCTACCTTTTCAATTTGGAAAGAATGTTTCACCAAGCATCATGAACGTATCGACACGGTGGTTAGTTCCAACAAGCTGCTACCAGATGGTAGCGCTTTTGCAAGCAGCCGCTTGTATTTGAATCATTTGACCATCTGCGCCCACGGAAGTTTCCATTTATTGTCTCGGCATCCCTTTGCAGCGGACGGTAAATTTTGTTATATGGAAATCGCCTACAAACACACTTCGTTATATTGAGGTTCTAAATACATGGTGTTCTATGGACAAGAGGCTATGAAAAGTTAAATACTTCAATATATCAATAACATTGCTATATTGAAGTTCATTATATTGAGGTTTAACTCTATTAGTTACTGTCCTGTCGACGATGGCATCATCATCACCATAATCTTCCGCTGGATTGCGACAGTGCAGCATAGCTCCAGCACGTTTCAACAGTATTTCAGCTGCACCGAGGTGCATTTTTTAATCTAAACCATGTTTTCAGGTGCATAACAGGGCACCTCTGCAAGCAGTGTGTGTGCGTGTGGATTTTGAATTAGTGGTGTGCGTTTTCATTTCAGATCGTGGTAAAGGGCTTCAGGGTGACAAATCTCAAACAGTAATGGACTGCACAGAAGACTACTAGCTTTGGGAGAGCACAAGTGAGGCAAGCTCTCCAAAGGACGAGGGCAGCAGAAGCGACACGGACAATTAATACAGTAATACCTCATCTGTACGTATTGAAAAAAAAAAGCAAAACATGAGGAAAAAGTGTACTAAGAAAACATATGAGCAATTGGAAGTCACTAAAGAAATTGACAGACTTGACTGTAGTTCGCACCTAAGTAATGTAAAGTGTTCTGCATATTGTTGCAGCACAAGATGCCAATGTGCGCTGAGCTGACTTGTGTGCGCTGACTTTGAGAGGACAGAGACAAGCGCTGTCGTGTTTATGGCTTCAGCAAGCTTACGTTTGAACTCGTCGAATTTGGCCTCGGTCAGCAGCATCTTCGAGCAGGGCACTTTGGTGGGAAGTTTTGACGTGCCCACTCAGCGCAAATCATTGTGGCACGAGACGTGGAGGCACATCCAGCTGGGTAGGGCCCAAGCGATCTGAGAAGAACCTTGTTTTCCCATAGCGTAGTATTTCAAGACTGCGATGGGAAGCCCACATGAAATCGGGCTGGTGGGCGACAGTGGAATATGATGCCTACAACGCTGCCAGAGCATACATTACACTCACTTTGCGCCGCCTACATTTGGGTTATCGCATATTAAAAGCATGCAGTATGCTTACAACACCGTGCGCTTCGAAACTGATAAGTAAAGATGCTTACTGCAATAGAATTAGCAGCAATAGCTGTGAAACGGTGTGCAACGACCCGGAAGTAGATCTGCTGGTAATGTAATAAGAAACTTAGTGCGCATGAGCGTTCTCACGAGAGATGGACAGGCGAGTACTGCGGGGAAGCTGCTGCAGTGGGCAGCTACTGTTATCAAACACACGCACCTCGCACATTTTCTTGTTTACACAGGGTCTAGCAGCTGGGAAACTTATACGATCGCAGTTTGACTGAATGCTGGTGCCGAAAGATTGTGCTTTCTGGGAACTTACCAACTGGTAAAACAATTCACCAACTATTACGATACTCCCTAATGAGAATTTTGAGTGCAGCTGTTAAGGTGTTTTCAATTCGCAATATATTGTGGCAAAGAATTTGATTCTGAATGACAGAGTCCTCTCGACGGCTTCGCGGAGCCTCTGTTCGGGCAGCTCGTTTAGCAGCAGCAGCAGACGAAGCATTTCCACTGGTTGCGTTGCTCATTGTTCAGAAAGAAAGCATGAACACAAGAATGTGTGGCTCGAGCAGACTGCATTTTCTAGCAGCGGCAGAGCAGGCGAAGTATCTCATGCGCAGTCGGTCTGAAGTCCGCGCCAGCACTCTGTTTCCATATGGTATCGGCTGATGCACTAGTCGCATGCCTGGTCACCGCCATAGAACAGGTCCCTGCCTTCTTCCTCACCCTTTTGAAATACTATCCTCCTTCACTTTCCTCCTCAAGCTTCCGCTGCCCTCTCCTTTTCCGTTTTCCTCCTCGCACTTTCTTTCATCTCCCGCTGCACTCCGCGTTCGCTGGGCTCGTTCGCTCGGTTACGCTGAGGCACGCTGACGCTCAACGCAGGAACGAGAGCCCAAGAACTGCCCTCTAAAATAAGCATAATGCTACAGGATAATTTTTTGTGTTCTCGTAGCGAACATGGCAAACTGCACACAACGGGATTGTATCAACAAGGTTCTGCTGTACACCCTGTACCTGCAATGCAAATACCTCTAGTAAAAGGCAAATGGAGGCCTCAGGCAAGCCCCGGCGGGCAGTGCAGAATCTCCAGGGCATGGAAGGTGCAGCGGGGGGGTCAAAACTGGAACCAGGGCAGTGTGTCGATTGGGGCCACCAAGGCCAGAGCATGCCGAGGGGCGTTCACATACAAGATCAGCTGTCCGCTACCCTGAACAGCTGATGTTATGCACCCCCGGCAGGTGGAGGCCTCAGCAAGTTCCCAACCCACGAACCAGTGGTCTTCCGGCTTTGATGTCCCAGTTTTCGATTTGGTGTCCTCGAGGCACCGCAAAAGTCTACTAAATAATGACACATTATTTACGTTTAGTACTCGTGCAAACGCAAATGGATGCGCACTTCCCAGCGAGCATAGTGAAGGAGCTACTAGGCATATTTGCACTATTGGTGCAGGGCATTCCTACAAGAAGCTCAATCCCCAAGGCACAGATGTCCCTAGATTTGTGGCATGGTGTGCTTCCCGTCCCTTCTGTGCGACAGGGTGACAGTGTTACACTCACCAGCTGGAACACAGAGCATCGGTAAACATGTGTCCCAAATTGTCTCACTCCATCATCGGACATTCGCCACCTGTTGCCGCTCTGCTCCTTAATGACAGCACGGGCACTCACCCGATGAACATGTTGTTGGAGATGTTGTCCAGGTGTCCGCGGTACTTGAGCCAGGGACCCGCCGCGCTGATGTGGTCGGTGGTGCACTTGCCCTTGACCTTGATGAGGACGACCATGTCCTCGAGGTCTTTGCCGTCCCACTTGGCAAACGGGGTGAGGAGCTGCAGCCGCTGGCTTTTGGGGTCGACGTCCACTCTGAGGGACGAGCCGTCGGGGGGTGGTGCCTGGTACGTGTCCTCACCGGGGTCGAAGCCCAGGCGCGGCAGCTCGTCGCCTTCGGGACTCTTGAGCTTGAACTTCTCGCCTACGCCGAGGATGTGATTGGAAGACATATGGAGACATGCAATTCCACAAAAGGATCAGGTCTGATTAGAAAGAACAGCCCTCATGTCTGCACTACCAAAGACTATCGCACCTTGAGTTACGACACCTACCCGGCCGCTGTAAACAGGCACTGCCTGTGTGACCCCCACTCAACGAAGACCCCACCTTTAACCTCCCCGAGAAAAATTGGTATAAATGAGGTACTTTAATTAGTTTCCATGTTGTGTGTCTTGGTACGTTTATGTATATGTTGTGTGCTTGTGGCATGCTCAGTGACTATCATTTCACTTTTTGTTGTTCCCATCTGGAATAGCCAGACAGGTATACCACAAGGAAAAGTTCTTTAGGATTCATTAAAGAGCTCTTTTCTCTCTCTCTCTCTCTCTCTATAAATAAACAAACAAAACGAGAAGTTTTGTGAAAGGAACTGTGGTTTGACCAGAGCGCTAAATGCATACTTTCCTACAAAAATTATTAAAGGGAACTCTGGCACTGCGATCGTTCAGGTACCACGAGAATCATGGATGGTATACAGTCAACTTCCGATTTTTCGGACTACCTAGGAGCCGCCAAAGCGTCCGAAAAAATGAATGCAGTCTTTGACTGACCTCAAGGCCTCAAATCAACACAGGCCTGTCCGAAATAGCTCAGAACGCCTGCCAGTACACATTATAGGCGTATCGGTGCTCGTACTGTGACTGGAGACCGCGGATGCATGCGTGTATAATTATATAATTAAGGAATACATACTGTGTTCCGCGACAATTGCCCCTTCCCGCTCTTGGTATGCTTCACCGCGTAACATTGCTGAACTGAGGCAAAGCTGACTTTCGGAAACATGCATTCTGCAACACGCCAAAATTTCCGAGCTTCGAAGCCATCGGAGAGTATTACAAAGGCGGAGTCAGCGCCACGGCTGACAAGGGCAAATTATTTCGATGAAAAACACGGCACCGAACAGCAAGAAGCTTGGTAGCGAACGCCGAAGCAGATAGGCCTAGCATTGCCGCGGTGGTGGCTGCCAGTGTATCTGCGTGCAAGAGTGCCTGTTCGACGCGGCGCAACATAATCAAAATGGCGGCAATGGTGGCTTCGATAACGCTGTTCCAGCCATACGGTCATGGCAAAAAGTCCAGAACGTCGGACAGCGAAGGGCTTTTGCATCTGAAATTTCAAGACATTCTTGTGCATTGACTCTAAGGATTACGTGGCGGTGCCGCGAAGGTGTCCGAATTATCAGGCATGTCCAAAACTTCGAGCATCTGAAAAATCGGTCAATGACTGTACGCGGATCTGATTAATCTTCATACTTGTGGCGGCTTCAGACGTTCTTGTGGTGTTATTTAATGTGCTGTGTATCATTATCAAGGCATCAATAGATAGCACTACACCCTCACTTGCAGCTGGCATATGACGTGAAGTCCTGCAGACCATCTTTTTTATGCAACGATAGCTGTCTGGTGGGCCTTATGAGACATTTTTTCCGAGGGAGTTGAACCGTCCCTGTCCTGCACCCTTTGTCATCTTTTACGTATTTCCTTCAAGTGCGGACAGTATAGCATCACAACAGCCAAATGTTTTGAAAGGCACAAGTACAGCCACCAATACAGAGCCAAGAGCCAATCTGCGAGTGCCAACAAATAAAACAGCCTCGTGTCAGCTGGCGTGATTACAAGTGGCTCCTTGCAGTATAAATTTTGATCTGTGTTCCCCACTGGCTATGTTGGAACAAACCATGCAAAAAAAAACAGAGCCTCCACATGGCAAAGAAGGGATTCACTTCTTGCACACATTAAAAGAAAAGACAAGAGAACTCTTCTTACCCTTGGAGCCTGTCAGCTCATCCGTGAGAGGGTTGAAGTCCAGCCTGCCAGCGATCGCCAGGGCTGTCACGAGCTCCGGGGAGGTCACAAACGCATGTGTGGCGGGGTTTCCGTCATTGCGGCTCGTGAAGTTGCGGTTGTACGATGTGACTATCGTGTTCTTGTCGCCCTTCTTGACGTCCTTCCTGAAAGACAATGTGGTGGGGCAGCACACCACTCAGAACGAACCCGTTACCTGGCTCTCATCTACACAGCCTGAAGGCAAGGTACATTCTGCAACAGCCAACGAGACTTCCTCTACAATGCATTCTGTCCAGCACAAGCTGTCTCCCGCAGAAGACCATGAAATTCGTCAGGAGCATGTTGTCTGCACAGCACATTTTCCTAACTAATGGCAGTGCCAATCATGGCTCAAATGAAGGCCATCTACACATGCTGGAGATTTTCTCTTGCATAAGATTTTCATCACGAGAGAGCCACGCCTGCATTTTACACATTTTACAAGACAAGCAACAAACTGTGCTCGTAAGCTCTGACTGCAAAAATACCTACGCTCCATTACATGTGCAGCCTGCCTCGTGGGAAAGCTAGCTTTACAATTGTGGAAAAAAAAAAAAGGTCAGCGGGTCAGTTCAGCAAGCTCACAGTGAGTAAAGCATAAAGCAACAATTTGTAACAAGAAAACTGTAGTGATCAAGGGATGACATTAAATGGTTTTGTCATTATACTTCATAGTTTATTAAGTCTATTAATTTATACAAATATTGCATTCATTTCTCAGTCATTATATCTAACACACCAAATAGGCCATCAAGAATTTCCTACAGGGCGACGAGTTTGTGCCTCTCTATGGTTGTCGGAGCTGGTCTGGCCCAACAGTAAAGATGATTGCAAGCCAGAGTTTGTACAGAACATTGAACGCAAAATCCAAGGACGATTCAAGGACTTTCAGGTTGCTGAAGGCCAAAGTTCAAGGAAGTTGAAACAAGCTTCAGTCACATCAATTAAATAATCCCTTAATCTCCTTCTTAGGTGCAATTATACACTCGAACCTTGTTATAACTAAGTTGGAGGAGGAGCCAAAGTTACTTTGTTATATCTGTAACTTTGTTACATCCATTATTGCCATATGGTGCAATATATGGCCAGTGGGGTGTACAATTGTAAACATGGAAATAAGAAGACAGCCTTGCAGCCCGCATAACCGCTACACAGCCACACATGCAATGAAATTTGAATAAAACAACAAAAGAATCTTCGCTGCGTGCAACACGCAACTTAGCACCTGACACGGCAGCCTTTAGAGAGCTGCCGCCTTCTGTTCCAATGTAATTGCCTTTCGCGCCTGCTCTCCCCTTGCCTTTTTGTGGTCAAGCAGCATGTGGCACACGAAATAGCACTCCACTGTGTGATTGAGGAGGCAAGCAAGTCCCCCAAAGTTGTGCCGGGGAGATCTCAGAAGCTATGCCCGGGTGCGCCGGTCTGCGCGGCGCGACACGCAGAAGTGAATAAACTAATCTTTCGAACCACCTCGTGAAGCCGCCCGCGCAAAAGAGGTCAGTGGAGAAGTGCAATAGTGAGCTGCAGCTTGTGTGCACGCCAGTGAGAAAGACCAGTGCTGCTCGACGACACAGGAGAACAGCCATGGCGAACGTTCTAGTATTTTTTGGTTTCAGAGATGAATTTAGTTCATTATATCCATTGGCAGAACAATTTCACTTCGTTAAAATTAGGTTTTAAATACATGAATTTCTGTGGGGATTTTAGGGGGAATTTCAATTAATACTTCATTATATACATCATTCTGTTATATACCGTTTCATTATATTGAGGTTTGAGTGTATACCTAAGCAGACACTGAATTGCACACATGCTTCAAGCTCTTCAGGTGGCTTTTCAAAGTCAACTTTCCCATTGTAGCAATGTGAATCACCTTGTGGCAACAGCATAGGCTTCGATCGATGAGGATTAGTAGTGTATGGCTTCACCCAGAAGTAGTCACATAAAAGCCATATGGCTGAAACTTACTTTCGTCCAGGCATGTTAAGAGCCCAAGCCTCAAAAATGGAGCCATAACAGCTGCAGTGTAAACCAACTAACAAAATAATAAAAAAAGCTGGTATGGTTTAGTCGCTTGATCTGGCTTCGTCTAACACCACGATAGCAATGGCGGTTTAAACAGCCTGTCGTGAGGGCCTGCAGATATGCCAGACTACAATCACTTAGAGAAACTCTCAAATGGGGATTATATAGGATTGTTTGCCGATAGACAATGTTCACGGCATAACGCCGATTCAGAGTTTGCTACTTTGAATGTTCAGAAGTCGCTCCCAAGCACAGTTTTCAAGGAAATTACAGAGCCCTTGAATCTCTCTTCTTATTTTTTTTTTTCAATTTAAAGGGTTTTCAAGGATTTCAAGGAAGTGTACGTACCTTATTGCAACAATCTAAAGGAGCCTACACTCACATTGCAGGCCAATGCCAACAATGCCAAAGAGCTTTGTGCACACTGGTTGTGAGCCTGTTGACCTGGGAGCATCTACACTGCATGGCACAGTCAACAAGTAATTATTCAGACACCGATGATTCGGAAAGCCTCACAGCACCGCCACTAGTCCCATAGACTTAATGTATAAGGACGACTGAAATTTCAGACATCTTACAGCATGTCGTACGATAATTCATACTCTGACTGCATGACCGTGAGCTAACATGGCCACTGAGTCAGGCAGAAATATCTATACTTTAATTTTGAGGTGTCGCTGGCATGATCATCAGCCATGCCGCCGGCGCTCTGCGAAACCAAAACTAGCGAAGCTTAGTCGATTTAGTAGTCACCAATGAGGATTCAGTACATGCACTGACTGTAGTTTCTGCAGTGACAAAATGACAATGGTTGAGATATGATCCGTGATGTTGTAGTGATGCCTCCCACTCGATTCTATGCCACTGTTATCATTCACTGTTCATGGCCGGCGGTTTTCGTTGACAACGCATGTGGAGCATCGCTCTGACCACTGGCCAAGCACAATAAATGTGAGAAGAAATAGCATAAAAGACACCGCTAGAAAATCATGGTCACGGAATGTCTAAGCCAGGGGCAAGGTATGTGCACGCAGCAACATGCGCTGACAAACTTGGGCCATATCCATGAATAATTACTTTCGAAAGATAGTTTCATTCTCGCGATATTTCACATATTTCACGCGACTAGCACTGGCAGCGTTTCCACATGGTGATAAGATAGCATGCTTGGCACTGGCCAAGAACACCATTGCTTGCAGACGCTGATGGACCTTGCACTAGAGTCACACAAAATTGAAGGTACCTCTGTCAGTGACGATCCGAGAATACAGCACACCTTCTTTGGCCACTTGTGGAATAAGGCCACTAATTTTTGGAAGAATCCATCATTTCGGACTTCTGTTCATTCAGGTGTTTTCACTGTCCCTGTCGAGACCGATTTATCCATCGGCAACTGTAATTTATTTGCCCATGGTGTGCACGTCAACACAACAGAACCTTAATGACTAAGAGAGAGTCAAAAATTACATATTGTCCAGAGAAAAAGGCCAGTCATATAAAATCCTGACAGAAAATTTTCAGTGGCGGTACTGTGTTCTCCAACATGAGTGAATGGCCCAGGGTATTGCATTAGCAGATACTGTATCACAGGTACTGCCTGCCGCCCAATCTCTGCATCTGCATGCTACAGCAACCAGGTTCTCAAACTCCTTCAATCGTGCCGCTGAATGCATACCTGTCCCACTGACCAATGCAGGGTCCGCAGGCATTGGCCAGCACCATGCCGCCGAACTCGTCGAAGATCTTGGACTGGCCGTCACGCTCGATGGTTGCCCGAATCTGCTCAGAGCCCGGAGTGACCGTGAACGCACACTTAGCCTTGATGCCATGGTCGAGAGCCTGCTTTGCCAGGAAGGCAGCACGGCTCATGTCCTCATAGCTGCTGTTGGTGCAGCTGCCAATCAGGCCTGCACAGGAGGAGGGAATGACGTGCGAAGCATTAGCTATTTCAGATCTGCAGTGATTGCAGCCATGTCAGACATTTCTTTAAAGCGAAGCTTTTCGCCTCCTCCTTAGGGTTTGGCATTCATCATCATTTCCTCAGTGGATATATTTGCGGATCTACTGTGACAAGGGAGTTCCGGCGTAAGCGGACCGAGAGCTCCAAGTGAGGTGAGGCAAGCCAAGGTAAGGATCTCGGAGGCCACACATGTGGTTGAGTGTAGTTGCCAGGGGAACAACCAGATGGCACAAGTGCAATGGCGACAGAGGAAGGAAGACGTAGGTCGTGCGTACAGTGTGCTGTGTGTGGTGTGTGCAGATGAACCGCATGTGGACAGCATGGGGGAAGGGTCGCTGAGTGCAGTAATAAGGAGCATGTTTGCGACAAATGTGTCGGCCTGTCATCATTCGCAACAATATATAAACAACTTGAGTCACTCGGTATGTGCTTCTGAGTATATGCACACACTTGGCCAATCAACCAGAATGGATGTGCCACTGCGAAACAATGGGTACGAAGCCCTTGAATGTACCACATTTACTCAAACATAATGTGAGCGCAATTATAACGCAATGGCCGACTTTCTAGTCACATGAAAAAAAAAATTCGACTGTAATGCGAGATGAACAGGAAAAGAAAGGTCACCTTTATTCAAGAAATCACAATTAAGAAACAAGTGCTTTTAACTCATCGTCATTGTCTGTGAAGGAGACAGCCTTCCTTAGGATGGCATTCTCAGGCGATCACTATCGGCGATAGTTTCACCTCCATGACGAAATTTCGCACGACTCAGCACTGAAAGCGTCCCCGACAAGTGTTCCTGGCACTGTGCCAAGCTCGCTATCAATGCAAAGAGCGCTGTCAGCCATATACTTCAAGGGGTTTGGTGCCAGGACAAACCAAGTCTCGTGAAAGTGAACCTATCTCCGAAAGTGATCTCCCAAGAATCAAGTCACTTTTTGTTCCATACAACTCATTTGAGATTAAGCACTTGTTAAATGACCGAACAACCATTGTATTTGAAGGCAGGGGGCAGTACCAGGCCCCTACGAGACCCACAGATTGAGCCCTTTCAACCAGCCTCACAAGTAAAGAGGGCTTTCGCTGGTCCGGTCATCCGCAAATCGTTGACTAGTGGACATCGAGCCACCAAGCCACGGAGCAGTTTCCCAGCTCCTTGGCCATCAAAATTGCTTGTCTCTTGAAACGGGAATCATACTGAACGTGTTGCGTGCCATCATGTCGCGAATGAACGAAGTTGAAGAGTGAAAGGCCACAGGGTACCGCAACATCATAATCATAACACCAGTCACAAGTATAGCAAAAATGATGTCAATTCGAACAAAAAAGCAGTTTTTACTTCAGTCGACATGCATAGGGATTGAATCCAGATGTAAAGGTACAGGTTGCCAACATAGCACGAAAAACCACGGGATACAGAATAATTGTTTTCAAACGGTCTATTTTGCTGTTAATCAAATGTACTGCAAGGGTTGAGTTCAAGCAACAAAAATCACACACACAACAAAAGTTTACATTACAATCGAGTAAATACGGTATTTAGGTATGTGTTATACTTATCTGTGTATACAGATCTCATCAACCTTGTCGATCATCATACATCGCCTTTGCCCTCATATCGCAGACAGTTAAGAGCTACACGCGACGAGGATGGGCTCGTGTCATCCACTACTGCTGCTACCTCGCTAACTTAAACGAGCGCTGAATGGCTACCGTGAGGTAAAGCTTCATTAGTTGGCAGAGTTAGTTGGCAGCCAGAACTAGTCCTATTGTAGTTGTCTTGTCCTTGTCCCATCACGTTGCTTCAGTACACCCTGAAGATGAACCTACTCACCGAAATTAAATCATTGCTAGCTTTTGCAGTCATTCGTACACACTTGCATAGGATACGCGTGTGTATCCGTACATGCGTGAATCTGTGAATCTAGCTAAACATGCATCAGTATGCGACACTCACCGACACGGATGTCGATGGGCCATCCAGCAGCCTTGGCGTTCTTGCCCAGCTGGGAGATGGGGTGAGCCAGGTCGGGTGTGAACGGACCATTCACGTGCGGTTCCAGCTGCAGTAGAAGCGTAATGTACACACCACTGCGTTCCTTGTTCACATGATTGCCTTTTATTTTTTCTGCACTGATGCTGCTGCTTTGTTCAATTCGGCAATTTTTTTTTTTGCCAACACCTTCTAGTATTCATTAAGAATTACATAGTTGTAATAATGTTCCTTGTTTGTATTACCTTTGTTCCTGGATTTGTTAGTCGTTCCGTTATATCACTTCCTTCTACTCTTATTGCATCCACTAATCCCCTTCCTTAATGTACGCTAAATAAATAAACAACGCCATTCACTTTGATTTCGTGAAATTTGACAACATGCACAGTGACCTGCAACAAAGCTGCTAAACTGAAGTGACATCAAAGAGAAAAATAAGCTCAGCTGTATTACCGTATTTACATGAACCTAACACTCACCTTTTCCACCCTCTCCAAGAAATGGGTCCGAAAATTTCCGGAGCGTTACAATCGAACATGAAACCGAAACAGCACTTGTAGCATTGGCAATAGCCTACTGTCACACGCAGCGTCATCGCCATCACCAGATGGTAGCAGAGCAAGTTTTCTTCAAATATGCTGTGGGTTCATTTTGTGCTCGACTACGGTCACTTTCGGGGATACCACTTTCATTTTCGCAAGATTTCACGCAACACAGCATTGCATGCGTCGGCGTATACGGCCACCAGCGTTTCTGGCGCTGTGCAAACCTCGCTATCTGCGCAGAGCTCCAGGAACGCCCCTCTGCTGCATATTTCAACAAGCGCGATGCAGAGTCGCTTGAAATCTTGTAAAAGTGATAGGAGTGTCTCCAAAAGTGATTGCTTGAGAGTACCGTCTTGTGTGCTTGGTATCTGCGGCCAATGAAGTGTAAATGCTGTCGACGACACGGTGCTTTCATTATGAAAGCTTATTAAAAATGTTTCCCCTTCTGTGAAGGTTCATTTTGCATGCCCAGTTTTTTCTGATTGCGAAATTGGGAATATGCCATATCTTTCTTTCATGAATTGGGTGCATGTCACATTCAGGAGCACATTTATTTCCTAACTTTAAACCAACCAAAATGTGGTGCACGTTGCATACAGGGACACAATAGAATCGTGTAAATACAGTGGCAGATTAGAACTGCCCTCTCGAAACACAATAAACAAGCCATCTTTACTGCAGGAAAAGACTTGGTTAACCAAAAAAAGCACAAAAATGAAATACCGTTTGGTGGCACCCCCTTGAATTTCCGGCACGAGCTTGCTGAGAGGTAGCGAATTTCGATGACATCTGCTCGGGCCTAGTTAATTATTTATTGGTAACAATGGACATTGTACAAATTCTAAAGGTGCCAAAGATTAAACTTTTCAAGTCTTGAGAACTTTTCCCCAGCCACAGTGACTTTACCAAGAGCAAATACATTGAAATTTGAGACATCACAGTGGCATATAGGCACTGGGATTTCTGTGCAAAATTTAAGATTTACAAGTTTGACCTTCACTTTCTATTCCAATAACAAAGGTGTTATCATGAAATTAACAAAAATAGAGATTTAACAGAATACTCTGTCTGAACTGATGTGGTGTTTCCCTTTAGGGCCCCTTTAAAACATTAATTGCCAACATTTCTAACTACCACAGCTAACACTTCTAACAGTGCTCAACAGATCTGGTTAAAAGCCATTTCAACAGTCTTGACTGCAGAACTTTGGGGGCTATTGCTGTTGGTACTGTACGATGGTCACGAGTGTTACAACACATAAGAGTAGGACGACAGCTAAATGGGGCTGCAATAACTGCATTGTAAGATGCCACATTTACCTGATCCTAGCATGCACAACTTTCTTTTTTGGAAAAAAAAGAAAAAGAAAGAAAGAAAAAAAAACCCACGTGTTCAATGGGACACAAAATTCAAACGGCATTCACATCGCTCACAACGTGCGGCAACAGCCAATTATCAGAGCCAGCATAATCACCGTTGTCATCACAAAATGGCAACACAGAACAAGCTTTCATTTTTGCACAGTGCACAAACTAACAAGCTCTTTCGTGTAGGTTGCCAACGACATGTTGGTTTCATTGCAAAAGCTTGTTACATTATATCACACTGTAAGCAAGTGGCAATCGAGCTGTGTCGCATCAAACAGCAGAACAAGATTCTGCTGTGAACAACACAGCAGGGGGACACAGGACAAAGAAAAGAGACATAGGACAGCGCTCTGTCCTGCATCACGCTGTTCAAAATTTCGCTGTTTGACAACACATACCAACCAGCCCAAATGAAACATGCTGTGTTACGCATATTTTCTGTTCCAGACACTCGTGAGTACATAAATGCATCACTGAATCACGACGAAATGCAGAATGTCAACTACAACTGACCACGTGAAGGATGACGTGTTGCGATACGTGAACAGCAATAAAGAGCTGTCCAACAGTGACGATGACGAACATTACGAGGGAACGAACTTGCATTCTGTGAAGGTAAATTCTGCACATCTTTCCTTGAACGCAAAAAATTAGAGGCATGCAACTTCTTTTTTTCGTTACAAAATTATGTCTGGACATGATTTACGTGCACATTGTTTTCTCACTTCGAACCCACAAAAGCTCAGTGCATGTTAAAATTGAGGGTGCATCAGAATCAAGTAAATATAATACTCGCTAATTATGACAGCAAGCACTACTTACCTATTACAGGTGTTCATATACAATATTCATACATTCATATACTGTATATTTTTTTTTCTGGATTATTCTCTGTAACCCAATCGTTACATTTTCAACTTTTTGCTTGTATTGTCTTATACTTCTAACTTTACGAAAATTTTGTGTATTTGCTCCCAACTAATGCAATGTCCCACTGGAACCTTTAAGGGCAAAATAGATGAAGGTGAAGCATGTCCTTGCGTAAGCACTAAGCATGCATAGAGGCACAAGGTTCGTCACAAGGCTGACCTCGTTCAGGTTGATCTCAACGACCTGGTCGTACTTGCAGTTCTTGTCGGGAGTCAGCAGCTCCTTGTGGGCCTCCGCGGCAGCGCCAATCTCTGCAATCCCAAATACAAAGAGACAGTGAATGAAAAGCTACGACTGGTAAAGCATGAACAAGCAGCTCGAGAAGGTGTCACACGAGATGAGACAAACTGTAACACTTCCTGTGTCGCATCCTCTTTCAGCATTTCATAGTCATTACGAATTATCCCAATCCTACTGCGACTGATGAGGTCTTTCTTGAGTTGCCATCACGCAATGCAACCTAATGCCACCTATCAACTGACTGACTAACATCATTACATTGATGTACAATCTTTGAATTATTAGTTTGACAATGCCGCACGCTGAAACGCCAAACCCCATGTTGTAGGGGCCACCCCATGTTGTAGGGGCCGAAGTTTCAATCCAAATGTGGTGCTTGTAGAAGATGTGACGATTTTTCAATCGTTTGTTTATTGCAATGCCCACTGTTACCATAAAATGGACATGACAGTTTCCTGCTATGCCACCAGCCTATGTCATTTCTTGGCGATAAGTGCTCCAGGGAGAAGATGATTTCAATCATTTCCACAAATAAAGACACAACTTGCAGAGCAAGTCAACAAGAAGAAACAAGCTACGCTCACAGTCAGAAGAAAGTCACCTACCTTTCCGGTTGGTTGCTGCCAGGTAATCCCGCATTCGGCTGTTGTACGGGAACACTGATGTTGTGGCGCCAATCTCGGCACCCATGTTGCAAATTGTGCCCATTCCTGCAACATAAATAAATAATAAATTATCGATGATCCCATAATCAGTAGAGGCTAGCAAAATGCTCTCACCATCAACATACCGATTAACCGGAATATAGGTTGAACTGGAATATCGGTCAATGTTTCCACATAGGTTTCGAGTTTGCATGTTTGCAATGGCAACCACAAAATAGCAATGCATCCACAACTTTCTTTTTGCTGTCCTAAGGTTGCCAGATGACATCTTAAATTATGCCAGAGATTACAAGTTGAGGAACAGACTCTCTCACTAATTTCTTATTTTTTTTCGAAAAAATAACATTATGTATATTCCAGTTTGTACAGTACCGTACAGCCGAACCTCATTTATAATCAAGCTGCAACTGACATAAAAAATACTTTCGTTATATCTGACATTTGTTATCATATATTCGCTACATGCTAAAGTCGACAAGAAACATTTTGCAATTAGTTCATTATATTCGATAACTTGCTATATCCAAGTTCTTTATACTGGAAGTTTCACTGTATTATAATTAAAACTGCATGGTTGCCATCCATGATCGTGTCGACAGCAACCACGGCGTTGTGTGCAGCAGAATCACGCAGCGGCTGCGGCAAACAGCAGTTTCATTTTGACTCAGTGCAATGCGTGCGCAGTGTCAAACCACCCAGCGGAAGGTGTCGATGACGAAGAGCGATTCTACCCCAGCCCACCTGCTGGCATTAAACCCACCGGCTACATAACGATGCTGTTGTCAACCAACTGGCTCAATGGCGAAAAAATAACCAGGATGTGCACGCGACGGTGAAAAGCACATCTCGGATGGCACCACAAATCGCAGCTGCACTGTGAAAAAGGCCTTGAGGTCTTCGCAGCTGCAAACAGTAATCAGGCATGAGATGACGAGAATGACGAGACTACAGCCTGACCACTCTTGCATCTTTTGTGCGTGGGTCCCTCAGATGCCAAACGAAAGTCACTGCAAGAATGGTCTAGTGGACTTTCTAGCCCACTCTCTTTATATACTGCTTCTTGCTAGATCATTACAAGAGCTTTCGCTCACCCGACCTCACCTGTGCATGAGATGGACTCGACGCCGGGGCCAAAATACTCGACAATGGCTCCAGTTCCACCTTTCACGGTCAGGATGCCGGCCACCTTGAGGATGACATCTTCACAAGCCAGCGGCAAAGGAACAACAAGTCATTCAGGATTATAAGTGACAAAACCTTACCGCTGCACCTGACTACAGTGCCGCAGCAAATTTGCTAACGCTCTTTAGTGCCTCTTTGATTCGAATGCCGTGTGATGAAGTTCCTTAATGGCACGTTTCACATGATACTTCAAAAATTCCGTGAGGGGTAGCTCACATTTAATTAACACACAAGCAACATGACCAATGCCAGCAAGAAACTTAGTTAATGGTACCCACATGAGGCAATATGAGAGAACCCAAAGTTTTGTTTCTTATGCAATGATTATAGTTGTGGTCTATGGATTTGAATATGATCTGTTAGTATGTGCCAAGTACATTTCCCATTGGAACATTTAAGTCTCACTGCACACTTTTCAATTTTATTCAGGGCATGAGTGGTTAACCACTGCAGCCCTGTTAAAGCAAATGAGTTGTCCCCTTTCATAGTGCTCGAAAACACACATCAATACCATTACAATATAAAGTGAAACATAGGTGCCTTTTGTAATCGGTTTCTATTTGCGATTAGAACAGTGTTACGTTAATGCGGATTACAATGCGAAACTTTACGGCAGGGGGGGTATCGTAAGACCAATGTGCGCGATAGACGAAAAGACAGCGCATCACATGACTATTACCGCTACATGCGTAACCAGTCCTAATGGTAAAAGCAGGCTCCATCCATGCCGTTTTATTGTCAAGTTCAGCATGGCTCACCTCCAGTCAAAGATCTTGAAATCTGGAGGGGTCACGGAAAATTCTCGCGACGACCCTCCTCTGCCCCGTTTATCCACAGTCCACGAAACTGCACACAACTGGTCATCGCACTTTCACGCCGGCCAGGTACATCCAAAGCTAGTCTTGTGACAGGTTGCTCGCAGCAACACAAAGAGACCGATGTGCCTCTACAAACAGCGTCGGGAATGAGAGGCCACCACACGGTGTGTCGCAAAGATGGCGGTCATGAACAGCTTTGTTGCCATATCATGCAGTCGCTTTCGTCTGCAAGGCGGTTTGTCCACTTTCCGAGTGTCACACAGCCGCTGCGAATAGATGTGCGTCCATTCGATACCAAACCATAACTTTAGTCGCCAACGCCAAATGAAGCAGCACCAATTAGGCCAATGTGGTCGAGGCAATGTGGCTGAGATGAAAAATTCACCGCTGGCCGCAAGCCGTTGCAGAATGCTTGTCGCTAATAGTATCTTCGTACGGGTGGCTTATCAGTGATCGACGACTGCTGAAGCGATGTGAAGTTCGTCGCTGCGTACCCAACACAATCAGCGCCTGTCGGCGGCTAATCGCCCCCTTTGCCCATGCTTTCTCACTTGTCGAAATATGCGCTGCTTTTGTTGCCATTCCCTCTGTTCACGTCACATTATTGCTTCAATCAGTCCTGACAGCAAGGATGAATGTTGTACCAAGGCGATTCCTGCAGATGTGGCGCCACTCTGCGAACGGCGGCGTTCGGGCACAGTGTGTTCGGTCCCTGCATCGAGTCGACGTCAGAGAGTGCTTGCAGTGACAAAGTCGGCCACAGCATCAGTTGGGGCTGCTCATCCGCAGTGCTCCTTTTGAGTGGCAAACGAAGTGAAATGCTCGCTTGGGTGGCACTGAGCACAAGGGGCTCCACGACGCACACGACTTGTTGCACTGCGCGGGTCTCTAAACCGAATATATTGAATATTCAAAAAATCAAATAGTAGATATTCGATTTGCCAATTGAATTATTTTAACGTTCGCTATTTGATTAAATTTGGCAATATTTGCATATTCACACACCCTTAGTTAAAACGTTACCGGAAAATGCTACCTTTCGGCCCCAACATTCAGTATGTCGCCAAACTGCGATTGCATGATACGTTTTTCAGCCACTAGGTCTCACGTGAACAAGAAAAGGCACGAGGCACGCGCAATCGAGAGCAGTAGGAGCCTGTAATTGCAGCTTCCCCACGGTACTTGCCCGCCCATGTCGCATGAAAATGCTGGTACCAGCAAACATTGTCGCACATCGTTCGACATCACATTCACAGCTAATGCCTACCCTATTGCAATAAGCATCATCACCAATCTTTTTCACGGCGCATGTGGTGTAGTGAAGTTGGAAGCATAGTGCATGCTTTCAACAGCCTATAGGACAACCCAAACGCACCATAGCTCTCTGCTGCAGGCTGCGCAAAGTGAACGTCAAGTTTCACTCTGGTGCCATTGTACGCAGATGTCGCAGACCAGCTCCATTTTGTTTTGGTTTCACGTGGATCATAGAGTTTCATATTAGTATATCTAGAGGGAAATCTGGCGCTGCGATCGTTCAACCATCATGGGAATGATGTGAAGCACAGGCTTCGGATTGGCATTCTGTTGACTGGCGAACTAGTCTACAAGTATTTTTTGGCAGTTTTGGTTTTGCTCCAAGCGTAATTGTTATAACCTGCAGTGGGACAGTGCAACGCAAAGCTCTGTGCCTTTGTTATGTTGCTCGAAGTGGCGATAACGCGCTGGGACAATGTTTGTGTCGCGGTGTAGTGTCGAAGCCCTGACGAGAAAGCGACGGCATCGCAAACGTTGAAAGAACATGTTTTGACCGTTTGGACCTTGGTTTGTTAAGTGTGTTAGGTCGGTGCTGTAGCGTTATGGGCTTTATGAAACTTCAGAATACGAAAAAGAAGACACTACTGATACAAGACATATACATTTGTACTTCTAGTGGCTTGACAATCAAATTTTATTGAGGGCTTTATTATGCATTGCTCGTTTATGTGCTCATTGAAATGTGTGTTTTAGGACTTTGAGAACACAAACTTACTTGTGGTAGGAAAGGTTGCTGCTTCCTGGCTGTAGTCTAGTGTCGCAAAATGGGTAAGTGCAAAGCCATGCCATAGCGCTTTGGAAACGGTACGTCAATATAATATATAATGAAGCATACTCGTAGGAGGCCAGCAGATGTGCTTTTGAAGACGTTCAGCAATCGTGACAGCCGACGCAGCCTTTCAAGAGAGCGAGAGAGTTCACAAGTGCCTGTCATCTGCGAGAAAAGTCTCGCATTTGCAGCGAGCAGGCGTCGTAGCAGACAACACTTGTAGCATTCCTCTCAAGGGCGCAACACTTTCTCACAATACAACATTTCTATTTCCATAAATACTTGATGAGTATTTTGATATAAGTACATACAAGGTTGTTATTGCTGTTGCAAAAATAAATAAATAATTATTCTCTAGCATTAAATCGGGAACAGAATCGTACAAGAATGCATACCCTGGTGCGCGCTGGTGATAAACCAACAGTAAACCGTGCTTCCATCTCAAAGTCATACAAAGTTTATGTAACGTGTTGTACATTATATAACATACTGCAGAAATAAAATTAGACTTCGCGCAATAATATTTGAGTATAGCTTCGTTTACTGCCCCGCAAGCAAACGCCACTAGTCTAAAGATCGTAGTCGATCCGAAGCCTGTACTTCCCATCATTCCCATGTAGGTTGAGGCAACGCTCATGAGAGCCGCCGTAGACACTAGCGCCACATTTCCCTCTAAGGTATTTATTAAGAAACTCTATGCCTTGGATGTATTAAACACTACGCAACAGAAACACAACAAAGTGCACCTCCGGGTGCTCAGGCCCCCTCCAGCTCGAGGCACCTTGGCGTCTGGCACCACAATTCTCACTGAGTGGGAACGTCAACACTTTTTCCGACAAAATGCCTCGCCCGAAGAAGCTGCTGACTCGGGTCGAATTCAAGGAGTGCAAGTGTGTGCTTGTGAATGCACAAAGACAATGCGCATCTCGGGCCGCTCGGGCCAGACCAGCTCTGCGCACGTCGGCATCTCATCTCGAGCTGCAACCATTCACGTAACGCGAACCATTGCGCAGATGTCAGCTGCAGTTGAGGCTGCCAGACTTTTTAGAGACTTTGGATCATACATTTTCCTGGTTGGTACACCTTTTTCCTTGCATTTCTTTCCAAAACATGCGAACGAGGTGTAATTCTGTCTACCGAAAATTTAGTTTTTACCACATTTCTTGCAATCATCAGAAATGGGAAAAGCGCACAGTTGCAGAGTGAATCAAGAACTTTAATTTGTTCCATGAATTTTGTCAATATTACAGAGTGTGGACTTCACGCGAGAACTCTCTACAGCAACAACAAAATGTGAAACTATTTCATCTCTCGCAATGTCTAGCATACTTGAAAAGCAGTTTTTCAGCCACTTAAAAGATATGCCTTATGCAAAACAATGAAAGAAGCAAACCCACTACATGATGACCCACTGACACCGAGCGCAAACACCCAGCCGTCCACCGTCCAACTCATTTCACTAGAACACTTTCCGAATAACATTCAAACCTTGGAGCGCAGGTCCAATTTGAACTGTTTCAAGATGCATGCGAGAAAACTTAAAAGCTTGCCTTTCGCCGATGTCCAGCCAGACAACTTTCCTGTCAGCTTGACACCGATCACGTTGGGGCACTTGAGCTCCCAGGGAATGTCGGCCATGACGTCAACGGCATCCGCTCCGCCCACACCGATGCACAGGCCACCGAGCCCGCCTATCGAGAAACAAAAATGATGGCGTACATGCGGTTATTGGAGCTTGAGTGGAGCAGCTTGCGAGGCCTCTGCACCATTAACCACGAAGGTTGACGCAGAAGTGCTGTAGGTGTGCAATAGATTTCAGTCCAGACTTGGAAATCAGCAGAAGGCACAGTACTGCCTCAGTAATAATAATAAAATAATAATAATAATAATAATAATAATAATAATAATAATAATAATAATAATAAAAGGGACTTAAACTTGCCTCCATTTGGTGTGTGGCTGTCTGTGCCAATGAGGAGCACACCAGGGAAGGCATAGTTTTCCAAAATAATCTGGAGGGAGGAGAGAAATAGAAGTGAGAAACTGGGTGACACAAACACACTTACTTCTACGTGCTACAGTAAAACCTCGTTAAACCGTACCTACTTAAACAGTAGTTTTGTTTCAAATGTAGTAAAGTCAAATCCCCGACTCAGCGGCCATTGAACATAATGTGTTTTGTATCCTCGTAAACCATACCAGCTTATTGCGCACGCTCGGTTAAAGCGTAGCGTTTCAACTTTTCGTCGCGCAAACACGGCGGTGCGTCGTCTCCATCGGGCAACCCGGCAGAATAAGCCTCAGAGATCGAAACAACGGCCTCCAAGCGCCCTGTGCGTTTGTGCGTGGAGCCACATCAACATTCATTTCGACGCCATGCCAGAGAGCGTTATGGCATCGTGCAAGTGAGGACTTGCGTCATGCCGAAGCTCGGATAAAAAAAAGACGCCGGATGCTCAGCATAGAAGAAAGATTAGACATCGTCCGTGCTATCGAACGTGACATGAAGAAGTCGGCGCTGGCACGCGACAGGGATCTGCTGTTGACTACGGTGTGTGGCATTTGGAATGCGAAGAAGTTGCTCGGCAGCGCTGCTGCAACTGCGAAGAGATGACGGCTACGAGGTTCGATTTTTCGCCATCGTTGCCTCTGTTGTTGCCGTAGTGTTGACTAGCGACAGTGATGAGGACGGCACGGAAAGCGACAGCAGGGGCGATTTAGGCCCGACAGTGGCAGAAGCTGCGCGTTACGTCAGCCTCATGAATGCAATCATCGCAATGAGAACAGCACCCAGCAATGAAAAAGGCACCCTGGGACTTCTGCAGCACTACTGCGAGCATGCACGGAGAATACGTAATGCCAACGAGGAATCTGCCATGCCAGTGTTTGCCGAGAAGAGGGGGCCGGCTGAAAAGCTGGCACGCAGCTTCAGTAAGTTTGAGGCCGCTGTCGTTGTGCTAGGCCGCCGCAGCATCAAACGAAAATAACACTTTTGTTGCGCGAAGTGAATAAATACTGTATGTTTTTCTCCCCCTTTCACCGCACTCTCTCTGAGTCCTGTTTTCGACAGGTAAGTGGGCGATCTCATGCTATTTCGGTTAAACTGTACTACCGTTTAGTACGTACTTCTTCCGAGCTCCGGCCAGCTACGGTTTAACGAGGTTTCACTGTATATGTTGAAAGGATATCAAAACGAGACACACTGAACTGATATAGACTGGTCAATTACTCTGTCAAAGTTACGTCCGTTTGCACAACTTCAGCAGTAAATGAAAAACAAAGGATAAACTTTTTTTCTCTAAACTTCATGCTTGAATGGGAGCAGTCCCAACATCACGAGCTTTACAGTATGTAGCGTGGGCCCTTTTTGTGCAGCAAAAGGCCTCAAGAGCTGTCAGAATGGCTTTTTGTTTATCATGAAACGTTATGTAATTACAGACAACTAGCTAGCCTCGGACAGATGCTGCCAGAGACTATGACATCACAGGGTGCAGTAATTTCAAGGCAGCGCTACCTGCGTTTGATTTTTGATGTCCTCCCTGGCACGCCAACATTTTGCTAAGTCTTTTTAATGGCCTATTTACAATACTGAAACTGTAGTCAAAAGTATAGTATGGCTTAATATTTCCCTTTAGCCTCTCTTACCATCAGACCCCCGATCACCAAAAAAAAACTGCTACAACTGGTCAAAGACACTCAAAAGAACAGACTCATGAATCTAACAGCGTTGGCCTACCATTGGAAAGAGCATAAGTTCAGCACACAGAACATAATGTTAGAAGAATGAAGACAGGCATGTCTTTATCTTTTTGATGTTCCGTTCTTGATAGTGAATTTGAATTCTTCCTTACAATGTGGTGAAAGAACTAAGACATGTCGACACAAAAATAAAGAGGGGGGAGGAAGGACTACAGGCTACAGATTGAATGAAGCCAAGAGGCAATTCAAGCTGCATTTAGCAAAAGTTGCAATATGTTCTAACTCCTCATCTATGCTCAGTACAAGAGATTTTCACATCTTACAAGAGCACGTGCACCCACTTTTTAAAACAAATTTCTATTTTCAAAAAGCCACAATATTTCTTCTGCAAATCACAAATTGAAAGGCCTACGACAGCTAAACATTTGAGAACTACTGGCCTAGTTATCTAAGTAAATCAAGTGAAAGCCCTTGGAAATAATCGTGTGAACACCACTTATAACAAGGAAAAGGCAGAAAATGTTAAATCTTTCCGTTCATCTTGAAAAACTTTTTACTTAGCACTGTTTTACCCATGCTGCAATGTTTCTCTGTCTCAATGTAGCCTTCACGTGCACACTTCGAGAAGCAACGAAACATTATATATGCACAATATTGCTACGCATAATTGCTTTTCCAGCGCTTGTTTTCAGTCGACTGTCACTGTTAGAAAGTTGTCACTCGGCACAAAGCTTAACAGTACCAAAAGCTTCTTGTCCATTGGCCCCGATTCTACAGCAAAGGCGTGCGCGATTGTGCGTGCAATGCAAATGGTGGGCGCACATTCTGAAACGCATACAAGCACCAGCGATTAATCTGGAATGCACAGTGACACACGCATAAACTGCGGATGGACTTGTGAGATTAGAGTATATGGCCGACTGCTGCACTCGCTGCTGTCACTGTGACGCGAGCGTCGCTTGGCTTTCCAGGTTCGCCTACTAAATGGTTACATTCTTAAATAGCATTTCTGGCTGTGTTTTGGTTTGCCCTCCTCACTACAAACGCGACAATGTGTGTTTGCTTTTGAAAGGGCAACATACTTACTTGGTGAATAATCCCACTGCCTGGTTTCCAGAATCCCACACCATACTTGCTGCCCGCAGAGCTCAGAAAGCTGTACACTTCCTTGTTCAGGTCCTAACACGAGAAACGCAAGCACAGATGGAAAAGGAATCGGAGGAACCGAGCAGCTCAATTTTTTGTAACAACCATACGAAGCCATAAGACAGAACTAAAGAATAGAGCAAATTACTCTATTTACCAGCCTCTAGCGTGCACTCTCAAAGATATATATATATATATATAATCATGATGATGATGATGATAAGCCCACACAATGCCAATGACATGTAATCTGTGGTTTGTAATAGAAAGCTCGCCACCAGTGATGACAACAGATGTTAGATTTTTGGATATTATGCTTTCTCTAATTTTTTTCACCCCCATCAAAATGTGGCTGCTGTGGCCAGGATCAAACCTGCCACCTCGAGCTCGACAGTGCAACGCCATAGCCACTAAGCTACTGCAACGGGTGCGAAGATAAATTTGGCAGGCTTTATCTTCCAATTGCAATATCAGAGGCATGCTGCTTTCTTCTTTATAAAACATGGCATGCGTTACAATTTGAGTGCCCATTATTTTCTTGCACCGAGCCCATAAAAACTGTGTGTAAATTAGATTCAGGGAAACATCAGAATTGGTTAACGTAGCCGAACCTTGAATAAGAAGCACAGATACAATGAATTATCAGATATAATTAAGTGATTCTAAGTTTTCTTCCTGCCGATATCAACGCGTAATAAATACAGTAGAACCTTATTCATACATTATGAGAAAAAAGAAAAAAAAAAAACGGCAAGAAAAAAAACGTACTAACCGGGAAAACGTACAATCCAAAGTAAAAAAAAAAATTTTACAGACTCAACTATAGTTGACATTTACGTCATGTGAAGCGTTGCGCGGATCCTTGCGGCACAAGACGCCGACGCGTGTCGAGCTGGTGGTGCTCCGGCAGCCAGAGCGGCGTTTCCTTGCTTTCCTATTGCATGGTGTTTTAAGAGGGCGACGATTTAAGAAGTGAAATGAATGCAAGAAGCGAAACGTGATGCCCACATCGCACCACCTGCAGCAGGGAACGGCGGTGCGTTTGGATTATAGTCTGCTAAAATAGTGCAGTACGCTACTCATGGCACTAAGCACCACACGCTATAAGGCAGACAGGTGAAGGCGCTTATTGCAATAGGTTTGGCAGTGATAGCTGTAAATGTGGCGTGCAACGACCCGGGTGGAGATTCGCTTGTACCGCAATAAGAAACTGTGCACGCCGGCATTTTCACGTGAGACGAGCGGGCAGCTATGCACTGTTCTCGATCATGCATGCCTCGCGCATTTTCTTGTTTACATGGGATCTAGCATCCGAAAAATGTATCGCACGATCACAATTTGGTAACATACTTAACGTTGGTGCCAAAAAATCTTGTTTTGCAGGAACATATGAACTGGCAAAAAAACGACCGTAACTCTACTGGGTCATTTTTTGTGTTCTCGATCACGAACGTTGGCACCGGGATAACGTACGTAACGGGAACATATCAACGACGTTCTACTGTATATATGTACATAACAAATACAGGATGTAGATTTTCATACTGAATTCGACTTCACTCTAACAATGTTCGAATGTATATGGTAACATTGTTTTATAACCTAAATGTAGAAATAAGAAGAAAAGAAATAAAAGTGGAAGAAAGGTATTCTTGTCTCCTGTGCGGGAACCAAAAACACAACCTTTGCATGACGTGAGGTGCTCCACCAATTTAGCTACAGTGGCATTTGCCCATTTGTTTGCATTTCTTGGGTATTTATATGCATGTACTAAACCTAGTCCAGGAAATTCAGCGAATACCACTCATGGCCCCACGGCGGCGGATGTGGAACATCCCTTCCATTGCAGGGGTGACATCGCACATGTGGTAGACATAATTTTCGGATAACTTCCAAACGCAACACTTCACGCAACAACAGTTTACATTTATTCTGGCTGGATCTATGCGTGTTTTCAATCTGCTTGTCAACCACCTGCCATGCAAGTGCAGATTATTCGAAAATAATTTTTTTTAGATTGTCTAGTTTTGGAAAGGCAGCCTTATGATTTAATGACCAAGCAACATAGCAGGATATTCAACAATCTCTTCAAGATCTTTGGATATACGAGTGTCCACAATAACTCGTCGCTAAACGAATCAATGACTCACCTTGGCTCTTGCCAAGTCCTTGGCCCCACCAACCTGAGCTTCGATCAAGTGGTCACAGTGGATTGTTGACGGAACTGCCACCTGCAGATAAAGTGCAACACACTGACTTCTCCAGCAATTCATGTACCTTTCGCCAGTACACTTACCAAGAAACACTTGTAAAGAAAGAGTTATGTACTTGTCTTTGAATAAGAATGTGCCCGAAAATGAAATAATTAATCTTGTCTTTTTCTTGGAGCAAGGTGATCCGCGATACTATTTGGTGAAACGCACAGAAGTAGCTGACGCCAAAAAATGTAATTTAATGCTGCTTTGATACTTATGCTCTTAATTCCCAGCTACAATATACACGTTTTACAACTTGAAAATGTGGCCAGAGCCAATGTATGGCATACGTTATTGTTCTGAGCCCAATTCTTGTCGTGCAAATATAAAATGCCAAGTTTTGTGCAGGATTGTGAAGGGAAAGCGACAGGTGATATTTTTTTTTTTACATGAAATGGCAGGACTGGGAAATATACAGTGATAGGACAGTGCTTGGATAAACATTACTTCATTGACACATTGTTATGATAGTAAAATTTTCTGAGAGTCACTACATCAAGAACAGGATGGCAAGATCCTCGCTCATGTGTCGGTGTATGTAGGACTTTGATTAATTCATGGGTACGCATAACATACGATACTACTACAATATTAGCATGCATGCCTGCTATTGATTGGACGAGCCCTAAGATGGTCCCCACTTGATTACACAGTGAGTTAAGGTCACCACCCATTAAAACAATAAACAAAGAACATGTGATAGCAAGAGCTAAGAGGCACCATTTGGCAAAAGCTATCAAATTTAGGCCAAAAATTAAATGAGCAGTGTTTGGAACAACTTCTTCATTTTTCTTCCACAGAGCAAACAACAGTTCATCATCATCTCATCTGCTCCTCGCAAGTTGTTGCCGGTTGAAATGCTTTACAGTCTGCTGGTTCATTAAAAAAAAAGCAGTGTGCCATTCAGGCATGTCGTTTTCCTTCTTGTTCAAGTCGGCACAGTAGCTGATGGGGGTCCACCACCAAACACCAGCTGTCTTATTGACTACACGTACAAATTATGATGCATTGTCAATAAGTGCACCAAAGTTTGCATCAAAGTTACAGTTTTATTCCAAGGTGCTGCAGAGTCTATTGAAAGAAAGTCAAGACGGTAGGATGAAAGTTGGTGCATTTTTTTTTTAGACTCCTCATAGTTAGAGTACAGAAATTTGGGTTTAGTGTACAGTCATTCATGTAGCATTTCCTTTCTTCTTTTTTTTTTTTTCACAAAAAGGTTTGAATCGCCTGTTCAAACCACATGTTAATTACTATATGAACTTAGACAAGGCTCACACCCCCAACTGTGAAGGACGAAAATTTCGAAAAAAGAAATAATAAAAGAGCACCACAGACATACCTGCGGTGCTTGCCACCATACCGCTTCATTGGGCCACTGGACAGCACTCGTAGTGCTGACAATGGTATCATCACTACCATATTTCACCATTCGGCACCAAACCTACCAAACCGCAACTTTGGTCGCTGATCCCGATGAAGCGGCATGGTGGCAAGCTGTTGCGGGAAGTTCACCCTTAAATGTTTCCACAAATAGACTATATCGGCTATCAGGTGTGAGATCATGTGCACGAACTGGACTGACGGTTCATGCACTGAGCACTGAAATGAAATAGATTTTCCTGCCGCAATGAGTGTTTTTTTTTTTTCGGGCTGCCCAATTAATCGGACATTTTCACCGCACTGCCTGCGTCCCATGTCAGCAACGGTAAATGCATTTATATTCAGCCGCCACTGGCTGCGTTATTTTGCATAGCAGTCAAATCACAGTTTGAGGCTTCAGCGAGTAGCCATAAGCCTGCCTCGTGTAAACCCCGCCCCCAGTAACAATTCTGAAAGAAAACAAAAAAAAGTGCCAGCCTTTCACAAGTAATTACGGTACTGCCCACAGGTGCTGTGAAGAAGGAAAAGCTATTCCTTTGCAGTTGCTGACAAAACACGGCGTGTCGAAGATCTTGTCCGACATGGCGCAAAACCTTCACGAAAGTGGTCGTGTAGAAATACTCGGCACGCTGAACTGAAACGGAGCCACAGGGGGTAAACAGAAGGTTCAGCTTACACAGACGCTCAATGAAAGTGCCCCCCCCCCCCCCCCCTCCACCGCCCCGCTGGGCAGAACTGGCAAAACCAAATCACGTACAGAAATGTGTACACCGTGATTGAAGGGATTATGCCAAGCCATAAGCTCGGCAACAAATGCTTTAGCCACAGGTGGCACATTCAGGGAACCAACACTGCACAGCCAAGGGGCACTGAGTGTAATGTTCCTTGCTTTAATCCACTGCAGATATCTAGGCTTTTAAAAGCAGTTGGAACAAGAACCACATCTGTTAGTATAAAAAAATGTCTGCTCACCCTCTTCAGGCCACTTGAGATAAACTGCAGCATCGCCATCTGGGAAGCAAAAGAGATAAGAGAGGACACAAAATGACAAACTGGTCAAAGTGGGCAGTTTTTCGTGCTATCGCAGTGACTCTCTCCCATTTGCGTGTGTATCTTACTGACACCCGCCAATGTAGAATTAACATTTGAGACACCTCATCCTACGTAAAAGTCATGCAAAAAAAAAAAAAAAAGAGGCACGTTTGCCCCAGTCAGGTTCATGAGGTATCACACAGGTAAACTGATTGGTCATACTGCTGTTTATGATATTCAGAACAGAAATAGAATGTTAATGGCACATCTGTGATACAGGAGAACATGGCCGCACCACTATTAGTAGACTAAATGCGAAATCACAGAGCTCTATCTCAGTGCACAAGATACACAATTCTTCAAGCAAGATTCTACTAAATGCTTCAACAAGCCCATTAAGTAATCTATAAAAACAGCATGATAAAGACAGTTACTATTTCACCAGCATACTGTTCATGTCAACAGATATCAGTAGTGAACTCCTTGATTAAGTAAGCTTCGCTTATGGACTTGTAGGTAATTACTGCAGGCACAAGCTCCAATCGCAGTATTGCAGCAAGTCAGTGCCCAAGGCAGGCTAATCTAGTAGGAATCCATGCTGCATTGAATTGAGAAGGCTTGTTGGGGATGCAATGCAAGGCAACAATCGCAGTAACTTTATGTTAATATTTTTTTTTTTCAACATTTTGTCAGGTCGTCTCAGTGGGAAAGCCAGTTGCTTGTACTGGTGGCGCCATCTATGAAGAGATAGAGCAAACTTCAACTATGGCTACATATCAAGGCACGGTGCAAGACATAAGCGCAGCAGCACTCAACACAAGGTTTGTTGCGTGCAGAGTTGAAGCAGCTGGGTTTGGTTCGACAGCGGCATGCTCGCTTCACCCGCGGCTGTCTGAGTTTCGAATCTCAAGAAAACCTTGGCAGGCTTCTGCTACAGTCGAATCCACTTTTGACAAATATGCAAGTTGCAAGAAATTCCTATTGTTATAACTGATAATTGTTATAACCGGTTCGAAATTTTAAAAAGAAAAGAAAGCAGGCGGGAGAAATGTCCGAAGATATTAATTAAACAGAAAAAAGTACCCTCAAAACCCACTTTACCATTACCGGTTTTAACAACACTCTGAGTAGCAATGAAAAGTTGCCGCACTTTGCGTGTCCCATGGTAAAATAAACTGTTTACTACAACATTCCCACGCCATGTTATCAGCTATAGCTATTAAATCTGGCCACTGGGTTTCTGCACCAAAAAGAAAAGGAATGCGATATCCAGGAAAATAACAAAAAAAAATTGGTGGCAAATTAGTGGTAAAAGCGAGATAAATGCCGCTAGCATTACATGCACCTCTTCGTGGTCCCAAATCCACGATTCAAACCGCATTTATCCAATGGGCAAGTGTTGTTCAGGAGCTTACTCAACACACATCCTGCCTCTTCAAGGAGCAAACTGCTACTGACGGTGACCACCTTCAGTTGCACTAGCGTGTATGTGTGTGTGCGACGTCAGCGCAGTCCACTCTTGAATCGGAGGGATGGAAGGGAGACGGGTGAGAGGTGCATGAGGCCCACGATGAGTACGGCGATGCAAAGAAGGCATGCCGTGCGGGATGCACAGTACATAGGCGGGCGTGGCAAAAGCGTGCGGCATGCAGGCAAATGCGGCAGCTTGTGCCTCTTCCTTTTTCTTTTTGGAGAATTTTGCTTCCCGTTTCCTCGCGGTGCAGACATCCAGTGGGCACGCTTAATTGTTATAACCAACAATGCACCATGGGAGAATTGTAGTAAGCGGTTTATTTCGACATAGAACACATGAAAAAGTTGACGGTGCATCGACTGCTCACTGTTATATGCAACATACTGTTAAAACTGGTGCTGTTAGAAGAGAGTTCGAATGTACACAGTCAAACACCTCTACGGTGAAATTACCTGTACAACGAAAGATTGTTTATTTCCCAGCCAAATTCCTATCTTTCATATTTGTTGTGAACGCCTCTACAATGAAGACCAATGAAATTGCCTGCACAACAAAGAAACTTAGACATTTCTGATGCTCGATTTGTTGCTTTACAAGGAACGCCATGCAGCGGTGTATCCACTGGCCTCTGCAAACGTCATCAAAGTATGCCCTGCGCTAGCAACACACTTGAAGCAAACCTGCTTATATCAGGAGTAGTCCACCTCTCCATGAATCGCTCAACACATGTTATATGCTGTTTGTTGCATGCATCAATGGGTACAATGGCTGACGAATACGTTTTCGTTGGTGGCGATGTGATGATGTAAATTGTAACTGATGGTCAACGATGTCTTTAACGCCGTCTAATGCGGAAAGGTCGCGGACATCTACAAAGCCAACAGTGATGAAGATGCTGTAAACAAACTGACAATTTCGAAAATAAAAGCAGTGATGGTGGCACTAGACGATCTGCAGCTTTACTTTGTGCGCAGCTCCTGCATTTTGCTGCAGAGCATGCTATGAATATTGGTGCAATAAGCATGGCTCCAGTAGCAGAATCTGTCAGACAAGTTCGCACCCAAGAAAATTACCAACTTATTTCAGTAAGTCCCTTTTGTTGAAAGTGCTCAGCTTGCTCTATTTTGAGCGATATGGTGCACCACATTTACAAAGAAGTGACCTGTATAGCGAAGGAGTTTAGAAGTCCCGAGCACTTCGGTATAAAGGCATTTGATCGTATTCCTTTTCACGCATTTGATGATGGTGTTGGCAACGATCGCCACTGATTAGAAGTTATCTTCGAGTGAGGAGCCCATAAAAGCAATCGCAGTAAAATCAAAAGCGAGTCTGCGCCCACCTGGGCTGTGGCATCTTGCATGGCGACCCGGTCTGGTCGCAGTCGCAGGTAGCTCTTGCCGCGTTCGATCTCCTGCTCCTCGGGCTGGTCCAAGTGCGAGTAGAGGATTTTCTCGGAGAGGGTCAGAGGCCGATTCAACCTGTACGAAATGCGCCCGCCCAACTTAGATGGCCTGATGCACAATCAACCGTACAGGAGGGGCATGACAACACGCAAGCAAGTAGCAATCTATAGCAAGTTTGCAGCTGGGCTAGTTGGCGCACGGCATTCAGAACGAGAACAGTGCAAGAGATGGAGCAAGAACAGTGACTGCTCCTCATTTTTGTCGTTTCTTGAGCCACTTCTAAGCAAACAACCTCGAACAACACTGCAGATGACATTCTCATATTCGAAGATACTAGAGATTTTTTTTCCCGGATTCCTAGATACAGCTGACAGCAGTCAGAACTATCATTAAAGCACTCTAGGTTGTCGAAAATGAAAAACCAAGTCAGGCATTCTTCCTACTACTACTGCTGCTATTCCATTATGCTCTTCATATAATCGGGTCATGTCTTTAGATAAGGCTGTCACCTTGCTCTCATGGGGTGCATTTTTGAGCAATTACTCTCCCAATTCTATTTATCTATATCGTGATCTGTCTCACTGAGTGAGTGGCCAATATCAGAGATGATGACTGTGTACAAGCTAATGACCACGTGCAAAAAAAGAAAAGGGGGGGGGGGTTTCGAGAAAATAATACAACATTTGGGCCCTGGTGCACATGTTTAATATGTGTGTTCGTTAATTTTCAGGTTTCAAAAGAATTGTATACCATGCCCACAGTGCAACCTCCCTTTCGAGTAGTTGCTGTTTGGTTTCTTTATTAGGCCACACGCATTGGCATGTGCGCGTGAATATGCATACCTTTTTCGAACAACTTGTAGATTCTTCTCAAGCTTCTCATATGGGAGATAGCAGTCAGGCTCAAACCTGCTCAAGGCAACCTGCAGTGAATAATGAACGGCCTTTAAAATACACCGATAGTCAACACGGACAAAAATTATCTAACTAGAGCCCAGCTGCGATAAGTGTCTCCACAGGGTCAAGGTAATTTTACATTGAAACTGCATTTGATTACACCAGCACTCACAGATTTGTGGGATCTGTAGTAAATAAGAATAAGCTCCTGAGCAAATCAGACATGCAACAGTCAGTCTATTTGTTAAATGAACTTTGACAATCCTGCTACAATTTTTGGCGCTACTGCTTCTTCAAAGCGAATTAATATTACCTTCCTTTTAAAATTCAGCAATGATCTAAAGACCTAAAAGGCATCTACACTTTTCTTTTTTTTTTTTATTCAAACAAGAGATAACATGATTCACTTCAAAACATTTATGTTTACCTTTAAGTTTGTTTCACCCACCTATTCGGCAAAAGTTTTGGCAGTAACACAGTGTTACTGCTTTGAACGAATGAATGAATGTTTGACGTTTAATGGCGCAAGGGCCAGGTATGGTCGAAGAGTGCCATGCCCATGGTAATGAGTTCGCAGTGTAGTTATGAGTTCTACGACGTTGATGTGACGCGGCTTTAAAAGGGCCTTAAAAATGGCCGCATAAAGTTTATGTGTAATAAGATTATGGCGATGACAAATGACGTGTACTATGAGCATTAACGTGCACTGCAAAAGAATGATACGATATACATGTTACTACTTGTTCCTAATCCAAACATAATTATTGTGATCAACCTTATCCAAACTGTTTTCAGGTGCATGCTGATATCGTTACCATAAACAATCTTGAGCTACGAATCTTGTGCCCCTTTAGCTATTTGATTCAGATATGCTGACCGGAAAGCTTAATAGCCCAGCGCGTGCTAACGACCTTAGAGGAGAATTGTTTTTGTTTTTTAAATTCACCTTCTGAATGATAAGAACTTCACAAGAGTGATAAGAACGTAACAAGCGGAAGCATTAGTGCTGTCACTGCTATACAAACTGAAACTAAAACGTGAAGATTGCTAAATTAAAGATACTACGCATGAAAAAGCAGAAACACTAAAATTTACCTTAGCTGCTGCGCTGGACAGTGGAGAGACGTGCAGGGAACGTGATTGGATGAACAGCCGCTGCGCCAGCTGAAAGCGAATCGGACATCATTTACATGAGGTAGTCTCACCTTGGGCAGATCTTTGCACTGAGTTTTTGGGACACCCCCTTTTCTTGGAGAGGGCGCAGTTAACAATGGTGACACTGACAGATAAGCGCTACAGTGACCTCAGAGGGGCAGCAACCTCGGGGAACCTGAGGCGTGGCACGGTTCGGTTATTTTCTGCAACGTTGCTAAAGTTTGCGCACATGGATCGGGCGAACATTACAACGCACGTGCGTCCAAGTCCTTGAAACATTGTACAAAAGCATTAAAATGAGAAATGCTGCGCGCCGAACCGGTCTGCATCTCAACGTTTCACCGGTGACCGCTACAGAGGTGGCATTGCCGAGTCGTCCGCTACTTACACACGAGATTTACCAATGCACTCGGTGCAAGTTGCATCGTTATGTGGGGGGCCGGGAAACTGAGTTGCAGAAAGCAAGTACAAGAGCACTGCAAGATTTGTGAACATCAAGTTCTTCAGTCGTAGAGAAGGCAGCTGCCGACTCCCACAGATCGTCTGCCGCACATTACTCGGCATCGCGATTCGTGCACAACAAACTTTTTCTTGCAGGCCACACAAGCCGCGATTCTGTCGTCACAACGAACACACAACACCATTCTCACACCAACGACCCGGTAGACCGTGAAATATGATCCCCTCGCATCGAATCTTGATCGGGTCAAACGTGGTCACGTCGCCCAACAGAGTGACCCACAAAGATCGCACTAAACGTGGAAAGCAGTCGCAATTACCAGGCTGGCGCAGGCTCTGGAAGTGTAAACCATGCTTGCTCAACGACGCTAGCGCTGTGCACAGCGCAATCGGTTCCGAAGCAGAGGGCTCTTTGAAGCGGGAGACGCAGTGAAGGACGCGAAAAGGACGGCCTGGGGTCGCAGTCCGGTGGACAGCGGCGCAGCGGATCCCCAAACGGCTGCCGCAGGGAAGAGCATGCGCCGGCTTCTTAAATACAGCACAGTGTCCCCAGACTTGCGGTTAAGTTGCCGCTAAACTTGGACGACCTACGTCTAGTTTTGTTTCTGGACCACGTTCCGGACGCTAGAGGCGAGCCACAGGTTGTACACTCATTTATAATTAGGCACTGTTTCGGCGTTAGCCTCGAATGTGACGTGTTCTAACGCGCGCAATTAACTATACTCCAACGTGAGGGGCGGGCGTCAGTTGCGCGCTCGCATTTTTCAAGCTTGGAGTTCGCTCGTAGTAGTGATTTTTTTTTTATTTATTTAGCAAATACTGCCGGCGCGCTACAATGCGCGCTAACGATTGTGTTTGCAAAGAATTACTTCGCTACGCACCGCGGAAAGGTCTGAATTTTCAATCCGAACGCCGTTTTTCCTTCCCCTCGCGGCGACCGCGCTCAAAGCCGGACGGTGACGCACTCGTGTTCCTGCGCTACGTAGTCGTGTCCGCAGGGTGACGTCGCTCGTGGTGACACGTGACTTCAAGAATTATTTAAGGCAACATCTGTTATTTGTGTGATCTGTTGCTTGAATTGACGAATTGATGTTTAGAGAAATAATACAACACACAAACGGAATGTCTGCGTTTTTTTTTACATCGCACCCAAGCTAGAGAGATGCACTTCCGCTTCGTCTGCTTGTTTCCACGGTCGTGCAGTCACGTGCGCAGATACCGAAACTATGCCGTTTTCTACCGTGTTCCAGCGCGTGATCATGCTCTGCGATCCGATTGTTCTGCCTCAGTATTCGTGTAGCACTGAATTATACCGGTAGTCATGTGTCCTTGTGCACAGCGCGCAAAACCGTAGGCTGCGCGAAACGAGACAATCACATTAGCTCGCGCGCAACGCCGTCAGCGGAAGTACGCAATGCCGAAAAAAAAAGAGGGAAAAAAATGAAGGCGGGGCCCGTGACGTATGGGTCACGTGATCCTCGAAGTCCGGTATGGGAGAACGCAGAGAAGGGATTTCGCTTGCGGAGGCTTGACGGGGCGAGTGGAGCTCGCCTCCCGAAATCACAAGTTCGCGGCACTCAAATATTTATATCTCGGCTACTAATGAGCAGATTTGAAAATTTTTTACGGCAGAACGCTCCCTAGTGAATACATAACTTCTAGCGTATAACCATAATTTGCTAGGGGTGAGGGGCCCTTTAATGCTGCGAGCCCGGTACTTCCAAGTCACGAACGGCATGCACGTTATGAGCGTGACATAGCATTCTCCACAGGAAAGTAGCGAGCGCACAGTTTTCAAGAAAGGAAACACAAGCAAGGCAGACGGCGATTATTGTTGTGGGACTAATATATACCCTAAAGGGTGCAACTGTTTTAAGGATACAGCCCTAAAGACTTTTCCTGCTCAAAACAGTTCACACCTGCGAAAGTACTTTGAAATCTGCGACGTCACACTGACAAAGTTTCTTGGACATACTGACAATGAGGCTTCAGCACAAAATTCATGAAAGGGTAGTCTAGCTTCCATTTTCTCTGCTATGGCAACCAACAGTTTTCCACTAAGTGAATGAAAATATTAGTCCTGAATGAACACTTTACCTGTATAAACTGATTTAGGGCTGTTCAGTGTCTAAGCTGCGCTTCCCTACTATGAAAAGCTTTTCCACTCGCAATAAGTTTCTGGCAGTGGTAACACAGCTCAGCAGTAGTAGCAACTAGGTGTGCAACAGCTCAGGCGATAAGTCTGGATAATTGAGAGGCAATTTTTTACAATGGCCATAATCCTGAGTCGTGTCAACTCTTACCAATAAAAAGTGCCTGTGAAGCATGCCCAAAGCTCCAGTATGACAGAAATAGCTCACAACAGCACCAACACTTCGACCAAATTTATTGGCCAGAGCAAGAAGCAGAGGAAACGACTTTGCAGTCCGTGCTTACTACTCCAGTTGAACCCTCCCGGCCAGTTTAGACTACACGCATGTTGAAAAGAATGAGGCACGACATACAATAAGAAATTAAGACGTATGGTGATGAAATGCTACAACAAAGGGCCTGGTTGAATAAACGTACACTCGCAAACTGAAAGAATTCAAAACACAGATTGACGTTTTGGTGTCCAATACGGGTGCCTTGTTCACAATGAACGAATCCATGATGGTCTTACGTATATATTACGTCTTCCGATGCATATATAATAAACACCATCATGCATTCGTTTATTGTGAACAAGGCACCCGTATTGGGCGCCGAAACATCAATCTGTGTTTTGAATTTTTTCAGTTGGTGAGTGTACGTTTATTCAGCCATGTTCTTTCCTCGCCAGACGAGTTTTCGTCAAACCCTAGACTTCAACAAAGGGCCTGCACTTCTGCAATTTTTCCTCTGTTCAATTCGCGTGCTACGCTATGTCAATGGAAAATGAAATGGACCATTTCAAAATATGAGCACGTCGTGCTGTCCATTTGCACTACAAGGAAAGAAAAAAAAAAGTCCATAATTTTGCATGGATTTCGTCTGCTTGTACTCATTTTTCTGCTATGGCAGTTAGAAGCTTAAGCTAGCCAGGTTGTTTTTCCATCCTTCCTTTACTCCGTCATCGTTGTGCCGCCACCACCATTATCATGCTGTCATCATCAGGACACGTCTTCATCTTTGACTTCATGGTCGCCAGATGAAGTGAAAAACGAAACTTGGTTGTCACCATGCCACTGGGGGACTGAACTTATGCTTCGACATATTTTGGCAGCCTGTGCATTTGGGAGTCTGATGCACTGACCACTGAACTATTGCAGATTTGTGTTTGGCAATTTGCGTTCGGTTTTGTGCACTACAACGCATCTAAGTGCATTGGCATCTGGGTACTTCTGAAGACAAAACAAGCGATACTGAAGCAAACAAAGAGAACAAAGACAGCAGTGTTCTTACTGCAAAGAGGAAGCTGTTCTTCAGAACATGGTGATGTTCACTGCAACAACCAACTGCTGTTGGAGTAAATGAGTTTAGAGCCGGTGGAATTGCTGATGACTGCAAATATGTTTTTGTTCTTGTTACGAAACAAGTTTACATGTGTGGTATTTCATATTAGCTTCACCTACATAGTTAGCAGATCCCTTCGCTTAGCAGCCAGACTTCATAAGATACCACAGGGACGTCAGCTAAACAGACAATGAGCAGGACATGGGACAATGCTCCAATGTTCCTCATTCTCCTACTCGCCTAGTTAGCTGGCTTCCCTATGCTGTCTTCATAGCAGAGTACAATTTTATAATGCACTCACTTAAGTGCACCTTGTTACATTCACAGCTCAGAAACAGTGTGTGTGTTGTTAGCAAAACATATGTTCGGCAGAGTCCACTCTTAGAATTCTTTCTTGTCTCACCCTTGCACACTTTCACTCGCATTTAAAGCACGAAGTGCACGGGGCCCGATAGGATCTTATCGCACTTGGACTTGATATGGAACATGATGCGGCTCCACCTCGGCGGTGGCTCTAGTCGCGTAGTGCACCATTTGAGAGCTACCTTTGCAAGCAGCTGCTTGTGATTCAAACATTTGACATCTGCGTCCATGGAAGTTTCCATTTGTTGTCTCGACATTCCTTTGCAGCGGCAGTGAAATTTTGTTATATTGAAATTTCACATTTCACACACTCCATTATATTGAGGCTCTAAATACATGGTGTTTATGAACAAGAGGTTATGAAAAGTTCAGTACTTCGCTATATAGAGAATTTCGTTATATTCAAGTTTGTTATATCGAGGCTCTACTGTATTTCTGTGCCGAATGCGACTTTGTTAATTGACTGTACTTGCTAATTAGGTGTTTGTTTTAAGAATGGACCACACTGTATAAACAACACAAGCGAAGAGAATACGTGAAATGTCTAGAAACTCTTTTTTTATATGTATGCAACATGGCCCTAGCAGCACCGAGACATCCTTTTCCTCTGGCACGTGTTAGGGCCAAAGGTCAAGTAGAACCTACAAAAAAAAAAAAGAAGAGTAGGGGAGAGAGAAGCTGCTCTTGACTTCGACGGGCACTGAAGACGATGGCAGTGGTGCGCTGAGACTGCTGCTACCTGCAAAAAAAACAAAAAGCAAGTTGAGAGCAGTAAATACAAGATGCTCATTTGAATCTTAACTAGCAAATACAACCACTGTCCCTTTACATGCCATGACAAAAGAAAAAAGAAAGTAAAAGATTGTGTTAATGCTCGACGTACGTTTACTTCCCCGTGCACAAAGTTCAAGTTCTGTTTGCTTTGGTGAACGATAATTGGTGTTGATGTTGACGGCAAATGCTTAATTTCTTCAACATTTAGTATAATATGGGAGTGGTGAGTTGATGCTAAATGTTACCTTGCATGCACCGTTGCTGTTTATCTGTGCAGTCCACAGAACACATAGCGAGACATGTTTGCTTGAGGCGTTGCTGTACGTTACTGTTCATGACGTATGAGAACATTAGTCTTTATCATTCCCTCACATGGCACATCGCATCATGGTATAAGTGTTAAAACTTTGAATTACAGTAATAGTAATAATAATAATAATGCTTTTATTGTGTTACACGTAGGGTACACGACACTGGAGGTCAGCAGTAAAAGCTGTCAAATGACAGCTTGACAAAGCCGCCGGCCCCCATGCAATTGACAGCAGTATAGCGGCACTGCCTTACATCAGAAAAAAAAGAAAGGAACAGACATAGCCCACAATACAATGGAGCTGTAAATGCGAAAACCACAATTGCATTACGAGGCATGTGGTAGTGGCAGACTAAGGATTAATTTTAACCCCCTGGGGTTCTTTAATCAGCACCTAAATCTAAGTACACGAGCGTTTTTGTATTTTGCCCCCTTTGAGATGTGGCTGCCGCATTCAGGATCGAGCCCGTGACTTCCAGCAATGCCATAGTCGCAAAGCTACCACTGTGGGCACAGAAGTGCTGAAATGATGTGCGAGGCCTAGACGCTATGGTGCTACGATGTTGCCTAGACGTTACGGTGCTTTTATGCAGATTTGAGCCCGCACGCCGTGCGTCAGCTGTCCACTTGAGAAATTCCCATTGTGTTTATTTTAAAGAAACAGCAGAAATGTACCGTATGTACGTTGAACTTAAATTTATCCAGTTTGTACACAACCGCTTTCATGTCTGGAAGCTGCGTTTCCTTGCCTTCTCACATCGTCTTTTGCCTCCCCCGCCCTCCCCCCTACATATGTGCGAGAGAAGAGTGCCAAGGCTGTTAGACACTCATTTTGTGGCTGCATTAACTCTACCCGTTCTCTGTTTGCTCTCCCCTACCTCCCCTCTGGATGGCTGCATATAGTAGAAAGGTAAACGCTGCAGTTTCTGCAATGATTTTTCAGGTTAATTACACTGTTACAGCCGTCAAGAGGGTATTGTGGCGACGCCCAAGGAGCTACAGAAGGCATTGTGCGCATGCACTGAGGTGCAAATGTCCAAAAGAGCTTCTCGCGTCACCTTTCCTCTCTAGCACGGTGCTGCTATGTATATGCACGCTCCAAACTGGCCCCCTGACGAGGCGTGCAAGACGGCAGCAGCGCAAAAGTCGAAGGAAGAGGTAAAGAAAGCTTCACTTAAAAAAAAAAAGGAAAGCATGCGGCAAAGCTGACTTAAAGAAACCGACCATCACTGTGCAGCACATATTAGACCCTTGCCCATGTCTACTTTGGTTAGGTACTCACACCTTTTTCATACCTGCATACCATTTCATAGCTGCATTAATTTTATACTTTGGACAAAGAAGTGGACTTAAGTTTTATTGGGGGGCAGGTTATACTCGGGCAAATGCTGATAAATGAATCGACGATATGTTCTCTTGTTTTATTTTTCTTCTGCATCTTGTTTAATTGTACCCACCGGATAATTCGATCTATTCTGTAGGTCCTGTCAAGGTCGCATTAATGGAAGTTGACTGTACCAGCTTTGTCTGTAACGCACAGTAGCAGGAGGTATACATCTCATACAATATAAATGATGCCCATATCAAACACAAAGCATGGTAGAAATCATCATTTGACACTAAGCAAACATTTGCAGGTGGAAGAACATTGCAGTCTCTTGCAGTCCAAGGAAAAAACGTTTAAGACGAAGCCTCACCTCTAAAAGAAAATCCATAAATTTTCAGACTATGGTACCTGCTTTGCAAGACATATGATCGTGGTCAAATATACTATTATCTGTGTATTCCTGAGTATTCCACAAATGAGTTGGACAAATTCCATGGTCCTCTAGAATTAAGACGTCCTTTTAGTCTGTCTGTCTGTCTGTACACGGATGGCTAAAGCTTGTGCTCATTTGGATTGAGACTGCCTGTTGTGCTCACTGTGGATCGATTTGCCCTTGTGTAAGTAAACTGCTCAGTAGGAGCATACTTATCTAGTTAATAAGTTTTCCTTGACAAGATTCACTCATATATTTTATCATTCTCATGTATTTCTATTTAAGATATCATTTGTACCATTCTGCCACAACCCTCATCGTTGGGGGTTAGCAGTATTTGAAGTAAACAAATAAATTCATGCTTTAGGAATACAGCCTATGCAATTGTACACACAGCAAGTCTCGCACTCTTTCATGCAGTATCGGTTACGGTAAACATTTGCTGATGTGCAACAAGCATCTACACATTGAGCGAGTACACTCACACACCACTCACCTGTCTCTTGTTGATGCTCGTAGCAGACGAATCAAAAGTACTCCAATAACTGCTGCTGCCGCAGCTCCGACACCAGCGCCCACCCAAGCCGAAGGCTCAGCCGATGCAAGCCGGCTGTGGAAGCAGAAAGAAGACAACGCAGCAGAAGAGTCATGAGAATATGTTCATGATGATGCTGGATCTGATAATAAATAAGCTCATGCTAACGCTGCAAATGTGGTTTCGTTTTCATTCAGGAATTTCCGAACACTCTCTGAAAAAAGAAGAATGTCATGATCGGATAAATATGATAATCATTCATTGTAACCGGCCATTTTCGCTCCAAAATCTGCCACAGGCAGTCCGTAAATTGGCATTTTTGGCAGGACATAACGTTGTTACAACTCTCTTACAGTTTCCTAGAGACACGAACACAGCCACTGAGGCTAAAATCGGTAAGGCCATGGACATGCCCGTCATGTTATCAAATTCAAATTATCCAGCAACATTGAATTTCAGGATTGAGACAACAAAAGCTTTGGTCCACAAATATGTATGGGCAGCGGGTGCTAGGCAGGACTTCCAGTCACGATTGAATGAACCGAAAAATTGAGTTAACCGAAGTCGAATGAATGGCAGTGTACTGCATGTGTTTGCAAGGCATTTCCCTTAACATGTGTCGACAGAAATGCCACACCTCCTCGGCTTAACTCGCTTCTAGCAAAAGTTCAGCTGCAGCTGGACATATCAAATGAGATGCAGGATGATCCGAATTGTGCACAGGATTTAATAAGCTTGTTCAAGCAGGCTTTGCACAGGTCATTAAAGGACAACTGCAATGAAATTTTCAGCTGAGTAACAAGCCTAGCTTCAGCTAGTGCCTGTACAGAGTAGCGTCCGTGCAACATTTCACATTTGAAATATGAGTAGACGCATCATGAAAAGCTAAAAAAAAAAGTATTTGATAACGAAACTGAAAAAAAAGAAGAAAACACCACATACAGATGGTCATCGCCTCCAGCAGGCAGATGTCCAAATGACTGTCCATCCATCCACCTGTCCATCTGGCCAGCCGGCCGGCACAGACAGACAGACACTGCTTGCTGGAGGAGATGCATGAGTCGGAATGCTATCTAAAGGCTCCCAATAATATGAGTGGATAATCACCAGTCATGCACCTTTGCCAAGATTGCTTAATTAAGCAGCTGGTAAGGCTCATTTATTTGCAATTTAGCCAAAGTGAAGTGAAGTTCCACTGCAGTTGGCTTTTATGAAATGTAGTGGCAGCTCTCGGAGGTGTCAGTGGTCACAAAATCAACACGAAAACAAACATGTTACTTAAGGCAGATTCCAGGGACACATTTGTGAGTGACTCGATGACCTGTGGACACTGGCTGCAACACTAAGTTCCTCAATCACACAACGTCGCCTTAGGAGAAAAGGGATCAGAGGTGCCAGTGTGTAAGTGGAATAAACGATTAGAACAAGGAGAATTAGGGAGTCTCCAAAGAACCCGTTAAAACAAGCAAGGGGGGCCTGTGATGGGCAAAAGCTTCAGAACCACAGTTCTAAATGATCCACATTCCTGATGTTCTGTTAAGCAAGCTCCAAGAAGATTTGAATGGTAGCACCAAGAGGCCAAGTTAATTGCTGCCACACAAAAAAATTTGGTGCTTAGCTTCAGGAAAGCCAATGTGAGAAGCCCTAAGGGCACTTCAAATACACTTGCTTAAGGAAATCTATGGTAATTGATTAAGCCCCCATTTAGCAGCTCCCAAGGACACTAACTAGCGCCCCCTAGTGGATTTTGTATGAAGCACTGCATTTAAGAAAACCAGTTAACTTCTGCAGTTCTCTGAGCACACCACTTTCTTTTTCTTTCTCAACAGGCACGATATAAGGGAAAAGCCTCCTGAAAAAAATGAGCTAGCCCTCCCTGTGAGTCGTGCCTTCCGAAGTCTCCCACCCACCTTGTGTATCGCGATAGCCAAGGTGCCATGGGCCGCACTAGCAGCACGTGAACCAACCGTCGTAGGCTCCTGCACAGTTATACACATGAGAACATTATTTATACCATGCCCATGCCACATAACCTGTTACGCCCCCATCCCCCTGATTAGTACAACCACTGGGGAAAAGGGGGGGGGGAGAAAAGATCCATGCAAATAACTGCACACAACAACAACAATGCTCACGTGCTAGTGAAAGCAGCACAGCACAGCTGCTGGCATTTAAAAAGAAATGGTTCAGGAAAGCATCTTGTTTTATGTGTTCAGTCATCAAACTGCTGTCCCTGGTGCACGTAATCTCCCATCCATAATGCTTAATTTCAGCCTGCCTTAGGAAGGTTTTAACACAATAATGGTTGCTCCGAATGTCTTACAGCGGTATTTACCAGACTTTAGCATGTATTTATCTCTTTGTTTTTTGTCAGGAAAATTGGGCGGGAATCACTCACTGCAAAGGGCACAGACAAAAGAACATACAATATACATATATATTTTGACAATCCAGGCAAGTGACAATGGCAAGTGTCAACTTGAACAACCTGAACCATAAAATGCAATCTTGCTGCCAAATTTGAGCAACAGACCAAAATATCTTTTTTTTAGTGATTTTAAGTGAAAAATGTAGGTCTTGGTTCAAGAAAAAAAAATGGAATGCAACTTGATGAGTTCCGCAAAGCACCAAGTTGCTTACGGGTAGGCAGCCATGGTGGCAAGCTTGACGTAGACGTCCCTGGGTGGCGTGACCAGGCATGAGAATGTCTGGGGGGCAGGTAGGTCGTGCCTCCGGCAGAACTCTGCAGGCTGCACCGGGTAGTCCTGCCGCACGGCCGGCCTGTCACTCTTGGACGCCACTACCAAGACTGGCACGGAGCTTCCGGACAAGTGTTTCTGCAAACAGAGAAGACAGAGGACTGTTCTGTGAAAAGACAGAGACTGTGAAAAAAAGAGGCTGTTCCCCCCCCCCCACATCAACGATACCACATCACTGACACTTGATGTGGCGGTTTCATTTTACCAGACACCACTGACATAGACACGCACACTGCGACCTTGCTATGGAAAGCTGAGTCCATTCAGCATGCGATGGGATGAAAGGGGAGAGCGAGTTTCTCTGTGTTTCCAACAGGAAACAAATAACTGGAGGCGCCATTTCGGCAGCTATCAGTGACACAGTCATTGTATAGCCTTCAACCAATGACACCTGGCTGACTGGCGCACTCTAGAATTTATGACACCACGTGACCACCACCTCCACTTTTGTAAATGTGAACAGTTTCCCTTCTTACGTCCAAAGCTGTATTGCATTTGGTGCATGTTTTGAACTTGTTACATTAAAAAAGGAGCTGTAATTGATTACCTGTGGTGTCCTCGAAGAATTGAAACTTCGTACCATAATTATGGGCACTGCCCGTAATTGAGGACGCACCGCAACGTGCTTCGTACCATAACTGAGTGCTGCCTGTGGCTGTCCGCCACAGACAGCCACGGGCAGCGCCCAGTCTTGGAAGTCAAGCCAAGGAGAAGCGTGTTCCGAGTCATGTGTCACTTCCAGTGGGCTGTAATGGCATCATACTTTTGTTAGTTTTGCTTTCGAAGACGTATATTTTTTAAAGCTTTTCGTGATGCATCCACCTGTGTTTTTCCAAACGTAAACTTTTGCATGAAGACTGGTCTATACCTACCACTACCTGACACTAAGCTCAATACGCGGGCCAAAGTGCCATTGCTGTTGGCCTCTAAGCAGATTAGTTTCTTTTTTCTTTCATAAGAACTGGAAATTCAGCTTAACCAAGTTCGTCTTAACCAGTCTACTGTAGTGCTTAGCAGCTCTTGTCTTGTTGCGTGGGTACTACAATGGGTTACTGGCCCGTCCTTTATGCAACCACGGCGTTGTTTTTCTACTTCCCTGCAGTCACGATGGTGTGCACTCACAAGGTAGGCCCTGGCGACGTGTTCGAATGAACGCGGGTTGCTGGCATCGAACAGAAGGCACACAGCATCGCAGCTCAGCTCCGGGGCCACAGCCGTGTCGTGCTGCCCAAACAGGTCCACCTCGTGGAGCTGCACAGACGTGTGGATACGGAAGCATCAAAAACCACATTCCTCACGCAAACACACACTCTCACAGCCCGCTAGCACCTGCACTTTAAGTTGAGCTACATTACCAAGTTAACCTTCTACAATACCAAAAGAAAGGCACATTAATAAGGCAGGAAAGCTGCTAAAGCAAAGAGACGTGTGCAATGTCCCCTTTTAAGTTTACGCACCAAGTAACCGTGATGTTCTTACAGCCTAGTTAATTGCTCATGGGGGGGGGGGGGGGGCAGAGAGAGAGAGAGACAGAGAGGAAACAAAGCATTACATTTTATTCTAAAAAAGTCACAGATTGAACTTTGCACACATTGCGGGCTTTTACCGTGCTCACAACTGCCGAAGTACGAAAACGTCCTTTGAAATCTATGATGCAACACTGACGTGCCAGTGTCGAAGCTTTGGCACTGAATTCAAAATGCAAAAGCTTGGCCTTCACTGTCTCTTCTAGTAAGCCACCTTTTACCCCTAAATTAACCAATGCAATGTTTTGAAGTAATATTTAATTAGTCTAAATGGGATTTGTGTTTCTTTATAGTGTCCCTTTACCACTTGTCCAATTTGAAGGATCGGTATATTTCAGCGATTCCTTCAGCCCAAAACTTTTTTTGCTGCGACAGCAGCAGGCAGCAGACCACCTGCCATTTCTTCAAGAGCAACTTTTCTGCAATGCACACAACATCATCTTCCTATCCTGCAATTCTGCCCACTCTGGCCCACTCAACAGATGTTCACATAGATTGTGTCGCACGCGATACACTGCGAGAATTGCCAAGCGATAAAGCTGCATAACAGCCAGCATGTTACAGGTTACTGTTACTGGGTAGCATGTTACTACGACGGCAAATCAGAAAGTCTTCAGCCATATTTCTTTTTTAGCCAAATCACAGCTGAATTAAATGCAAAATAAACATCTCCATTCCAAGTGGTGGACTGTTTTTGGACCGGCCCAGCCATATGTGCCAGTTGCTCCATGGCACTGTGCTACTGTCAGTTGTTGAAGATGGCAGTTGCGCTTCGCATGTCCACGGCGTACGAGCAACGAAGTGCGATTCGTTTTCTATGGACCACCTACCATACAGTCCGGACCTTGCCTCTAGTGATTTCCCCCTTTTCAGTTTGCTGAAGAAGTTCCTGGCAGGACAGCGATTCACAGCAACGATGAGGCCAAGACAATAGGCCAAGGTCAGGCCAATAGGTCAGGCCAAGTCTGACGGTGGTTCCACAGTCAGCTGGACGAATTCTACCACAGGGGGTCAAATTCTCAAATTTAGTATGTGTATGTGTGTGTGTGTGTGTGTGTGTGTGTGTGTGTGTGTGTGTGTGTGTGCGTGCGTGTGTGTGTGTGTGTGTGTGTGTGTGTGTGTGTGTGTATGCATGCATGCATGCATGGGCACGGAGAAGGGCAGGCCGTCTCCAATGTGTCGAGTTGTTGACAATTCCAAGAGAAAAGCCTTTTGATGTGCTGCCCCCCAAAAAAACTGACTGCGAATTTCTTCTTTCATTTCTTGTCTGTCTACTGTGACACTTTGTTGCACTGCCCAAGCGTCAACGCACTTCACAACTCGAAATCAGTGCCTCTTCCTGTAATCCCGACTTCACTCAAAATGTCCCCGAGCCTCTCTGGCTGGCCAGCCAAAGGGGGGAGGGGTTCCCTTACCAGGAGATACTTCTCCTGGCCGTACACGACGATCTGGTCCACGGCGTACTTGGGTCCGGGGTGTCCCGGGGGTGGACTCTGCTCCAGACTGCAGCCGAGGAGGCCCCGCAGGAAACACGTCTTCCCCGCGCCCTGTGGCCCCAGCACCCGGCAGTGCAGCACCTGCCTTGTGCTCTGCCGCTGCTGAGACTCCAGCTGCTTCTCGCACGTCACTGCAAGTTCCCGAAAGAAAAGCAGGAGAGAGAGGACATGTCTTTTAACAACTGCTCGCTGGGCAGGTCGGTGACTGAGTGTCAAACAAAGAACACTGTTGCAAGACACAAGAAAGAATGCACCAGCAAACTGCCTAAGCCCGTTTGGTGCTCGTGCTCTTTCATTTGTGCCTAGTGTTCTCGAGCAGGTAAAAAAAAAAAATTGAGCAGGTCTGGAGAATCGGTCGGCGAATGTTTCCTCTTTAGCATTTTCTTGTGTGTTGTTTTGCCCGACTCAAGCAAAGACTGCAGGTCTTCGCTTGAGACACAAGAGGCCCCAAAACACACTTCTAATTATAGAATGACATCATTATTAAATTACCCCACCTCACGAATCTCCTGCAGCAATAACATTTCCAATTCTTCAAGCACAAGTAAAGTTAGACATAGTTATCGGAGCGACAAGCGGCTATTTCTATTCATTTACGTCACTGCGCTGAAAGCTACACAGGGGCAGCACAGCTACGGCGGCGACGGCACAGCTCATGGCGGCTGCGGTATCTACGCTACACATTTCATCTCGGAGGCCATGTGCAGCAGGCGCAGCAACGCGCAACTGTTGTGCGTAGACTGACAGTGCAAAGGTGAAATGATTTTGCTCTCTTTTTGATATCGCAGACATATATATATATATTTTTCACCTGTTCAATTAACTAGAACAAGCAATAATTGTACTACTGAGAATGTTCTTGAGATCACGAAATCTGCCAATAGCTGTTGTGGGTCCAGGTGCTTGTGATGACGCTGCATGAGGGCATTGCCGAAGCGAGAGCAAGCGATCTTTCACTGCTTTTGACCCGACATTGTAAATTCCCTTCTGCACGCTGTGCAATAATATTTGGATCACACGTTCGCAGGAGCCTAGCAGGTCGGTGACATTTTCTTACCATGTCCGTTAGGTGTTTCGGGCCCCTTTATGTATTCTAAAGGTCATACATTCAAACGAATGCAAACATCCCGGTCATGTGCTTCCAAGTGTCGGATATGAGCGGCTGCTTGATCTACATGCTTTGCACGAGTGCAGCGTTTGGAAAATGGCGTTTTGTTTACAGCGTGGTATCGCTTATAGTGCAGCATCATGAGCACTCAACGCTGTATTCAACAACAGCACAGAAAATGTATGAAACTGCTGGATTGCACAACCAGTGTCTCACCTTGGACGGCAGAGAGTTGGTTCTCTTCACCGACTCCAATGTAGCCAAGGTATGCCAGGCACTCTAGTGTCTTGTGGACATCCAACGCCGTAGTCAACCTGCGTGTGTGTCAGAAACACACTTGACCATGTGCACACCCTAGCCTTAAAGACTTTTGCTCGCAACCTATTTCGACCACAGTGCAATTTTATTATCTGGCAGCTTCCTACATATCTTAGACACACCATTGCTTTTGCAGGTTAACCAGTAACGAAACGAGATAGGGTATTTTTATAAGCGAGGAATGGTCAAGCTTATGCAAGACATATGAAGTGCAGTGCAGTCAACATGCAACAACGAAAAAAAGAAATGCTAAAAAATCCTATCATCATAGTGAATGTATATAGATACGTACTGGCTGCTTACATGCACATTCTATATAAAGCGTACATTCTATATAAAGCGTACGATGCCAATGGAACCATAAATCATGCACATTACAAGCAGTATTGTTACAATTTAACCGCAAAGCATTGTAATCTATTGCATTTTACTTTCTGCCTCTATGTTTAATGAAGCTGGCAGGTGGCAACGAATGTCTTGTCAATAAATCAACAAAGCTACATAATTGACTTAGGTTGTAGCTGAATGTTGGGTGTGTGTTAAGGGCCATTATAAAAATTTCCAGCGGAAAAAAAGAAAAAGCCTAGGAAAGCAAGCAAGTAGACATAAGGACACTGAATTCTCAACATGTACCTCACTCTAATAGGCGATAGATCAATGCATCACTTGCTCGACTCCATCATACTTCCTCTTAATATCTACCAGGGCTGGGATAATGCAACCATTATATTTCAATTTCTTTTAATTTTGCAAATAATCAGTGGTTCAAACAACAATCCACCTTATTGATCACCAGAATCAACCAATCATGAGCAGTAGATGGTAAAAAAGGAAGAGAAGTGAGTTAAAGCAATCCTTCCTTTATACAGTAGAACCTAGTTATAAAGAAGTTGCATCCACTGTTTTCGTCTAATTCAAATATGTACCTCCATTATATCCGATATTCTTTATAAGCATATGTTTGTTACATGCTAACATCGCTGAGAAACGTATTGCATTTCCTTTGCTATATCCACTAATTTGTTACATTTGTGTTCGTTTATCGAGGGGCAATTGTACCAACCCAGAATGTAATCTACAGGCACCGGCTCCATAAACCACACTGCTATCTAGCTTGAATTCGGTGTCTAACATCTCAATAAATTAAATAAAGATACGATGGCTGTAGCGAGAAAACGAGATGTTCTTGCTGAGGGGTTTATACTAAAGGTGCGGGCTGGCAGCCACAAAGCAACCCAAAGCACACCTACACGTCACACAGTACACAGGAGTCACCGAAACGCAGTAGCACAGTGGCATACGGTCAGGTCAAGCGACACTTTAAAGGGACACTAAAGCAAAACAGTAAATCAGTTTAGACTAATGAAGCATTGTTATAGAACCCTGCAGGCAGTCATTTAAAAAAAAAATAGTTTGGTTATTAGATGAGAAAATGAAGGTCCAAGTATCAGTATTTGAATTTCGCGCCGAAACCCCAGTGCCGGTACGTCAGCGTGACGTCAGGGACTCCAAAGCATGTTTTCGCATTTGGGCCGCGTTGGCTGAATAAAGGTTCCCGAAACTTGCCATGTTTAGTATTTGGTTCCTTTAAAACACAATGCAGTCAATCTGCACCCCTATATATAATTAGTAGGCCCTAGAAGATGCCATCAAAATCCAAGACGTGACAGCCCCCTAGGTACTGGAGCTTAAGTAGGCTTCCCCACCCGTATTTCGTTCTTGCGATTTTTCTGGCTTACCAAATGTCTTATCGTTGTCAGAGCGGTGTTTTTGGTCTTGTAGAATGGTAATTTACTAATGCAGAAGAAATCATTCTTCACTTTAGTGTCCCTTTAAGACTGTCGCTAGCACGTGTTGCCTGACCTATTTACAAGAGGCGACATGTTACAGAGAAGCTCAAGCAATCCGCTGCATGTTTGGAGGTGTCTGGAAGCCCGTTAGACACAAGAATGGCGACCTGCATTTTATTTTAATAACTTTAACAGAAGACCTAGCACTTACTAATTGTTTGTTGCTGCTTTCCTTCTTAACTAAAATTTTGCATCTAGGACTGCATGTTTTCGCGAGTACTGATTAAAAAAATAAACTGGCATTGTTGTTTGTCTGCTTGGTCAAGACATCTTGCAGTTGCAGGGACATTTTGTGAGACCCTTCCACGTCTTACCAGCAGCTCACTTCTTCAGTGGCGAGGTGCAGATATGCCAAAAATATTCCAAAAAAAAACAGTGCTGAATGGATGCCAGTACATCTCTGTGCTTGTACAGTGACCGGAGGAGGTGTGTGTGCCTACTAGGTCCTGTTACGGTCTCGCATACTGAGCATGCAAGGTGGGCGAAACAAGGGCTTATCACCACAATGTGAGAAACAGCTCTGAATGGCTGCCAGTGCAGCTGTTAGACATCCCTGCACTCATACCAAAGACGACATGTGCGAGAGTGTATAATTAAGGAATACATATCACGCTTTTTCCCGTAATGACAGAACACATAGCATGTCCTGTGAAAGTGGCCCTTTTCCACTCTCAGTGTGCTTCGTTGCATGACAGGGCTGTGGAGCGCTAAAGGAACCGGTCATTATGCAACACATATTAGACCTCTGCCTCACGCATTAGTCAAAGCATGTCTCAACCTGAAGCAAAACTGAGTTAGGCCTACAGTGCCTACACACAAATGGCTCGAATTTAAATCTGGCTTCAGCAAGCTACCAGCACATAATCGCAATTTCAATGCAGCTGAGCTGCACGACAAGGCTTTTTCATTTTTTTTTTCCGGTGCAGTTGGGGCAGTTTTTTAGATTTATTGCCTTGCCCATAAGATGAGAAGGATTGGTCAGAATTCGGGAGTCTCCTGGAGAAATAGGGAGAGTTGGCAGGTATAACAGTCACTCACGCCCAGTGGGCCAGGTATCCACGTAGCGTCAGCCAGCCAGCATCACTGGTGGCTACGGTGCCTACAAGGTCCGTGCCCCAAGGCTGCGTCGGACACACTGCAAAGAGGCTTGCCAGCTCAGACGGGCAGAGGCAGCCGTCTACATCCTGCGCACACAACAAAGGGCAACACCGTGAGAAAAATCAGAGCTACGTACTGAAGGCTGGCATGTGCCACATATTGATTAAATAAGAGGTAACGGGTATGCACAACTTTTCCAACTAAACAGACGGATGGTTTGCAATCAAGCATCACATGGAAGTGGCAATTCACACAGAGCATATGCTATGAATCGTCACCAAGAAAAGCTAGATAGATAGAAGTAGCCAGACAAGAAAAGGTAGACTGTGCAGCGATGGAATAGTGCCACCCCCTGTCCCTGTTACAGTAAAACATGGTGCATGCAACGTTCTGCCTCATCAATACGTACAGTTAGTGTACTGCGTGAGGTATATACAGTTCTTAGAGAGCAAAGCACATGACAATACAACAGTATGAACATAAAAGCAGGGCATTTATCACTCCTAATAAGCAACAATGCGAACTAGCCAATATGTGCACATGGACTAGTTCGTTGATGGAATATGCTCATGAATCGAGGGAGTTCGTATCATATCATACACCGAAGGAATGTTCGCACATGCCAGGCTTTGATGTCTAGATTATTCACAAGAGCGGTCGCGTGAATTGAAGTGTGTATCAGAGCAAAACATCGCTAATTCAACCCTCATTAATTCGAACAATCAGTTTCACTTTGACGCATCCTCTGATCCCGGCAGGCACGTGCACTATTTAATGACATCAAACTCTGGTTAATTCGGACGAATTTGGCCACACATCAGCTCATGCGGGCAACCCTCAGAGTGCAGCTGCGCTAGTGTCCAACCAAACTGAAGTGGCGAAGTCTGCATCACCACACTCATCCGTGGAAATTGTACAGCATGCCGAACGGGGACGACAGAAACACCGGAAAGCTTAGTGGCTTCTTGGGACTTTATAGCCTTTATTCTTGCATTTACCTTTGCATATGACACTGCATTGGCCACATGCCTTCAAAACTGTGTAGTTGCCATCCACAATAGCGCCATTGTGCCTACGGTCTCGCTTGCACTGGTTGCGGCAAACATTAGCTTCATTTTTACTCGGCACACGTCGGCAGCCTACATTCAGCTATCTGCATTGTTTTTAGAGTTAGGATAAAGGATCAGCTGAGCCGTTGCTTCACTAATGGAAGGGGTGCTCTATGACCACCTTGTACTCTGCCTCAGCTCATTTCTTCCTTGGAGCTGCATTTGGAACACTGCTTGCACCAAGCATCCATTGACTTGCCACAAGATCACCCACAAGATCAGCCACAAGATCAGACACAAGATTTAGCTTCTGAAGTTTGGTTTTTGGTACTCTGCCCAGTTATTATGCAACACAGTACTATACTAGGTAATGTAAGATCGAACATTTTTCCTCAGCACGCGTCCTGTGCTGCCCGTATTTAGCAAACTCAAGTTCCAGGAAGAAGTCATGCCTACAGGTGAAGAACACAGAGTGCTTTGACGTACGACGGCCTTACGACGAGGCTGCTTCAAAACTCGTTGCAAAAGCATTATGCTCACTCACCTTGTCATGTTTTTCAAAAAGAGACGTGACAAATGCAAGACCCTTGGCACTTAGTTCCGTGCTGCTGCCAGGAGGCACTCGAATTCTGCAAACCGAGAAAAGAAAGAAAGAAAGAAAAACAAAAAAAAAGCTGACATCAACCTTCAATCTGCAAGTCGCTGGAAAAAGTTCCATGCAGTACAGCACAAACACAATGCCACAGCACAAACAGAATGCCACAGCACAGTACGTTGTAATACGTATCATCTATGCTCCATCTCGCAAGTTATTTGCAGCGCTGCTGAAGGTACAAGGCCTGCACAAGTAATATTCTTGCATAGTGAAATATAGTTCCGATGTAAATGTCTGATCATTGGCGGTATTAGAGAGAGTTAACTTTTTATTAGTACATGATACGTTCCAGTGATATGGGTCATGCTAGGTTCTTTGTGCACATGCATTGTATATCACGAATTACTGTGGTGGTCAGCAGATGACAAGGCACGGATGAACACAACTCGAGGGGCACTCAGCCTTCTCATTGGCTTGGGAGTCCTGCAGCTTCCACAGTGCTGCAAACAAATCATGAGATGAAGCATAGACAAAATATGCCTGAAATTTCTTTCTTTGTAGTCGACAGTTCGTTATAGCTGGGTCTGTTAGAACCAGAAATTGTTGCACAAAAAACATCGGCAGACCAAACTATGTGATAAGAATAGCCTGTTATATATCCAAAAGTATGTTGGATGTGGATCTGTTGCAATGAGCTCTCAATTCATGGTATTGTACAAGGATATACACTGACTGAGACATGACACACACTTACAAAAGAAGCATTAACCCCATCCCCTGTCTATTTTGGTAAACATGTACCAGCTTCAGAACACTTCTGACCTGTTCTGAATGATGAAAACTGGCACACAAATAATTTCACCATTCTAACTGGGGTCAAACGTTACTTAACAAAGATGGTGAACTAACATTATATAACAAAGCAATGATAATTAGCCTTGAAATCCATACAGAAAAGTACAAATTTAGAATATACTTTAACAAAGCAACAATTGCCTACAAATCGACATTACGAACATATTTTCGTTCAGAACAAAGACTGACTTATCGTCTCGCATATCACCACTACACCGACTCTGATAACTAAAAATGCAATCACACGTCGTGATGTCAATGATGTCATGCCCATGACGTCATTAGGGTAAAAAGCTGTCCTATGTGGTCAATAAATTCTGATCCGTCTGCTAGCACGCGCCGTTGTCATGCAGTCGCACGGCCACTCTTTCTCATCATCTCCTCTCACCTGTCGCACACAATCAAACTGTTTTAACCTCGTGCAGTGTACTACATGACAGTATTTTACACTGCGGGTATGGCAGAAACAGCATGTAGCCGAAAAGCTGCGCAGTCCTAGTAAGCAGAAGTTTGTGGTGTTTTCAAGCAAGAAAACGAGCACCAATGTGACATTTGGTTGTGATCATTTGTGTCCATGTGCCTTCTGGAGAAGCGCACGGTGAGGAGGAGAGAGTGCCCGTGAAAGCCGAGAGGAAAACCGCACACTCGCCTTTGAGTTTTGAGTGGTTGCGGGGCCCTTTATGCCGAAATCTAGCAGCGTGTGACCCTCCTAGTAAGCTTACTTGATGGGGCAGTCCAAAACTCTCCCACGGCAATGTGCCAAGTTGGCTGTGCCACCAAGGTGGCACTCGCACTATATTGGCACTCTGCTCCCACCACTACTGCCCTCTACATTCAACTGCCCCGGCCACTGTCGCCAACTCCCGCACTCAATGCTCACGACATACAGTGCCTTAGTAGAGCGTTCTGTATCGTAACTGTGGAAATGAAAAGCGAACAGCGAAACAGAGAAAAGTGTGCGTGGTTTCTACACATGCTGTGCAATCTAATACCGCAGACACGACAAACCACATGTGTGGTCAAGTCAAAGGTCAACAGATGGGGCAGATAACTTATGCTCAGTAAGTTACAGCCATTCAGTAAAAATGCCTCGCAGTTAGGCAGCCTATACACGAATTGGTCATCTCAGTTAGGCGAACCGATTTTTGACTGGCCGGTCTTGAAGGAGCTGGCGACCAACGCTAGCAAAATACTGATGAAAAAAACAAAAAGAACTTGTGTCGCACTTATTCTGCTCTATAAGAAAGTTACTGACCACTCAACTACAAAAGTGTACGACACCAGTATCCCTCGGACGCAAAAAAAATTGCTAGTTATATTTTCTTAAATTGTGGTTCCTCCAAAAACTCGTAGTAAGTGGAGTGCGGCTTTATGGTGCAGACAATGCTGACAAGCGCTCCTCCGCACCGTTAGGGTTCACATGGTATTAGAAACTCTGACGCATTAGGAGGTGCCTGCACTGCGCCGTATATCTTAAACACAACATGCTGGGACTCGCGCCATATCCACTAACCACCAGGTGGACGCACTGCCTGCTTAGGCGGTTAATAAGAATGTGTAGACAATTACCAGTCCGGCAGCATTGCCAATATTGTTTCAATGGTGCATACCACTAATTTCTTTTTCATGTAATCTCTGTCACATGCCCTGTGACCCGGTCCTCTCTTAAATGCCTTGTAAAGCACCGGGGGCACTATAAATTAATACACAATAAATAAATAAATAAATAAATAAATAGCCAATTTAGCATTAGTGAAATTTTCTTGCAGTGGAAGGGGATGATGGGTTTGCGTCCTGCTACTGTTTATACTTCCCGTTTGGCTCACTAGCCTTTTGCGAGCATGCTGGTGGTGTGTTGCAAGTCATTGATACTGGATATTTTACAATGCTTGTCAGTGAACGCCAGTATGAATAAAGCGCTTTTTTGCTGCTGTTGTTTAGAAGCACAAATTCGTGCCCAACTTGGTATAGTCACACAAGGTGAGCTTCACCTCAAGCTAGAGCTTTTGGCCACAGGCACAGCAAGTGTTTGTTGTGGAGCTGAAACAGTTTGCAAAATGTGGCTAGCTAAGTGAAAGCTAGCCAAGGCTGCGATCATGCCTGTTCCCCGCCGTTCTGCCAGGAATGACCAAAAAAACGCATCACACTGTATTCCGAATCTCATTGAGTGATATTTTTTTCTATCAGATGACGAACAGACCAGAAAGCGCTTACGGTGGGCAGAGATATTCACGGGGTAGGACGAGGTGGTCGTCATAGCCGAAACGGCGTAGCACCGTCCACGTGGTTTCGTGTCGACCCCTCTGAATGAACACTTGGTGCAAGAACAGGAACCCTGGGGCAGATTATGCTGGAGGTCAGAACACAACTTATCCAGGAAACACAAACACATACGGCTCTATCAGAAAGAAAGCTTTGCAACTGATCAAAAATTTGTGGTGGTCCGAGGATCACATGCAGGACCAATGCCTCTTCGAGGCAATCACTCAGCCGTCTGAGCTTAACAGGAGGCTAGCAAGATTGCGTGAAAACTCCGCCGAATTAATTGACGATTCAAAGCACATGATCTCTGAATCAGATTCACTGCGTCAAAATGATTTCGGATCAGTCGCAGTTGCATTGGTGCGAGGTGGGCATAGCCCACTCTGAGTGGTTGGTTTCGATGTCGTAGGAAAAAGTGAGGATAAATTTGTCTAGGGTAAACATATTTACAGCTGCACATATAGGGCATAGGGATCCAGAAAAAAACAGCATTTATGGCAGCTTGACTGGCCCCACATTCCCAGTTCACAATAACAGTGCAAAAGCGACAAAATAAGTATGCACAGTGTTTCACGAAATGCAAATTATACAACTACAATAAAACAGCAAAACAGCATCTTTTTTCCCAGGAAAATACAAAATAAGAAAGAGAGTAACAAAAACAGTGCATTCAATACAGCATGTTAAGTAAATAACTATCATGTAGTGCATGTAAGCTTCTATGGTAAGCATTCTTGACAAGCAATAGCTTAGCCTTTGAAACCTTTGAAAGATGTGCTTTGCTCGTGCACGGCCACGTTAAAGTGTTGTGTAAAGCGAGAACAATAACTGTGCTGCATATTATCCACACAGATATGCAATAACTAAAGATCTGTGACAGTGAAAGTAACACGTGGAACACACACCTGATAGCGTGAGCCCGTTGTTCTCCACACCACCCTCCAGGTTCTTGGCCACAATGGCCTTCAGGTCGTGGAGGGCCTTGGCTTCCAAGGGTGTGTTGAAGCATTTTCGCTGATGAGGAATCACACGCTCACCATTACATTTAATGCGCAGAAGGCAGGACAGGGAGGATCGACACTCATAATTTCACAAGACAATCCGCATGCATTTCGAAAATCACTGCAGCAGTGCCCTGGCATAATCCTCACGAGATGCAAGTAGTGTCCCTACCTGCATCTCTACTTTGAAAGAATGCAAAGCCTGGCACTTCGAGAACAAACAATTTACTGGTTCAGTGTGGTTCAGTGCCAGAACCGGCTCAGCACCCCCTGCACGAGGCCTCCGCTACCTCTACTGCTAGTTCAGGGAATGCTGTGAGCTCACTCTGCACAAAGCTTGTACCAAATGAATCAGACAGCAACATGCAGATGCCGCCACATTGCACTGGTGAAACAAACAGCAATATGCAGCACTTCCTCGACTAATCCAGCTACTGCAAGAGAACTGGATGACCTTAAGCGTTGTTCAGGTTTGGCATTACATGTCGTACTGTCGCAAGTAACCGACGCTGCAATACAGATATGATCCAAGGCACGAGTGTGTGACAGACAAGGCAACAGTGAATGCTGCATTTGCATGTCAGTTTAAGCCAACCTGCTTACAAAGAAAGAAAGGGCATTACCTTCAACCAGAAATACATCCCAACAGCAAACAGGTATAAATTGAGGTTGGGTACTCACCTGAAAAACGTTCAGTTCCCGGTCGCTGAGCACGCCGTCGTTGTCAATGTCACAGATGTGAAAAATCCTTGTCAGCGCTGCCTTGCACCGTTCCGTCAGCTGCAGGGAAAATCCGAGCCATAAATGCACAAAATTACTTGTTTTTGAGTAGTTTGGAGCTTCACAATAATTCTGACTACCTGGGGCTCTTTAGCGCACTCGCAATGTTTGGTACACAAGCATTTTTGCATTCTGCCTCGTAATACAGGCACATCAGCTGGAACTCGAACCCGTGACTTTAGACTCAGCTGAAATATGCCAGAGCCACTGAAGCATCCTGATGGCGAGTACGTGAAGTTACTGCCTGTCTTCTATGCTCATGAGAAAGTGGCCAAATTTGGGCAAATGGTTCATCATGCATGCCTGTGCACATAAGACATGACATCCCCACATGGACAAAGTGAAAGTGAGATTCACGTTTGCGGAACATGAAACCAACATGCCCCGTCTAGTGTGGGGACTCTGGGCTTTGTTGCTGATTTGCCACACACTTTGAAAAAGGGCGGGGAAATCATAAAATCTTGTGTACAGCATGGACCGCTTATAAAGTAAGTTGCCGGAGTCACAAATTTCTGCACAATAAGTGGCACCGCAATATAAACAAAACAACATTTTTCAAAGGCTGGGCGCGGGCTAGACATGCAAACCAAGCAGCCGCATGTGTCCGGGAATCGTAGCATACAACAGGGATGTGCCCTCACTTTCAATGGTGAAGTACTTCCTCTGCTTTCCCAGTGTCATACTGCCACGGCAAATAATTTCGTTGACTGCACCGAACTGCAACTGCGGCTGCCAACTCCTGACGAGACGGCGCAAGTTATGCCTAGGCGGCGGGGGTGACGGGCGGAAATGCTGTCGTGGCAAGCTCGCATTTTATATATGACCCTTACATGTTCATCTGGTGCGAGACCATGCGCACAGGCTGCACGTAAAGTGGGGTACACAGATGATGAGCCGGTAACTACCATGAAGGCATATAGCAAAAGTTAGTATGTGCGCATACTTGTGGGAGCTGCGAAAGCTCGAGCACCAACAACTGATGAGTTCCGATATAATGAAATTGTGGAACACAGTTTATACACTGACATCAAGAAGTCAGTTTCACACACAATATTGGCGCTTTGTGATGATGTGCATTGCGACGAGTGAATGAGAAATGCACTCGCGGCCTCGCCCGATTTTTCTGCGGTGCCAGGGTCGTCAAAAATGACGATTTGATTTTGCCATCGAAAGTCCTGCCCGATAATTCCGACATTTTTCCGACATCGTCCGTGTCCGAAAGAAATCGTTTAGCAACTGTATTTGCTTTCCGCACACAAAATAAAGAGCCAAAGAGCAAGAATGCACACGCATTCTATTTTGACCACATGTCGCTGACAAGCGGCCAGAGCAAAAGGCTGCTCCGTTGCCTAGGCAACCCGTATGTGCCTGCTCAACCACCATGCTGATGCCACGTTCTTTCTTTTTCGTTTCTTTATTCGCTCGCTCACTCCACATCTTTTGTTCCTCTTATGCATCACCCTCCTCGCTTGTCTGCGGGATATTCCGGTAACCGCATTACAACTGGTAGGCACATACATTGAGTTCTATGGAAAGATAAATGGAAGTCATAAAACATTGCATTACATCCGGTCCTTCACTATAAGCAGTTACGTTATAAGTGGTCTTAGCTGTGATAGTATATGGGTCAGAATGTTAGGGCAGAAGCGGGGGTGGCCACACTCACATCCCTTTCTTGAGGCACGTAGAGTGGACCCGTGGGGTGAAGAACCGCCTTCTGTGCGTAGTAGAACAGCTCCGAGATGTTCTTGAATGTCTTGGCTGAGCACTGCGCACAGGCGTGAGAGGAGTTCCTGGTTCGACCTCACCGTCACAATATTTGCTGGCTTGCAAGCGCAGAAGCGGACAAACGTGACTGACCTCAACACACGTCTCCACCTCTTGGTACTGGCTCATGATTGGCACCACCATCTGGTGAGAGAAAAATGAATCACTTGTGTCTCCCTCAAGAGCAGGGTTTATTTATTTATTGTACCCTCCGGACTTGCATAGGAGCCTTATAGGGCAAAGAGGTTTAAGCTACCAAACATAAAAAATGTGCAAGATATGCATAAATAAATGACAAAATATTGGCACTGAACATTGCAGAAGCAGGAAATTATGCATAACACCCAGTAAAACAGTGAAAGGTATGTGAAAAAATGTAATGAAATATACTACTAAGTGCCTTCTGGAATATATCAATGTCTGTGAAAGAAACTATTTAGTGTGGCAGGCGATTCCAGTCACGCCAAATTTGCAAAAAAATAAATAAATAAGCGGGTATATGCAATGATAGGGTAATGTAATGCCAACATTGGCTACTCAACATCATAGCAGCCCTTTCTGGGGAGTGCTAGCTACGAATTTTTGGTTTCTCTAATAATTGGCTACTTTTGAAATCAATCGGGTATCCTAGCAGCGTCATAAAACTCAGGTGATGCTTGGATTTTACATAAACAGTCATATTTTGCACTGTGACAATAGCCACACGCCCAGATAAACTCTATATTTCTCTCTTCTATGGTGCTAATGTACAAACAAGTAATCGTCCGAGCATCCTGTGGACGCATCAGACAACGCACCTCTAGGGAGCTGTACTCGACCAGGTCCGCCTTGTTTCCCACCAGAACCACGGGCGTGCCGTGGTCGTCGCCGAGTTGCTCCCGTATCAGGGGCAACCAGTAGTCGGTGATCTGGGGAATAGGACAAGTGCCGTCAGCGCCGACATGCAAGCACCAAAGTGCAAAGTGTCGATAAAACTAGGTGCAAGTACCGACGAAACGCTACAAGTGCCAGTTACATGCACTTCAGGAGTGAAATGTTGGGGCAGTTATAAATATCGGACATGGATACAGAGAGAGAGGGAGAGAGCAAGATGAAGAAGGAAAGAGAAGGCAGTTAAAGAAACAAAAAAAAAATATTTTGAGCCGTATTACAGCACAAAACAGTCGCTCTTACTGCAACATAAGGCTTGGTAAGCCACAGATACACAGAAATGAAAGACGGGTGGCGATATAACCTTGAAATTCCCGCACCCGGTCACCATGGTGTCATGGATTTTGATGATGTCTGCTTGGGCCTAGCTAATTTTTTATTGGTAATAATGGACTACTACTATACTGTATTCTAAAAGAGCAATAAAGTGTACTTAGAGAGTTTGGAGAACTGTTACTTATCTACAGTGGCTCAAATATGAGGGAATAAAAAATGTGTTGAAGTCCATGATGTACCGGCGCTGAGATTTTGGTGTAAAATTCAGGAAATGGAACTTTGACCTTTACTGACTTTTCCAATGATCAACCTATTACTACAAAATTAACGAAATTAGAGTTTTGAAAGAGTATTTTGTCAGTCTAAGTAACTGTGCCTAATCAAGGCAAACTTAAGAACTTTTTGCAGTAAAACATTTGTGAGGTGATGGCCATTTGACATCAAGCATGCTTCAGAAAAAGAAATGTTGCCAGTCCCCTTCAAAACAGGAACCGCTTTTGACTTAACTGTGCTTCCCCTCCTCCTCAGCAAGTGATGTTTCGCGGGCCGTAGAAGCCGCTCTGGTTATAGCCTCTTTTTGCTTACCTTGTCGATAGTGTCGTCGTCATCTACGGCATACACGACGCAAACCACATTAGCCTGAAAAACAGGGGCACAAGAAAACCATAAGTTAACTGTAGAAGCTTGGGCAAGTTGGTATAACATTATTTTTCAACAGCGCAGACGACAAGGACGAGACGAGTGCACATACACAGCGCTGTGTATATGCACTCGTTTCATCCTTTGCGCTGTTGAAAAAGAACATAAGTTAAAGAAGGCTTAAAATTAAAAAAACAGAAACTTTCTGCAGCTCAACAGCTGTACAGGAATGTCATGTAAGAACAAGCAGGATCGAAGAAAGCGTGCATCATTGCTCTGTCTTCACAATGGATATATTATACTGCATATTAGAAAGACATTGTAAATCAAAAGCACTAGAGCACCAAATGAAGCCACACAGGAGAGCAAGCTTGCAATATTATTCCTGCCTATTTACCACTATATAACCCCATTAAGAATATTGCTGCGCATGAGTTGTTTCGCTTGTTGTCAGAGACTGCTTTCACCAAATTATAGTACTAGTCACCTTATTGCTAGCTGCAAGATGTGCTTTGCTGTGCCCAAAATTTTATTCACATTGTTGCCTAAATGGCAGCAAGACTGGCATTCCCAATCAGACTGCATGTGCGACACAAATAATAACACACTATCTCAAGTACATACGAGCCCCACCAATTGATGTGGAATTCGCAGCGACACATATATATATATATAAATTACAGAATCAAAGCTGTGTGAATTACATTTGATGACTACCGTCCTCGCTTGCCACTATCACTGCAACTTTGATGTTGCTTTGCTTTCCTTGCACATGTCTACCCAATAAGGAGTTCAGCCCTTTCCTGCAATGTTTCTGCTTCATAACTGTCACTGTACCATGTCAGTACCTAACGTTTCATGTTTCTCAATGTTGTTCGAGATGCTACAAGTGAGATTGTTTTGTTTGAGTGCAAGCTCTGTCACCTAATTAGAGAGCTTTAGCTTGTCCGTACAAGTGCCATTCTTTACAGAAACACTGGGTTACAGTAAGCACGGACAGCAGTAATAACACTGGTAGCGAAATCTTGCGACGCTTTGTTCAACAACATGCCACACGATTTTGTGCTGCAATGCTGCTCTTGCCGGTGCAACATAAAACAAATGGGACTGCAGTTGTCAATTGCCCCACTGCTGATGTTTTACACCAGCAGGTAAGCAGAATATGGCTAATTACTGTGATAATAGCTCTGTGCTTTCTCTGGTTAAACTTTGTGCCATAAGATGGTACCTCCAACCCGGAGACTCACGTTTATGCTCACAGATGCCCAGCATTCTATGAACATTAGTTACGGATAAAGAGTATACGGTGAATGTTGAATGGTATACAGACAAACTAAAACGCTCAGTTGGCATAGTTTTGGTTGCATTTCTCTACGTCCGCTAGCAGAACTTCTCAATGCTAGTAGATCAAATTAATCACTACTGTCTGTCTGCTTACTACACGACTTGTCCGAGTTATTCTTGAAATGTACTCACCTTGCCAATTTCCTCAGCTAGGTTCTCTTGGCTCTGTTCTTGTGCTGAACGACAACAGTGAAGAACAGTTTGACAACGGCCGTATTGAGAAAAAGAAAAACAGCACATGAAATTTGTCGAAGGTAAGCAAAACAGGCACTGGTGCCACAACAGGTTGTCAACCATGGCAAATTGTTAGTGCGTTTTCTGACTGGAGACCAATGTTAAAGAGGGTCAAATCGCATTGGCCTAAACATTGAGCATCGAGTACAAACGTCTTGGTCTGAATTATCCAAAGTTGAACAAAACATGCCCGAGAAGAATGATATCGTGAACAAATTGACATATCCACGAAATGGACATGCCCTAGGAGCAAAGTTTAGGAACCAAAGCATCAGAGAAAAATTCTAAAATACTGCTTATCGCCCAGTCGTGAAACGTGAAATTGGGTCAGTGAATTGAATTGGCCTAATACGCAGACGTGGGATGTACCAGATAGATTTAATATTGCATGCCTTGGCTGTTAAAAAAAAGAAAAAGAAAATAATTGTGACATCTGTGGTTTCCAAACATACGTTTGCGACTGTAAAGGAGTGGGAAATTGGTAAATGTTTAGTTGCCACTAGGAAAGTGAGAGGTAGAGTTTCCATGCATGTGCCTGGACATATCCCCTCCACAAATGCACAGCCTGTTGCGTGGTGCCATCTGGTGTAGTGGCAGCCAGCCACATATGCAAAACGATGGGTATGAAAATCAGGCATGCTTTTACTGTTATTTCTTATTAGGGCTGCAAGAGGCTATTGTCCTGCAGTGGAGTATGTAAAATAGTGTCGTGGTGATGAACTATCAGAGTCTGGATTACAGCGAGATGACTTTGTCCACCGAGGGCCTCCCATGCCGCTCCCACGCCAGAGGTGGCGATGACTGAGGCTGCACAAGACAGCCACCTAAGAAATTTTCCGGCTCATAAGACCGACAGAATTTCTCAAGGTGAGCAATTAGGAGAAGTGGCTGCCTGTCTGAAATAATGTGTAGCCACAGTTTGCCGTGCAGCAGACGACAAAACAAGGGGGATGGGCGTGAAGGGCCCGCACGTACTCGAGAAGTCGACGATACGAGTCGGCACTTTCTCCGGCGTCACATCGGCGGGGATGGTGATCTCCTCGGCTCTCGGTGGGACATCCTCGGGGAACTGCTCACTAACCAGCGACAGGATGAGGGACGTCTTCCCCACGCCGGCTGCGCCAGTTTGCACACGAAGAAGACAAGAAATATGAGCACGCACGACCTCCTAAAGTAGATGAGGCAAGACAGAACACTAACCATGGTCAGCATCGCTCCCACTGCTAAGGCAAGCTAAAACAGAAGACAAACTTTTGTTTATTTCAACCCCACTATTGGGGATTTCAAAATCTAGATCTCCCAGGCTTCAGAATATGTCCGCTTGTGTTGGTCTTTTGAAGCTGAGTCTGAAGCTGCCTCTGTGAGATTGAGCTTTGCAACAGGTCCTGTCACTGCCGTTACGTTGTTTGCCGATGAGTCAGCCAGCTACTTCACAAGGGTACACAGTTGAATTTGGGCAGTGTGGATTCACAGATAGCTTAAAGAGACACTAGAGGAACGCATCAGTGATGTCAAAGTTTGGCCTAGTTGGTTCTGCAAGATTTGAGGCGTCAGAGCACGATTTTTCTGACGAGCACAAAACCAAAGAATAGACAAGGACAAGCGCTCTTCTTCCTTATTTTTTGTTTTCATCCTACAACAGACATGCATTTCAATTGCAATAAAGATTTCTAGTTCAAAGTAAGTACTTGTCTGTGGCTCTGTTATGTCCTCGGAAAAAAATTTACTTAAAGGTGCACAACAAGTCAAGACAGAAAGGCAGACTGACATTTAAAATGTCCAGAGCATCGCTTCAAACACAGAACAGTGCTTTCGTAAACAAGGGAACAATGTAGTGATGGACTGAAGTGGAGCTTCATAATCAATCATAAAGCCCATAATCAATCACTCTAGCCAACATCTGCCTTGACTGCCACCATGAACCCGCCAGCAAAACAACAGCAATATAAACTAAATCACACTGATAGAAGAGGGCATTTGAGCCTGTTCTTGAAACAATTAGAGGCTACACTTCAGATATCCGGAAGTGGTCACACAGGACAGTTGGAATGAATCATAAGCCAAACTTTTGTCACAAGAAACCTTGCTTCTTTCCTGGATGGAAAAAAACAGAATGTGCGCTAGCACACCTGTAACTCATCTCTTCAATCTTCGCAGCTTCTGTCATATCGTCTTCCGTGTTATTTGGCTAGCACTCCTGTCAAAAAAAAAAAAAAAAGCAGAGCCCTCCCCAACAACAACTTTTGCAACCCTAGTTGCAAGAACGAATACCAGGGCATGCATGCACAAGCTTGAGTATGTTTGCAGTGATCGTGTACCTTAAGCAGTTCCTGTGTTGCTGCACATATTGTTTGTTTCCACGAAGGAAGCAAAAGACACTTTTAGCACAAGGGAGAAAATTTTCTTTTGGTGTTCCCTTGCCACAAGCACACATATCTAGAGCACAGGCATCAAGCTCACACGTGACAGTTTTTCCCTGGGCTGTGAAAGCCAGCCTTAAGAACACAATGTTTCCCAATCTCTTTTTTAGACTCTGCGCTATCTTGCAGACGTATGGCAACAAAACACTGCTATCTTTTCTTTCTTCTTTTGACACTCAGATCCCTCTTTGCCAACTAGTATGCCAGTCTTTCACTCTTCTGGCAGAGATTGTGCAACTGATATTATCGTGTGTGAGGAAGACTCAGTTGACATAAGGCAATGCCGAACTGTCAGACGAGACAGCTTGAAGTTCGTTTCTGCCAGGTTAGAAAAGCCAGGGTACAAAAATTCTAAAATTACACTTAAAAAACACTCTGCCCCCTTCAACTACATGACCTGATAATGCAGAGCTGTCACTTCGTAATTATGACCCTCACAAAAGAAAGATATACTAGATGACAAAACTCATCACAATATACCACCTTCATCACTCTCGTGAGATCTTAGCACAAAAAGATTCAGTGGTTTTGTTGAGGAGCCATTTATACCGCGCTCCTTTTCTGATGAAACATTCAGTATCAAGCCAAATCTGCAGATTTTGCAGTCTGATAAAGAAAGGTAGCATGGTAATGCAGAAAGAGGCCATCAATAACTAGCCAATAAACAAATGCTGGCCTATATGGTGCCTTGTGTAGTTTTCGTCACAATAGCAACTGTAGCAAGGAATTTCAAAACACTGCCAAAAATGTAACAGCTGCTACTTTCACTAAACCCAAGTACATTGAACTACACTTTTATGATGCTTTCGGAAACTGCAAAGTGCAAGAATGAATCACATTTCGTGACAGTGCTTTGAACTGCAGCAATAATTTCATCTAGCGACAATTCATATTTTAGATAAAGCCAAAACAATGCAACAAAAGGTGCCTGCACTTCATGGCGATAGGGCATTGGAATTGTTGGCACAGAATGAATGATGATGGGGGCAGTAAGAAAAAGAGTTAGCAGATCTGGACTCCTGTAATTGAGTAGCAGACTGTTGCCTCAGGCTGGCCTTCGTGCTTTTCCTCAAATAAATTATTCCCACTCTCTACAAGTGTCACCAATGGCTGCTGTTAGCTAACCGAGTGGCCCGAAGCTGCAACGACATGAGTATGCCAATGTTGGCAATGATGTGGAAAACTGTAGTCGGTGACCTCAAGTATGCCAGTCACGAAATGCACTGCTGTTTAACTCAGGGAGTATTTGCATAGATGCACCAGCCAAATACATTTGCTCATTTCATCGACAGCAGGGTGAAGATGAACTTTAAACATTGGTGTTTCGAGGGTATTATGGTGCAAAGCATGCAAGCGGCAGATGCAGTGAGGTTTTGTATTTGCCAACTCGCTTGACTTCCTTACTGGAACAGTTAGCATTAGGAGTGTCAAAGTGGAAAAAAGTATACATGTGTGTGAAGTGTGGGAAGCCTTTCACATGGCAGAGGTAGAGAGGGGATGGGGGGGGGGGGGGGGGTGAGAGCTTAGAACAGCGTGTATGCGTGTATATATATAGAGTGCGACTGACGGCAGCCTGCTCTGGACCTGGAGTGTGTCTATTGCAGTGGCGTCCCAGTGAGTATATATATACTCACCAGCTGCAATAAATCAATTGTTGAAAGTTAGTGCTCGTCCTGTGTTCCTGCTTCTCCCTGTGTCATTTTTTGCGCTATGTATCCCAGTCTGTATGTATCCCACCAACACGTCCAAACTTCTTCCCTGCTAAAGTGCTCTAGACCACCATCAGTTAAACTTTGCTCCTCAAAGAGGCAAAACGTGTGCCGAGCAAGCTTCCTCAACAACACTTTGCAATGTTGTGAGTGCAATTCACGTCATTCACGTCACATCAAGTCATGGATCCAGGACATCAAAAAGGTGCCACGTAACGCGCTAATGCAGTTCCCTTGCATTTACTGCTAAATCAGCACTGAATGCCTTTTTTCAACTAGTGATGACACGGAAAAAATCTTGAACATGGCACTAAATGTAACCATAATCCTCTGTTAATGGAAAACAGTGCCATTTGTCACTTTGGTACGGAGAGTAATGCCAAACAAAGGTAATTATGAGGTGCACCACCCGATTTGACATGAAGTTCGACGAGTTGCTCAGTATGTCACTGCTGTCAATTTGTGTTCTTGCAGTGGAAGATCGTCAAATCAATAATAACTTGTAATACTTATAATAAATATCTTGGTTCTTAATTACTATAAGAGGTCAATATCAGTTATCAATCTTGTTTTTTTGTAATTACGAAGACTGGCCTGAGCACTGAATATGACGTAGATATATTCGCGCTACAGGTGCCAAATGTTCTTTCTGCAAAACTTGAGCCTTTAATTCTTGAAAAAATATGTACAATTGGAGGCCTTACAAAACTCTGAAACACAATTCGTGACCGGAGGGGTGCGAACAACCTGCGCGCTTTTATCAGAACAGCTCCAACGTTTGAAAAGAAGAAACCAAAACAGGCAAACAAAGAACCGCAGGTCGACGCGGGAAACCTCACGTCGCAGGCCGCTACTGCGCCGCCACCTCCAGACGCCCGTCACAACCTCGCAACCCTTTCGGTGCCAGGAACCCCACTTGGCTCCAGGCCAGTCAGGCTCACACATGTGCGCTGTCGCGTACCGACCAAGAAACCATTGCTGGTACCGGGTTGCTTCCGTTTTCCACCAATGAGCGGCAAAATACCTCTCTGGTCTACCTTAATCCAGTCTCGACGCCCACGACATGCGTATCGGTGCGAGTTCTACGCAATGTGTGCAACGACCACGCCGCGCACGCCGTGGTTGTTGAGCCAGCGCGACTTCCCACCGCTGCAGCTATACTTTCGAAACGCGTCGAACCGAATTCGACGCGCTATTTCGTTTCCTTCCCCAGGAAACTAACGCAGTGCCGCGATGCTGTTGCGAAAGTCGCCGTACGAAAGCCAGCAAACAGTCGCAGTTTCGGTTATCCAAGAGACATCGAACGAAGCACGCGCGCGAGCACTTGCGAACGTACCGTACGTGCAACGACAAGAGATGTTACCAGGGCGGGTATTTAAAGTCGTCAAAGGCGTTCCCCAACAGCCTGTCTCGTGTGTTAACGCGAGGGCTTTTGACTCCCTAATTGCGAAGCACGCACCAGCTATCCAACGAGAAAGCGATCGAAGTGCTCGCAAGCTGCTGTGCAGTTCCTGCGACGGCGACAGACTATCTGAGCGGGGCATTAAACTCGGCCAAAGGCGTCTTTTCGAAATACCCGACCGGCTTGTCGACGGAGTACGAAATCCGGGGACCACCGGCCGGCTTTAGGGCGAAGCTCGCGGCCAGAGGAGACCCCGCTTAACGAAATAAACAATCGCCGCTCACCTTCACCGACAAGGAGGATTCGGACATCCCTCTTGCCGTTAGCGCGGACCATTGTCGGCTGGCGGCGTAGATCATCCGCCGCAGGGCCGATAATCCCAGAACACTAATCCGCGACACATTTACAGCCGTTAGGCTGAAAGAAGCAACCACCGCCGACGGCACCGCGAGTCCAAATGCTCCAGCACGCCGCTCATTGCTGCTGCTCCTGCTGGACACACGGCTTTGGCGCAAGTCGAGGTCAGCAGCGTCGGTTTCGGCTTCTAGGATGGCCCAGCGCAGATCAGCAGCTCGAAGAGTTCACATCTCTGCCACGGGTGTCGTAATTTAAACCAGGCTGCTTTCTGTTTTGCCCCTTTTGTAGCACAAGGTCAGAGTCCAGCGATGATAGCGTGCGAACGAGGCACACACTTTACGGCAGGTAGTACGCTACGCTAGCGTTCGCTCCGGAAAAATGCAAAACACAAGCATACGCGGAGCCGGCTTGCAGTGTTGCCAACATGGGCTAAATCTAACGCCAACTTGGTGATTATGTAGATTATGTAACACATAATATTCATAACAAAGAGAATATAACGTATTTTTGATTCCTGAAATTGCTTTGGTCACCAAAGGTATGCAAAATAATGAGCTTCAAGATTCTATTTTGTTACTTGGGAGATTGTTGCTGGAAGCTGTGACTGGCTGTGAGAGGAACATCCCCCATTTACATGGCAAAAAAACTTTTGCAATTAATCAGTCATAAAAAAACTAAAAAGCTGAAACACTTCTTTTTTGTCTGCAATAAGTTACAGGTCATTAAACGATTTACACATAAATTTCGAATAGCAGTTTTCAGGCAGTCCCAACGACAGGGAGCGACTAATATGGCGGCCCCCATCGTGTTTCGCTTTGCAGTAGACTTCGGCGCAGAGCGCGGCGTCGGCTGTTGCGAAAAGGTCTCCAACTCCAAAACAACCGACGTGGGTATCGCATGACACGAACGCCGTCGGCGCATCGTTGCGCATCGCTTTGTAACTCGAGTGAACTACGGCTTCGACGCCGATCGGACGCGACGCGTCGTCAAACGAGCGATCGAATACTAGTACACGACCTTTTTTTGTAATTATTAATTAACCGGCCGTGCTCCGACGCGTACGAACGCAGTACTCCGCCGCGCCCTTGAGCACGCAGTGTTTTCCTCGTAAACATGCAGCGAGTCGCCGCCAAGCTCGGACGCTTTGCGGCCTTGTTTCGAGAACGTCCCCTCCTCGCGAACATGGTGTCCTACCCGACGCTGTACGTTGCCGCCGAGTTCTCGCAGCAGACGATTCTGATGCGCGTCGACGAGTCCCGCCGCCAGCGCGGATACGACTGGAAGATCATGTTGCGGTACATGGTGTTCGCCACCACGGTGTCGGCGCCCTTCCTCCTCTACTGGTACCGGTACCTGGACCGCGTCATCCCTGCCAGAGGCACCAAGGAGGCCATCCAGAAGGCGTTGACCGACCAGGCCGTCTCGTCGACCATCATACTGGCCGTTTTTTATCCCGGTGAGTGGGCCCGCTAATTTTCAAGGATGCGGATTGTCGACGCGGTGCGTGAAATGGTCAGCCGTCGAGCTATTTCTTTTTCGTCGAGCTATATATATATATATGTTTCTTTGCGCAAGCTGCGCGAGTGAATCAATCGCGGTCGAGAATTTCGATCCGGATCGGGCTCGATCGCGATCGAAAGTGGTCGTGTGACACCGGTGTAGGAAAAATACTGTGGTTATTTGCTTGTAAACTCTAAGGCGAATTGCTTTAGTTGTTTAGGTCTGTGATACTACACTTTTATAATTCCTGGTTCGGCTTGCTTATAGTATAATTTTGTATAAGAAATAAGCTCCGGGGAGTCCTTAACGTCTGAAAATTTTTCTTGTTATTACTGTTTTCTTTCTTTCTTTTCTTTTTGCCGAGCTGTTGCGGTCGGCCACTTATGCTGGTACGCCGCCGAGCCTTCGGCATGTGCCATCAATCAAATAAAAAAGTAAAAAAAAAAATCCTGTCGACACACACTTGCTCTTTCAAAACTTACGCGCGCTGAATCGCAGAACAGAAAACAGATGCAGAGACTTACTTGTTATGCGCGCTTAAGTAATAGCATTTGCGCACACTTGGTAAGTACCCGAAGTACCTAATATCAATGTCACCTGACACCGTCGAGTCATGCGCTTAAATGTTAAAGCACGGAACGAAAACTGTATAATATAAGTAACGTGGACCAGCTACGCGGTCCAATTAGCATACCTTCAGGATTCTCGCAAACATTTTTTTATATTATATATTGTCTTTGAGTCAACTTCTAAATACGTCCTATCCAGAGAAGAGCATACATTTCAGTGTATATTGTTGTGAGGGGGTTTCAGCTCACTGAACCGCAGGCTATAAAAAAAAGAGCTATCGTGTTCAATGAGTGATTCAACAGGAGGCTTTCCGAGAAAGTTGAAAACATGACGTCAAATTTATGTTGTAACTAGGCTCCACAACGTAAACAAAAACAAAAAAAAAGAAAGGAAGAAACGAAATCAAGCTAGTTTCATTCAATTAATTAGTTGTTTAATTACTGTTATTGATTTATTTACCTTAAATTACCCTACAGGCCATTTGAAGGGCATTGAGTAAGGGGATTAACATATTATAGCAGGCGAGAAATTCAGCACTAAATACGGACCTCAAGTTACACATTCGGACTCAAAGCTTCTTCTTTTTCCTTTTTTTTTTCTTTTCTTTTTTAACGCCACCGACGAAATATTTACGGAGCTCGCGATCAGGATTCGAGTGACGGTGCTCCTGATTAACGCGATCAAAAAATACCTGAGCACCCGTTTCGTCTAGCTTTCTACTTTTTAAAAACTCCAACTTACCCGCAACATTGCAGAATATTTGACACGCGCTCTTTTTTTTTTTTTTTGTTGTTGTTGTTGTTAAAGTTCCCGACGTCGCAACCTTGACGTTTTTTTGCGACCTTCGTGCCATGTGTTTAAAACGTAAACAACGACGACTCCGAGATTAATATATGCGCATCAGAATTGCTGCCAGCCAATTGCGTTACGTTTTGGAATCCAGCGTTTCTTTTTTTTTTTTTTTTCCTTCCAGCACAGTGTAGCGTTATGGCGGTTGCGGGCGGCCGTTGGCACGATCTACGCGCGCCTCGTTGTTCTGCCGTCGACACCCGACTTTCTTTTCTTGAGTGCAAAGCGTCTTGCCAGACTAATGTAACAGAATGTTTCACACGTGACGTGCGTGCTTGCGCTGCAATATATGATCGAGCGTTTTGACACGCGATTCGCGGTCGCCAGATAACATGTAAACGCTCGTTTCTTGTATGTACATGTACATACGCGAGCACTGCACTTGTATTTTGATTTTTCGTTTTCTCTTTCTTGGAATTTTGTTTCGTTTTGCCTCGTGTGTGTGTGTGTGTGTGTGTGTGTGTGTGTGTGGTTCTGCCTAGTCGCTTCGGGCGCTAGCGCAGTAAGTTTCGAGTAAAAGAAGGAGAGAGAGAGAGAAGAGGAAGCAGTCGTTAAAAATGAAGTTCATTTCTCTTTCTTCAACTGCTTTCAAGGTTACGCACGCGGAACGACGCAAATATAGACGTGCGAAAGCTGGAGCCAAAAGCCGTGAGCTTCACTCGCGGAACGCGTTTTCTTATTTATTTTTTTCAAAACGCTTGCTTTTTCTTTCTTCTCCTTTTCTCTTTGTTTGTTTCTGCGGTTTGCTACATTATACGTGACTCTTGCTCTGCTGCAGCGGTTTTTCCTTTTCACTTTTTTTGGCCTCGTTTACTTACGTGAGGAAACAAAAAGAGAGAGCGATCGACGGAAGGAGAAAAAGGAGAAAAAATACATTTGACTGCTTTTTCGCTTTGGACTTGGCTCAAATGGTCGCCTAGGCGAGGGGCAAGCGACCTACCAAGGTTCCCCAATGGAGTTCGAGAAAAGAAGTACAGAGAGAAAGGAAGCAAAATAAGAGAGCAAGGGAAGAAAGAACATTTTTCTTCGCAGAATGAACTTCACATACATCCAGCATACATCCCAAAAAATATCCTTTCTCTCTCTGAAAGGAACTATAAAAACGAACCATATATATATACGGCGGACACCAGCTTTCCCCTTCAGTCGAAAACAACGCTCTCACGCCGACTGGACGCGTTCTCGGACAACCGAGGGGGTCGGTTCCAACGCCCATGCGGGCGGCCAGCGCAACGGCAATCTTCGGTCACTCAACGAGCGTGCATACTTAAGAGGAAGCTTTAGCTCGGGCACAACTCCGACGCGGCCTATTCAAATACATGTAAAAACGCAGAAACGTTTTTATGAGATAACCCCTGGACCGATTTTGATGAAATTTGTTGCATTTGAAAGAGAAAGTTAAATTCTAGTGACTGTTGGAAGTGGAATTTCGATTTAGGGCTTGAATTTTCTTTAAACGATTTTCAAATATTTGACCGTTTGAAAAAAATAGAAGCACGAAGTTTACAAATTCATAACTCTGCATCAAGAACTGATATCGCGGTTCTGTGAACGGCATCCATTAGATCATTCAAAGCGGACAAATTCAATATGTCATTTTACATCTTACGTGAATTTGTTGCGTTGGTTACAACGGTTTTGCAAAAGTTGTATTTCCCTATGATTCAATTTTTTTATATTCATGTGTAACATATCAATTTTGTCCGCTTTAGATGTACTATTAGATGCAATTCACAGAATTGTATTATCATTTTAGTGGTTGAGTTACAGAGTTGTAAGCTTGATAGTTTCGTTTTCTGAAAACGTTTAAGTTTTGTCAATTTTTAATAAAACATTGACGACCTAACTCAAAAATTCGAAACCAACAGTCACTAGATTTTAAGTTTTTCTTTTAAATGCAGCAAACCACGTCAAATTTGGTGCAGTGGTTGCCGAGAAAAACGAATTCTCCTTTTACATGTATTTAGATAGGAGCACCCGAGCTAAAGCTTCCTCTTAAATGCACGGTTGCTCCGATTTCTCCGTGACACCCTCCCTCCCCCACCTCTCCGCATCTCTTTAACGTGAAAGACACATAACAGAAGCAAGAAAACGAGGCTTGCGGGACCGCTGTCCGCAGGCCTCTCCTCCTCCTCCTCCTCCTCCTCCTCCTCCTCGGCTTCACTGCAATCTCATCTCTTCACTCTCGCGTTCCCCTGCTCCCCCCTCTCCTTCAAGCCCTGCACAGCCGCTGCTGCGTGTGTCCCATCTGGAGGTCGTATCAATGATTAGCCGGCCAGACTGGACGTCTCCCTCGCCGCCGCTGCGCATTCTTCACGGACGCGGCGACGTACCCAGTCGACGGCGACGGTCGCCTCCTCGAAGGCGTGTGCGACGGACCCGGCGGGTGCTCCTGCGTAAACGGTGGTTCGTGCTGCGTCGCGGGCAACTTCGAGTGTGCGTGCGTGCGGGCGCGTTTGGGGCAACGTAGCAAGTCTCTCCGGGGGAGTGCGCCGATCGTCTCACGGCTGGCTTGTTCGCATTCGCTCGCGCCCGCAAGCAACGAGACACCTGCCTACTGTGCTACGTCGTACAGCGACAACGGAGATCGCAGTTGGAGTTGGATCCAAACGTGCTGCGCTGTACAGGAGGCTACAACGGAGGGCTGCGTAAAGCTCTGCGCCATCTGCGCTAGCTCGTCACTTGAGAGAGGAGGAGGAGGAAGCTCATTTCCTTTCGTACAAGGGTCGTCGTGCCTGCGGAACCGCTGCACTCTCGAGCCGGAGGAGGAGAGCTCGGTTTTCGATCACTTCATTCTCTCTCTCTCTCTCTCTCTGTTTTTGGTATTTTAAAATTTGTTCATTTACTGCTTCTCGAGCGTGCCAGATGTGACACCGATTTGCTCGAACCTAGTAGCTCTGTGTGTGTAGTACGTGTCCAGGCGTTGAAGTGGCAGAACTCGATCGATGTCGTGACAAATCGTGCATTGTCATTGTTTGTTTGCTGGCCGCTCATCCATTCGCACGTCGTGCGTGTTTTTACGCCGGTCACAGACCCGCGAACGGTTGTGTGAAGACCCCAGCGACTGAAATTAGGTCCCGACGCGCTCTGCAGTGTTTATCTTTACGACCGTGACGCCCATGGACATTGCATGCTCGATTCCCGTCCCGTTCCGACCGAGGAACGTGTGAATCTTCTGCCCTTCAAACACCGTACTGTTCCCCCCCCCCTTTTTTTTTCGTTCCTCTTTCTCGGTGAGAAGAGACAAACTGTTCGAGTCCCCAAACGTCGTCGCCTCTTCCCTCCACTGCACGCGTACGTTATCAACAGCAACGCGCGTACACGTCGACCGTGCGTATCGCGACTGAAGGCCGAGCACATCTGTACCGGCCGGCACGCATACCCTTACATCGCCGCCTTCTGTCGGCGTTACGACGTTCGCACGCGGTTGTGAAACTTGTACGCTGACGCAGTGTGTGTGGAAAAAAAAAAGGACAACTCAGGACGGAGGTGTGGTCTTCCACAGACCGTTGTACGTACCAGTTCCAGTTGCGGCGACCGTGCGTGCTTCCAGGAGTGCATCGAGTGATCTCCGAAACACGTCACCCAGTCGTCGCATTCTGTGTTGTGGCTACAGTTCCGGACGAACAATCCTTTTTGGCACAAAACCCCACGTCCTTCAGGAATCGCGACACCGAATGCCCTCTTTTGGGTAAAGGTCACAACCGTTTCGTGTGTTTCGACGGGGGTGTGCGCTGAAGTGCGCCTCGCGGTCGCACGTCTGTATGGTCGATTCTTGCTACTTTGATTGCTGACCTGACTTTTTCGGAGGTAAGAGCTAGCCTTTGTCCGGGAGTATATAACGCAACTTGTATGCTCTTTCTGTCCTGCCGACGCGCAAGAAACGTCGTCCAGGAAACAAAGTTGCCCTTGTTCAACTCTCTTCACGGACCCCGTCCGAGTACCCCGGACTGCCCTTTCATAATAGCTACCTGCGTTGTCAACCGCGCTCATACACGATAGAACGATCACGGGACGTTGCGGGCCTGTTTCTGTCGCGCTTTGAATAATCAGCGAGCGAAGCGTTCGCGTCGCCCTGTATAAGAAGCTGGCGTAAGCAAATACGCTGTCCAACATCCTGCAGGATCTGTAAGCTGTGACATTCATATAGGCCTCTGCGAGCCCTCGGGTTCGGAATCACAACTCCGAGTGCGACCTTGTCCTTCTCCGGTAGACACCCGCAAACTGACCCTCAGTACCAAGCACCTGTCTTCGTGTTGGTTACAGTGCAACTCCGAGGGCGACCGTGGCCTGCCTTTAGAATCAAGTGACTGTCGTCTGGCTAACGCTGTGGCTCCAAGTGTGATCGTGTTCTGCTTCTGTGCCATTACCGGCCCTCAGGGTCAAGAATAGCTCTCGTCGTGTTGATCACACGCCTGCAAACAATTTGCGCGCTCTCCGAGGAGGCCTCGTTCGTCATGCAGCATGCCATCGCCAGGGCGCGGACGCTGTTTAAGACTCGTCCCCTGTTGGCCAACGTCGTCTCCTTCGGCTCCATGTACATCGGGGCCGAGGTGGTCCAGCAGACGATACTCCAGAAGCTGGACCCGTCTGTGCGCGGCTACGACTGGCCGCTGGTGGGCCGGTACGCCGTGGTCGGCACGGGCATCTACGCGCCGGCGCTCTTCTACTGGTACCGATACCTGGACCGCGTCTTGCCGGGCAAGCTGGTTGCCGTCGCGGTCAGGAAGGCCCTCATCGACCAGGTCTTGGCGTCCTCCACGCTTCTGGTAGCCTTCTACACGGGTGAGAAAGACAAAAAAAAAAACGTATTCTAGAACGTCCATCCACTCAACGCTCTACGTCTACTTAAGAAAGTGGATGCCAGTGCTACCCTTCGACAGGAGTAGTCAGTGTGCTTCATTGACACACACCGCGGCAATTTTTGACAATCGTAGCGTCTTCTTCAAGCGAAGGATGGCGCCGTGCTCAACTCTGCGGTTTATGATAACTCGAAGGGATCCAGCTCATTACTTTTCGAAGCGAGATCGGGATGCCGTCGAACACGCACTTATAAAGCGAAGTACAACAAGGAAGAAGGAGGACGTGCTTGCAAGCTGTAAAGCTAGGGAAACGATGGAGCATGTTTTATTGGAATGTGAAGATATGTGTCCAGCGGTCGATTTAGGCACGTCTAGCCTTGAAATCCATGGGTTCAGCGAGAGCAGGGGGGAAAGTAAACATGTCCGCAATAGAGGTTGGTAAAAGGCGATTGAAAGATTGGTGGAAGAAAAAAAAAAGTCCATCAGTGTAGATATTTGGGCTTGTTGGTGCAACATTTTGCAGTTTTTTTCCTGTAGCACATATAGCACAAGGACGTAGAAGGGACGTAGAAGCACCTGTGTTTGTCTGTTTTATCTTCTATACGTCCTTGTGCTGTTTGCGCTACAGAAAAAAAAATTGCAAAAATCGAAGTAGGGAAACGACAAACAACGGAGGCCTACAAAAAGAAAGTTCCCAATAGGGGTTCAGAAAGTTTGGTAATAGGTATTCTTCGTGTTTTTCCCCTTTTCCTTCCTTTTTAACATAGGTAGAACATTAGGCAATATAGTAACAAGAGCTTGGTGGCGCAACTCATCGCCCCGTTCCAGAGAGGACGCTCATAGCATCCATCCATATCCATGGAGTGGACGAATAATTTCGAGTTGACGTTGGTTTGAGGATGCAGGGTGGGGGAGGGGGGGTAGTCCTGCGCTGGAGTTTCTGAGAGCGCGCGGCCGACTTAAATAAGGAGAGAAAAGGGCGTGTTTTGAGCATTGGACACCATCGTGAACACTCTTTAAGCACCCCTATGGCTTCTTCGCAGCGACGACAACACCCTGCGATAAATTTGCACTCTTTGTGGCTTTTCTTGTTGATCGACAATTCGTCATCTATTTTGCATGCATTTGCATGTGTTTTACGTGGCTCTCGCGGTATACTTCGATGCCACAAACGACATGCGCGTATCAGCGTGCCGTGCAACGTTCCCGAGAGGAAAGTAGCGAGCGCTTATTCATGAATAAAATAAGTGTACGCAATATTGATGACAGTTATCTTTAGGGTGTAAGCTTAGTGCCAAACGATGTGAAATGTTTAGAACGCGCAGTCACAGACCCCCGGGTGCACTTTCAGTTACCTTGAATATAGTTAAGTTTCGTCACTATAATGGCGTTTCCGTTTCACCATAGTATTCCGTGTCAATGCATCTCCTCTGGCTAATTTGCAGCGCAGCACTTGACCGCAACACTGAAATTGCCGTGTTCGCAGTTAAACAGAGCGAAAAAGAAAAACAGGACAAGAAACTGCAGGATCTGATGATCGATGTATTCAGGTACTTAACGTTGCCGCACTACACTGGGCATATGAAAGACGCCGCATAGTTACAGTGTACTAGAATATCTAGTACACTGTAGCATAGTGGAGGGGGTTCCGGACTATTTTGGACCACGTGGTGTTCCTTAAATTGCACCCAAAGCTCGGTATAGGAGTTTCCATTCTACTCCCACTGGAACGCGGCTGCGGGAATCGAACCTAAAACGACCTCGTACTGTCACCAGCAGAACGGCAATGGATGAAAAAAGTGAAGCGACATACGATGCATTTTTTTTTCGCACCCTGCCGCATCCTTTCTCGGTTCACAAAACTTAACGTCAGTCGAATCGACCCTTTAAGTTCTTCGGCAATACACACGCTCCGTTTTTTGAAATCTGCGCAGCCTTGTTGTCTTTGTAGAACTCGATTCAACTAAAGCACGTGCAGAGATATTATTGCCACGACCAAGAATTTCCTACTTAACTGCTAGAGTGAACGTCTCTGCAAGGGCGTAGCCTTTCTTCGACGCGAAAACTCGTGTAACCCAAAAAAAAGTAGGAGTTTCTAACGCGTTGTAGTTGAACAAATTGCCACAAGATGTCCCTACAAGCGCTGCTGCTGCCACCCACACACCTTCGGTGTTGCGGTATTTTGTAAATGGTAATACGGAGGAGCTATAGAGCTAGCGTGTTCTAGCTTGTTTGCATGCGTAATATTGTTTACGGAAATAGGGAACACGTGACTCGTGGGCGGAATCAGTGGCCCTGGTAGCGACATCTCGTGGCGAGATGCTCAACTACATGTTAGAAACACTTTTTGAGTTGCACGAGTTTTCAAGTAGAAGGAAGATATAAAGAAGCACTATACATTAATTATTATCTCGTTGTCGACACTAAGCCAGCAGCTAAGTATTATATATGGCTAGCCATTGCCTTAATATCTGTGTGCGCGCTGTGGTTAAACGCTGCACCAGAAGACGGCGTCACAAGCGCGGTTGCTCACTTGCACGCCATTGGTATTCCGTAAACGGGAAAACATACATACGTACTAGCTAAAACAGTAGCCAGTAGCCACTCTGTATTGGCGCACCGTTTACGGGGATGAAAGGATAACTGAAGCTAGCAAGTGGGGCAACACACCCGTAGTCCGCAGTAAGCTTAGTGAGATTGGGGTATGCGGCCGACCCCGGTTAATCCGATTTCGGTTAATTCGACTATTCGCTTAATCCGAATACATTGTAAAGTTCTGGAGAGTAACAGTGCATTGCCAGGCAAGAAAAACAGAAAAGTTCGAGCGCGAAAGCATGCTGCTCGGTTAATTCGATCTTACGGACTCCTACTGGTGCCCCTTCGTGCGCATACAACGGTTACTAAAACATTGAAAACAAGAAAGTGAGTTGACGACGATACTGTTTTGACCATTTTGAGAATTTTGTCAGCGCCGACGACAGTGTTGAGGTCTGTGGGCCATTTTCTGGCGACGACACTGTCGTTGGCGGTCACACGAAGCAAAAAGACATTGCGGACTAAACCCAGCAGTAAAGAAATTATTCGACATCGTTAATTTTGCCATAATTTGTTAAGTAAACTTTTCGGATAATTTGGCCAAGTCTCGCGATCGCGCAAGGCCGAATTAACGGCAGTCGACTGTGCCGCTAATTGTAGCCAGTGAGTTTGCAAGGCATATCCACTTCGAACGAATTTTGAGGCTGGCACTGGTTTCCAGAACTGCGACGTCAAACTTGCGTTAAATGCGCTGTTCTTGGTAAAAATGGTAAAATGGTAAAAGGTAAAAATGCACTGTTCTTGCACTTACATTTTAAAGAACACGCTGTTCTATGCATTGAAGCACACTAGTGACTGGAAGGCAGATGCATTTCGTCGGACACGTTGAAAATTAATATCTCGCAACTGGGCGTAGTTCTGAGAATTCGTTCCAAGTAGATATGCCTTGCATACTCACCAGCTACAATTTGTCGATTGAAATATGCACCTTAAGGTAATTATGTTAATTATTTAATTACGTAATTTGATTTCTAGTGCGAAGCAATGGCCACCTTATCGAGCAATTTAGATCAATGGTTAGAATTGTGTATCTGCCACAGTGAATTCTTAAAAATTTGGTGCAGCTGGGGAAAATAAACACCGTGTATATACTAATCCACAATTCCCATGGTATAGCTGGATGACTGAAGCGCTGGAGTTTCCTCTGTAATTTTAGTAGGAAATTTATCATTAACCATAAATAGCTGCCGCGTTTCATCGTTAGGATGTTGATGCAACATGAAAGGTATCGACAGTGGTTGAACAAGTTGCCGAGGCACGGGATTGCAGCTCTGTAGATCAAAATTACGCTGTCGCGCATACTCAAAAACGCGATTCTGACGCAATCACGCGAAAGCGAGTGACCGGTTCGGTTTGCGATCCGTTATAGTATGTTCGCGCCCTCTAATCGCTGCTCAAAGATTTGACAACTGTAGATTTCGACTCCCGGGGACTGTATAATGTAAAGATTCCTTTCGCGCTCGGTCGGTTATATTTCATTGTATTCCTGTCATCCACCACTCGCGAAGTGCCGACCGTGTTGATGACGTGGCTTGCGCTGAGGTCGTACTAGCCGCCATGTTGGAGGACCAGTGCGGCGAGAAGCAGTGCGTTCGTTCGCATCTCGAACGTCGGTTCTGCCGTTGTTCTGGCACGGGTGCCATCAACGTCCCGACAGCTTCTCTACGACACTGAAGAAATTCACCCCCCCCCCCACCCCCGGCATTGAACATGACGCCACTTGGGGTGCTTCTCAAGTGGTCCACTGACGAAGCACGAGGAAGAAAGGAATTAGAAGAGAATCAGTTAAACTATCCCGATACTATGGTTGGTTTTATGCTGCTTCTTTTCTCTCTTTTTTAAATGTCTTTATTTCTGCATTTAATAGGCAAAGCCCTGCGGCAGGGACCGGTGCTCTCTTCTTCCTCGAGGTGGAGTGGTCCCGAGGTTGGTTCCGCAAAGAGGCGGCCAGGCCCTTCATTTTCCCTGAAGTCCAAAAAAGCATTCCAAAGCTGGAGTGAATTCTTGGGCCTGATGTGCGATGGCGGGTCGAGCCACTCTTGCAGGGTGCCAGGTCGGTTCCCGCCCAGGGAGTGTACTGTCCTTTCTAGGACCGTGTCAAAGGCAGAGCAGCTCCACAGATGTTCGGCCGTACCTCTGGCCGGGCATGCCGGGCACTTAGGGCTCGGCTATATGAGTGCGGGTTGACGAGGTGTAGCCTTGCTGGTGACAAAAGCTGGCCGGTCTAGGCTCGGCGAAGAGGAACCGCCTCTATCTTGCGAAATGTGCTGGGTGGGCGGCGATATAGTTTCTCAGGGTTGGCCAAAAGCTGGAGAACATTGCGGCCGTATAGCACTGTGCGCCGTGACCTTTCTCGGCCCTATCTATAGGGGGCGACGTCGGGTGTGTAAAGGCGGCATGCGCCCAGGAAGCGGAAACGACAGTGGGTCCAGGCAAAGGTTGCGGAAAGAGCTGCAGCGCGCGCGGCGCGCCTTTTCGTTTCCAGTGATTCGTTCATGTGCAGGAATCAATTTGACAATTGTGGTGTAGCCTTCCCTTCACAGGCGACGGACTTCAGTACGAATGGTCTTGAGAACGGCATAGTCTGCTCCCCCTGAGCGACAGGCTGTGTATAGGCTGCTTGCGAGTCAGTATAAACATAATAGGGGTGTAAGGAGCCGGATCCTGTCTTTCTACTATGCGAGTGATGTATTTTCTTGTTTTTTAGTCGAAAGTATAGACAGCTTGTAAAGTAGGTACATATGACGATCGCATTTCGAAAACTGCGTAGCTAGCTAGCGGAATACCGCACGTTATAATGGAGGACGAATTCAAGAAATCTTCAGTTCTTAAGTGCTATTTTGTATTGACTGGCAGGCTTCGCTATTTATATAGGTCTAGCATCATAATTGGCTGGGTAAAGCGCTCTTTGTGAACGTTTTGTGAATGCGGAGCTGGGAATCTGTGAGTCTTAACATCGTCGCTTCTTTATTTGTTTTTAACATTCCGAGCAGATATAAGAAAGCTTCGCTGCCAAAAAAAAAAAAAATATTGCTCGTCGCACGTAACGCAATTCTGCATTTGCAACGCGCTGGGCTATGGCGAGACGGACATAAATAATTTTAGTGACATATTACAAGCGACAATTTAATTATACCGAATTCAAAGCTGATTCTTGTAATACGCGTATGTGCAGCATTGAAGCCACACATATATAGTATTCCTGCAATACAGTTCTGGTATTTTAGAATTCTTGTAACGCGATTGTTCACCAGGGCCGATTTCTTGCTATTAATTGGAGATAAGACTGTCTATTCGTGGATGGCAAAAAGAAAAAGCAAAGCCGGCCCCCACTTCACTTCCTCGAACATGCATCAACTGATGAAGTTACTTTGACTTAGTCGAACAGCGAGATTTTGAACAAGCCTATACAGGGGACATAAAAGAAACACAACACTGGGCGCTGTTTCCTGTGCGCAGCCCTGTTGAAAATGCTGCTGTTTCATGATATGTAAAACAACCATCCCAAATGAACACGCAGAGTTTACGATTATTATGAGTCAGCCGCAGAAGTAACCCGAAAAATAATGTTGTTTTATTTGAAAGAAAAATTTAAGCCTCTACCACACACACACGCACAAACTAAAAACAAGAGAGACAACGCACTTTGCAATTATCCACACTCGTGCTAGAACATCAGAACTCAAAAGAAATTTGAACCAACGTGCCGAAGCATCCACAGTGGTCGTCCTATAGTTTAACTGTTCGCGTTGAAATATTCGCATTGTTTACGCGAGTCTTGTGCGAAAAAGCCCCATGCTCGCGATTTCATTGGCGCAATCCATAACGGCGCATAACGTGTCAACTTTGTCGGCTTTTGTCGTCGTAATTCGTGCTGCATCTCCATCGAGGAGTTAAAGCAGTTGTACAGTGAAACTCCACTTTAAAGAAAAGCCCGGTTTCCCGCAATTTCTCTTTTCGAATTGGGTATATATTCTCGCCCCACTCCGCGACAACCGACATCTGAAACAGAGAACAACCGTCTCGTCGGCGGCTGCCTGCTGATACTTCCTGTTGGGCAACTGCCGAGCAATCGCGGGCGAGCAAACCATCACGTGTTCCGCTCGATCTGCCGGGGCGTGCATTTCCGCATATATGCAAAACGAGGAACCGACGGCCCTGTATGCTGTATACAGTGAAGGCAACCCTCCATCGATCCCGTGATTCATGCATAGCGTGAGACTATCGGGCGTTTCTCCAGCGCCAATTTGAGCAAGATGTCTGGCTTACTAGCGCAGGTTAAATTAGAAAGCACGGTAGCCGAAGCTGAATTGGTCCCCAACTATACTGGTGGATCCAAGAATTAAAATAACATAAAATAAAATATCGAAAGGCTTTACGTAAACGGCGGACGCAGTATCTGGATAGGCGTTATTCACGCCAGTCGCGAGTGTTATTCTTTCACTTCGCCAAAATAAATGGTTAATTATGTTTGATTAGCTAACGTTTGATGAACTTACCTAACGAGACACGGCGTTAACGCGATAGTTGTGGAGGATGTCGAGCGATGACCAATAGCATCATTTAAAGCAACGTAGGTCTCTCGTGGACCCTTTTTCCGCGATCTAATAAAAAAGAGTAAATACTGCGAAATTTAAGATATACCACTGGGAACGCCTTCTCTCGCCAGCGATAACAGCGGCCTCAAACGTAAACATTTTTTTTTTTTTTTTTGCGTAGAACAGGACTTGTATTGCATTATAAACGAACAATCCGACCAAAACAGTAAAAATAATATCTCGGGCCTTGGCTGGATATATTCCGAGATGAGAGTAGAGAGAGAGAAAAAAAAAACTTTATTAATGAATGATCCGGCAGTTTCGTTGTGGTGGCCTCAGGTGGCGGCTCGAAGTCCTTGGACTCGGGCGGCATCTTTGGCTTGCCGGACGGCCCAGAGCTGGTCTACCAACTCTGAACTTTTGAGAGCCGCCTCCCAGCGGCGGCGACGCCGATGGAGAAGGTCCCCGGCGGCCCCCGCAGCCGGGGCGGCGTCGGGAAGAAGCGAGCTCGAGGCTTCCCGTACTGTGGTAACGGCCGCGATTATACGGACGCGTCGCGAACGGATGTGGTCCCATTACCGTGGTTGCCGGCACATTCCCAGAGCATGTGTCGCAGTGTTGCTCGCTGTCCGCAAGCTTTACAGGCATCTGTTGGATATAAACCCGGGTAGCAGTGATGTAGGACCGCGGGGCTAGGGTAGGTGTGTGTCTGGAGCAAGCGTAACGTTACGGCCTCATTCCTGTTTAACTTGTCGTGTGGTGGCGGGAATGTGCGTCTTTGGAGTCTGTAGTGTTGGGTGAGGTCTCTGAACGTGGTCAGGTGATCGCCCCACGCCCATTGTGAGAGTACAAAAGAAAAATGCAATTTCAATCCGAAGGCGAAGCAATGAATTTAGCGATAGGAGAATAGATGGCCGGGCCACTTGGTATAGATCCGTGGTTGTGGAAGCTCAAACACGCACGACGAAGAAGACCGAGACATAGGGAGCGCTGTTGTGTCTCGTTCTTCTTCGCTGCCTGTGTTTGCGCTTCCAAACTGCCACGAATTAAGCGACAGTTAGCGTCGCGCTCGAGCTGCGCCACCGCGCGGTGTCACGCGGAGGCCCCAACGCCACATGCGAAAGAACCGCTATCTGTGCGGCAGGAACAGCACCCTTACTGATACCGGGCGTCCCAAGACGCGGCCGCGCGCTGTAAATTAATTTACACCCTTTAAACGTGAATGAAGGTGCAAATTGGACTGTAACTGACACCCTTAGCACCCCGTCGTTGGGTGTAAGGCTGTGAGTTATAGACACATCTACACCCCCCTTGTCACTTTTAACGGTGCAAATTATTTTACAGTGCGACCACGTGGAACGCCGGCAGCGGCGTCGCTTGTGCTGGAGATTATATGTTCGGCTGAAAAACAGCCCGCGTGTCTGTCCGCGTCCATTGAAAAGGATTAGGTACGCATTCAAGCTTGGCATTTTACTGTCAGTTCCGCTCGGACCGGTGTACGTGTGAACCACCGTGGTGCGGCGTGCGCACAGCGTGTTCAGCGGGAACCCTATAACGATTGTGTGCAGAGTGCTCGTGCCAGCAGCGAAAGGCCACGACGCTGCGCCGGCTTCGGCAAAGAGCCGATTGAATCCGCCGCGGTTGCTCAGTGGCTATGGTGTGGGGCTTCTGAGCATGAGGTCGCGGGATCGAATCCCGGCGACGGCGGCCGCATTTCGATGGGGGCAAAATGCGAGAACACCCGTGTGCTTAGATTTAGGTGCACGTTAAAGAACCCCAGGTGGTCAACATTTCCGGCGTACCTCATAATCAGAAAGTGGTCTTGGCACGTAAAACTCCATAATTTAATAAGAGCTGGTTGAGCGAAGCGTGAGGGCGCGGCGCGTCCACTCATGCGTGGTCGCTTTATTATTTTGTTTTTGCAGCCGAACGCGCAGCGGGCGTTCTCTGGATACTCGACTCTCTATACGCGCCGGGCCGCGCATGCGCCATCGATACCGTGACAGCACGACGGCGCCGACGCCGACGGCACTGTAGAGCGCCTCGAGTGCCCGCGCATTAGCTTTCGCAGTAAATCCGTCCATGGAAGACCCCGAGCAATATTTCTGTGCTGCTAATCGGCAGTACGATTCAGCGATGAGGGACACAGTTTTGCAGACAATGAAAACAGTAATCAATCGCGTGATACAATGACTTTTCTTTTTCTCACGCCGCGCGCGCGCGCTCTTACCCCGTAGAAGCGATGTCACGTGATTAAACTTTAGACGCTAGAACGGTGACAGCGCCGGGGCTTTCAGTGGTGGCCCTCGCGCTAACATTGAGCCGGTAGTAAAGGAGACACGCGCTTGCTTATGATAGCCCATATAATTTAAACACAAAGTCAACGTAATTTCAATGCAGAACACTGGGCTTAGAACAGACATGATCATGGCCCGGCGCTTTGGCTCACCGAAAATGCGACTCAATGCGTGTATGTAGCAAGAATCTTTGAAGGACCCCGATCAGAAGGCTGGTTAATGCAATAGGATTTCGGTAGAAAATTATTCGACGCTTACAGGTGTGGGGTTGAATCGCCTAATGTTTTGGTAAGAATAGTGGCGCAACTTGAGAGGCGCCAGTCGTTACATCTTTGATGCATACGATGCATACTGTCGTGATTATGCAGGGCGTTTCACGTTGCTCGGGCACAGGTTAAATGAGAATTGGCTAGTCGATACGAGCAGATGGGATCGATACCGTATCCACGTCATCTCAACGATGTCGAGTTATGTTTTTGCGACGCGCCTATAGTTATGTAATTATGCCTAGTTAGGTAAAGTTACACGACAGAAAAAAGAACGCGGCAGAGCCCACCTCACGATGACTGTAGACGGCAATGCGTTTAGCATTGAAACAACATAGCGACACAACGTACCGCCGCCGTCGAAACGCGTTGTGTGTGAGGCGAGTACTGGAGCGCCACTCCTCGTTCGCGTTTCTCCGAGAACACGTGGCGCCATCTAGCGCCACCACCGCGAAGCCTGCGCGTGGCCTCCGAGACCAGAAGCCCGGCGCGGTGGTGCCTGCGAACGCTTACCTTTGTTCCGTCGCTTGTCGCTTCTCAGTGGCGCATATCGAGTATAACCCGACTTGGCAAGAAATTCATCGAAGAACGGCACGTATACGGAATGCATTCATAGCACTGCTCGCTAAAGCATTGGCGTGGAAAGCGTTCATTGAAAAAGCGGCATACGCCCGATACATTTTGTAGCGTAGTCCGCAAATGTTTCGGGTTGCTATCCTTGTGGAACCGTTCTGACGTGGGTCATTGCAGAGCGACACATTCCCAGTGGCGAATAGCTATATAGTTACCCAAGCCGGTGTGACAGACGTTCATTGAAGAACGGCAGACACCTACTGGCACATACGAAGTGACCAAAGTTCGCATAAAAAAGAAGAACAAAGGTTCAGTGAAGACCAGCACAGACTGAGTGCTCCGAGAGTTTCTTCGAACACCGGTGCCTATACCCATCTGCAATGACCCATGTCGGCGTGAAAGAGGTTCGTCGAAGAGCAGCACGCGTATGTACACATTGCCACATACTCCGCGACCCACAGTAGTCCGATGGTTGGTTTCGAACCCTGTTCCCTAGCACAGCAGCCCGATGCGGTACCCATTCGATCGCGGACTACCCAGTAAAACCTAGGTAGGCGGGGAAAAATTGTTAGGTACACACGATAGCCTCCAGAAAGTGAGTGAAGTACCCTGAGAATGCTAACGCATTAAAAAAAAGCGAAGTAAGTGATCACGACGGACTCTACAGGCACGATATCGTGCCTGTAGATATCTTTTGCTGAAAATGCATTCCAGGCAGAAGGGCGGACTCAAACTACGAGCGAGGACATCAATCCTGGACTAGCTGGTTCCCGGCACATATCGGCACTACATGGCACGTAATTAGAGACGTAGTGGTGAATGAGGCATATACGTAATGAAGATTCACAATGTAGCGCCGAAAGGATAGTCTGATTAGTTGACTATATTTTTTTTATCATCTCAGGAAGCATGGGCACACGGATACAAAAGAGCCAACGACAAAAGAAAACATAGAAAGATCACACGCAAGTAAACAACGCTTCTTGGTATTTGCGTGATCTTGTGCACGCTGGTGTACATCACAGGTTAGGCTTATGTGCCTGAATGTGAATCATCTGACTATAGTACCTGAAATTTCATACTAGCTATCACATGCAGTTGTCTGACTAGGCTGATTACAGCATTAACGAACCGGGACCGGCCCTGAATGACTGCGAGTCGTTTGCAGTCAGTACCACATCCGTGTAGGAATCAACGTTTCTTTTTCGAAAGCTGGGTACAAGTTACGTGCGATGCACACCGTACAAAATGTGACCGGCCGCGTCTGCAGTGATGATTGCAATTTATTCCACATGCAGGCAAGCACATGTACGGTTCTTTGGACGCAGCTCAAAAGCTGTCCGTGCATGAGTGCGTAGCTGCCTAGCAGCTATTCGTCAGAGGTGGCTTCTCCTCAATGGCAGTCATAGTGAGGAGAAGCTCCCTTCAGTGGTTTTCATCGTGTGTTATATAGGGTGCCCCAGCTAACATTAGGCAGTCTGTCTAACGAAGAAAAATGATAAAAGAACACGGGGGTAGGATAGAATTTTAAGACCCATGGTGTGCGGCCTTCAGAGCGCTGACGACCGAACACCATAGGTGTTATAATTGTATCCCGCACCGTGTTCTAAAAGTCTTTTTTTTTCTTTAGTTGAACGTTAGCTGGGCGATGTTAACGTTAGCTGGGAGACGCGGTAAACGCTATACATTCCTATAAAAATAACAGGCCCCGTACTCTAACTCTATATGATCATATGCGTTTCTGCCTACCTTGATCACGTCCCCAGTGTAGGGTAGCAAAACGGAAGTTTGTCTTCTGGTTAGCTGCACTGCCACTTGCGCCTAGTTTCTCTCACTATAGGAACGTGATAATTTTTGTACATATTATAGTACCATATATGATTATGAATACGAGCAGTATGATAGAGACACAAGGGAATTAAGAAAACAAGCCGGAAACTTGCTTTTCTTTTCAAGTAGGAAGTCACAGATATGACACTGTAACATTTAGAGGCAGACGGATTCATACTCATAACACTCTGTACAACCTCCTTCCTTTTATACTGAATTTGTCATAATGTGGTGGCTTCATGGATGACATTTGTGAATGTTTATCATCAGAGTGTTGAACTTGCTTTCACCTTTGCGCATCCCTCTTCCTATGTCATCATCATCCCTCATCACACCTTTATGTCCCCGTTTCCCCTCCCCCTGTGCAGAGTAGCAGGCTAGAGCGCCTTAGCTCAGGCCGACCTCTCTGCCTTCTTTCAATTAAATTATCTCTCTTGTCATAATGTGGCACAGCGCCTAAATAAATATCGTGCTTAGTAAAGAGGAAGCTTTGAGCTCGGGCCTAACTCCCTGATTTTAATCAAGTTGATTTCATTTGGGAGAGAAAGTTAAATTCTAGTGACTGTCGGAAGCGAAATTTCTATTTAAGTCCTGTATTTTGTTAAAAAGAGTCAAAAATTCGTATGCTTGAAAAATATAGAAGCACGAAGTTTACAAATTCAGAGCTTTGCATCAAGAACAGATATAGCGGTTGTGTAAACGGCATGCATTAGATAATTGAAAGCGGGCAAATTCGGTATGAGATTTTATATCTTACGTGAATTTGTTACGTAGTGTAACAAGGGTTCTGCAAAAGCTGTGTTTCCATATTACTGAATTTCTTTAGATTCATGTGTAACATACCAATTTTGTCCGCTTTAGATGTGCTATTAGATTCAATTCACAGAATTGTATTATAATTTCTTGTTGCTGTGTTAGAGATGTAAATTTTATAGTTTCGTTCTTGAAAATTTTAAATTTTTGTTAATTTTTAATAAAAACTTGACGATCTAAATCGAAACTTCGAAACCAGCAGTCACTAGATTTTACGTTTTTTCTTTTAAATGCAACAAACCTCGTCAAATTCGGTGCAGTGGTTGCCGATCAAAACGAATTCTTATTTTACATGTATTTAAATAGGCGTGCCCGAGCTAAAGCTTCCTCTTAACGCGTTGTTTTAGTTTTCAAAAAAAAAAAAAAGAAGCTCTAATAACAGGCACGTACGACTTCAGCTAAATAGCCAAACGCAGGCGGAACGTTGCACGCGAAAGTTCATTGCTCAAGACCAGAGCATACAGCTCAGCAGGAACGCTATATCGTGCAGCGTCGCGGGACGCAGAACGCTGTCCTGGCACGGAGCCAATCGGGCGCAGCGTTCACCGTGCGTTCACTTCGTCACTTCCCTCTTTTTTTTTTTTTTTTGTTGCAGCCGGACGCACTGTATACTTTCCCGTCTCTGGAGGACCCTATCGAGATTGCGACGACGGGAATACGCATCAAACGTCTCGCAATATTTGCTATCGTAATAATACAAGTTTGGCAGTTTCGCCCTGCAAGGGTTTAGCTTTGCTCGTGGACTTCTCGGACGGTGTTCTAACTATATATACGCAGGTCCGGCTAACGCGGACGGGACATATAACGGGGGTGCACGAAAATTTCTGGCATCTTTAAGAGGCTCTGACACGCCGCCGTGTGTCTATAGGGGCCCTGTACATAACAGGATCGCGCGCGCGCCACTATACGCTGCCCCGTAATGACGATCCTGTGCGCCAGTCAGTAAAATTACACCACTTTCAGGTTTGAGCAGTGAGACTGTTTTTGCACTTTCTTATGACAATTATAGTCTGATAAGATTTGAGATAACAGCCGTACGCTGTAATGTTATGTTTCGTGACGTTTATTTGCGGACTGCCCTACTCACAATTCTGAGGAATAATTCAGTCAAGAACATAAGACCTGGTTTGATATATATATATATATATATATATATATATATATATATATATATAATCAGTGCTTACTCATGCTCATCATGGCCCCCCTTACTCAATGCTCCTCATGGGGCGTGTAAGGTGTCATGATCGAAATAAATAAACACCCACACCCACCCACCCACCCACACACACACACACACACAACACACACACACACACACACACACACACACACACACACACACACACACACACACACACACACACACACACACACACACATATATATATATATATATATATATATATATATCATCGGCTGCGCACGCTTCACATACGTACACTTTTTTCGACTTTGACACTCCTAATGCTCACGCATTAAACAATATAGTTCATTACAGGTTGTGCTCCCTGATCGCTAATCGTCCCTGCTTTCGGTCTCTGTGCAGCCATGAGCGCGATGGAGGGCAAGGAAGACATCTTCGCGGAACTTAAGGCCAAGTTCGTACCAACGTACAAGGTATGCAACTGCGTCATAGTACCTGCAGCCACTTATACGCGCACGTACACTTCGGTCCACTCTTAAACAGACCGCGCGTGCGCTTGTTATCTCGCTTTGACTTCAAGGTCAAGTGCAATGGAATTTCGCTTTGAATAAACTTGTTATAAGTAATATATATTTCCGAAGGTAGTGGTGGCGCGGAGCAGAGGTAGAACACCGGGCTTGTCATCTGAAGGTCGTACGTTGGAATTCTCATCGAGTTCACTACATTGTTCGGGCTTGGAGCATGCATATTTCCCCGCAAATATCGAAAATTAATATCCCGACACTGATGTCGCCCTGAGATGTCGCCCTGCGCACTCCGTGGCTAGAGTTTGTAAATTGCAAGATGAACCATGAGGTAATTAGCTAAAAAACTGAATTAGTTAATCAGTCGATTATGGCATTTCAACTTTTCGTGCAAGTAATGCCCGCCTCCTCGAGTAGAGCAGCTCGTGAACTAGAATTGTGCCATCTGTCACAGGCAACCTTTGAAAAAAAAAATGCTTGAAAGTGTTCGCTGAAACACCCGGTTGAAGCGCGGTCATGCGCATATCCAAATGTCCTCTCTTCTTGCAGCTGAGTTGCTGCTTCTGGATCCCAGCGCAGTGCTTCAACTTCTTCCTGGTGCCGCCCCACTTGCGCGTCGTGACCGTCGGCATCTGCTCGTTCGCGTGGGTCAACATCCTCTGCATCATGAAGCGCATGGTGAGCCTCTATACGCAATGCGCGCGCGCCCGCTTTCCCTATAGAGCATATATACTCCATATGTATACGAACTATTGCTTTATCACAACTCTGGAAGAGATGTTCGCGCAAAAGACGCGGAAGGAGCTGTTGGAGCTACACCCCTTAAAAGAAGGTCGTCAAAAAGGGAGGCACTGATGCTATGACTCTCCTTTGACTCTCCTTTGACTCTCCTATGACTCTCCCGAAGTATTCACAAAGACGGGCTGTCATCTTGCGTGGTAAGAAACCGGCTGCCGTGCTGTTAGAAGGTTGTGAGCTGAACAAACACCCCGTGTTGGCTGCACGCCCAGGGAGCTTATTATTATTTTTTGTGCGAAGCTTTGCTTAGTGTTTATCGAAGACTGTGAAAGCCCGACAGGAGATAGTTGTTTAGTATGTCAATGAAGATTGTATTAATCAACGGTGGGCGTAAAAGGTAAGCAACTCCATTTACACCTGCGCAAAATTAGGCCATGTTTCCCCAGACTTCCGTAGTTTAAAACTGCGCGACCGTTTGGTCTAAAGTTCGACCAGCGAACAACAGTACCGCTGCGTCGATCAACAGTTCTTCGAACGAGCGATGTCTCCGAATATGTGCCCACGTTTCAACAAGTGGACTTGTTTTCGTCGGGGCGGCAACAAGGCAGTTGTTGCCCTGACGAAAGCGAATTCCCTGTTTTGAGACATTGGTTCCACCCGGTCCGGTAGCTTAGTCGCTACGGCGTTGTACTGCTAAGTTCTATAGGTCGCGGGTTCGATCCCTAGGACACGGTGGCCACATTTTCCCCCGAAAGGGTACAAATGGAGAAACGCTCGGATAACTATATTTAGGTACCCGCTGAAGAACGACGGATGGTCGAAATTAATCCGGAGTTCCCTAGTACGGCTTGCCTCACATGATCGTAGTTCTGGCACGTAAAACCCCAGAATATTGTTCAGTATGTTTTATACATTGGCTCGATCGATCCAGTTTGTGACATTCCTTGTTCGCCCAGTGATGATCACTTCGGCTCTAGAGCTTCCTGCGAACCTCGGTCTTGTTTGGATAAGTACCGCTGCAAGCACAATGGGCGGCTACAGGCCGGCTCTCGATTTATCGCTATAATCTTTTTTTCACACAGAACTTAAAGTTCATTGTCTATACGACTCTATGCTCGCAGTCTCGAGAGGTCTTGGTTGTTCGCATCCCAAACTTCAGCTCTTGGATTTATGCTAATGTGTATATGTAAGGTATGCCAGCTAATGTCAGCCAAGCTGTTAAAAGAAGAAAAAAAGAAGACAAAAGAAAACGGTGCAAAATATGATTATAATACCTAGGACGTTCGGCAGTCAGTCCTCTGACGGACGAGCACCTAGGTCTTATATTCGTATTGTGCACTGTGTTTTTTTAAATAGTTGTTTTTATTTAAACAGGTTGGCTAACGTTAGCTGGGACACACGGTATTAGCGTCCAAGCCTATAACGAACTGCAACAGTTCTGTTTTTTGCAAGTGCCCGTCTCTATGCTCTCTCACATACGCAGACCATTAAGACGCATAAGGAGGACGCCTAAGCGACGACCGTCTGGAGGATTGACGTCACTACCGCTGACGTCAAGCTGATCGCTCGCCCGGACGTGACGTCACAGCATGTGACCAAAAAAGAACCTCGCAATGGAACGACGTCATGTCCGCCGCAAGGAAACGACCGACAGTTTGTTATCGTGCCTCTAGTCGTCCGGGCGTCAATCAAAAGACGCACATGTACCGCGCAATGCCTTTCTTCGACCGAACTGTTACTTCGTTAATGGGTAACGTTCGTCGTCGCCACGAAGGAAAAAAAAAGTGCCTGTACCGACCGCATGTTGACGCGCTCCAAGCGATACGTGTAGCCTCGTTGTGTGCTCTACTCAGTTTCGGCGAAGTGAAGGTCGCCTCTCTGGCGCTGACGTGAGGGGGCTTGAGTTGGAATACTCGCGGATAACTTTCTGTGGCAGCGAAAGAGAAGCTACGGAAGCGAAGCGGGTGACAGCGCTCCTGAGTGTAGTCCCACAGTCTCGTTTTGCGGTTGCTTAAACTGGAGAACAGGGAACAGAAACATCTCGTTTCTGTTCAGAACTTATAGTAGGACATAAAATACACCCCTTGGTGTTAAAATTGAATTTAATTTTTTTCCCCGCTTTGATATTCAGCGTTTTGGCAAACGTGAAACCGTCGCAGGTAGTAAGGCTACGCTGATTCCGTATCTCCTTCGCGAAACAGGAAGTGCTATCGGACGCGGCCGGACTACTTGGCGCAGTGATACATGTGCAGAATCTCCGCCCCTTTTAGCTTGCCCTTCACTGTCACAGAAAGTTGTTCGCGAGTGTGCTTGAATGTTTGGCCTCTGTGTATACAGCGTGGCTGCAGTGTGCCGCAGGTTGCGGGAAAGAAGCTGGGACATTTGTACTGGCCTGTTGAAGGAACCGTGACTGCGTTATTTTGTTCTGGTGGTCGACAGTCATCTATACTGACAGCTGCAGGGGAACCGGAAGTCTTTTGAGAGCCTGTTTCTCGCGCAGTATACCGTATAGCCGCCATGTAAGAGGCATGAGCGGGATTGGACTTGGTCCTGTTTGTGTGTCTCCGTGTGCCGTCTTTAGCGCAGTTGTTCGTACAGCCTGTTGCGAACAAAAGTGCAAACGCCGTAAGTTTTCAACAGAGCTTACAGGGCCATTCAGATTTCTAGATCACTGTGCGACTTTATCAGCTGCCGTGCCTATATTTGAGCGTTACATTAGCTACAGGATTTGCCCTTGTCATTATATCGTTTTATTTGATTCTATGTACATCAGTTTTTGTGACGCCTATGTAATGTGTGCAAGGTGTCCGTGAGTGGCATATAAAGCCCTCTGGCGAGCGGCTGGCGCACTTTCGGGGTTGTTAGACTTAGTAGACGCCATCCATAACTATCGTGTTCGCGCGTCGTCTACTACCGTCGCTATAATGCTCAGCACCTGAAAATTATAGAATTATGGAATCTCAATTGTGCACCGTGTCACGCGCATGCGCACTGACTTACGTGGTCCGCCAGAAGACTTTAGCAGACGACGCGCGAGCGGGATCAGGAAGTGCATCGGCTAAATCTACCGCGAGAGTGCTCTTGTAGATCATGCAGAGTGCTTTGCCTGTATGCCCAGCTACACGCGATCCCGTGATCTCGGTCGCAGAATATTATCACTGTACCACCCACGAAACCGTATACAGCCGGCGTCAAAAGTTTACGGGACGTGGGAGCTCGGAAGATAATCGAAAGATAATTCGGCAACCTTGGACACACCGCCCGGAATTTAGATTTTCAGCCTCGGCGGGAACACGTGACCACCAGCTCAATGCTACGGCAATTTAGTGGCTGCATGAAAAAAAAAAAATGAAACCGTACGGGAATATTTTGTTTATTTTTTTTGTTCACGAAACTCGCGTCCCACAATCTTCTGACGCCTACAGAATTTGTCTCTCCTCTCTCTCCTGCCTCGGTGAGCCGACGGTGTGTATATGCTCAAACTCAAAATGAATATCACCAGAGTCTTTCGAAAGTTATCGCGTCACCAGGTATTGCTGACGATTAGCGCCTGCGATAATCGGGCAGCGTTAACGGCTTATCACTGGTGCCGATGTTCAGCTTCTCGCGACGTCGTCTGGTTTTGAAGGTCGATTATCGCCACCTGCAGCTTAGCGCCGGGACTAATGTGTCGCGCGAGTCATTCCGTCAGGGTTAGGGCAGTGGCTAACCGTTGCGGAAGGTTAACTTCAACATTTAGCCATCTCATCTATGCAGTCTTGGTGGCCCTTGAGGCTATGAGCTAGAGTGTGTTAGGCGTTACGGCAGTGGTTAACCACGTGGAAGGTTAACTTCAACACTTACGCCATCTCATCTATGCAGTCTTGCTGGTCCTTGAGGCTATGAGCTAGAGTGTGTTAGGCGTGACGGCAGTGGTTAACCACGTGGAAGGTTGACAACGACACTTACGCCATCTCATCTATGCAGTCTTGGTGGTCCTTGATGCTATGAGCTACAGTGCGTTAGGCGAAGTCTGTTATGTGGAGTGCATAGACAAAGGCATACACAAAGGCATACGACCCATCCACTGTCTTAAGTGTATGTGCGTGGCTTGTGATGCTCATACGACTTCATTATACCACTGATGTGCCTTCGGCGATAGTTTATTTTTTAGTGTAGATTAGGCTATGCATACTTTAGGCGCCTCGCCCTATGGCGTACACTTATGGTAGATGAAGATTGGCGCTGTGGCTATCCTTCAGCGCTTGTGAGGATGTCATAGTCAGGCTTGTTTCGGGTATAGCACCTTTGTACACCGGGGTTAGTTTTCGCCCTTGCGCGGCGTACAAATATTTGAGACTAAGACTGTTTAGGGCAAGTGTGTAGCGTATTGCTCGTATATATTTGTAGGCGTGATTTTTTTTGTAGCTAAATCTTTCCACTTCTTAAAGAAGGTATAAGGCGCGGTGGTTGTTTATTCCCACCACACAAAACATTTGTAGAACTACCGAGCTGGCTTTTTCGCAATGCAAGCGTATGTCGGTAAAATCGTTAAAATTGTGATAATTTTTTTTTCGAGCAATGCGCGTTCGCGTTCGTGCATTCTTTCCGACCATGTTGTACGTAATGTTCCTGCGAGAGCAAGAACAGTGCAGGTGACGCACCGACAACCGTCGTGTTAAAAAGTTTCGTTGGTCACCACATATTAAGGCAAGGATGCAGTGCGCAGAAATCAACCTAACAATTTTCACAAGAGTCGGGTGTTGCTACATATACTATATATAATACTACATAACAAGAGCTCTAAATTCTCTGCCTGTAGCCAAGTGAATAGCGTCCCAAATGTACAAAGCATCAAGTGCCTGTAACCGCAGTGGCCGTCCTGACAGAAATCTCTAAAGCTTGAGCCGACCGTTCTCGTAAATAGCGCTGAGCTTGGGTAGGACTACAGCCGAAGTTGTGTTCACAATATGCCGACGGGCATCTGACCGTTGGTAGAACTGAATAAACGGCTGGCACATAGCAACAAGCTATGGGACAGAAAAGTGATAAGGCGTAACATTAAGGTACACGAAGATGGCAATGAGGCGGAGAAAGCAAGACGCGGGTGGCTGATGTTGCAATTGAGATCAAGAGAAAAGCAGTGTGTATCGGCAAGTGTTCGCAATTCGTGGATACAGATAAGTGGCGGCGCACGACAAAAACAGAATGGTTGCCGAAGGAAAGGGTGCATGTTGTCGAGGGCGTGTATGGAGAATTAGACGATGTGGATAGATGAGGAAGTTTACAGGCACGGTATGGAGTTAAGAAAAAAAAAAGAAGGATATAGCGATAGGAGAGGGTTTTCCTCCTAGCTGTGGAAAAAGCCTGATGTTGGTGGTGATGGCGATGACGATGATGATGTAACATTTCAAGTCAGTGTCACACCGGTTTGTCGCCCGTGCATGTGGCGTATACGTACAGTGAGCACCAATACTCTTTTTTTTTTCAAGTGCCTTTCCTTTCGCCTTTGTAGTGCCTTTGCATCGATGTGCGCGCCTCGTTCCACGAGAAGTTTGTTCCGCGGTAAGCACTGCGGGGCCCCCATTCTGTCGTGCCTCTTCCTTTCTTCTTCACTGCCGAGAAGTGCCTATATTGTTTCGCGTTATCTGTTGATGAACACTGCTCGTACAACGATCTAGTGCAATACATAGATGAACAGAAGGTTCACTCTGTGCTGAAAGTGGAAGTGCTCTCCGGGAAAAAAAAAGAAGAAAGTACGCTTTCGCGGAGTGTTTTGGTTTTCATTTCGTTGCTTGCGGTATGAGCAGCAGCGAGTCCACTCAGTGCACGCGAAAGAAGGCTCGGTGTTTTAAAAGCCGGGAAGTACACGCCGATATACTCGACCTCCACATTAGCTAATATTAGTGTTTCAACTTAGTGTTCCCCACAAAGAAAACAAAAAGAAAGGGGGGGGGCACGCCTGGTCAGTATTATCGCTCTGAACGAGCAGTGTAGGACATGTAGAATAGCGTTGTTTCGCGAACGTGTTTTCAAAAGCTCGTAGTTACGTGAAGGGAAACTCGGGTTCGCGTACGTACAGCGTCAATCTGTCCCGTCAGCAGTTTCGAGCTTCGCGCTACGTCAGCGTGTAGCAAATGTCTTGTATACAGACATACGAAATTTTTAATCTGTAAAGCTAAGGAAGAGAAAATTGACTCGCCATCCCGGTCTTGCCAAAGCGGATGTACAGCAAAGCTGTTGAAAACTACCATTACAACTTCTGAGGAGGGTACGCAGTGCTTTATTGCTTTAGAGTAACAGTGGTGAGTGTAATTTAGAGTAATGGTAGTAATTGGACTAAAGACGATTTTGACAGCACGCCGCCGCTGGTCGTATTGCCGTTTCTTTTCCCCTCTGCCACTCCTCGTACTCACGCTGCTCCTCGGGAGTCCAAACTATGCGTCGCCTACCCATAGCAGTGCTGCAACAATGAAATCATTTGCTATGCCGGTTCTTCTATATACGAAAGGCTAATGACGTCACTCCCCGCGTCTCAAGCTGCCGTCGCCGCGGCAGCTTCCGCAACGGTAACCTTCACCGGGAAACGTATGCAGCGAGCGCTACGTGCTTCGCATTTTTAGCTGTAACGCCTCGTCAATTATACGGTTTGGATGTTTGTTTTTTGCTTGTTCTTTGGTGAAATGACCGCTGTACCGTATGTCGTATGCGTGATGCCAAAGAATGTATGTACTTTTCGCTTCAATCGCGGAAGGTTTCTTTTTTCCATGAGGACGACGCCGCGAAAAATCCCGACAAACTAGAGGCTAACAGATTCGCTGTAATAAAGCCATTCTACTCGGTCACAATGCACGAGTTCTTAAAAAAATGTACTATCTCGGCCCTTAGCCGTTTTCGCTTGCGAATACAAGCATGCAAGGATATTAGTGCTATCAAAGTGTTTAGCAGTTGTGGTGGACGCGGAAAACACATTGCTGGTTACGTCCATTTCTTTTCTAAGAGTCACTCGACCTTCTTCGCGCTGTACATCCGTCACCATGCAAATTTACCAAATCGCCGAATTCGCACCACTTGTCGCGGAAAAATCGTTTAAACCGCCTTAAACGATGTCAATTACTATACAGTTTGGCTAGAAACATAATTAAATAGGGAGGGGAGGGGCTAAGCGTCATTTATATACAAACAGAAAAGTGAGCTTATAACATGAATCAATCAAAACAATATCTGCGGCCATGATTTTACCACTATCATTCGTTAGCTAAAGCGTACAGCTATAGAAACAGCTGCCCATATATATATATATATATATATATAGAAGGGGAGACGTATGCCGCTTTTTACTGCCAAGGCTTTGACACGAACGTTCTCAGTCTCACTAGCATGAGACAGATTTGCCCAAAATGAGTACGGGTTCCTCTACACGCGGAGGTCACTGGCCTTCCCTTTCTAATTACATTTTCCGGGGCTATTTTTACTCCCCAAACGGAGTATGTTCTTCGGCACTGCGCAGAATTATGTAGAGTAAACGCATGTACTCTATCGGGGAGCATACAAGAACTCTCGGAAATTAGGAGTTAAATGAGGGGCCAGTCACTTACTCCTTCAATGGGAGTCACGGGTACACTTTTTTACGAAACTTTTCTTTACCTTCTGGCTTTCTATAGAACTGAGCTTTTGTAGAGGTTTGTACACCCCAAGTTGGAGTCTGGTACAATTAAATGCGTGCATGTTAGACACCATTCATTGAAGAGAGTAGACCTCTCGAAAATGGGAGTAAAATATAATCGCACATGGAGTTACTATTCGATAAGAGACGCCAGTGTAGTACGTACTCCCTTTGGGGTGAAACCTTCCGCCTTGAGGATTTTCGCAAAACTGATTTACTCATTCAGCATTCCCTTTGCATCTAGTGTTCAATATGTATAACGTCTGCATTGGTTGTTGGCGGCGACGTTTTGGAACGAAGTGCTCCGAGCTCCTTTGGAATGCCGCTTTGGGGCTTCGGGGTTATACTATAGATACACTTAGGGCTACTATACTTTTCATGAAGATAGAGATAGAGGGAGAAAGAAAAAAATGGTTATATTTTATTTTTTTATTTGCGTGTTCCTCGCGGGCTCCTAATTGGAGTATTGTGTGAGGGGGACGATACATTGTTATCGTAAAAATATAGAGCACATGCGGACTAGCTAACAAAAACAATGAAACTACGGTCGATTTTGCTCCTTTTCAGGGGTTTCCGTGCGATCTAAGGCAACAAGTCCAGTAAATGCGGTAGTCCGAAGAAAAGAGTATAGGTAACTGGAGGAAGCTTTGTCGCGTCAGTCGAGGATTACCTGCTGTTTTCACCTTGAAGTGACAATCTTTTAGGATGCTTGTTTATCTTTAGCGCTTAACTTTGGTGCGCGTGATGAAAGTGTCGAGCGTTGCACGAAGTTTCAGCTGTGCGGAGAGCGACCTCCGACCCGCCATATACGTATGTGCTAAGACGACCGATGTGTGCAGTCAAGTTCGAGCCGTTACCCTCACTCCGTTTAACTTGAACAGCTTTTTGTAGTGCGCAGTGTGAATAAACAAGTGTTCTTCCACATCCTGTCTTATTTCTTGAAGACTGGTGTGGTTCAGTGGCACAAGTGTGTCGCGTGGTCGCTTGTGGTTCATCAGTGGATCAGTGGTCTACCACCTCCTGTGCGTCGGATGCCCGCCGTCTGACGTGACTGTTTCCAGGGGCAAATGTCACGGTCTCCGTCCGTGTCCTTTTTTTATATCATTTTTATTTCGCGCTACTTCCTTTTCAAAGGATGCACGATCAAAAGTGCTTCGAGCAGCAGGGATACGGACAGTCCGGCCTGGACATTTCTGTGTGGTTCCCTGTGAGCACCAGGTATTACTTCGGTTTCAGCACGATGCAGATATGCACGAGTTTTACTCAACCGACCTAATATGTCGCTTCACTCGTAAAAAAATCTTGTAACAGCGCCTCTCCTTGATATCACCTCCTTCTTTTCTATGGGTACGGTAGCGACACACTTCGTGCCCTGGCTGGTGTCCCTCTGCACCACAAAATGCGCATTGCGCCTCACCGTCGGCTACGGTGGGAACAGATGCCGATGGGTTTAGAGGATGAACGACCCCTTTGACCGGATCTTTCTGTTTGCAAGCGGCGTCCTGGTGCACCTGGCCCAATGCACTCTGGGCTCTCTCTCTCTGCTCTCAACCTCCCCTCTTATGAAGTCGAGGAAACCGAGAGGCTTGTTTCCGGGCGTTTCATGTGAGGCGGCCTTCCGCCGGAAGTACGCCAAGCAAAGCTCGCTTGGGATGCTATTACGAAGGACTGACAAGCAGCGCGCTGTAGGTGCTCGACGACACTCCCGGCGCGTCATGATGTCATACCAAGAAGCCCAAATCACTGCACTACACCAAGGCCTTCGCCGCGCCCCTTTTAATTAGGGGCGAGGGAACGGGTGCTTTCCCCTGCTGATAGAGTTCGTGCACTCGTATTGCACCACACGCGCACACCCCTGAGTCCGTGCCGGGCCTCCATTGTCCGTTCATAAACATGGCAGAAAGTGCGGCAGTTAGCCATACGGCGCTGTCGGCACACATACACTGGCGGCAATTCGTGGAAGCGGGATTGCACAGACTCCACATACACTGTCAGCACTTCGTGGAAACATGATCGCACAGACACACCATAATTCGGAGCATTCGCACCCCCGCCTTCTTAGTAAGCTTCTCAATGCGCCGCGCGGTGCAGAGAATACACAGGGGTTCCTACAAAAAGCTGTCGGCATCAAGGCCGCGCCGACGACCAAAAGACAATAGAGACTTTTAGCGTGTCCGCTATTCCGGCAAACCGGGGCGGTTTGGGCGGATTACCGGATGGTCGGGGGCGTAATCGTGAGCGGTCGTAGCGGTGCAGCCGCCTGGTGTTGTAGAGCTCAATCAGACAAACACAGAGCTAAAATTGCAGTAACCTACTTTAATCTGCTTCGCTGCTGGTGCAGATTTTCGGCAGCGGCGTAATTCTGTCCACAATTACACCGCTGTCGAAAACTTACACCCCAGCTAAGAAGAATATAGTAATTGGCGCTGTGTTTAGGTGGTAAATTAGGTCAAAACCGCCCGCGTGCGGTGCGGCGATGTTACGCCCGAGCGGCCGGCACTAACCGTTTTGCTCGTCGGTTTCCTTTGGCGCCCGTTGATCGGTGCTTCGCCGAATCGAATAATGCCGCACCGTGACAAACACCCAGCAACAATTTTTAATACGTTGCGTAACTCTATGGGCGAAGCCGCCGCGCCTTGGAGGAAACGACCAAGCCATGGTTCTTTATTCTATGACCAAGCCATGACCGAACTGAGAGAGCGAGCGGCGAGGAGACCAGGAGAAGGAGAGGCCGGGAGAGGAGAAAGGTCACTATTCTAAAGCCCCTGAAACTTCGTAAAGTAGTGCCACTCTCCTCCTCCGCGTTCACTCCTCCTCGTTTCTCCTCTCTTTCACGCTCCCTCCTCGACCATGGCGCCGCCTACGTTGCTCGAGCGCAGCAGACGACCTTTCGCAGAGTGAATGCACGCATAGCAAGGCAGTGCTCTTTAGGCGTTCACGTTGGCTTTCCAGCTCCGCGTAACTTCGTGTACAGCATAGAATTTCTAGTCGGATGCTTATACAAATTCGGTAACGGCAGCTTTTGTTTCATTTTTTGATAACTATTTCTTAAAAAAAAGTATCTGAAGGAGTGTTAACGCTGTGCGTTGACGACTGCGAATGTATCGCGTGCACTACAATTAGGTACGCAACATTTGTCAAGGGCGTGTCGCAAGGTCTTGTTGCGAATGGTTGTAAATAACACGTTTACCATCGAATGACAACCTCTTGGCTTCCAGCAAGCCCTCAGCCTAAAGAATCCGCGCCGCCCTTACCATGTGAATTCGCGGCGCGTATCAGCTATGACGTACAAAGGCTGACGGAGATCACTGCTCTGGAGGTTCGAAAGTGTATTACAAGCTACAATGCCGCCAACGTGCGTGCTTGCCAATCTAAGCGTGCGCAAAGCCTCAGAGGTGGGCGATGGTGCTATTATGTTTCTCTTGTCTCAACGCCGACAGAAATACCGCGGCCGATCATCGAGTCGGGACTGTGCGTAGCCAAGAAAATAAAATGAGTTTTTTAGCATTCGTGCGCGAAGCGGGAGCGCGATAACAATGCTTGACTCAATCTCAAACAAGACCACTGTGGCCTTCAGTAATTTTTTCAGGTTAATGACTTATCACGATTAACAGTTCATCGTGCGTTGGTTCGTCCGTTTACTAAGTGACGTACTTGTCGCGAACCGAGTTGCACTGAGGTGCATGCATTCAGGACGGTTGTACTCCCTTCGAAGTAACATTTGCGAGACATGACTTTATTAGTGAAGTCATGATCGCGCAAAGATTCCCCCCGCCATGACGCGGCCGAAATTGCGGCAAGTGAAACGATGTTTTATCCATAGGTTAAAATGATATGAAACGGCATGCGAGTTGCAAGTCAACAGTTTATTTTCACATAGATGCATTACAGATTTGCCTTTGCAGTCACAAGTCCGTGTGCACCATTTATTGTCTCTTTGCGTAAATAAACGCACCAGCCTAAGAGTCCTACAGCAAGCGCGTCTCAATTAAGCATAGTGACTGTAGAAACTAATAGTGGCATAGACGAGCAAGCGAACGACTATATGAGCGCGCGAACTAAACGAGCGAGCAAACGACTAAACGAGCGCGCGAACGAACGAGCAAACGACTAAGCACGAACGATGACTAAACCAGCCAGGGAACGGGCGGGCGACCGCACGTTTTCTTTGCGAGTGCTCCACCGCCGCATCTTAAGCTTCGCACACTTTAAAGCGCACGCGAATTAGCACATACGTCTCAATTACATATGATGCGGTCGCTCGACGACGAACGCACCGCGTAACACGGTTTCGGGAGAGCACGCACGCTTTTCATCGGTGCCTCTCTATCACAAATCCACCGGGGGACCGCCAACGAGGAACACGAACAAATGTGGCAAAGAAAGCTAGTCTATCTAAAGAAGGCTAGTAATTAACCACAAAAGGCAGAGAGTTGCTGTCCTGAGGCGTTTTCATGATCGAGACTGAAATTTTATCAAAAGGACTGCGCTGAATCTTAAAAATTTCGTAATCACATTATCGCACGCAACACGCGTGCCCGCGAACTCAAACCGGTTGGCGTTCAAAACGATTAAGCGCACCAAATGTGACTAACACGACCACGTAGTGCGCATATAAGCAAAGCGGACGTTGCGTAAAAATCATGTTAAAGCGTGCGTACAAATGACAACATGCACAGTGAACTGTGCAATATCTACTACGTTATTGCCCGCAGCACAATACGCAAGCCTGGCACATACAATACTCTGAGAGAGCCACAACTTACATCACATAGTCGCGCGGAGGAAGTTGGTCGGAAGTTGTCCCTCCCGATTCGGTGAAGCCATGTCTTTCTCCTTAACGCGTTGCGCTTACCGGACGGTATCGCGAACATATTCTTGCCTTTGCTAAAACTATATTGGCATCCAAACGCGCAGCAGGTCCTGGTAACAGAAAATGACGTGAAGCGACGTCGCACTTGCCACAAAACATCCTTCAAGGCGTTCACAAGATCAAAACACAGAATAGGAACGGAAGGAATGCCGCCAACAAGCGCCGCTTCTCGAGCAAAGATGGCACTGAAGCGCGACTGTAAACAAACGAAGCCGGCGCAAGGGGCCACGTGATGCCATTAGGCCAATAGCGACGCGGCGTCGGCTTCGGGCAGAGCGCTCGAGGAGGGGGCGGCATTCTTCAAAGCGTGGCACTACTTTACGAAGTTTAAGGGGCTTTACACTATTCAACTTAGCAGCAACGCGGCGGCAGAAAGCAGTCGCACGGGCTTTATCTCAGTGTTGCCAGGTTTGGCTATATTTTAGCCAAAATGGGCTACAGAAAAATAAAAAAATTGGCGTCGACTTGGGCGAGTTGGCTATGTGGCCATATTTCGGCTACTGAAGATCTGCGACTTAGCTTCGTTTGGGCTATAAGGGGCGCCCTAATCCACGATCCAGAGGTGGCTCTCATCGAGTAGAAACAAATGTCGAAGGCAATGTTTTAGCTGGCTGAATCGGCAGTGCCGCTGTGCACGTGTGCGTGCGCGAAATGCCCCCCCCCTCTCCCCTCAGTGCGCCGTTCTCTGAGCCGATGGCTTTGACATTTGCTTTACTTAAATTTACACCACACTTCACCTTGCGAACGTTTGCGCCAGCTACATCGTCTCATCTTCGTCTTATCCCGACACCAGATCTCCGGGCATCGGGATCAGCCTGGGAGTGGAGAGTGTCTCACAGTACTCTGTACTAAAGTGGCTATGCTCACAAACGAAAAGAAATAAAATGGGGTGGGGCGATCGTGGCGCCGGCATGGAAGGGAAGCATGGGTGGATGACACGCTCCAGTGTGTTCATGGCCAAGGCTTCTGGTTGAAGTATCGCGCCGTGCTTTTCACGGTAAACTTTACTGCCATTTTCCTTTGGGTGCGGGGTGAAACGTTAAGGGCCCCGTGTCGCATAAAATCCGGTGTCGGCGCCGTTGTCCGTGTGAGACAAATGATCTCGAACCACGCGCAGGCCTTTCGGCTGGCCCATAGGCGTTGCTGAACTAAGTGAATTTCTCAAAGTAAAATGCTTCAGAAAGTACTTAAAGTACGACTTACACACAACCTACAGACATACACGATAGCGCCGGATCGTGATCTTGAATATACGAGAAAACATAACTGTGGTACACGGAACCTCAAACACAAACCCCTTTTCCAGCTGTCGTTTGAGGTCTGTCTTTGTGGGAACGGCGCGCCCCGCTCGGTTCCTTGCAACACCATCCAGATGGCACTCGCGGCAGTGGCGGCGCCAGCCGTGTGGGGGGAATGAAAAGAAAAGAACCAGAAAGCTCGCCAGTAGTTCGTCGCCAGCTATTGCAGGTAAACATTATGGTTACACAAGCTGCAGTCGCCTGGAAGCGTGAGAAGCAATCAGGGATCTTCGAATGATATCGCGTTCCACTCTTAAAGGCGAAGCTTAAAGGGGCTGAGAACCAATTTTCATGATTCCTATTGTTTAATGCAATAGGAAGCTTAACGGTCAGAGTGTCTAATCATGAACTGGTAACGCGGAACACGCCGTGAGACATTTTTTTACCAGAATTTTTCGATCTGCTGTAAGGATGTAGTATTTCACTGGAAGCATGCTGAAAGCTAGCGGTGATAGGTGAACGCGATAGCGATTATACCGCGGCATTAGTGGGAGGTAGACGACAAATGCGGCCGTAACTGTGAGAAAGTATTATTTTGTCTATCAAGTCGACGTTCCTGTGATTCATGTTTTCCGAAGTGTTAAAGTATTTCTGCGATAATAGCTACGTGTTTTCGTTGTTTCCTGTCCAACTGCTTTGGTATTTAATCAGTCAAACCGAAACCCATCGGATCAGAAAGGAAACGACGCTTTTACACGTGATAGGCAGTTCAGCGTGTAGCCGTAGCCATGCGTGTGGTTTTGATTTCCGAAGCATAGAATAAAGTGCAAGTGTCAACTAATAAAGCAACTGCAATTCTCAGCAATAATTATGTTTTAACTTAATAACAGCCGACTTACAGTAATCTCATAGACTACATACGAAGTACCAACATTTCACTGCCAGGCCTCGCCACTTACTGGCTTTTGAGACTTTCTTTGCCAATTTAAATGTATAAACCCTACTTGCATCGCAAACAGCGTGCTGGATTCTGTCACCATAAATCGTGGTCATTTCATTTCCACCAACGTCTCACAACACATTCTGGCCAGTGCATGGTCAGTCCCTTTAAGCGTCTTCCAAAGTATTTGTTCGTGCTTATACTCGAGATTCATTTCGATAGGTTCGCCCTCTGCAGCGATTCGCTGGAACTTGAGTTTCTGGGGCCAACCAAGAAAGTGTTCTGTGTGAAAGCATGATGTCCCTGTTGTGGATGTCAAGGGTAGACCGTCACGGCATCACGGACTCTTTGTTACGACGGGTTGTGCAAAAAGGGATTACCGAAGTCGAATGTAAAAATGTATATACAAATAAAAATCGCTATATGGCTACAAATTTGTTCTGCACTTTTGTTCTGTTTGGCTACATTTGGGCTACCATTTCTCTAGCTTTGGGCTACGCCGCTTTGTCAGACCTGGCAACACTGCTTTATCTTGACCGGGTCTGCTTTGAGGGCAGACTCTAGGTGGGCCGACGGCTCGTAGCCCTGCGTGTGCCTCTCGGTTTGCGTATCCTCGCCTCTCGGTTTGCGTTAAACCGACAGACAGCACGAAAGTCTCTTCGCTCGCTGCTGCTGCCGCTCTTCCTCGCGTCAGCATTCTGAGAGCGAGCGCCCTCGGTCATCGAGTATGATGTGTTCATGTTTGTCTATGAGCACTGACACCGTGCTTGTTAATTTAGTTAGTAAGCGAATGTTTCCAAGTTTACACAGCCGGTAATTCTATTATCCTTACTTCGTATAGCTGTATACTAATTTGCTATCGCAATCAATGCTTCGCCTTTCGACAGAAACTGTGACTTCTTCTTATTAAAGCGTTTCTAAAACCACACAATTGTTGGCCCATCCCCCATTACAGTACCTCCCTTGTAAAGCTCATCATCATCACAAATACCGAATAAAAACGAACAACTTTCGGCGCCGTGGTGTCAGCCATAGAGTTTCATACAATAATTACTAGAGGGAACTCTGGCGCTGCAGTCGTTGTACCCATAGAGTTTCTCACCATAACACCCAGAGGGAAATCTGGCGCCGCCGTATAAGGGAGTTTCCTAAAGGGCGCTGTGCCGTTATGGGAATGACGGTATATGTGTCTGCGATGCTTGTGTTGGCTGGTGTTGTAGGATGGTGTTGTAGGAGGCTTCGTCTAAAACGTAGATATATGGCTACACAAATAACGCGTTCTTAAAGTAAAATCTTCATAAAATGTTTCAGTTCACGCATATTGCCTCTTTACTCACCTACAATGCATGACCAAGCGAAGAAAAGCAAGAACAGACGACAAACCGTTTCAAAGCAAGCGCGAATCTTGTCGTCTGTCCTACAATGTTAGCGCCCCGCTGATACTTTTTACGTATCATATAATTGTACATCCGATAACAAGTTCTCATAGTTAAACAAAACATGTTTTTGTGTGATAATGAAGCTAAAGAAGCTTTTTACGTGCTGTTTTAGCAGAAGATGAATCATTGTGACAGACGGAACGGTGCTTGCCTGTCTCCGAGAACGATGTCAATCCGACGTCACAATATACCGGCATTCCCAATGAGACGTAAGACGTTCATTTGAGGGATCGCCAGTCGTTTCTGCGCAGGCGTGAGTAAGAGCGGGCGCGAGAGAGAAAATCTGGGGGCTTTTGCTCCTTGAATATATTACTCTGCCTAGGCACTTAAGGAGCAGGTTTCTTAGCGCGTGTTGTATGCGTTTGTCCCCTTGACATGCCGGCATTGCGGAGTGCGGTCGACTTTGTTTACGCTCCACCGCTGGCTGCCCGCACGATGAGGCAGTGGGCACGGAAGCCCCATTTGGCGATCTCTGTGTCTGAAGGGGCAAGGTTCTGACTGGTGTTGTATAAGTCGCGGGTCGCTTTTTTCGTCGCGACGATAGATTGGATTTTTTGCAAGCACTGCTCCAGGAGGGCACATGTAACCGGCAAACGGAGGCCTCAGGAGAGCACCTGAGGTTATACTAAAGCAGGCGGCGCGGGATCTCCAGGGCACCCAAGGGGTAGCAGGGGGATCATAGCTGGAAGCAGGTCAGCCCGTGGGTTGGGGCGGCGGAGGCCGAAGCGCGCCAGGGGTTGTTCGCATAAAAAATTGAGTGTCCGCGACAGCGGACAGCCTATCTTATACACCCCTGGCACGCGCAGGCTTCGGCGAGCCCCACCCCACGGACCAGTCGGGTTCTAGCTTTGGTGTACCCGCTGTCTCTTTGGTGTCCTGGAGGCGCCGCCAATAATGCGAAATAATGACGCGTTGTTACAATTAGTAAAAAAAAAAAAAAAAAACACGATTGAATAAATATTACGTCCAGCCGCCAACTTGTGACGCTATATATAAGTTCAGCAGTACTGCGCCCCACGACTTCTGCAACACCAATCAGAACTTTGCCTCTGAAGGTATGTCGAACAGACTTTATCGCGCCTGCGGCGCTCGTGCTGAGTCAGTCATCGTCACCGGCGGCCTTTCAGCTACTTGCGTTCAACCGCAATCGCTAAGGCGTTCTGCCTTCTAGATTTTCAATCTATGCGGCCCGGGCTCTACTACGGTCGCTACTGCTCCCACAGAAACATTTGTGGTGTTATTCACAAGGTACGTTGCCGTAAGGCGCGAGAAAGCTATGATCCGCAAAGACTGACTTAGGGCCGATTTACGCTCGAGCCGCCCATCGCCGCAAGCCGCACCGCACGCGTGCGGTCGCGCGAAAAATTGCACGTATCAAACACTTGTGCACAAATTTCGGTTTACACTGTGTGCACAGTGTATACCTTACACATGGTAAACCGAAATTTGTGCACAAGTGTTTGATACGTGCAATATTTCGCGCGACCGCACGCGTGCGGTGCGGCTTGCGGCGATGAGCGGCTCGAGCGTAAGGGCCGATTTACGCTCGAGCCGCTCATCGCCGCAAGCCGCACCGCACGCGTGCGGTCGCGCGAAATATTGCACGTATCAAACACTTGTGCACAAATTTCGGTTTACCATGTGTAAGGTATACACTGTGCACACAGTGTAAACCGAAATTTGTGCACAAGTGTTTGATACGTGCAATTTTTCGCGCGACCGCACGCGTGCGGTGCGGCTTGCGGCGATGGGCGGCTCGAGCGTAAATCGGCCCTAAATCGGCCCTTAGCGCGAGCGCCGCAGCTGCGAGACAGTAGAGAGGTTCAGCTTGTCCGGTATTCCGGTAAAACGCAGGTGGACGGGGCGTTGAGGCGTTGGGGTGGAGGTGTAAACAGACGAAACTACCCACGCCGGTGAACGTACACCAGCGCACGCTTCGCGATAACAGCACATCACGAAACATGAAACGTCATGCAGCGGGCTGAGCTGGCGCCGGGCCGGCGGGGCCGCACCATGCCGCACGGCGTACGCGCGGAGACAGTCGAAGGTGAGGGAGTTGCGAGGGAGTAACGAGGGAGGGCGATTGGAGAGGAGTTGGGGGGGAAAGGTTCGGCTACCTGGATCGGCGCGCGTGCGCGCGGCGATCTACGAGGCTATGCAAGGGAAACGGATTTTCGGGTTCACCCAATACAGAGATGGCGCCAATTACCTCTGCCACCGAAACCGGGGAGTTTCCCCCCACTGGCGTAAACGTGAGCGGTCTATAATAAAGTAGCGACATCTGCCGCGCGCGCCACCTAGGAAGTTCCTGTAGCAGACGGCGCCCAAGCTAAACCCCGGCATTCGTGAGGTGAAAAAATATCTACACACGCGCGGAAATAAAACGCTACTGGTGCCTGACTGTGGTGAAAAACAAAAGAAGGGCCCGAACTGCTAAATCTAGTCCTTCAATTTCAAATGAGCGCTGAAAGAAAAAACGCTCAAGAGAGCGGAGTGAGGGCTTGATCGCCTCGATTCCGCATGTTTACATTTCGTTCGTTTGCGCTCAAGCACCGCGCGAGCCTTGGTGATTGCTAGCGCTTAATCCCGTTTTCTCTGTGAATTCCTTTGCTGTAAGTGTGCTGCGTACACATAGCGGTTGCTTTGAACGAATAATTCATGTAAAAAAGAAGGCTGACAGTCGCTTGGATCGAAACACTTTCGACATAACGTCGATGAAACGTGCGACCCTCACGGCAACTAAACAACATCCTGTGTGCGTGCGGAAACGAGTGCGTCAACAGACCTTTTGCCGCTGAGTGTGTCTGTCGTGTAGCGATTACACGACGATCGACTGTTGTGTTTTGTGGTTCAGTGGCCAGTGCAACTGTCGTGACAGTCTGAAGCGGCGGTATGGATTGTGTCAGCGAGTTTCCTCGATCGTGTTCGGGCTGCCGGCGCGATCTAATCTCGCGGCACACCAACATCGAGCGTAGTGTGCGCGCGTGTGTGAATGCGGTTCACTGTTCTCGTGAACCGTGCGACGTCGCCACGTATAAACTTGAATCATGACGCGCATTGTTGTGTTTATGCCTTTTCGTATCTGTGCACCGCTAAAGCCCCGTAAGAATTATAGGGCCCTTATACGAAAGGCGCGCGGATTTGCCTAGCTATTACTGCACTGTGTTTTGCTGGCGATCCGTGTATCACTTCTGGCGTTTTTCTTATGTTAATTTGCAGTTGTGCGTTTTTCATCAGTAAAATGGCATCGCCAATTACTGAAACGTCCTCGAGTGTGTAAGGGAAACTTTGAAGGAACGAGCTCGCAGGTGTATGTAATGTACTTTGATATATTGTATTATACTTTATTATTTGATGGCCAGTAGCAGTGGCTATACAGTATTTGTTTTTAAAAGCAGAGTAATGCAGGCACTTACGAATATATTCATTCACATATGCAATGCGCAAAATACGATTAGGATATATGTAGAGTTGGAAATGACTTTTTAGACATATTGTAAAGCGCTGTTAACAACGCGCACAAACACAGAAAAGTGTAAAAGTAGAATTCGCTGCTGACATTCGTGATTTTTTTATCGCACGTAATGCAACGCGGATATTTGTCAGCGAGTTAATGCACTTCTGCCCCGCTATTTACTTGCGTGCTAGGTCATACTGCACTTGCTAAGTCAACGAGCTCATAACGCACTAAAATCAATAATCTCCACAAACTTCGCCCGTCATCATTCATGCGCGCGAATGAAATGCTATCGCAGCTCTGCACACACACGTGCATACTTTCTCTCGCGCCTTCGTATCGCTCTACGTTACGCATATTCGTGCAGTTACCGACGGTTCAATCTTTCCGTCCAATTCTGTGCAAGCATGCTTTTCTTCTGGTTAGGTTCTGGTTGCCGCGCGGGATGCAAAATAACTTCTTGCCATCCTTCGTCCGGTTTCGGCACCCAACCGCACAGCAACAAGGCATTTCGGCCGTGCCGTAACGAAATTATCGCAGCAATGTGCATGGCACCACAGCCGAAACGCGCGCACATCGCCCGGCGCGCATGAACTTTCATGGCGGCAAAGGGGCGGAGCAAGGTCACGTGTCACCGATCAGCCTATCGCTGGCGTCGTCGGCTGGATCAAAACCTTTCTCTGCTTTAGAATTATTGAGGGACTTTAGAGCGGTGTGCATGATGCAGCCACCTGGTGGCGCAGTGCTCAGACAGACAGAAGCAGCTAATATTGCATTAACCAATCGTATTTTACTTTGTTCTTGGTGTTAATTTTCGGCAGCAACACGATTACGCCAGTGCCAAGAATTTACACCAGCAGCGAAGAAGAATACGCTCGGTTAATGCAATATTAGCTGTTTCTGTCTGCTTGAGCACTGCGCCACCGGGTGGCTGCACCATGCAAGACCGCTCACGTTTGCGACTCCATCCCTGCGTCACAACAATTTTCAGCAGTGTACTGCGTAATTAATAACTAAATAAACATAATTAAAATTGTCCGACGGCAAGATTCGAACACAGGAACTCTGGCACAGACGCCTGATATTGAAACCATTAACGTACGGACGCATGTATCGACAAGCGAATGAAACGCCCTTATAAGTTTAGCGAGTGCATGCAAGTGCCTTTAGACGCTTGGTGCGTTTCGATTTGGCCACCTGGACAAGCTCACTCGCTGCAATTAATAGCAATTGTACGCGTTCCCGGCGTATTCTGCACTTCGAAGAGAATAGATTGCGCTGAAATTTACGAAAATAAGATTTATATAGCGTAATATAAAGAGCCACAATAACGTCTGAATCCACAAGCACGAAGATTGGACAAATCCATGTATTTCCCATCATTCCCATGGTAGGACAACGACCGTGGCATAGAGAAAGGAATTCAACTTTCTTTCTCTATAACTGTAGCGTCAGAGTTCCCTCTAGTAATTACTGTATGAAACTCTACGGTGTCAGCCACAGGGACGTGTTCGATGCCGTTTGCGGTTACATGGAAATAACTAAACGAATAACTTTCTGAATGTTCTTTAGATATATGTTTGTTTTTGTATGTTTTTTCTTGTTTTAATCGAATATGTAACACTTCAAAAGATTGAGTAAATGTTTCGGCACACACATCTTGGCCAATTCCCCAGTGTGGGTATGAGCCACAATATGAGGCCATCATCATCATCACCACCGTCGTCGTCGTCGCCATGGCTGTGTTGCTGCAGCTGCTGGTGCTAAGCTTTATACATAAATCTTGGTCTATACCAGTGAAATGCAAGGACCTGGGGTTCACGGCTACGCAAGGATATGTGCAGGATTCGAACATGACAGCCACCGTTACTGCGACCTCAGCAACAGACACGCTCACGTGTCGTGTGGAAGCGCCAAGTGCAGGGAATATCGCCGATCTTATCGCAGTAGTCGTCCAACCCACAAACGCAACGACAGAACTACAGGCACCGGTCCACCTGAAAGGCACCTTTACCGTAAGCGCTCCACTGGAATCTGTTCAGTGTCCAGAAGCTGCCAATACTTACATCGTGAAAAGCAATCAGGACGTGAACCGCACTGATGTCTCGTTCTCCTGGAAGGCTGACGACTCTATTTTTTCCAATACGAGCGAAGACGTTCAAGTGTTCGCCGTGATATGCCTAGAGAAAGGAAACGCGACGGCAAAAAAATGCTCTGCGATAAGCCAATCGCATCCAGTGACTTTGACGAAGAACGCTTTGGCAACCGCCATACCAGTGAAATGCAAGGACCTAGCGTTCACGGCTACGCAAGGATATGTGCAGGATTCGAACATGACAGCCACCGTTACTGCGACCTCAGCAACAGACACGCTCACGTGTCGTGTGGAAGCGCCAAGTGCAGGGAATATCGCCGATCTTATCGCAGTAGTCGTCCAACCCACAAACGCAACGACAGAACTACAGGCACCGGTCCACCTGAAAGGCATCTTTACCGTAAGCGCTCCACTGGAATCTGTTCAGTGTCCAGAAGCTGCCAATAATTACATCGTGAAAAGCAATCAGGACGTGAACCGCACTGATGTCTCGTTCTCCTGGAAGGCTGACGACTCTATTTTTTCCAATACGAGCGAAGACGTTCAAGTGTTCGCCGTGATATGCCTAGAGAAAGGAAACGCGACGGCAAAAAAATGCTCTGCGATAAGCCAATCGCATCCAGTGACTTTGACGAAGAACGCTTTGGCAACCGCCATACCAGTGAAATGCAAGGACCTGGGGTTCACGGCTACGCAAGGATATGTGCAGGATTCGAACTTGACAGCCACCGTTACTGCGACCTCAGCAACAGACACGCTCACGTGTCGTGTGGAAGCGCCAAGTGCAGGGAATATCGCCGATCTTATCGCAGTAGTCGTCCAACCCACAAACGCAACGACAGAACTACAGGCACCGGTCCACCTGAAAGGCATCTTTACCGTAAGCGCTCCACTGGAATCTGTTCAGTGTCCAGAAGCTGCCAATAATTACATCGTGAAAAGCAATCAGGACGTGAACCGCACTGATGTCTCGTTCTCCTGGAAGGCTGACGACTCTATTTTTTCCAATACGAGCGAAGACGTTCAAGTGTTCGCCGTGATATGCCTAGAGAAAGGAAACGCTACGGCAAAAAAATGCTCTGCGATAAGCCAATCGCATCCAGTGACTTTGACGAAGAACGCTTTGGCAACCGCCATACCAGTGAAATGCAAAGACCTGGGGTTCACGGCTACGCAAGGATATGTGCAGGATTCGAACATGACAGCCACCGTTACTGCGACCTCAGCAACAGACACGCTCACGTGTCGTGTGGAAGCGCCAAGTGCAGGGAATATCGCCGATCTTATCGCAGTAGTCGTCCAACCCACAAACGCAACGACAGAACTACAGGCACCGGTCCACCTGAAAGGCATCTTTACCGTAAGCGCTCCACTGGAATCTGTTCAGTGTCCAGAAGCTGCCAATAATTACATCGTGAAAAGCAATCAGGACGTGAACCGCACTGATGTCTCGTTCTCCTGGAAGGCTGACGACTCTATTTTTTCCAATACGAGCGAAGACGTTCAAGTGTTCGCCGTGATATGCCTAGAGAAAGGAAACGCTACGGCAAAAAAATGCTCTGCGATAAGCCAATCGCATCCAGTGACTTTGACGAAGAACGCTTTGGCAACCGCCATACCAGTGAAATGCAAAGACCTGGGGTTCACGGCTACGCAAGGATATGTGCAGGATTCGAACATGACAGCCACCGTTACTGCGACCTCAGCAACAGACACGCTCACGTGTCGTGTGGAAGCGCCAAGTGCAGGGAATATCGCCGATCTTATCGCAGTAGTCGTCCAACCCACAAACGCAACGACAGAACTACAGGCACCGGTCCACCTGAAAGGCACCTTTACCGTAAGCGCTCCACTGGAATCTGTTCAGTGTCCAGAAGCTGCCAATAATTACATCGTGACAAGCAATCAGGACGTGAACCGCACTGATGTCTCGTTCTCCTGGAAGGCTGACGACTCTATTTTTTCCAATACGAGCGAAGACGTTCAAGTGTTCGCCGTTATATGCCTAGAGAAAGGAAACGCTACGGCAAAAAAATGCTCTGCGATAAGCCAATCGCATCCAGTGACTTTGACGAAGAACGCTTTGGCAACCGCCATACCAGTGAAATGCAAAGACCTGGGGTTCACGGCTACGCAAGGATATGTGCAGGATTCGAACATGACAGCCACCGTTACTGCAACCTCAGCAACAGACACGCTCACGTGTCGTGTGGAAGCGCCAAGTGCAGGGAATATCGCCGATCTTATCGCAGTAGTCGTCCAACCCACAAACGCAACGACAGAACTACAGGCACCGGTCCACCTGAAAGGCATCTTTACCGTAAGCGCTCCACTGGAATCTGTTCAGTGTCCAGAAGCTGCCAATAATTACATCGTGAAAAGCAATCAGGACGTGAACCGCACTGATGTCTCGTTCTCCTGGAAGGCTGACGACTCTATTTTTTCCAATACGAGCAAAGACGTTCAAGTGTTCGCCGTGATATGCCTAGAGAAAGGAAACGCGACAGCAAAAAAATGCTCTGCGATAAGCCAATCGCATCCAGTGACTTTGACGAAGAACGCTTTGGCAACCGCCATACCAGTGAAATGCAAAGACCTGGGGTTCACGGCTACGCAAGGATATGTGCAGGATTCGAACATGACAGCCACCGTTACTGCGACCTCAGCAACAGACACGCTCACGTGCCGTGTGGAAGCGCCAAGTTCAAGGAAAATCGCAGATCTTATCGCAGTCGTCGTCCAACCCACAAACGCAAAGACAGAACTACAGGCACCGGTCCACCTGAAAGGCATCTTAACCGTAAGCGCTCCTCTGGAATCTGTTCAGTGTCCAGAAGCTGCCAATAATTACATCGTGAAAAGCAATCAGGACGTGAACCGCACTGATGTCTCGTTCTCCTGGAAGGCTGACGACTCTATTTTTTCCAATACGAGCGAAGACGTTCAAGTGTTCGCCGTGATATGCCTAGAGAAAGGAAACGCTACGGCAAAAAAATGCTCTGCGATAAGCCAATCGCATCCAGTGACTTTGACGAAGAACGCTTTGGCAACCGCCATACCAGTGAAATGCAAGGACCTGGGGTTCACGGCTACGCAAGGATATGTGCAGGATTCGAACATGACAGCCACCGTTACTGCGACCTCAGCAACAGACACGCTCACGTGCCGTGTGGAAGCGCCAAGTTCAAGGAAAATCGCAGATCTTATCGCAGTCGTCGTCCAACCCACAAACGCAACGACAGAACTACAGGCACCGGTCCACCTGAAAGGCATCTTTACCGTAAGCGCTCCTCTGGAATCTGTTCAGTGTCCAGAAGCTGCCAATAATTACATCGTGAAAAGCAATCAGGACGTGAACCGCACTGATGTCTCGTTCTCCTGGAAGGCTGACGACTCTATTTTTTCTAATACGAGCGAAGACGTTCAAGTGTTCGCCGTGATATGCCTAGAGAAAGGAAACGCGACGGCAAAAAAATGCTCTGCGATAAGCCAATCACAGTCAGTGACTTTGACGAAGAACGCTTTGGCAACCGCCATACCAGTGAAATGCAAGGACCTGGGGTTCACGGCTACGCAAGGATATGTGCAGGATTCGAACATGACAGCCACCGTTACTGCGACCTCAGCAAAAGACACGCTCACGTGCCGTGTGGAAGCGCCAAGTTCAAGGAAAATCGCAGATCTTATCGCAGTCGTCGTCCAACCCACAAACGCAACGACAGAACTACAGGCACCGGTCCACCTGAAAGGCACCTTTACCGTAAGCGCTCCACTGGAATCTGTTCAGTGTCCAGAAGCTGCCAATAATTACATCGTGAAAAGCAATCAGGACGTGAACCGCACTGATGTCTCGTTCTCCTGGAAGGCTGACGACTCTATTTTTTCCAATACGAGCGAAAACGTTCAAGTGTTCGCCGTGATATGCCTAGAGAAAGGAAACGCGACGGCAAAAAAATGCTCTGCGATAAGCCAATCGCATCCAGTGACTTTGACGAAGAACGCTTTGGCAACCGCCATACCAGTGAAATGCAAGGACCTGGGGTTCACGGCTACGCAAGGATATGTGCAGGATTCGAACATGACAGCCACCGTTACTGCGACCTCAGCAAAAGACACGCTCACGTGCCGTGTGGAAGCGCCAAGTTCAAGGAAAATCGCAGATCTTATCGCAGTCGTCGTCCAACCCACAAGCGCAACGACTGAACTACAGGCACCGGTCCACCTGAAAGGCACCTTTACCGTAAGCGCTCCACTAGAATCTGTTCAGTGTCCAGAAGCTGCCAAGAATTACATCGTGAAAAGCATTCAGGACGTCGACCGCACTGATGTCTCGTTCTCCTGGAAGGCTGACGACTCTATTTTCTCCAATACGAGCAAAGACGTTCAAGTGTTCGCCGTGATATGCCTAGAGAAAGGAAACGCGACGGCAAAAAAATGCTCTGCGATAAGCCAATCGCAGTCAGTGACTTTGACGAAGAACGCTTTGGCAACCGCCATACCAGTGAAGTGCAAGGACCTGGGGTTTACAGCTACGCAAGGATATGAGCAGGATTCGAACATGAAAGCCACCGTTACTACGACCCCAGCAAAAGACATGCTCACGTGTCATGTGGAAGCGCCAAGTTCAAGGAAAATCGCAGATCTTATCGCAGTCGTCGTCCAACCCACAAGCGCAACGACTGAACTACAGGCACCGGTCCACCTGAAAGGCACCTTTACCGTAAGCGCTCCACTGGAATCTGTCCAGTGTCCAGAAGCTGCCAAGAATTACATCGTGAAAAGCAATCAGGACGTCGACCGCACTGGTGTCTCGTTCTCCTGGAAGGCTGACGACTCTATTTTTTCTAATACGAGCAAAGACGTTCAAGTGTTCGCCGTGATATGCCTAGAGAAAGGAAACGCGACGGCAAAAAAATGCTCTGCGATAAGCCAATCGCAGTCAGTGACTTTGACGAAGAACGCTTTGGCAGCCGCCATACCAGTGAAGTGCAATGATCTGGGGTTCACAGCTACGCAAGGATATGAGCAGGATTCGAACATGAAAGCCACCGTTACTGCGACCCCAGCAAAAGACATGCTCACGTGTCATGTGGAAGCACCAAGTTCAAGGAAAATCGCAGAGCTTATCGCAGTCGTCGTCCAACCCACAAGCGCAACGACTGAATTACAGGCACCGGTCCACCTGAAAGGCACCTTTACCGTAAGCGCTCCACTGGAATCTGTTCAGTGTCCAGAAGCTGCCAATACTTACATCGTGAAAAGCAATCAGGACGTGGACCGCGCTGATGTCTCGTTCTCCTGGAAGGCTGACGATTCTATTTTTTCAAGTACGAGCAAAGACGTTCAAGTGTTCGCCGTGATATGCCTAGAGAAAGTAAACGCGACGGCAAAAAAATGCTCTGCGATAAGTGGGTCTAATATCGTGGCCTTGTCGATGCCTTCTCCACCGCTCATATTGCCAGTGAAGTGCGACACTCTTGAGTTTAAGATGACGTCGGGATACCAGCAGGATAAAAGCATCATTTTGCTGATTGAGGCTTATGTGTCTGCAAGAAGAGTTGTTTGCACTGTCAGTGCTCAAGGGAAGAGAATTAGCGAGATTTTTGTGGTTGTGGCGAAGTCAGTGGCAGGAAATTTGCCTCCTACTAGTGTAAGTGGGCTCCTAAAAGGCTCGTTTTCAGATATGATCCCAGCGATCGGAGTCACCGAGGAGACTTGCAGTACTGGAAGCGCGAAATACCTGAAGAGCAGCACGGATTTGAACGTCCAAAGCGTTGGTTTCAAGTGGAAGATCGATGATGACTCACAGCTGACCGGCCGTTCAGACAGCATCCAGGTATTCGCTGTTGCCTGCTTCGCTGATGCGGGCCAGCAAAAAATATGCTCTCACATCACCGCGTCTAAAGCAGTGACATTGAGGGGCCCAGACACTTTCAATCACCGCGTGCGGAGAAGGCGTCGCCCAAGGGTTTCCAGGAGTCCACCTGTGTCTGCCATAGGTGCGCTCATTACGGTCGTCGCTGTCGTTTCCGCCGTACTTGTTCTCGGCTTTCCTGGCGGCCATTTGTTTGTGGTATTGGCAGCACTGCAGTGAACTGTACAAATTAGCTATCATGTTTCTCTCCCGTTTTTTCTAAGTCACAAATAAAAAAGGGTTCCTCCCATGAATGTGCAGAAAGTTCTCGACCGCGGACTCATCCATTTAACCGCGCACTTGGATAGATTGATTGATTGATTGATTCTTTATTGGTTTATGTCATATACATGTGATGGGAGGCGAAGGGAAAAGCCATTCTAGGATGGCTTGAGGGAGTCCTTCGCCCCCACGCTGGCAAAGACAACAGCAGAGGCACACACGTCCTGTTCACATGGTCGTACACTTTTACAAAACCATCATATTAAGCACAACATTGCCATAAACCTTGACAAAACCATAAAATTAAACACATTAGTTACTGTCCTACGTAGGGCATCATGCGTTAACATACTTTACTTCACCTCAGCATCGAATGACAGCACATTCATAACAATGTACGCTTAGTAATAGCGACATTGAAACAATATAATTAAATACCAATCGTAAACAGCTCTAGAGGTCAATGTTAGGCTAGAAAGAATGTGTAGAAGTCAGATAATTTTGCTTCGCGAATATTGATTTGTTTCTTATTAAACTCATTTAGTAGACGTGGAAGTTTGTTTTGGAGCATTTGCCGAACATAGCCAGTGTGACAGTATGGAACATTACATATTTCTGTTGTTATAGTGGCATATGATGCTTCCTTCAAATGGAGATTCACCAAACCCATGAAGATACAATTATAACTATCTCTGGCCGACAGCCGCCCGCGAAAGTGCCACTGTGCACCAGAAACACGCGACGCAAAGTTAGGCACAGGCGTACACTCGCCCCGAGCGGCTCCCATGGGCAAGAAGGGCGCCTCGCGAATTTGGGGGAGCAGATAGACACGCAACCTTTCTCTTTGAAATGCAGTTTCACTCTCGACGACACAGGCTACTCTACACCGTTGGAGTCGTAAGACACGGGGCTCGAGGCTGAGGGAGATGCCTGCGGTCAGCGAAGGGGGTCGAACCCGGGATGGCGACGAGGCTGCAGGCATGCAGCCCGCCGCTCGCGGGACTGTCTCCTCAATGTCTTCGAGGCACCTCGGTTTCTGAGAAAAACAGGGCCTGGTAGTGACAGCGCCGTGTTCGTTGCTTACGAATGTATTTAGCCTATGGTATGTGTCGTTCTTACGTTAACTGTAAGTGAATTTGGTGAATGTGCTCTATTTTCCTTTTTTGTCTCTCTCGGTGTACTTTTTCGTAGCTAGTTTGTTCATGCTTCGAAATAAAACTGCGGGAATTGTAAAACAATAAGGAAAATCAATGTGATTTCGATCGGCGCCCTGTGTTCTCGTTGCTGTGTCGTACTACCCAACGTTTTACAACGAACATCTGCTAGTACCGCAGCCCAATCCAGCATCCCACTTGAAGAAAAAAAAAGGTTAGAGATACAATGTTGTTTCATGCTTTCCAGAGATGCATCCAGCCGTACACCTCCCGCTGGTGGGCAAACAGACGGCACTTTCCGTATCTCGTGCAGTAGGAGTAAAGCACACAACAAAAGATTAATGCAATTTTATTTCCATCAGTGCAGTGTGATAGGAAAGGCGAGAACTGAAAACGAGCATGTAGGATGTTTTAGGAAACAAGAGCAGTTTTCACAATGAAGGTCGTGCTCTGAGTACGAAAACGAAAGTTATGATGAATTTGTGTTTTATAATTACCCGAATAATTAGCACATAATATTATCCTGGGGCCGGATGTAGACCTGTAGTTTACAGGTTGTTGAAAGCGAATCTTTCTTTGCCTACCCTGCCAGGTTTGGTGTGGCTGCTGTCCGATGGGTCGGTCAGTAAGTCAGCGGGTATATATGTCTGTTTAGCAAGAGATAGATAGATAGATAGATAGATAGATAGATAGATAGATAGATAGATAGATAGATAGATAGATAGATAGATAGATAGATAGATAGATAGATAGATAGATAGATAGATAGATAGATAGATAGATAGATAGATAGATAGATAGATAGATAGATAGATAGATAGATAGATAGATAGATAGATAGATAGATAGATAGAGAATTTTTTTTATAAAGGCAGAGGTCGGCGTGAGCTAGTATGCTCTGGCCTGCTACTCTGTACAAGAGAAAAAAGGAAAGGGGACAGAAAAGAGTGGTGAAAGACGATGATGAGGACAGGAAGAAGAGGTGCACATATACACCAACGCAGCAGTTTCCTTAAAAGCCTTGCGTCCGATCCGGTGATGTTCGAGAAACAACTTTTGAAGTTTGAGCAAAAGCTGTATCTATATTCTGGTTGCGACGGAATGTTATAGTACTGACGCATGTCCTCTGGTCACTCTGGTATTCGAGGCAGTTATGCATCAATGTATATCGCGCATTGCGATTGCCATGCGCACATGGTCCTGATGCTTTATTTCGTTGCCAAGGTTAGTGCGGACTCTGTGGCGAGCCATAGTGTAATTCTCCTTTTATGGCTCTCGGCCAATAAAATTCAGTTATTGTCTGAAATTCGGGCATCAATACGTCTATTTCTTTCTTTCAAAACGAACCACCAGTAATGGAGAGCACCAATATGCACTTTAAGAGCTCTCTAGCTGCATACCTGAGAAGCAACGAAACAGTGCAAAGACATGGTACGCGGCCGGCCGTGGATAGCCGGCTGTGAAATAAATATTAATCAAGAGCCACGTTAACGGTAAGGTCACGAACACGCATCGAGTACTGCAGCGAAACCAAGGCGGCACGGCAGTATGCCTAAATTTCACCGATTTGCCAATATATAAGCGTGAGTCCGCATTTGTTCAGCATTTAAATGAAAAAAAAAAGAAAAAAAAGTCATCGACTTAATGCGACCATAGATCCGACCTTGAAATTTCCAGTCCCTAGTTCACAGTGCACTCGGATGGACTTGCAGGACGGTTGAAAATGCCGCCCTAATGGCTGGCCAACAGCAACAACAACAACAACGACAACAACGACAACAACGACAACAACAAAAAAATGTGCACCAATAACAAAAGTGAGGTCACTTCTTTTTTTCTTACCCGGTATGGCGTCACTTCCGCTTCATTTATTTTTTCTCACCGGAAGTGTACCCTCTTCACATATATGACGCTAAGCCCCATTAACCGCTTATGAACTGTCATTCTCTGAACGCATAGGCTTCTATTAAAGTTAATAGGGTCCGGGCGCGAGCTAGTTAAGATACCTTCGCGGTGCCACAGCGCTTAAAAGACACGCGGGCGAGAGAAGAACGCAAGGGGACAGCGCTCGCCGTTGTGCTGTTCTCTCGTCCATCTGTCCCCGGCGCTGTCTCACCGCGATTCAATGAAAGCCTCGCCATCACGCGTACACGGTATACCTTGCGTGCAGCACGGCCAGACCGGAGCACAAGAGCGCGAGCGCCTGCCGCCTGCAGCACGGCCGTGCACGTAGCAAACCTCGCGTGAGTTGCACGCAGTAAACTGCACGCAACTTGCGCTGACGGGACCCTCGCGTTCCATTGTCACTCCGTTCCGGAGAGTGGAAATTCCCGTTCATTCCACTCCTTGTATAACCCGCTCGGAATGGTGAGAGCTGGAGCATTGCCACTCCTGGAGTGGCTGAGCTAGTTCGTTGCACTCCTCCCGTTCCAGTAAATTAAACACTTTACATCTCATTATTTACTAGCGTTTACTTGCTTAGCGAAAAGAAAAGCATTTTTGAAGTCAACAACGACACAAACATTGTTACGTAATACTTTTTTGATGTTACTATTAATGCTACGCGCTATTTTTCGCCTCTTATCTCTTGATGCCGTTGCTGCCAGTAATCGCTCTCATATCATTTTAGTAAATCTAAGTTACAGAATAATCCTTCACCATATGTCCCCCGTTGGAGTTGAGCGCGATCGTTTGAAGAAAAAGAAAACAAGCAAAATTAAGGCGCAGGTCTTAACTGTAGGAGGATGCTGCTGTTGCAGTATATGATTTAAGAGTCGAAGGAATCGCTGAAGTCTGGCAGCGTTACTATATTTTTTTCGCATCTACTGGCACATCAGCGGGCAACGTATTCCACCACACCTGTCTGACAGCCTGTTATCGCGCCTTCCGTACACTTGACAGTGTACGAAACAAGAAAGTGCGCGTTCCACATTACCGTGGACTCAAGTGGAGTGCAACCTTGTGCGACACGTGGTAGTTTTTCGCCTGTTCCCTTTGTCGTAGGTCAAACGTGCCCTTCTTAAATAAATAATTCTTGACAACTCCTTACGTAAATGTTAATGAGTTAACTAAAACTGAGGAGTCAACTAACTTAACCTCTTAAGTAAAAGAAATGATGTTAACTAATAGCTACAGTCTTTTAAGTGCACTTCTACATTGTAGTGAAGAAACGTTTCCGTGTCTTCAAAAGTGCAGAATGCGCCTAATACTGTTGTTTATAGCTGCCGTGGCAAAGGCAGTCACAGTAGATGCTGAAAGATCCAGAAATGTAATGAAACGGCTAACTTCAGTCTAATCGACCAATTTACCTGCTTTGTAGTCTCGCTTAAAATCAACATTTAGTGCTCGAAGACTACGTACCTATTCCGTCCCAACACACATTCCGGAATCTCGGGCTCGCATTCCTTTCCCATTCCGTATGTCTCACTGGTGCCACCATTCCATTCCCGTTCCATTATGGGTGACTGAAAAGGTGGAATGATTCCGGAATCATTCCAGCTGGCCGCGACGAACCCCCTCACCATTGGGACGCTCGGACAACCGCCTGCTCCGATTGGTCTTCGCGGATGACGTGGCTCCCGGCGGACGGCGACAATAGCCAGCCCGAGCGCTCAAATCTGACTGGAACAGAATATCCGCGCTTGCAATCAGCTCGTGCGTAGGCGTGTACTAAACGCGGGCTTGAGCGCCGGCAGGCGTACTACGTGTGGTCTGGGCTTAGGAGCACGTGTTGCTTCGGAGAGAGAGAGAGAGAGTAAACTTTTATTCTGAGCAAGCGCAGCCTGCGCTCTAGGTGGGCGCCCTCCTTATTCCAGGTAGTCGCGGGCCGTGGCCATCTCCCGTGCTCGTTCGACGAGGCTGCGCTCTCTCTTCGGGTCCGTGTCCGATAGCTTGGCCTCCCAGTGCACTTCGGTTGGCGTTTGGGTGCCTACGGTGTCATAGTAGGTGACACATCCCCATACCATATGGCATAGAGTGTCTGGCACATCGTAGTGCGTGCAGGAGTATGAATGTTGAGTAGATGAGATTTGGTGCAATACGATACCGTGGACGTAGCTGTTGGTTTGCAATTTCTCGAGGGTTACTGCCTCTTCTCTAGTGAGGCTCGCGTGTGAGGTGGCGGGTAAGTTCTTCTGTCCAGCCTGCAGTGTCGCAGAATATTGCCGTACTTTTTTTCTGCACTTCATCCGTTCTCCTTGGCGCGTCCTGTGAGAAGCTCGGTGAACTTGAGCTCGGGCGGAGGCGTCGGCTGCCCCATTCACCCGGCAGGGACTCGTGCCCCGGAGTCCAAACGATATATATTTCTGGTAGGATCTTCTTTGCCGTTTCCGCGAGGGTTTGTAGGGCTTGCCTGGAGATTCTTCCTTACTGAAAATTCCGGCAAGCTGCTTGTGAATCTGTGAGTATTATTAATCTGTGAGTATTATTGAATCTGTGAGTATTATTATTAGATGACCAAGGCTATTGCTGTTTCTTCTGCCATATCTATCTCTCTTGTTAAGATGTTAGCTGCTGTTCTCTCTTTACTCTTGGTGTCGACGACGCTTATCGCATGGCCCGGAGTTGCTGTATATTTCGCTGCATCGGTGTATGGTGTGTCGTGATGTCGGCCATAGGTTTTTCCGAAGGTCTCTATTCTGGCTGTTCTTCTTTCATGGTGGGCTGTATGTATATTTCTTGGAATGGGGGCTACAGAGATGTGCTGGCGAATTGTTTTCGGGAATATCCTCTTCTGATCACGCAGTTGCATAGCTTCGGCGTATCCTGATCTTCCGAGTGTTGCCCTTCCCGTTTCAGTAAGTTTGAGACGTTCGAGTTGGTTAACTCTGCGTGCTTCGACTAGCTCCTCCCAGGTGTTGTGGAGACCTAAGCGTAGTCGTCGTTGTGTGGAGGATCGTTCGGAGATCCCAATGGCAATCTTGATGGCCGTCGGGATGAGGGCCGGCGTTCAGTTTTGCAATTTCCGCATTCTTTAGGTCTAAGTAAGGGTTGCCGTAGGCGATTCTGCTGATGATGAGGGCTTGGATGATTCTGACTGAACCTTGTTCTTTCAAGCCGTATCTTCTGTTTGACACCCGTTCTACCAAATGTGCTACTTTCGTAGCGGTTTCTTGCAGTTTGGGTAGGGTGGCGGCGCCCGATCCGTGCTTGTGTAATGTAGGCCGAGGACTTTGAGTGACTGTAGGAATTTGCACTCCATTAGGACAGAGTTCTGGTTCTGGGATTGCACCTTCTGGTGGTCTTCCCCTGGTTCTCGCTTTTAGTAAAAGAAGCTCCGATTCTTCCGGGATGCACGCGAGTCCACAGGCCTTGAGGCAGTTTTCTGTATACGATCCACCGCTCCCTGCAGTGTATCCTGTAGAGTTCCTGGGGATCTGCCTGTTGGCCAGATGGTGATGTCATCTGCACGGAGGGCGTGTCTCCTCCCCTCTATGTCATTCAATATATTTGGTAGTTTCAGCATGGCTATGTTAAAGAGGAGAGGCGAGATGACAGACCCCTGCGGTGTTCCTTTGTTCGCCATCTCAAACTAGTCCGATTTCAGGCTGTCCGTGTAAGGCCACTGCGGCTGTTCTGCTGGTCAGGAAGTTTTGCACGCAGCGATATGTTCTTTCACCATAGTGCTTGTCCTGGAGGTTCCTCAACACTGCCTCGTGAGAGACTTTGTCAAAGGCTACTTTCACGGTCAGGACTGCGCTCTTGCTCTTTTGCCTAGATGATCGATGACGTCCACTTATCGACCCAAGATGTTTTGAGTCTATAAGTGGGGCGGAGTGTATGCATGGTGTCGGGCATGTACCCGTTTTCTTCCATGCATCGAGTTAGTCTTTTTAAGATCTTATGCTCGTATAGGTTGCCTGCGCATGATGTCAGGGATATGGGTCGCATGTTTCCTATTCCCAGTGGCTTGTTTGGCTTCGGGATCATTATGATCTCAGCGTATTTCCAGGTTGCTGGAATTGTTCCACTTGCTTAGCTTTCCTTGATGGTTTTTAGGAGGTATTCTGCCGCGTCTTTTCTAAGGTTTCGGAGGGTCTTGTCTTTGCGGTCTTTATCTGCGCTTGCGTTTCGGGTGGGCGTTGCCAGTGCCGCTTCCATTTCTGCCTGTGTGAATCGGCGATTCCATTTAGGTTGCCTGTATAATCTAGATGCTTTCCCGATATTGATGTGGCCTTGTGTGCCTCCTGTGAGCTTCTTCTGTACTTCTTCCAAGATTTGGTCTTCTGAGCTTCCATAATTGCGGAGGAGCTTCGCGAGATTCTTCCTTGAGTCGACTTTCGATTACGTGGTGTTTAACAGCGACTTCGGAATGTTCCATGTCTTGCGGTTGCTTAGAGCCCCCCGAAGTCTGTCACACATCTGGTTCCAGTACTGCCTTTCTAATTGGTCGGCGTATTCGTTGGCTTGCTTGGTCAGCTCCGCAATGCGTTCTTCCAAGATTGTTCCGTTTCTGTTTTTTTCATCTACGCAGAAGACTTCTACGAGCTTCTCACAGATGAAGATGGGGGTCCATTGCCGGTGTTTCCGTCGTCAGTTGAATTTCCTTGGTGTATTTCTCTAGCTTTTCTGTGATGAATTCAATTTTTCGAGGGCTTCGGCAGTTGGTGTGGGGCCTCCTTTTGCGAAAAGCGGTCCAGTACGTTATTTTTGCCTTACCCATCTATAGGGGTGCTTTCCTGTACGAGCCTTCTTTCGCAAGGAGGGGGGGGGGGGGGCAGGAGAATGGAAAATCAGCCCGGTACAAGACGAGTTGGCGATCCCCATTCTTCACGTTGTCTTTTCTGTTATCTGCCGTTTCATAGAGTCTCCAGAAGAGTATAGGCTGGCGCTGGTTGGCAATACATAGTTACATAGGTAATACATAGTTGAAAGTTAGCGCTTGTCCTCTCTAGTCTGTCGATCGTCTTTCCCGCGCTATGCTTCCAGCGTAATAACAGAAAGTGTCCTCAAATTTAGGGTAAGTGAACAGGAGGTCCCCATACAGCTTTGCGCTCTGGGACCTCCTCATGCAAATTCCATTATGAATGTACAGCACTGACTAGCCTGAATAAGCTGAAACTGAAAAAAAAGTTAAGCTATTATGAAGCTAAATTTTTTCAAGAAATTATGGTGTTTTACGTACCGAAACCACAAGATGATTGCGAGGCACGCCGTAGTGGTGCTCTCCGGAATAATTTGGAACCCCTGGGGTTCTTTAACGTGCACCTACGGTACGCGGATGCTTTCGCATTTCGCCCCCATCGAAATGCGACCGCCGTGGCAGGGATTCGACCCCGCGACCTCATGCTTAGCAGCCCAACACCATAGCCACAAAGCAACCAGGGCGGGTGCTAAATTCTTTTTCAGAGTAATGCAGCTTTACTGATTCGCTTGTGTTGTTTAATGACACTCGAGAAATCTACGCATATCTGTACTCCAGCGTACCTGTCAAGTACGTTGACGTAATTCCCGCTGGCACAGCTAGAGCACCAGAAAAGTGCGAGCCACACGTCGACTTGTTCTCTTCAACAGTGTACCTCACTGTACATGCCATGTTACACAGCCATCACTATAGAAATACATAGACCACGGCGTTTTTCTTTTGCTTTCACGCAACGCTTTATTTTACAAATGAACGAAAGCAGTACGCACAGCAACACTGCCATCGAGCACTCTGCACAGGTACCATTGAAAACAGGAGGAACAAGACTCTTGACTAGAAGGAGACATACTTGTGGCGCTGTTGACTCGCGCGCACGGTGGGCGTAAGAGCAGTCTCTGGAAAGGCACTTGGTATTTTATCGTAACGGAGTTCTTTAGGAATTCATTCTCGCTTCCCTCAACATCCAGTGTGATCACAAGGTTACTCTGCCACATGCGCTCAAGACAGCACGCACGCCAGATGGCGCTATGCACGCGGGATGACACTACGCATGCGAGGTGGCGCAGATGTCCAACGCACCGGTTTGTTCCAGGAAATTATGCATCAGTCTCTCACTTCGGTGTTGTAAATGCAGCCTTCAGATGGCGTAATCTAAACGCAGCATTGCTGTAGATACAGTACACGTCGGCATTGGTATGTGTTCTTTGGCTCAAGTAGTGGACTGGACTAGACAAGTTCAACAGCGCATACTTCACATGACGGGAAAGCGTTTGCAGAAGGGGGCTTCCCTGTACGAGCGCTAAAGCGGGCTCCGTATATCATTACACTCTCAGACTACGGACTATGCTAAAGAAACCTGTTGGTGCCATAAGGGTTAGCATCACGTCTGTAAACTAGGAAGCAGTAGGTGAGGTCCTCTAAGAATGAGTAGCAAGTTTCCGCAGTTTCCGCGGTCGAATGTTGGGCAAGCTTCGGCTATATCCAACGCCGGAAACAAGTACTAATTCACACATGAAACGAACAATGGACATGACGACACATGTTACAAGCGTGTGAGATGAGTATGAACTTTCAAAATGTGTAGGTGTTTTAGAAAGCAGAAAGAACAAAGCGTAAAATAAGAGAAACATATTTGACGAATGTTGCTCGGGCAAAACTGAATGTGCGACGTGGGCTCATGCCAACGCATTCACAAATGAACACGCATTCCCGTTTCTCTCCACAGTTATTAAAAAGCAAAGAACCCTTCACCACAATTAGCTCCACGATCAGACTTCCGAGTCAGATGGCTATGGTTCCGGCAACGTGATATGTATATCACTATATGCCACATGTACCAACCTAGTCATTATTGTACGGCTAAATTTTGATGGTGTGATTTATTTGACACATCTGCGGACACAGCCAGAGAACGATATCCACATGTGTGCGAAACTTGATGGCGTCATTACTTTGAAACGTCTGCGGACACGGCCACAAATGGATATCCGCGTGTTATATGCAGCGGTGCCCCGAAGCCGCGAGGTGTTCGGCAATGCAGTATAAGACGACTAGTGTGTTCCCGCTCCACCTTCGCAACTGACAACCCTGTCTTTCCACACGTTGACTACAAAGCGCTTGAATCTCGTGAAAAAAAAAGAAAAGAACGCGTGTACCCGCAGCACGCTACATTCCTTCCCGAGAAAAACGTCAACGTCCGTTCGCGGACCCGTCAAAATCCGGGGGGAAAAAGCGATCACGATGCAACAGGCGACACCGCAATAGGCACACCGGCATCACCGGCATCACCGGCCATCTTGGGCTCTTCCTCGGACTCGCTGTCCGAGTTAGCGCTCGTCGGGTCCCAAAGCAGCCGGTCGTAGCTGGGCGGGCGGGAGGACACGAACCGGCTCGCGGCCAGCATGGCCAGTCCGCCGACCACCCCGACAACCGCGCCCGCTCCCAGCGTGGTGCGGACGCCCAGCCAGGAGGCGACGCCGCCTCCGGACAGGGCGCCGACGCAGAACCCCAAACCGTTGTGGCAGCAGCGCATGACGACCAGCAGACCGCGCTCGGTGCTCAGCCTTGTCGAGGAGCGGCGCGCCCACCGCTCGCAGGCGACCCACACGAGCACGGTCGAAGGCGGGGACAGGAGCTGAGCCACGGCCGCCAGCTCCCAGCCGGACTGCACGTAACAGGCGCACCGGGCCGCGACGCAGACGATGCCGAAGGCGAGCCAAGCCAGCAGGCGACTGGGCAGGCCGCCGGCGCACAGAAGGAATAGCGAGGCAACGTTGGACACCGCCCTGGCCATGAGCACGACGCCGAGCTCAACCTTCTTGCCGGTCTCCTCCAGATGCCACATAAAGAAGGTCTGCTCCAGGCCCGCCAGGACACCCAGGAAGAAGAGGCCGCCAACGATCAGGGCTCCCTCGAGGTTCTTGAGAACTGTCCCGACGCCGCGGCAAGCTCCGGAGGTCGCTTGGCGACGAAGCGGCTGGTACGGCTCGGGAAAGAAGGCGGCCAGCGGGAGCGAGGCGAACACGAGCGTCCCGAAGGCGGCGAGGTAGACCTCCTGGAAACCCCACGTGGGCAGCGGTAGGCAGGGCGCCTGGGAAGCCAAGATGGCGACGGCGCCCAGCACGAGGGCGGTGACGACCGTCGCGTACGTCTCGTGGCTGCGAGACTTCTCGGTGGCGTCGATCTCGTCTAGGAAGGCGAAGTACGACTCGTCCGCGACAAACTTGGCCAGCGCGAACGTGGAGCCACCGAGCACGACGGCAGAGGCCAGGAGCAGCAGCGCGGCGTCGTCCAGGAACGGGTCGGCACTGCTCATCCGCGAGCCGTCGCCGGTGTCGCCTTCCGCGACGTGAGTAACCACAGGGCAGTCCGGGCTCGTCTCATCGCCCTGACAATCCGGGTCCGCGGGCACTGGACGCATGCGCTTCTTGTCCTTGATCGGTATGGAAACTTCGTCGAGAGGATGCGCCACGTCCTTAGATGCGTTCTTCGCGAGGGGAGGGGACGCGGACAGTGGCGGGCGCCGAGTCGTTGCAGCTGCGACCGCGTCGCTTTCTTCTTCCGACACATTCGGTGCCCTGCGAACTCGCAAGTGCACTCGTCCTATTGCGGCCGTCGCCCCATGCGAAGACAGAAGGAAAGCCGGGTCGGCAACTAGAGGCACGGCCGTGGGGAGTTGCTCGTAGGTCGGAGAGGGCGCCGGAAGCGGCCTCCCGCTACCATTGTTCGCTTCTCCTCCACGAATACTGCCGCCGCCATGTGGAGCGTCTTGGCCGTCGACGTGCCCTCCCGCCGGTATTGAAGGTATCGATCCACCAGTCGAATCAACGGCGATGCCCGTGTGCGTGCCACGCGCCGACGAAGACGACGTCGGCTCGGAAGCTCGACACGGCGACACCCATTCGCTTCCGCCGGAAGTCGTCGTCGTCGGCGGTATCGCCAGCAGCGACAGGTAGCAGACGATCGAGACGACGCTGCTGGCCAGAAGTACGGAGCGCCAGCTGTTGCGGCGCCACCTGGGAAGCCACAGCGCGGCGGGAACGAACAGCCCGGACAATATGGCGGCCACGGAGAGTACGACGCCCGCCTGCAGCGCGGTCAGACCGTGGTGACGCAGGAAGATGGGCACGAACGGATCGAGGCAGGCCCGAGCGGCGGCGTCCAGGCTGAAGTAGGCGGTGGCGACCGTCTGCGACGACCGCACGTTGTACACGCTCATGGCTCGGCCCGGCTGCAGACGGCAGAGGGCCGACTGAGGGTTTCTGACGGAGCACTCCTCTGTCTTACGCCAGAACTGCTCCGGCTACACCTGCAAGAGAGAACGGCACATATGAGACGTTCCACCAACACAATGCAAAACGCGGACGAAATGAAAGAGACACCTCTTACGCGTGATTGCTATGGAGAATGCGATGGGACATCGCTAGGAATGTAACTGTTAGAAGCGCTGCATCACCAGAACTTCGCGCACGAGATGCGGTAACGCCTCGTGAGTCAGTGTTGGGAGCGCAAAAAACGTAGCGATGTCGTTTGTTTTAATTATGTATGTAAATGCGTAGCATTAGATGGATAAGTTGGTCGACAATATTCATGTGAAGCCGGAAAAACAATTTCCCAATACATTGCGAGAATGCGTAGTTGAAACCCACTGCGTGCGCGGTTAATACTAGATGCGATCCGGAGCGCAGTGTCCGCGATAACAGAAGGCGCGCCAGCACGAAATATTCTATGAACCTGTCCGCTTTCGCCGTTGCCCATACGCCATACGTAGAAAGGAGGCGTTAGACATAGGCCAGAAATGCCCAAGCCTGTCCGAAAAGGGGCACAACAAGCAGTATCGGACGTCCTGGCAAACACCCGGCCAGTGAGCATGGAAGATGGGTAAAGGGGACCCAAAATGAAAGGATGCTCCACTGGTTCATTATGCACGCGCGTGCAGCCGTCCCCCCTCCGCTGCCTATGACGGCATTAACGCGCTCGCTATGCCGCACCGGGCATCGCAAAAACAAGTTAAGCGAAACGTTCCTGAGCAAGATCTGTCGAACCGTATAACGTTATATGGTGGTCGGCGTGGTGCGGATTGCATAAGTTCGGCAATGTAAATATGCGCATCTCTCTGCTCGTGCTCCTCACGCATGTATAGGGTTGTCCCAGCTAACGTTAGCCAAGTTGTTCAACGAAAAAAAAAAAGAAATCCTGAAGCAATACACGATTTTAAGACCAATAGTGTCCAGCCGACAGACCTCTGACGACCAAACACCGTATAGGTCTTATAGCTGTATATCTTGCACCGCGTATCTTCAATATATATATTTTTTCGCTGAACGGCTTAGGTAAGGTTAGATGGGACACGGCATTATAACGCATAGAACAACCCCAACACACATCGTTACCCCGCATAACACATTCCGCACACGCACACCATTTCGACCGCCATATAATGCTATGCATATCTGGGACAGTTCCCGTTCAGGGAGGTTCCGCTTAATTTTGTTGCGATAACAATTATATGGACATTCCAGGCGCATTTCTGCCGTCGCCGTGGTGTTCCGTGTAAAGTCCAAGTTCGATAACGTCGTCGCCGCGCGCCATGTGTGCGAGTGAAAGCGTGCGGTGAGCTGACGATGGCGGCTCGCATTGCACAGGGGGGAGGGGAGGTGCAGGGGGGGGGGGGCGTTCAACTCCGGCGGCTGCGGCGTATGGTGCAGCGGCGCGCGCCCTATGTTGAAAGCAATATGCGATGAGTAGAGGTGCGCCGCGGGCTCATAGCTTCGTGGGCGCTATGTTCTGGCCGCGTATAGTTCGCGTTGAAGCGAGAGGCAGCACGAAGGTCAATGCACTCGCTGCTGCTGCCGCGATTCCTCACTCGATCGAGCGTTTTTGACAGTGAGTTTCCGCGGTCATCGAGCGAAACGTGTTCATGATTGCTAGTGCGCGCATGCATACTTGTTAAATCAGCTAGTAAGCGAACGTTTACAAGTTTACACGACAGATAAATCTGCTATTCTTCCTTCGTATAGCTGTCTACCAATTTGCTATCGCAATCGATGCTTCGCCTTTCGGGCGAAGCTACGACTTTCTTTTTTTTTTGTACTTAACACGGTACGTCGGTGAGTAACGGCTACCAAAGTTACAGATGACCAGACAACATTGACACTTGCTCTTATTTATCCTTTTTCCGGGGACATGCATTTCAGTCGCTAACAAATTAAAGTTATCGCTCAGCGCGAGACGCGCGTGCATGACCTGGAACTTACTCGAACATCATCGTTGTTTCTACCTACTGTGTATGTTATCGCTGAGCTTTGTGTAATCAGATTGTATGCGCGATGCGAATAATGTATTTTTTGGAAGGTATGCGAGTACCAGGGATTACGCTGGGACCTTCGACGAGTCATGTATAAAAACCCACTGCGCTCGCCACTATCATTGCGCTTCCAGCGTATGCAATTGTCCAATTCGCTCTGATGTATTGTACATCACATTTGTTCCATGTACAACATTCACCATGGGTGCGCTGTTGCCTTTCGGAGTTAGAAAGACACTTTGAGACATTATTCAACAGTATTCAACACCTTCTGTTGAATGTCCATAGAGTGCAAATATAAAGCCGTTCTTAGACAGGCCGCACTTTAGCTTCTTTATACGTCCTATAAACGTTCCTCTGTAGAATTCAGTACACATGATGTCATAAGATGGCACGTTTGTAGAATGGGAATGGAGAGCCAGTTTATAGACAGGCTGCATTAGAAGTTCTGAACACGTTCTACAAACATTCTTCTACAGAATGTTGTACATATGATGGCAATAAACCCTCTACAGACCGCTTATAGAGGGTGAATGGAGAGTCAGTCTATAGACATGTCGCGTTAGAAGTTTTAGAGAGGTTCTATAAAAATTACTTTATAGAATTCAGTACATAAGGTGTCAATACACCCTTTATTGCACATCTATTGTGTGTGAGTGAAATGACTTTTCTATAGACAGGTTTCTTTAGACTTCTTACAGAGATTCTGTGCAGACGACTCTATAGATCGCGAGTTCCTATAGAGCCCCTTCTGACTCCATAGGTACTCACTAGGAGTTCTAAAGGAACTCTAAATCCTTTTGCATAAGGGTCACTCAATTGCTTTTGTATATGCACAGGTTCGCCCAATAAAAACTCCTTGCGTGATTCAGAGTTTCGCTACTTTCTTCGCCGCCACGACAACGTGACAATAACGCAGGGACACATGCTTTTGCAGCACAGGGCCAAGAAACGTCCGGGAGCGGGAATGCTCTTTCCTGCATCTCTGTGCATTTCTTTGGCGCGGGAAAGAAAGGATGGCCCGTCAGCGGAAGCAATCACGGCCAAATTTCGAACTTGGAGCCTGAAGTGGCGCTGTGGCGTCACTGTGACTTCAAACATTCAGCTGCATTTTCGCTTGGTTTGATCATTTTTTTTTTTTGCGTGTCTGCACGAAACATTCCAGAAGAACGTGGCCAGGTCGAGCGTAACATTATTCCTTTTCAAATCAACAACAACAACAACAACAAAACAAACAAAACAAAACAAAACGCTTCACCATGGCCTCAGCGAGACGTTTCCAGAATTTATTACGGCACAGGGTACACAACAAGGAAACTTTAACGAGACGGCACCGCTAGTTTATTTTTTCGCTTTTGCATTTTTTACGGCCTTGCCAAGCCTGCATTAACCGTATACAATATCACACGGGGCACTTTCGATCGCGACCAAGCCCGATCAGGCTCGAAATTCTCACTTTCTATTCGCCCAAGCAGCCGCAAGGAGCCAATTGAGTTCGAGAAATTTCGAAAGAGCCTTACACGAGACTGGGTGGTTAAGGGTGGCATATTCGCAGTTCCACAAGCGTAACAATCGAGGCTAAGAAGAAAAGAGTACATTCCTCCGGACAAGATGCGACTGCCTTTGCTTCCTCTTTTCTTTTTTCCCCCAGTAAACGAGCTCCGCGCCAGCTGACCACGCGTTCTCAACGCCGCGAGAAACACGAGAAACGCCGGCTCGCAGCCTTCGATACCTTCGCCAAACGAGCCCACCCCCGCACCCTAATTAGGATTAATTATAATTAGAACTAATTAGAAATCACGGATTGGCGCAACCAAAGCGCAGAATCGTACAGACTTTAGAGAGCCGCCACGTGAGCGCGACCTTGGGGAAATTCCCGGAAACCCGGAAGTAGAAAGCGGAAGGCAATGACGTCACCAATGACGTCACACACAAGAAGGCCTTTTAACCGGCTAATTAATGGAAAACACAGTTGCCTCCGCGATCGGTTCGTGCGTTGTGTTTCGCTTACGGTTAACCTAAAAAACACCAACGCCGAGGTGTGAGTGCCACACTAAGAGACACCCAAGTCAAATGTTAGGGTCGCCTACCGCTTTCGCCGACTTAGTTTTAGCCTTCTTCAACGTCGTTACCCTTTACTCTGCAGAGTAGAACGAGCCTCGAAGCTAACCTCTCTGCGACACGAATCATAGTCACGTGGCTCCCCCTCCCTCGGTCGCGGTCCTTCCACCTAATTACGTCGCGTATAATTAAGCGCGCGAGCTGCTACTTTTCTTTTTTTTCTAACCCCACCTTGAGGTTTACGTACGTTCCCTCTACAGCTCATATGTTAAACACGTCCAACCGCACGCCGTTTACTCACCGCGCTCACGCCAACTATACAGCTTCTATTAGTACACAAGCAGCAGGTTTTATAGGGCAAGAGGCTCGTCAGTGAAGGGACGAGGAGCAGGCGACTGCGCTGACGCAGCTGCTATCCGCTATTCGTCGGTCTGAAAAATAATTTTCGCCAAGTAGCCATCGTAAATTCGGCCATATACGTGTTATGTATGAAGCAAACAAGTAAATATAGTACGCTTATAGTCTGAGAGTGTTGAAGTCTGTGCATTTATTGCGAAACCCACAACACATGCATTACTATACCATACAAAAAGGATGTTGCGTGCGCCGCGAAGAAAGAGAACGCGACAGATTATGTATCCAAATAATTTTTCTTGTGGCGCGAGCATCGAGTGACACTCTTGTTTCTTGCGCAGCGCTTCCGGTTCAGCTCCTGAGACGACTGGGGAGGAAACGCAAAATTAATCAGAAAGTACGGTTTCTAGGCACTGTAGTGCGGTACGAAATTCATGGGTTCCATTACGGATATGATATCAGAGCATAAGTTTAGTTAGAATTCGAGTTACTGAAGTGTCTGGAATAATTAGAATTCATTAGAAATCACCAATTGGCGTACACCAAAGCAGAGAATCGTACAGACTTTAGAGAGCCGCCACGTGAGCGCGACTTTGGGGAAATGGCCGGAAACCCGGAAGTAGAAAGCGGAAGGTAATGACGTCACACAAAAGAAGACGGCACGCTATTTAACCGGCTAATTATTGCAAAAGGCAGTTGCCTCCGCATTCGGTTCGTGCGTTGTGTTTCGCCTAAGGTTAACCTAAATAACACCAACGGCCAGGGGCGATCGAGTGCCACTGAGAGACACCTAAGTCAAAGCTTAGGGTCGCCTTCCATTTTTTTTTCCGAGAGTGCTGCATGCGCCACCTGTTGCCCAATAAGACAGGCAAGCTGCGCGTAATGATCCGCGCGTCAGAAAATCGGGGAAAAAAAAGAAAAAAAGAAGAGGCGGTTGTCGCGCAGCACGGCGCGTTTGTGCAGTCAACGGCATCGTTTTATTACATACCGCAGTCGTGAGACATTCACAGGCCGCGACGCAGCTGTGGGAAAGCATGAGACTTACCCAGAGGGGCTACGGCACGACGGCTAGAAGAAGACGGCCAATAAAAACGGTGGAGGGGGGGGGGGGGGGGCGGCGTTCCCGTAGAGATGTGCGAGGCCGAGTTTTCTCCGTCATCACAAAAGGAGTTTTTTTTTTTTTTTTCAAAATGCGGCAACGTGAAGGCCCATCTCGCGGCGGAAGTACATCGTACGAATGCGAAATTAGCGGCGCCGTTGCGGGCGCTGTAACGTGTTCCGTTTCGCGTGACCCGAGGCCAACGCCAAGTTCTTCAAACTATCGCTGGGACGACAAAGACGTTTTCGGACGGTTAAAAAAAAAAAAAAAAAAACGCCGGAAGGCCGCCCGTATTTCGGCGGCGAACACAAGACGAGTGGTGCTGCGCGAGCGTCTGCGTTTGTGGCTCCAGGTGGGGAAACATATTTTCTCCCTTTCCCTCCAAGGGTCGGAGCGACGCTGGACGACGACAACTTCGCTTGCGAAAGTGCTTCGTGACGGTCGCGCAAGTGTCGGACGTGGCCTCCGAGATGCGCCACCTAATCTCGAAGGCCACGCTTCGGTCGACGGTTCCCTCCCTGTCCTGGACTACAGCGTTCCCCGGAGCACGCCTCCCCTTATCCGCGTCATCGAGGGCGGAAAGCCTTCGTTTTTCCCTTTCCTTCGCGAGCAGCTTGTCGAGCTGACTGCTTGTTACGTAACGATGAATTTAAACCTGCTATTTCTTTATTTCGTTCTAAGTCGCCTCGTCTCTGTCCAGGCCCTCTCCGCTCACCGACCTGGTCAAGGTCCAGGTCACTCGGCCAACAATATACCCATGAGACTCGAGAGCCTCGTGAAACGGCCCTTAGGTGTTCCCTTAGAGCGAACACCTATAAGGGCCCGAAAGAATTCCAAATGCAATACGGGTTCTATATGTAACCTTGTTAATTACAGTGGGCGTTTCTTTTTATGCGGAACACATTCTTTCAAATGTAACTGTCATACTAAGGCCCCTGTCGTTTTTGGAGGCAGGCTACGCGACTGAGCGGACATTACCATGAAATAATTTTCTTTCGACAATAATTGATCCCGTTATCTAAAATGAGCTAATTAACTTTTAAGTTATCCAATTCAGACCACACGTTGTACATGCGATATTGAAGCTGAGAAGCAGTGAAGTTATGTCTGTACCGCAGAAATCCTATAGACTAGTAACACTTTCCCAGACAAGCATATCGCGAATCTGCTACAAAATGCCATGTATTTCCAGTTAATGTCACCCCGAACTGTTAGAGGCAGACTTTTCGGGTACTGTTAAATGGATTGAACGTATTGAATTTCGTAGCCCATTTTAAAAGCGCATATATCTCGGAAATGGCGCTAGTATCAGTATTTCCGCTATGCAGCTACGCAGACGTCACTTCCCGACTTGCCGGCTATAATTTCGCAATTACATCTGTCCTAAAAAAGAGAGAAAATTTTACAGTTGACACATTTCAGGTAAATGGCGAATTTTTTTCCTTCTGCTAATGTCCGCCTATTCACGTAGCCTATCTCAAGGAATGACAGTGACCATATGGAAGTTTCTGTCAAAAAAGAATGTGCGGCCGCCTCAAAAGAAACACCTGGCACACACGGACGATTTTACCAGATGGACTTGCAACAGTCTCACATAGCATCTATACCATATGCTATGCGCAAAGGTTATCCTTGACGCGTTTAGTGTCATGTCTGTGAGGTTTTTTTTTTTTTTGTAGAAACACTCTTACCACCATAACCCGAATAAGAAAATAGGCCGTCATAAAATGTTACAACCCGAGCGCGACCGCCCGTATAGAACTCAGCACAGTAGAAAAATATAGCGCACGTGCGTACTCCAAATTACCATACGAGGTAACCGCTATAGGGCACGCGCCTGTTCTGTACAGCCGCCGCCAGACCCGAACAATGACGACACATATATAGCGGCTAAAGCATATAGAGTTTGTCCTAAATTAAGAATAAGAACACAGGGTGTAAGGTGCAAATATCGAATGCTCATTTCTTTTTTAGAAGACGCATAAAAAGAAGAGAACACGGAGACAGACAAATGATTTTAGCTGTGTTGGTAAATCGCGTTCCACAATTTCATTAAAAAAGAAAAAGAAAGGAAAGAAAGCCACTCTTACCGTGACAAGAAGCTCGGTTAGCCAGAGAACATGCAATAACAAAATTCAGCGGCGATTTAGCGGTAAATGCGAGAGAATTATGCGTTAGCATTTGGCCGCACGTCCTCGACGTACCGGATCCATATGATATTAAACCGCGTTTACCCCATTGCGTCGTGCCTCTTCGAGCAGCGAAGTGCAATTCAACACTGCTCCGGTGCAGACCACCATGAGTGTGTATGTATATACCGGGTCTTCATAATTAACTGCAGGCAGGCACGGAAGACCACCTGTGCAAATAAGTTATGTGGCCAGTGGGACGCAAAATGAGATGGTAATCATCGCTGTCAGCAGCCAAATGAACTAAAATTGAGTAATCAACTTTTTGTTGACCGCAGCAAGTGGGTGTGTTTGTATTGGAAGGTTAAGATGGAGTCGTGTTACTGCACGCGTTATCAGTTGGCAGAATTCTTCCAGCGTGTCTGTGCTCCGAGATATTCGACTACAAATCGTAATTGTCGTTCGCACGCATGATTACGCATGCGAGACGGTTAAGATCGGCGCAAAGCTCCTCCCTGACGTGATGCAAAGATGACAACTGTTTCCCTTCCCCTCTGGGCTGGCGAAATCGAGCTTTGACAGCGCGGTGTACCGTGCAGTTGTTGCTCTTGATTTCAATAAAACTTGCACTACTTGGAAATCGGCAGTCGCTGTATTCGCGTAGCCCAGGCAAGGGCCACGCCCTCTCGTCCAGTCACCATTGCGCACGCGCACTGCCCTCCGGCTTCTCCGCTCGCGCCATTATTATCTCGGCATGGCAGCTGCCGCCAGCGTTACAGGCTGCGCGGTTCCGCGTTACGACAGCGGTTCCGGGTTCTTCGATCTTTTTTATTTCGCCAGCCGAGAGGGGAAGGGGACTGTTATCATCTTTGCCCAATGCCTCCGCCCCGTTGTCAGACTAAACGCCACACGCAACAGCCGCGCCACATCAGGGAGGTGCTTTGCGCCGATCCTAACTCTCGTGCGTGCGTCATCATGCGAACGACAATTAAAATTTGGACTCGGATATCTCGGAGCACAGACACGCTAGAATGCTTCCAATTGATACTGTGTAGAAACACAACTGCCTCCAACTTTTCAATACAAACATACCCACTTACTGCGGTCAACAAAAAGTTAAGTATTAAATTTTAGTTAATTGGGCTGCTGACAGCGATAATTATCGTTTCACTTCGTGTCCCCCTGACCGCATAACTTATTTGCACAGGTGGTCTCGGCATTCCTCCCAATGCCTAATTTCAAGAAAACCATAAATCTTAATTTTGAACGCCCTGTATATATACAGAGCACCCCAGCTAACTATAGCCAGAGTTTTAAAATATGCGAATGCCACGTAGCTGGACAGAACCAGGGTAATGTTGTTTGCTGTCGCTTGGAGATACTCAAGCTATCTTCCTTCATTCCGCCTAATAAGATAGTTAAGTCTTAATTAATTAATCAAGTTCTCAAATATTATACTTAGATGAAAAGTGTCAATGAGAAAATTGTAGAGCAAAACGAAAAGCGCCCGATACAGCTTTCTGTTTCTCAATACGTGCTACATAAAAGCGTTCTTCCGAGCGTGAAAGAAACCAGCAAATGCACGCAATATTGCCGCGCGACTGGCCGCTCGAGGCACTTTGCGTGTATTGCGCGGATGCACAACGTACAGGTCAACGTATTGTGGAAAAAAAAAAGAAAAGATGAATGAAGTGTAAGCTCCCCCCCTCCCCCTATTTTTGGAATTTCGCGCCTAAAGTGCCTAGTTACATACAACAGCACGTGCTGAAGGCCATCAGGATGTAGTGCGCGGACGTCAGCTACATGATTTGATGTCGATGAAGCGCTTTGATGACACTTACAGCTCGCCAGTGCATTACGATGTCGTTGTTGCAAACGAGTCGAGCCATATGCCGCGCAGCGAACCATTCCTCAAGACGGGCGCATGCGCCAGTAAGTCATTCTATGATCGTGGACAACAAATATAACAGCAGAACTGCCAGCAGAACTTGACAGGTACGGGTTTCCCGTCGTTTCTATCACTGAAGCGCGGCAGTGTACCTTTGCTGGCAAGGTCATCAGAAGTATTGCGCTGTCGAAAAATTAGTTGACCCCCCCCATATAATTTTCTGGGGGATGCATGGGATGCATGCCCGAGAATGACCCGCGTTTTCACGCGTACACGTTCTGTCCTGGGTCTATACTGGATTTTCTTGTATCCTGGTTGCGGACGTTAAAAGGGAATTGCATATATATGTGTTTTGCTTCGTAAATCAGAAAGAGCGCGCCGTAAGATACGATTTAGGCACTGTTAAACATGCCCGTATCATCAGCCTCACCTTATTTATGTCCATCGCAGGGCGAAGGCCTCTCCGAGCGACACTCCAATTGACCCTACATAGTCTTGAGCCAGCTGACCCCACCTGACGCCTGAGAATTTCCTAATTAAATGATACAGAGCAGGCAACTGCCGCTATACGTTGACCATTGCCAGCAGTGGACTTTCTCCTCCTAACGTTTTTCCTTTCCTAATTCATCGCTTCCCTCATAGAGTAGCCAACTGGGCTCAGTCCTGGTTAACCTTCCAGCTTTTCATTCATTATTTTTTCTGTTTCCCCTCCTTCACCCGGCTAATTAATTTCATCGCACAAACTACTTTGCCATCTTCGACTATATACACTTGCCTTCTTTAACTAAATTACGGGATTTTAGGTGCCAAAACCGCCTTACGATTACGAGGCACGCCGTAGTGGTGTGGGGCGGGGGGGGGGGGGGGGGTTAGATTAAATTGCGCGGCACACGGGCCTTTTCCGCTTTTCACCCCCATCGAAATACGGACGGGATTCGAACCCGCGCCCCCACGCGCTTCGCAGCGCAACGCCATCGCCAGTATGCGTCAGTCGAAGGCGTCTAAGCACTTCCCTTGCTTGGCACCCATTCCGTGAATCTAATAGACAGTCGGTTCTTCGCTCTGCGCGCTGCACGTTCATGCCCAGCTCCATTTTCCCCCCTCAACGTCAACCAGAATATCGGTCCATAACCCCGTTCGCACTCTCATCCGCACCGCTGCCCTTCCAGTCCCGTACCGTTACGCCAATCAATAGAGAATTTTAGGGGACGCAAGCGGCTTGCGGTACGCAAGAACTAGGGGCGACGATACTGCGCATGCGCAGACCCAGACGTAGGGGGGTCTGCTCATGCGCAGTACCGTCGTCCCTAGTTCTTGCGTATACGCAAGCCGCTTGGGTTCCCTAAATTAAAACTCTTGTTTTTCTTTTCCTGCGTGCATACATTACAGCAAATTGTAACGGCGATGAATCCTTCCGCTAAGACAAGTGGAGTATAAATGGGAGAGGTTCGCTGCGGCGCTGGCCTTATCTTTCTTTTGTTTCTGTTTTGCAAAGTATACCGGTTGTTTTCGAGGTGTGTGTGTGCGGGGGGGGGGGGGGGGGGGGGGGAGTGCGAAATTACAAAAGACGATATAAGGCTGCGAAGGCTTCAAAAACACCGTCCGATTTGTTTTGCCTCAAAATAAACCCCGAGAGCGCAGAACCCCTGCACTTGCGGGGTGCACACGACACTCGTCGCGCGGGTTGTTCACTGTTTCGCAAACCGGCGGCCCGAATTCGATAGCGTGCCTAGAAGTGGGGTGCTGTCTGATTAGGACCAGCACCGCCGAGCGGGCGGCTGGAGCACTTCCGGTGCGGCGGCAACGGCCAGACCACATATACAGGGTGTTTCACGTAACTTGAACCAAGGATTTAAAGAAAGAGTGGTTAGCCGCAGCCCACTTAAACCGCCGCATGATGGCAAATATGGTTTGCCATCATGCGGCGCTGCTTAGAGTATTCTTTATATTCCGCTTAATTAGTTAATTAACTAGGATGGATTATACCAAACATTTAATACTTACTTTAGGGCCAACTGCGTTTCGTTGCGTTATAGAGGGGCTTCAGAAACGAACAATTCAATATTTTTTTTTATGGCAACGTATACTTACATGCTGCGTGGCGATTTTCCTTTCGTCGTTTAAAGAGAGCCCGCGAAATATGAAATGAAAACGCGCGACTGGGCCCGTGCGCTTATCGTATCGCAGCGCTCTCAGCCGGGCGTGGAGCCTATCGGCGGCTGTTCCTTTCCAAAGATGCTGACGCGCTATGGACGCACTGTAAAGCCGATGCCTAGAGCCGCGGCTGCTCTACTTCACCTGGGTCCGCGCCCACGGTTCTTTCGCATGAACTCCGATTGAGGGCGCTGCAATACGACAGCGCACGAGCCCAGTCACGTGGTTTTATTTCATGCATATTTCGCGAACTTTCTTTAAACGCCGACAAGAAAAAAAATCGCCACGCAGCATGTATACGTTGCCACAGAAAATTAGATCGGTCGTTTCTGAACCCCCTCTACAATGCAACGAAACACACTTGGCCCTAACGTGAATATTATTATTGTTTTCATAATTGATCTTAGTTAATTAACTAATTAATCGGAATATAAGGAATACTCTAAGCAGCGCCACATGACTGCAAACCCTATGCCGCTGGTTTCATTCAGCTGCGGCTAATCACTTTTTTTTAAATCCTTGGTTCAATTAAGTTACGTGAAACACCCTGCATATGGACGCTCTGCACCGCGGCGCCGGGAGACACTGTAGACCGCGTCGCCTCGGTTTAAAATTGTAGACAGTGAACTACAAGAAACCGGGACTGCGATAATGGGACCTCACCCTCTCAGTATGACGTCATTAATTGGGGGAGCTACACGGCGCTGGGACGACGAAACGCGAAGACACACAGGCATGTGTGCGAGTCCCTCTTTGGCTCGCGTTTCCGTCCTGCCGGAGCTCCAGTTTCCCAACGCCGAAACATCAACTGGCCCAACTATGCATCCTAGGACGTGACGTCAGATGTGGGAGGAATGAGTGGTGGTAGTCGGGCGAGGCTCTAGAGATCTATGCTAAGGCTTATTCCTCCTCAAGTCACAGAGCGCACTTAAAGGGACGCTAAATATTGAACATTATTTTAAGTGGTATTAGTAAATTCTCCCTTCTATACAATACCAATATATCTGATATATAGTACGCCTGATATGCCAGGCACGACGTGTGCTATAAAGAAGGGTGGCGCCGCCGCCGTTAATTTGTCACACCAGCTTTTGGCGACGTCACAAATTTTTGACAGCGTATGCTCGAGTCCAATGCACTTGTTATCCGTAACGATAGATAACGTTGTTCTCCAGTAGATCTGAAGTCTAAACTTAGCAAGTTTCAAGAACTTCTGATGCGTCACAAAAGGCGCAAATACGTGAAAAACATACTCAGGAATCTGTGACGTCATATTCACGTGTCGGCGCTGGGGTTCCGGCGCCAAATTCGAAACCTTTGCCTCCAATGTTCTCCTTTAACGATGAACCCGTAATCGCGACATTATAACAAAAATATAGTTAACTTATGTGTGAAACGGCGCTCACCTCTGCCAAACTTCTTTCTCCTAATTTTTTCCCTAAACTTGCGTAAGTTTGCGCGTCACTTCTGTTCCCTTGAATGCAAAGCGTGGCAGGGGGGGGGGGGGGGGGGTCGACCACGAAAACGTCACGATGGAACAAATGATTTCGGTCGGCCAACGGTGGTACAGCAAGTATAATAAGAACTTGTTGACGTCACAGATCGGCCTGGAAAAAGAAACGAACTCGGGCCGTCGCAGATGCTTCAATAACTTTTTCTCGTATTTGGCCTGCTTTAAATTAGCTCACGAAAGGTTATCGAAACTGCCTGAGTTGATCGATATTCGGTTAATTTATAAAGCGACAAAATTTAGAAGAGATAAACTATAGCTACGCATGAAGAGACGGCGCCAAAATACATGACGCCACGGGAAGCACCCACTCCCCCTGCTGTTAGTTCGGGAACTTCACAGTGGCGTCGCCACCAGTCTCTAGATGTTAATTTTTTTGTGTATTTTTTGTGTCGTCGCAAGCCTGTGTTCCCGGTTTTAAACCTATATTATAAAAATCTAATTTAGTGACGCTGCTTAACGCAATTTTTCTCGCTCAGTGTCGTCTTATTTAAAAAAGAAAAATCGATACTACTAGTCTCTTTACCGAGACGTACCATAGCAGGTGTACAAGTGTGCCGTGTGAATATATAATTTGAGTCAGCCTATTTGAAACAGACGCATAGCGTAAATGCTTACGAATGCATTATTCACATAGCTGTATATACAGAAGAGCAAAAGACGATGCACGCTACATGCGCATTGCGACATCCACCGGTGACGCAGCCAAGGGTGTGCGGGGGCACACCGCGAACGTTGGCCCCCCTCAAAATTTGTGCTACATTTGCTGCCTGCCCAGCCTCCCTCTCCGACCGCAATCAATTGCGCCCCCACTACCCCTATCCTCGGCCCAACGAAAAAAAATTTCTGGCTACGCCGCTGACCCATATATGCTATATATAACTACAAACAGAACTGCCTGGAGAATAAGTACCATAACTGAAATAAAGAATTATGGAATATTGAGACACGAGTTCACTAACAACGACGACGACGACGATGGTAATAATTATAATAACAATAAATGGCGATCAGATACATGTTTTTACTCTAGACACAGACAGCGAAAAAAAAAGAAGGGCTGCTTGCCAAAGTCTCAACTACTCCGGTGTCAATAAGCACTAGCTTTACACCATTAGTTGCTGATTATGCTACACTTTACCGGGCGTGCATGCATGGGCGGCGCGAGGGGTGCTGCTATCAAAAAAGAAACGACTCACGCAGGCTCGTGGCGGCATACAACGCTCTAACGATATATCAATGTACTAAAGATCGCTATAAATCTACAGCATTCCGACGAAAACGTCTCTCTCGGAGCGCGAGCCCTTGGCGAGGTCATCGTAATGTGCGCACTGTCACGCTTTCGGTGACATCGACCCTTATTGGTTGTTACTGCGGGTGCCCCGAATTTTGACGCAGAACGCAAAGTGCTAATCGACGGATTGAAGCGCAAGATGGGCCACACGCACTCAGAGCGAGTGACATTTTTGCTCGCGCGAGGACGCTGGATATTTATAGGAGGGACGTGCTTCGGCTCCTCTTAAAATTACTCGACGATACAGAGCTACACACAAATACATAGTAAACACGTGACGTCACATCCGCTATTGTCGTCTGCTTCCGCTACCTTCCGCCATCTTGGGAAACCTTATCAACAGGCATAGAGTTAGTAGAACAACTCTAGAGGAAAAGCTGGGCCGGAAAAGTGGGAACCTCTAGGGCGCCGCCCTGTTGCTACTGGTCAATGTGGCCAGCGCAATTACTACTGAAAGAGCTGAAAACAAGTACAGGTCACCTTATGCTTTGTCATCTAAAAACGCATACCTGATGGCTTTATGAAGGTGGTGCGTTAATATTAAGTTTACAGAAAGCGATCGCTAAGTCCGTGACTTATGTAAATAACGATGTACGCATTCATGCAATAAAGGATGACGCGAATTTCGGTTTCGAATCTGTTTTTGGGATGCGTAGTAGTTTCGTACAGTTTAGGTTTGACATGCGATCGCGCGTCGACATCGGACGCTATGGCACACTCGTGCCTCATGTGCCACCGAAGCCCCGAAGTGCTCTGGCATATACCTTCACATGTAAGTAAACGAATGTATCTCCTTGTTCAAAATGTCAGGCGAGTAGGCAGCTCTTGTGGTGCATCACAATCGTTTGAGAAGCGTCACAGTAGAGCATTTTTCTACATGCGGAGCGGTGTTTTTATTTGCAGGTTTCCCTTCAGTAGGAAATCGCTGGACAGGCGGACCAACGCACCGGAATTGTACTGGCCAAGCCACAAGCAACTCAAAGAATCTGTTTAATTGTTGCACTTTGAACAATCATGCTTCTACAAAGGCCACAGCAGAAAAACAGCCTGATGCCGAGTATTTATGTGCTACGAAGTAATCAAGAGGCGAGTGCCTAATGCGGACGAAATCGAGTGCATCGAGACTTAAAACGACAGAAAGCTGAGCTGGTTGGTAAGGATTCATTATGCAAAACAGAGGTGAGGCGTGCAGACAGGACACAAGAGTAGAGAAGTGGACGGCGCTCGTGTTGTCCACTTTTCTACTCTTGTGTCCTGTCTGCACGCCTCACCTCCGTTTTGCATAACGAGTGCATCAAACCACATGTTAATAGCGTAGGCGTTTTATTAACTGTGCAATATTTTCAACACTTCCTTGCATGCCATTTCATGTGGAATATCTCTTCTGGTCACAAATTTGTGTAGCGAATCTATTTGCATGATCGACTCCGGGCCTGTGGGACCGTTCACTTGCACTTGATGCTGAGTCTTTTACATGTATCCATAAACTGCAGATATGCACATCAGATCCCTGCGAGCATTTTCAAAATTAAATTATTTTAGACAACAGGCACATATGCAATACTGACATAATCTCATATACCACTAAGCAGCTGGGACACATTTTTGTTGACCATACTCGCAGGTAGAATAAGTAGATCGTGTGGACAGCTCCAGCTCATTTTCCTTTAATCAGTGTGTACAAGGGGTATGCAAAAATAATTTTTTTCTCGCGCACCGATTATTTTGCTGTATAAGCAAGAGAACCCACCACGTTAGTGTAACGTATCTCGTACATCACACTAATATGTGCTTTAATTTACCAAGTGAGATGAGTTACTTTTATGGCTCATTCAGTCATATCACACTGCAAGCTGCATTCATCAATCTTCAATTGGATTTTGCAAATGTTTAATGAAACATGTTTCCCTTCTATGCAGATATGCAATGGCAAGCCCTTCCGTGTGTTCCAAAGGTAGAATTTAAGCTCTAAATTAAAGAAGACATTTCTAGTCAGAGACAAGCAAAAATGGTGAATGCAGAGTATCAGAAGCCCAAGGTACAGAAATTATGAGAAGTGTCGAATGATTTTAAGGAAACAGTCTTATTTGAAACTGCAAGACTCTTTAGTGGAGGTCAAGCAAGTCAATATAGGTAGAATACTCTGAGAAATTATGCGAGTAATGGGATAGCACACAATGGGTCAGGAAATGCGTTGTTTTTCTGAAAAACTAAAACTGATGACTGTCATATCATGAGTCACTTTAGCATCATGAGACTGCTGTTTGATAAATTCAGAAACAAACCAAAAAGCAAGCCATGCAAAAATAAAAAAAAACCTATTTAATGATGCTCTCTCCACACTGGGATAAATAATAAGAAACGGATCATGTCTTCTAATGTGGACATATCAGACACCTTGTGAAACACGAAAGGAAAAATTCAGTTTCGAGCTATGGCACTTGCCGCATAGATGTGGGGGGCCTTGCACTAATAGTGATAGTTACCACTGCATTTAGAAATTGAAAGCATTCATGCAGACAAGGATGATTCTTTATATTTTTGGCTACCATTTCAAATGCCTCCACCAAGTGTTACAATGCTGCACGCAGCCATACTAAGGATCTCGCAGCAACACCTGCAGGTAAAAAGCAGCAGTCAAAGTGCTGGTGTATTCTGGACACTAGCTTTGAAAACTTTTGGGCAAGAACAGTGCAAGAAGCAGACATAACAACTGCATTTATTTCCATAATGCCCCATTTGAATGGCCTTTTCTTTTTGCTTAGACAATGCCTACGCCTAGCCACAGCAGCTCCCTCATACAGACTCCGCAAGCCAAGAGGCCGTGGAGGCAAATGCAGGTAAGAGGCAAGAAGCAATAGCACTGGTATCAACATTCATCTAATTTCTTACTTTTTCTTTTGTTTAGGCAGCCAGCACACCTCGAACAGCCACCTTGACTGCGGGTGTGTCACCCTAGTCGCCAAGGAAACATTTGAGGGAAAGCGACAGGCAATGTGAACAGCCACTTCTCCATGCAAACGATACTCTTTCTCTCGGATGACTCCTACGCCTCGCCACGCCAGCACTCTTGTGCACAAAGATGCCGCGGAGGCACGTGCAAGTCAGAGGCAAGAAGCAGTGGCACTGGTGTCGACATTCACCCAATTTCTTTTTCTTACACTGAGGCAGCCAGCACACCTCGAACAGCCACCTTGACTGCGGGTGTGTCAGTAGATTCCTGTTGTACATATGCTCATAATAAACTTCAGTAAACTTGAACTCGATAATAAACTTGATGGCAAATGGGACATTGATGTATTGTTTTTTTGAACATTTATTGTACACATACAATATATGTTATACTTTGCAGTGCTACAGAGCGTATTTTGAAGCTTCCCCCTATATTTTGCACCTTTAATTACGTATGTGTTGTGTGGCCCTCAAGGCAGTTCATTTTGTAGCAGCTGCTTTGTCTGTGTATCGCACATTGGCTTAAGTTCGTGATATCTACATACTTCTCTCACATATACAAAATAAAGTTCTATGTAGTCCTCAGTGTTACAACAAAAAAAGTAAACAATCCGATCGTGGAATTGTTTATTACAGTGATTCCTATGACAGTTACTGACAAGTTGACAACTTGAACTGGTCAATCCGTCCATAGCCTCCTCTATTTTTCAAAAATAAAGGAAGCTATGATCTGTCATGGCAAGGAATTGTATGTATACATAAGAAAAGGGGGGTATGTGTGTGTTTGTAGTGGGGGGTATAGGATTAGGGCGGTACGAAAAAATGTACCAACACCGTCCTCTAGGCCCATTCCGTTAAGGTAGCGTAACAAAGTGTATTATGCATAAAGTTCATACAACCAACTCTGATATTACTACACACGCCAAGCGACGCGAGCTACATTTGCCATGACGCATTCGCGACTGCACCGGATGCCCTCCATATTATTCTCATTAATCGTGCTCACTGCACCGAGGCAAAAGAAAGATCATGGGCGCAGGTGCCTTTAAAGTATCTCGACCTTGCGAGGCACTGCTGCGCGTGCCAGGGGAGCTGTCCGTGCGAACACTCCCTGGCACACACCTGCCTCGGCGGCCCCAACCTACGTACCGTTCTGCTCCGAGCTTTGATCCCCCCACTGTCCCATGGGTGCCCTGGAGTTCCTGCGCCGCCTGCTTTATTATAATCTCAGGTGCTCTCCTGAGACTTCCGTTTGTCGGTTACATGTACCCTACAGCTGGATCAGTACTTATAATAATAAAAAAACCCGATCTATCGTCGCGGCGATAGATCGCGAAAGCGGCTTTTGCAACATACCGCGCCCGTGCGAAGAGAATTAAGGAACGCCAACGAGGAATCTGACCACAGCTTCGAGCTCGTAACCTCGTCGAGTGACACTCCTGCAACAGGCGTGACCGCCGCTGAAAACCGCATACCGCGGGAAACTTCAACAGGATCATCCCTCGGTTGCATAACTGCCACCTATACGGCCAACATGGACCACACCCACACCGTCCCGCAACATATTATAAAGAACCAACTTATAAAGCCCAAACACACGGCTGCACGCACACATCACGACACTACATGCGAGACGCCATGCTGCCATAGATGCTGCTACGCTGCTATGGTTGCCGGATTAAAACTGACTACTGTCACCAAGTCTAGCAAGCGTCTCAGGAGCTGGCAACCTCGGCGCGTAGCAACATGGCGGCGCTCTTGCGGTTCCCGATTTCCGTTTTAGGTTTGAAATTTAGTGTTAGAAAATCAGGTGTTATGGTATTCAATGAAAACAGTGAACAGAGAGTGCAGATACAGGGCCAAGAAATACCTCGGGTAACAGAATATAAATACCTTGGTATATGGATAAACGAAGGCAATGGATATATGGAAGCACAGGAAAAAATCATAACAGTCAAGGGGAAGAGAAATGCAGCCATAATGAAGCACAGAGCGCTATGGGATACAATAGGTACGAGGTCCTACGAGGTATGTGGAAAGGGATAATGGTTCCAGGACTTACTTTTGGAAATGCGGTTGTTTGCTTTAAATCAGGGGTACAATCAGGGCTCGACGGGAACCAAAGGTCTGTGGGTCGCCTCGCATTGGGCGCTCACGGGAAGACTACAAATGAAGCTGTGCAGGGGGATACGGGCTGGACTAGTTTTGAGGGAAGCTCGCAGTAAAATTGAGTATGAAGAACGGCTGAGGAATATGGAAGAAAGTAAATGGGCTGGGAGAGTGTTCAGGTAAAACATTGATTCACAGTGGAGGAAAAGAACTAGGAAGCTTACCAGCAAGTATGCGGCCTGTGGGGTGGGCAACACAGCAACAAAGAAGGTCAAGCGGAAAGTTAGAGAGGCTGAATTAATCTCATGGGTGGCGGCAATGGAAAAGAAACCTGCCATGAGTAACTACTTAAGAGGAAAAACGAAATCAGGAAAGAAACCATTTATGATAACTCAAAGGGAAGCTCATTACTTTTCGAAGCGAGATCGGGATGCCTTAACACGCACCTATAAAGCGAGATATAAGAAGGAAGAAGAAGCATGTGCTTGCTGCAGTAAAGCTAGGGAAACGACGGAGCATATTTTATTAGAATGTGAAGACGTCTACCCAGCGGTCGATTTAGGCACCACTGGCCTCCTTGAAGCCCTTGGGTTCAGCGGGAGCAGTGGTAAAGCAAACAGGTCCGCAATAGACATTAGTAAGAGGCGATTGGAGGATTGGTGGAAGAAAAGTAGGGAAACGACAAAAGACGGAGACGCACAAAAACACAGTTCGCAATAGGGGATCAGAAAATTTGGACGTGTTAGGTCATTGTGTTTTTTTTTCTTTTCTTTTTTCATTGGTTAACCTAGGTAGGATATCAGGCAGCACAGTAGCAAGAGCTTGGTGGCGCAACCCACCGCCCCGTTCCAAAGGGGACGCTCATAACATCCATCCATCCACCCATTTCAATGCATGGGCCCTATGGGTAGCTTGTCCTCTAGAGTCAGTATAGTAACTCTATGTCAACAGGCGCGCATAAGCCTATAGGTTCCCCAAGATGGCGCCGCCGTAAACCGGAAGTCGCGGAGTATGCTTGAATGACATACGTGCATGAATGGTGCAGCCGCGCGGGTCGACGAGGAATGGACGGCGCGCACGCCTGCAGTGAAGTACTGGTTCAAATCTACCGTCGCAATTAGCATTATACACCATGCGTTACCTGATGCCGCTGTGTCACCAGATGTAATGTGACGCTGATTAAGGTCTTATGCATCACACAGGATAAGTGGCGCTCGGCCTGAGCGGTTGCCGGCAAACTTTTTGCAAGGCTAGGTCCGCCTGCGCGTGGCCTCCGAGATCCGCACAGACGTGCGATCTCGGAGGCCACGGCATGCAGGCAAGCAACGCTCTTTCTCCTTTGAAAAAGAGACGAGTAACTTAAATGGGAGGCAGGCGATATTCCAGTTGATATTACGACGGAGAAATGTAGTCGGGCTGGTCATGTAATGCGCAGAACAGAGAACCGGCGGTCTACCTAATTTACAGCATGGAAGGGAAGGGAGACATTGCGAACTGGGTGGGTCTGATGACAGAGAACTGGGTCAGTCTGATGAAATTAGGAAACTTGCAGGCTTAAAATGGGGTCAGCTGGCGCAAGACATGGGGGGAGATCGCTGGCAGATGGACTTCGTCCTCCAGTGGATATAAATATGGGCTGATTATATAAACGATGAACCCAAGTGTTCCTGCAGTGGCAACAACTTGATTTGGGCGAGGTGGTTCACCTTGAATAAAACTTGAAGCAGCGCTAAGAACACGAAAGACAACAATCGAAAACAAACACAACAAAGGTGTGTGATCTTTCAATAAATTTTCCAATTGGCCGTACAGCGCTCGTCCTCCTGTGTGCGCTTTCGATTGTTGTCTTCGTATTCTTCGTGCTGCTTCAAGTTTTATCCAAGTGTTCCTCTTTGGTGGCTGGAACGTTAAGTCATGATCTCCCATTGAGCCTCAAACATTCCCCGCAGCTCGGTTGTAGGACAAATCCTTGCCCCATATGTTTATGGTTAGACGCGCACTCTGGCCACAGCTGCTGCTTTAGCAGCTTTACGTGAACACGCCAAACAAGGCAGTTGCTAGCGTCGCGGTGGCTATCGCACCTTACAAAGAAAGAAAGAAAGAAAGAAAGGAGCAAGGTTTCATGTCTGCCGCTGTCACTCACGTATGGCATGCCAGTTTGTCTTTTTCCGCCCTTCTGTTCTTGCAGGGTACGCGGCCTGTCACACAACTGAGCCCACTAGCCTGACAATAGCGCCGACCAGTTGCCAGTAGTGCAACATACTCGAGACAGAAAGCTGCGACTTATTCCTAAAATGCTATTTAGTAGGGACGTGCAAAATGTTTGCAATATAGAATACGAATGGAATAGTCTTTGCTATTCGATTTGTATTCGATAATTCACAATTGGAAGACGTCAAATATTCGTTCTGCTTGAATACTACAATAGAGGGCAACTGCAGTTGTTGCAGTCTACACAGAGATAAAGATCGATGCGAATGGAGCCTCTTCTGAATGATTCTGCTGCAAGATGAACCGTGGTTGTTAGTTCAACGACAGCATGCAAAACTATTATTGCAATGACGGGCTATGTCCTAGCGGCGCAAACACGTCAGCAACAGCATAGTTACTATGTATGTGACTCGTCATTCTAACACAATGCCTGTGCGTAACTATATTCTTAACGGTTATCCCTTGTCACCTGTCACATGCGACAAGTACCTCGGAGTTCAAATAGCTAACAATTTATCATGGCATGTCCACAAAGACCACATTTCTAACAATGATAACCGCATGCTTGGTTATCTGCATCGGAATTTGCAGTCTGCAGCATCTTCTCTTAAACTCTCTCTTTATAGAACACTTGTTAGACCGAAACTGGAACACGCCTCTGCTATTTGGGACCCCTGTCAGCACAGGCTTATTAATACACTCGAATGTATTCAGAATAAAGCCACTCATTTCATTCTTTCCAATTATTCCCATCATGAACGCACTCTGACCAGAGTGCAACCTACTGCGGGTACATTCGACTTGCGAAGTTTAGATTTGGGAAAGTGCACTTAAACTGAGTGGCACTCTCCGTAAGTGCACTTAACTTGCCCGCTTGCAGGGGTATTAGTAGAAAGAAGAGAGTGGCAGTCGGGGGGGGGGCAGAAGACAGCGATATGGGCAGACGCTCAGTAGAAGGCATGCATGAGAAAGAAGCTGGTGTCTGTGCCTATGTGCTCTTGTTTTACTAAGAAAACAACAGAGTATTGCGTTCTGATTACTGTTAAACGTGTCCACGTGTATTCTTCTTTAAATGATCACAACTATACCGTACATACATCTTAAACTAGAACTACAACGACACACGTAAACACTGTGAACAAAGCGCCCTTTCTGCTTCTTCGTATGTATATTTTCGCGCTATAATTGATATTTATAACTCAAGCTATAAGGCGGATTACAGTGTTTCGTGGGTGACACAGAGTTATACTGCCCAGTGCATACGAGGCCCGGGTTTGATTCTTCTCTGTGTTGTGACCAACCGGCTAAACGAAAAGAGAACGGCCTGTGTGCCCAGATATTCATCTTCAGTACTCGCCTCCATAGTTGGAAGTCCTGGGTTCGACACCAGCCACCACCCGTGGTTATAAACTCGCACGTGTTAAAGCTTGGGGGAAAAAGCCTACGCCGCCTTCAGCTATAGACATTATAGCCAAACAGGAGCAAACACAAACAAAACACAAACTTTACGCCATGTGAAGACAAGTATAGCTGTGTCCCGTATTCGCCGGCTACATGAGAAGATGCTGTCAGGTGTGGTTCCAAGTGCTAAGGTCCTAAGAGTAACTAAGCACTGGCCGGGAGTACGCCTATCTCTCAATGCCGAGCTTATCTTACTGCACAAGTACTATTGACCCTTTTTCGCGAAGCCGTTTACTCTAGAGCGAAATGAGATGGCGCTTTTAGCGGCGCACCACACGTGGCCTCAGCGAAAGCGCATGCATACGAAACCATCACCTCTTCTGCCCTGCTTCTGTGCGATCAGCTGTCAGAAATGCAAATGGGTTTTCTCCAACTTACTGTGCCCCATTCATGCTTCAGAATATGGAGCGGTGGAGTGAAGACATGTGCAGTAGTTGGCTGCAAAAAATCGTCACTGGAATATTCAGGAATGGAATCAATCTGTGTGTTCCTGGACCACTGCTACATAAGGACTGCCTGTGTCGCAGGCTCTTCGTGATGCAGAGTTTCCATCGAGGATAAACAAAAACGACTCATCCACCAGCGTTGTAGCGCTAACCTACAAGGAAAGGACTTCAACCACGGAACGTCTGCACGAGTGAGTATCACTCATTATACAGTGACAAGGGAGTAGCGCCGCTTCTTGGCATATGGTAAGTTTCTCTCATGTTATTTACACACATCCACCCCAACTCACAAACAAACTTACGTCCACTCTATCACCAGTCTATCAATAATAAGTGAACGGGAGCACACTTGAATCAATGCGCCAAAGCATGGGTGACAGCGACAACACCGACAGTACACTAATGTTCTAATTAGCTTAACGTTTCGTGACGGTCCACACAGTAAGCGAGTGACTAGCGACAACACATATTTACTACAAGCTATTACAACGTACAGAATGTCTACGTTACAAGCCTTGTGCCCAGTAAGGACAAATCACAACTGAGCACACCCGCGAGCGATTGGGCAGAAAATAAACAACAGGTAGCGACCATCTGGGGAAACCTACTGAGTCACAAACGTGACAAGCCGCCGCTTAGAAGCATTTGGTGAATAAAGAACAAAGGGCTAAGCACACTGACACTGATTCAATTCGTGAGCGGAAAGTTAAGATAGCTTGGAATACATTTTATGCCCCGCATTTATTACAAGCACCTTATACGCTGCTCGCGCCGTTTAGACAGAGCGTAATGAACCCCGAAAGCACTTCCATGTCCTTTGAAGCTGTAGCCTAAACTTTGCGTGTCGTCCACCCAGTTACCGTCTACGATATCAGCCGAAACAGAGGTTTGCAGTGCCGAGCCAGCATCATGTGTAAACACGGAGGCAACGGAGGCACTTGAGGCAAGCAATGGATGCGTTAACACTTGACCAAACATGGCGGCATCCACGAGATTGCCATGAAATGGGTCAGCACAGAATGTCTCGGTTAACATGGACCGAGGTTTAAAAGATGGATCATTCTGCGTGAACGAAACTGTCTGTGGTGACATTCAATTACCTTGTTACAATTAATTTGTTAACTCGTTATTTAGCGCCCTAATTTTCAAGTCGTTGATTAAGTTGCAGACAATTATTAGAATCATCGAACTGGGTTGTTTTCAGGTAGATAAAATTAGCGTACCCACATTTTACAGCTGAACAGGGACGCCAGCGAAACATGAAAAGCTTGCCAGTGGCTTCTCAAGTCGACAGCGAATATATATTTCGCTATGTTCACGTAAGACGACGAGTCTTTTTTAAAAATAATCGGTCAGTGTTAGCTGGGAGACCTTGTATATCCAGTAGCACCTGTGACTACGCCCATCTGCGTCACAATAAGGAAGTTCGTTGCAGGATATTGGAGAAGCTATATACACGAAGCCACAATATGTGATGTCCATGTCGTGACGGAGCTGCCTGTGTGTGTATATTTTATCATCTCCTAACTAATAAACACTTTCTAAACATGTTAGGATTCCATGGCGTGGCTAACGTTATCTGCGATAACAATGTCCATCGGAACAATACGTCCTATAGCCTATGAAATAGTTATTTAGGACCAAACAAATGACAAACATCGGAGCCATTCAAGAATATATGTTGGTCCATGCAATGTGCAACTGGCAGCTTTTTTTAAAGCAATGTAGGCACCATACCCAGGCATCCACTCGATGTCAATCCCTCAAACTAGGCTCAAGCTATTTTGCCAAGTCTGGCCCAACCAATCCTTGGCTGGGGCCACGATACACATCTTGCCAAGTTTAGGCAAGAAGAGTTTTTTTTCCCTCATAGGAATGTTAACATTATATGAACATAATAATTTCCTAATCGGCAGCCTCTCGCACGTCATTTCTGTACAATTACGTATATTTACACAATTACTTCCAGGAAAGGAAAATCAAAGTGCCTTTAACTTCGCACGTTGGCCACGTCTACCTACGAAACGTTAACGAGGTCGCTTGTTATTGACATGATGTCGTACGTCTATGACATATACAGCTCGATCACCTGTCTTGGCTCTATCGCCTTCATTAGTACTGACCGCGACAACTTGCAGAAGATGATTATGCTTGGGAATCGGTGAAACTACCTATAAGTATTATTATACAGGATACCATGTACTTTACTCTAATTATACATAAGCACAAAAAAGAAACAGAAAGAAAGAAAGAAAAAGAAGAATGCGCGCGAGTAATTAAGCTAGGGCTGGCATACTCCGAAAGCACACTTAGTACTCCAGCGTACATCCCTCGATACCATAATAAAGAGTCAAATACATTGCGATAATCTCAAAGAAGTGATTTATAAAGATGTGATCCGAGCGGCATAACGCAACACGTGCAGTGTACAACAATGTCACATATTATAATGGTGATTTGCACAGGAATTCAGAACAGCGATCTCCACATATTACCTTCGCTATATAATTTGCAAGATATAGCTCTAAAGGAACGTCGAAAGCACGCTTGCCCCAAAAAGAAAAAATAAGTCAAGCGATCGAGAATTCAGCTTAGTTCAGTTATTGCTTTTGCTGAAACTGCGCATATATAAAGCGCGCATAGCGATTTACAAACGTATTTTCGATGCACGTCTTTCCCGAGAGTTTCTTTTAAAACGCCGATCGTTATAATGACGTATATATTTCCCTCTTTGTAGTACAAACAAAACAGCTAGAGCGTACGCAACATAACCCGACGTATGTGCCGAACAAAGCTTCAGGCGTTTGCTAACAGCTGCGAAACAGCGAGAAAAAAATACATGTAACAAAAAGCGAGAGGACAGACAAGCTGTCACTGCTCATCGCACGTGTGTAGTGAACGTACGTACGCTTTTTTCAACTTTAGGGAATGCGACAGCAGATGGACGACTAGAGAGGACGCCGTCCATCAAATGACAGAGCGCGCTGTCTCGGATACGTGCATTGCACAAAACACAAAACAAAAATACTGTAGGATTTGCGTCTCCTCTCAGAAAGAGGCTCCGCACGGGCGCTAGGTGAAACTACCGAGCAAGCCGGGCTTCGAATGAGCAAGAAACCACTTGAGTTTCGGGAGATATAGTGCCTTATCAGCACTGCTTCACATCGCACGCCTGGTTTTCAGAATTCATGCTATAGATGCTACGATGCGCTGTAAAGAAACAAAACTTACGCGCGTAGGTGTGGTTGTTCTTTTGGCGTTTCCGATCGCAGGTAAGCGACGCTGTAGTGCGTAGCGGCGGCGCGTAGTTCGGCCAGGCGCACGTCGTCGTCCCATGGTCGCCCGGTGCAGCTAGCGCTTTCCCTTGGCCAAAATGCTCTGTCGTAGCACACGGAAAAACACACACACCGTCACGATTCACGAAGCGTTCGCGGCGGCTTTCGCAAACCACACCGAGAACGAGCACATCGCAGCTGCTGGCAGCTCGGAGAACGGCAGCTTGTCTGGAGCGGCTGATAGGGGCGGAAGAAGAATGAAAAAAAAAAAGATGCGTGCGCCCTTCGTGGATGCAAAATGGGGCAGTGTTTCCACTAGACGTGGTTGTCCCCAGGTTTCGGTTTCAGAGAAAACCGAATATATATACAAACTCTCACGCCTACATTATACGCGTTACGTCCTTTGACTGTTTTATTGCTGATATTTATTGCAACTTTATCGCGTTTGTCGTAGAAATAAAATTTATCTGCGTTACTTTGTTTTATTCTCTTTGTGCGCTTGGGAGTGGGTGCACCAAAAGGTAGAAATTAGGCCGACGCTTCCTGGATCGTCTCCATGGCAACAGGCGCGACGGAAGTTGACATGGGAAGTGACGTCTCGGATGCCAGCGTGTCTTGAGGGCAGCAATGGCGGACAGCGGCGGCGATCGTGGCGGTGTCGTAGCTTCCAACGTCGCCCCTGCCGACTCTCCGACGTCCGGCGACGGCCAAGACTCGAAGAAATCAGACATGGGAGACGTGAGTGACGTCTGTCTCGTTCCCGAAGCCAGAGTATTTGTCTTTTGACGTCCAACACCACGCGCAGTTTCGGGTTCTGCGATCCTTAGGTGGTGGGTTTGGTTGTCAACGTCGTTCCATTCCTACGCGTTCGAATCCGGGTCTGGTGCTATTGCTTTTAAAGCGACCTTTGAACTCATTTTTTTCAGCGATGCGCTCTGGCCCGCAGGCTCTCCCTACAGACACGAGTCACTAGATGCAAATGATCGTTTTCGCGCTCGACTCGCCGCCTTACTTTTTTTCTTGTTGCGGCAATCAGCTTCCGCCTGCACGAGAACACACCTCTCTGGTCGGGAGGTCGTGGCGTATGCAACCAGCTTGGTTAGGTGGTTTGCTTTTGTTTTTCTTAACCCCGTTGCGAACCCTCGCGCAGTCCTCGATGGCCTTCGCCGTCCCTCTTCTTTTTTTTTTTAGCCGGTGTACGGCACGCCTCGTTTACCCCGCAGCGATCGCGCTCCGGCTTGTTTGCGTCGTCAACGTCGACGCGCGCCGGTACGCTGCTTCGTCGGGACACGCATGTGCACGCTGCACGATCTGAAGTCATGTTTACTCATATCTTTCTTCGTCGCGAAGACTGGCGGTAGCTTGCGTCATAACTCGACAGCCGAGCCAGATCAGCCATATGAAAAACCGGCACACGGGGAGCATAAAAGATCGTACTTTCGGGTGTGAGAAAGCGAAACTAGTCGTGGATGGACGAGATTTTTTAACTACGCCCAACGTTGGGAGAACGCGCGGTCAGACGCTTGCGCTCCGGAATTTAAACGTGATTTACTGGGATCTCTCATTCTTTCTTTTTTTTTTCAAAAGTTTCTTCGGAGCAGCTGCGCGACCTTTCTATATGCGCACAAAGATGTCGGCTTAGTTCTCCTTTTCTTTATTTATTTTTTATTTTTCTTTTAGGCGACGGACGTCCCCGTAGAAAGGAGCGCGGCTTGAAAGGCAGCTAACGAGGGCGCGCCACTTGAAGCGGGGGTTTTGGTGCCGTCTGGTTTACGGGCCTTTGAGGGCCCTTTCGCGCAAGAACAAACGCTTGAAAGAAGCGTCACGCAGGCGCACTTAACTCAAAAGGGCAGAAGTAGTTTAAGAACTAATTTTTGCCCGAGAGCGCAAGCCTTTCAGGCGACACCGACTCAGAAGGAGAGTTCCACTTTGCTAATAATCAACGTAATGCGCGTCTCTCGAAATCGGAGGAGAATTTGTGTATACATGCGCTAGCCAGTTACGTTGGTTTATTTCCGTGACGTCACGGCGGAGACGTGACGTCAGTGTCTTTTTCAGTGTCGGCGTCTCGCGGGAACTATGTTTTGGAGCGCGGAGGCACAGACGACAAGTGCAGTGCGGTCTTTCTGGGCGGAGCTTGTGCTGAATTCTGAGGTGGTGTGTAGGGTAACAGGGTAATCATGCGTACACCGTACGTACGAGCTTGTGCTGAATTCGTAGGTGGCGTGTAGAGACAGGGTAATCATGTGCACACACGTACGGTCGACCTCCCTGCCCTTCCTCCTCCTCATTAAGTGGTGTAGCTTGAATAGTGTCCTAAGAAAATTGGCATACCTTCAGTGCAGGCTCTTCTGTCGCTGCAGGCAGCTCAGCTGGCACTGCAAATCTCAGTTGCGTCATTTCTGTTGCGTTGTGCGTGCCATAATGTTGCTTTGCCAAGGACAGCGTCTGCCTTTGGTGTATTCACTTGCTTCAACCATGGCCTCCGAGACTGCGTGCGTTGGCAGCTTTTGCTCTGACCGTCCCATTCGGCATGCTCCCCAGCAAAAAAGTGCCATCTGGTGTGTACGCCCATCTGGCCAGAGGTGGCACTGTTAGCCTAGGGCTCTGGCGTCCGTGGGGGCGGTCGTAGAAGGCAGACTGCGCTAGGTCTCAACATGCGCATTGCTTACCTTTTCACGCATTGCAGAAGATTTTTGCAACATATATCGTAGGCACTTTTTCAGCTTTGACTCAAACATTTTGCCGTCTTAACTACTTAGTCCTTTTGTGCCTTTCTATATCCTTACCGTTGATTTTGTAGTAACCTATAGTCCGTACTTATGTTTATGAATAAATTTTTCTAAACAAGTTATGTGTGGTTTCACACACCATCCATTTTCTGTGAAGTGGTAGCTTATCGTAGATAGCAGAGTTTAATTGCCATCTGCCTAGTTCTTTTTTTCTTTGCAATTGACATTGCGGTGATTCAGCAATTGCTATGGAAATTTTCGTGCTTGTACGCCTACTATGTAGTGCTATGATGTTTGTGTAATATTTATGAGCATCCTTCCCTACTTACCTTTCCTATTTTGAGTTTCATGTAGCGTTATATTCCATTGGGTGAATAAAGCTTGTGTTGTGTTGATGCTTTTTGTGTCTTGTTGAATGACACTTGTTTTACGTTGATGTAGCCATAGTTTTCTATTGTAAATTTTGTATTGACTGTATTGGCATTGCACGCTATTTATGCGGTGTAAATAATGCTTTCTGTTACGTGATGTTTTCTTTTTTTGCTTTGTTGAAGAGCACTAGTATTATGCTGATGTATTCCCCCTTTGCCAATGCCTTCTGAAGGCATGTAAGACGTTCATAAATAAATATATAAAAAGACAAACATGCCATAAGCAGACATGTGGAAAAGTGACTGCTATTTTGTGTTTTACATAATTAAAATTTTAATCAATACTGTTTTCAGGTATGATAATGCCTGCTTGGGCGACAAGTACATGTGCCAATGAAGGAGTAAATGCATAATTTATCATCTCGTGCTCGGTCCACAATTTATCACTCCTCAGCTTTGAGACTGCGGCACGTAGCAGGTACTGGCATGCCAACTCGCGTAGCAGAACACTGTTAGTATAAACCTTGTATAGTATTGTTGGTACTCACATGCTCCGGTTTTTATTAATATTTTTGCTTCGTCTTTTGTGAATGCTGATAATATATGGAAAAGCCCATTAGAGAGGAATTTAGTAAGCTAACCTTCATTTCTAAAGGTGCAGATAGGTTCCATCTGTAGAGAATAAATATGTTCTTAAGTGTTCACACCGCTGCCGCCATTGCTGCACAACCGTTTACGGCGAAGCATTTAGTGCGACCAGAAGCGCTCGAAAAGCTTGAACGTATGTATTAACAGTGTCCTGGGAGAACTAGATTGTTCGCAGAATTTTGTTTAGTGCTTAAAAGAACCCTAAGAAGAAAAACAATTTGAGCTGCGCATTAGTATATTTTTCTTCTACAATACCAAATAAAGTTACCCGTACCGCGAGACGACACTTGGTCGCCTCAAAAAGATGCAAAAGCAAGAAGACGAAAGGTGACGCTGCTTTGAAGTTACCACACTAAGTGCCCCATGACATCATGGATTTTGATGGTGGTGTCTCGGGCCCATATGAGTTTTTATTAGTAAACATGGGCTATACTGTATCCTAAATGATCCAAAAACAGAACTTGGCAAATTTCCAGAATTTTCACTTCCCGAAAAACAGCTCAGGTTAGAGCAAACACCCTAAAATCCATGACGTTAACACTGACATAGCAGCTCTGGGTTTCTGGCGCGAAATTGAAAAGAAGAAAATTATCTTGGCTCTTCACTTTGTCTTCCACTAGTAAACCTATAAATATATATATTATGCAAAATAAACAAAACTAGAGTTATTCAAGAAGACTTTATCAATCTAAAAATATGTAGTGTTTCTCTTTAGTGTCCTTTTAAGATGTACTGATGGGCTAGTTGACAATTCATGACTTAGTTATCAGCAGCGCACTTATAGAAACATGGGCAAAGAAAATAAGTAAGGGCACACACAAAGTGCTGAATTTTTTTAATACTTCGTTTTTTTGTGTAATTTTTTTCAAGTGTACTGCTTATAACTAAGCTATATATATAGGAAATGTTAGCAGCAATGCACACACATATATTAAAGCATGTTGGGTAATTAAAGGCTAAACGACAATTACTAAGCCTTTGTTTTTTTACCTGTCTATAGGGGTTATTAAAACTCACGAAGTTTCCCCATTGCTTAAAGAAGGAGCAAAAGGTGGTGGCAATATTATATTTGCAGAGAATGGGGGCCATGTTATGGGGGACATGCACCAAAAGCTTCAAAAGCATATCTTACAAACCATGTGGAACGCTTGCCCAATGTCCTGAAAGAACTCAACATGCCATGCAGCTGACACTCTGAGGGAATGAGGGGCATATTATGCATAATGCATGGGTCAAAAACTTTGAGAGCATTAGGTAATCGCAGTCATTGAGAAAAACTCCTTAATCAAGTGCCTGAAGTTGTGATGTGGCTGTTATCAGCTATGTTTCCCGATGTCCCAAGAGAACTGGCATACCATCGAGTTTGTATTTTGGCGAAAGTATGGGGCATAGTAAGTGTAATGTGTGTTGAAATGTCAGCATTTCATTGCATAATGATGAGCTTTGGAAATAAATACTCAACCCTCATTCTCTCAATCTTCTTACATTTTCTCAAATCTTATATGTTATACGAGGTTCATAGTCGATTTCACCATTGTTTTCCCTGGGTTAAATAAGGTATACCTTGTATATATGTTCTGAAAATAAGGGTAATATCATGTCTAATGTGTAGGCAAAGGACAAAGTATCTGGATTAATTGCAGCCTTCACAGTAAATTACGTGGCCAAGCGCTCTGGAGCATTACAAATGTGTTTCATTAATGGCATAGAATTTAGCACAGTGTACTGAGAGAACTGTACTTGCCACCAAGATAGAATTCAGTGAAAGCGAAGGGAATATTATGGCCAATGAGCATGCGAAGTAAAATGTGAGTTGTTAAAGTATAGTCAATGCAAAAATTGCTTCAGCAGGAGCTTGATAGCATGAGTGGACCGTTATTGTTTTCTAGTGTCTTAATTGTGCACGACACCAAGCTCAAATTCAGCAAAAACGGGGCTCATATTGGGTATGATGCATAAAGATGTTTAACGTTTCTAACGTTCACAAGTAATTACTGGGATATTTGATCATTTTCTGCCTATTTTTGCACATTCCACGAGGAATGGTATGTTTACCTGATGACCTTGGTGAACTAAATGACATACTTGTTTGATATTTGGTGAAAATAAGGGGGGAGGGGGAATGTGTTCACAAAATTGAGGGTATGTGGGTCACTTACGGCCTTTCTAGTAAATTATGTATGCAAGTCCTCCGGAACATTACAAGTGTATTTTATGAATGACATAGATTTTAGCCTGCCATCCTGAAATTGCCACTGGGATGAAATTTGGTTTAAAAGAAAGAAGAGGGTGAAGTAGCCGGCATTATAGCCAATGCTCGTGCGTAGTTAAATGTGTGTTCGTAAATTACAGCCTTTGTAATGGCAGCTGATGTGATTCATTGTGTGCTCGAATCCGCTATGTTTCCCAATATCCCAAGAAGGCTACAACACACGGTGTTCATACTTGGTGAACTCCTGCCGTGGTTGCTTAGTGGCTTTGGCCTTGGGCTGCTAAGCATGAGGCTGCGGTATCAAATCCTGGCCGTGGTGGCTGTGTTTCGAGGGGGGCGAAATGCAAAAACGCCCATGTACCGTGCATTAGGTGCGTGTTAAAGAACCTCAGGTGGTCGAAATCATTCTGGAGTCCCCCACTACAACGTGCCTCACAATCGGATTGTGGTTTCGGTACTTAGAACCCCAGAATATAATTTTAAATTAACACTTGGTGAAAATTGGATGTGTGTTATGTGGAATGTGTGGAGAAGCGTTAACATTCCTGCAATAATTAAAAGCTTTGCTAATAAAGTTTGTACCGTCGTTTTTTCCCTTACCATACGTTATTGGAGATGCCTGCCTTGAAGAACTAAGGAAATTCATGTGTAAGCCGTGTTCAAAGTGTGGCGTTCACTTACACTATAGAATTGAGCACACTATCCTGGGAGGACTATAAGCCACTGAAGTAAAATTTGGTTGGATGGTGGAACATTATGGCTGATGTGCACGTGAAGTTAAAAGTGTGCGGGTGAAGTGCAGCCCTGGCTAAAAATTTCTTATGCAAAAATAAGAACAGCTGGGCGAGTTAGTGCAGTAACATGATGAAACAGCTCTAAAGACGAATGTAAAGTGAAGAAACAAATGGCATTTGAATGCTCTAATGCATTGCATGTGGTCAACAGTGCATACAGGCAAGTCCTATGCTGGCAACGTCTTGGATTGTGTGTGTGTTAATTACAAGCAATTGAAGTTAGTAATGCAACTACTCGATGAAAACAGTTATGACTCTGCCTCAGGGGATGTTGTGCTGTTTGTGGCACACCAGACGTGACTCGCATGATGCATGACAGTGTCATTTTTCAATTTGCAGAAGTGTGGCCTATGGTGGGTTTATGCTGTGCTGTTTTGGTTCCATGTGTTTGTTTGCATCATCAGCCGCAGGACCTGAGGGGAGGCAAACCTGAGCTTAGCTCATGCAACGACCCCGTACAGGAGCTGCTCAACATGGCAGCTGGCGCTGTCAATCAGATGGAGACAACTCACACGTGAGTCTTTGCTGTCACTTGTTGGAGAGAGCGATAGGAAAGGACTGTTTTTGGATGTTGATGAAGTTTTCTTACTTGTAGAGATTTATACATACTTGCGAACTATCCTGAATTTTCCATAACGTTCATCTAATCGAGCTTGTACAACAATTTTACGTCTCATCTAGTGTAATGAGAAGTGAACTCTGAAAGTGAAAAAATTTCCTCCTTTGGTCTCCAGCCATGCCCTTCGATGTCTTCCGATTGTGAAGCCGTTCTGTTTGCTGCATCTAAAGATGAATTGTCGTTAATAAAGTGCTTATGTATCCCACAAGTGCATACCATTAACCCTCCTCCTCCTTCTGGTGTTGCTCTCAGCGTTTTTACGAATTTTAAACTTTACAATTTGGCAGGTGTGTTTGTATAATGAATCCTATCCAGCTTTCTGTACTGGCACCTGTTGCTAGAAATGTGATGTTTGTCATGGAATGTGACGACAACAGAAATGGCAGTCGCTCATGAGACATTACTAAATGTTGAGCTTGGCCGGCGACACTCAAAGATTCGCTTGTGCAATGTGTCATGTTGGTAAGTGATAACACTACCATAAGTACAGTGGCTTCACATGGTGTGGTTCAAGCTGAGGGATGAATTCACACAATGAATTAAAGCTTCACTCATTGAACAGCCATGTTCAGAACTGTGCATATTTTTTGCATTGTAATTACCTGCAGGACCTTAAGTTTTATTATGTAAATACAAAAGAAATGTACTGAAAGGTTTTTGAGATGTAAAGGTTTTGAGATTTTCTAGTTTCGTAAACCAGATGCTGTTCTTTGTCTTGCATCTGCAAAGCTACTATTCTGAAACCAATAGTGAGATGTGAGGTCTGCCCTGGCAAAAACAAAGAAGCTACCAGGAAAGAAAGTGACTGTATTTTGCTGTTTATAAAGTATTTTCTTTACTTCGAAGAACTGTGCTCAAATGACAGTTAATCAGTGTATTGTAAATGAAGCACTGAGTACACAGGTGCTACAACCTAGAATATTTCATTTCTTAACACTAAAATCAATGAATGCTTCATCCTGCTCTTCTATTTTTATTTCATCTTTCACCCTAATCATCTGGAATAGCATGTTGGGCATTTCCCTAGGCTAACATCTCCACACTTCATTAGAGTCTTTCTCTTTCAAAGCCATAGTTGCATCTTGTATTATAAGCCAAGCTGGGATTTGTAGTCGTTTCAATTGAAATGGGCAACTTGCTAACTCTGCTCTGAGTCTTAATGAAGTGTTTCTGAATTGAATAACATTTTCGCATGTGTGTCATGAAGGGACGCATCTGTTCTCATCGCTAAAAGAAAAGGGAAGTCGCTGCCATTAACTCTGGCTTGTTTCATCAAGACTGTATTTAAACATTGTGCATATGTAGATGCAATCCCAAACCCGTATTTGATGCTTGGAGATGTGTTCTTTCACGCTAACTTTGCAGTGTGTGTTGCTTTGACTGGTGCTTGAAACAGTGGGATGCTGCTTTTTTTTGCGCGCTTCCACAGGAAGCAGTGTCTTGGTGGCGGTGACGAGGCGGAAGCCCGCAAAGATGCCCACAAGCACGTTCCTGGCCCTCTTCAGGCAATGTGAGCATTCCCTGTTCCTTCTTTCCAAACTGCGCTGACACGACTGTTTTTCATTTGTCTTTTTTTGCATCACATGAAGCTCATCTGTGTTGCTTTGAGTTGCTAAAATCACTGAACCAAATAATCAGTGAGCCATATAATCGATCAGTTATCGCTGGCATTCAGTTGTCCAATGTATGGATCGATATCTATACATTTTATCTATTGTATGTATGTTTGAAGAAACCTATTGTAAAGCTACTGAAGTACTAAACTGCCACACAGACGACACAAGAAGAGACACAGACGAGCGCTTGTCCGTGTCTCTTCTTGTGTCGTCTGTTTGGTGCTTTAGTACTTCAGTAACATGCACCAACTAGCCCAACAAAAAGTTCTGCTGGCTATTATAAAGAAATGCTAGCATCAGCGTACCTTTAATAATTTAATATGATAGCTGTTTCTATGAACCAATTTTGGTTTTGATTCAAAGGAAGCCGACACACCATGATGTCATGACACATTGCTTTTCTCTGCCACTGCAGCCACTGCAGTCACTGCAGACGCCACATTCTTGCATCGGTGTGCCATGCATTTCGAAGGCTACGCGCAGGCTTTGCAGCAGCGGCCCTAGATGACATTAATCAGCCATGAGATGACAAGAACTACATCTGCATGTTCCACACTGCCTTTGTGCAAATTGGAAACAGGATTCGCTGATTCATTCAGTAAATTAAAGTGTGTTGACGTAGTAAGCATTCGTTATTTTCTTTATACCATTGATAATTCGACATTTGATTAATTCAGACATTCTTTTTGGTCCCTTGAAATCTGAATTAACAAGGTTGTACTGTACGTACGTGCATATATACATACCTCTTGCACGTGGGACTGTATTCCTTGTAGTAGCTCATGGAGGGGTTGGCTTTTCTGCAGTCATTGTCACCTGGTGGTTGAGCTCACCGCATATTGAAGTGTGGAAGTTAGTGGGGGGTGGGGAATAAAGGAGTCATGTTGTAACGGGCTGTCGTCAGCCAGTAATTTCATACACAGAAGACAATGCTGCATTGTATCTGTGCAAATATGGCAATTACAACTATGCTCGTACTGAACGTGCCGCACACTCTTGATTTTCACTTTTTATTTTTTGCATTCTCCCAGGGCCCTGTCGCTGGACGACATACGAGCGAGCCTGGAGAACATTGTGCAGCAGCATTTCTTGACGCAGTCATCTCACATGAGGAACTTACCTGGGTAAGGTATCCTTGGAGCCCACATTTTATAACATCTTTTTTTCTTAATTGAGAGCAGCTTTCTTGAATGCATCCAACAACACTTGGTCACCTTATGAGGCACTTTGAGTAAAGTATGATATTGCTTAAACACTGCTACTCTGTACTATCGCCGTGTCATCATGTGTGTAAGCTAAACTGCACCTGCTCTTTACACTGCACTTTACACTTTACCAGCGCCTGGAAAATAAATGTTTGTGCAAAACTGCCAAGTCCAAATATCCGCATGCAGAAAAAAACCGTGGTCTAAATTTATTCAGACAAGCCTGTAAAATTATCCATTAATGTCAAAGCTCTTGCTCTAAAAATAGGGTGTGTTTGGGCATTACCGCTTTCACAGCTGCTAGCTGCTAAAGTCGAACAGGATGGTGCAGTGAAAGTGATAAAGGCTGAACAAATAAAAACACTGTTGTTCCGCAAGCTGTGTTCTGTGCCGATAATTGCGCAGGGTTGAATTTCGCAGTTGTATGAGCAGATTTTTTTGTTTTTTTTTCTTGAAGGTTGTAATTGAAGGTGCTGCTTTTACATATATGCAGGGGTTGATTACATGCATGAAACAGTGGTGCTGTGCCGACAGCATTCGGTGAATTATGTGGTTAGGTTACTCTGAAATCGCTGGACATGTACTGGGCGCATATTTTTAGTTTCTCTCACGTAAGGACCATCTTTGTATGCCCTTTGCTGTGGCACTTGTCTCATCACCATGGCGATCAGCACCATAAGTTGTGGCCTGCCTGAGGAGCCCAGAGTGGCTACAACTGTCGAACCCCACGATAACGAAAGCCTAAGACAACGAAATTCGTGCCGCAACAAAATATTTTCGTATCCTCGACAGAAGCTCATAAGATTCATTGTATATTGCATCTCTTGACAACGAAACATCACTAAACTGCAATCCTGCATCAACGAAATCTGCGAAAACATTAGACCCAATATTAATATTGTCTACCTGCGTAACACTAACAGAGTACAAAAAGCGCACAAATCGACTTTCTTCCCACTCCAATTTTTTAAAATGCCATCACAGTGTGATTGCGAGCCTGCTGCCATTTTTGCTTACAAAAACAGCCGAATGCCGGAAATCATCATGTCATGGCCTCCCATCTTCATGGTCTGTTTCAAATAGCATGGCTGCATGTTGCGTACCTTGTGCTGTGCATAATCTGCAGCTTGGTGAGAAAAGGGCAGCAATAACAGAAATCCACGCCCCACCAACGTAGACTTGCTTATGGTGCTTTAAATGGCGGCACCCCTCTGGCCGTGTTTAAGCAACCCTCCGCGAATGTGTGTCCCCTGCTGCAAGAATGCTAGTTTCAGTACCAACCACCCAAAGGGCATCGCTTGCGCGTTCAATGTTGGTGGACATAAGATTCGTGTGAAGGGGGCCACGTTCTCGGTCGGTTCCTTTCAGGGATAAGAGATGCATTCACTTCCACGCTTGGCACCAGACGTGTTGGCGTCTGCGGGCGACAGAGCGCACTGGAAGAACACTGTTGTGTGCATGACGACCACTGTCGCTCCACGCCTGGTGCCGAGTTGCACGAAATCTTGTGAAAGCGATCATATCTGCAAAAGCGATCATCTGAGAATACCAACGCCGACGTATGGGGCACATTGTTATGTAGGCAGTACTATTCTATAGCCTCTATCAAGGCTTGCCAATGTAGGCTAATGGAATTATGACTGTAAAGTTTTGTTTTGCGACGCATTCCCTGTCTGTGCTGTCTCGTTTTGTAACAACGAAATTCTCGCGAAGGAAATTTTTTTCAATTTGCCTGTTGATTTCGTTATTGCGGGGTTCAAATGTGTTTGTGACTGTAGTTATAACGAGGATGCGGAACATCACGCAGCAGTTTGCAACTTGAACTGGCGCAGTAATTCAGCTTGTTTGTTTTTCATTCTCTGGCTTGTCATAATGTTATTTGTTTTTGTTTGGAGTGAACTTTTAAGTTAAGATTACATTAATCAATATTTTGTCTTGATCTGCTGTCATATGACCTGCACACTAATGAACACTGCTAACAAAAGACGAAGAAGGAAATGACAGGACAGAAAATTGTTTGTTTGTTTATAAATAAATCTTCCATGACAGATTAGTTCTCTGTAAGCCTGCAAGGTGGGAGAAGGTTCATAAAATGGAAAATTGTCGTCCACCTGACTTTAGCATGAAACTGCCGTTGGGTGGATGACAATTTTTCCTTCACGAACCTTCCTCCACCTTGTGGGTTGATCTGCTGTATTTAGTGTCCTTCTTTTCAAGTTGTCGATTCATTCGGCCTCACTCTGTGATCTGCTAGCCTCCTGGTTAGCTAAGACGTTAGGACTTCTCGGGAAAGGCGTTGGTCCCAGGTTCGATCCTTGGGCCAGGACAAACTTTTCTTCAACGTTTTTTTTTTCGGTGAAACCCATATTTGGCCATCTTTCCTTGGAACTGCTTCAGAGCGCAAGAAAACACACACTCATACACAAACACCCAAGAAAGGCCTCGTCTTTTCACACAAGTGTTTGCGTGAAAAGGTTACGCCTTTCTTGTGTGTGTGCGTGTTCATGTGTGTGTGTGCATGTGCATGCTTTGGCGTGTTTTCTGGCGCCCTGACGATGTTGCCAAGATGAATTACCTGTCAGCCCAGCTACAAGTTCTATCTCGGTGCCCTTTGTAGTCTGATGCTACAGTAGGGCAGATGCCAATTTTCCCCTTTCATAATAAATGTCCCAGAGAAATGCTGCGGCGACTGGACGATGCTGGCAAGGCCGTGGTCGCCTCACACTCTCTGGCCGCCTACCTCTCCACGCTGGAAGCTGCTGTGCTGCGCAAGGTGACGGCACGCATCGTCTCCGACACAGGGCTCTGGGTGTCGCGTCTCTTTAGGTAAGGGGCCGGGAAGGGCTGTACCTCTACAATAGCGAATTCATACCGGCCAACTCTCCAGAATTTTTCGTAAAGTTTGTGAATGTGGGTTCGTTGTACGATTTTACAAATGTTGCGCCATGCTTTACCAACGATAAATTCTGTTAATGAAAACACCGAGTTGTTCAAAGATGAGTAGAGGGGCACAAAATTGAAAAAAAAAAGAAAAAATTCATGCTAAATTCTGGCAGTGTGAGACACTCTACTATACCGTTAAGGTACTTTCTTTGAGCAAATTTATTCACTACATGTCCCTGAAGCAGGCAAAATCGGCAGCAGCAAAGTTGCTGAGAAAGTCTGTGCGATCTAAAGACATAAGCACTTACGTATGCCAAGAATAGTGTGCGCTCAGGTCAAAGTCCTTAGGAATGCTTTCCTTGACAGCGCTGTCAAGGAAAGCAGTCGCCCTGACGAATGCAACTTGTTCCTTGCCAAAACGTTGGCTGCACAGGCACCCCTTGTTCAACACACCCTTGATTGCTCCAATGACGATGTTTCTACGTTTTCTTAGGCTCGTGCGCCCGTCATTGCTCACATTTTTGTTCACGCGTACAGGTTCTTCGACTCGTCCGTTTTCTTCCACGAGGAGTCACGGGAGGGGCTGGTGCGCGTCTGCCGCCTTGCCCTGCACGCCAAGTACCCACGCCTGGCTCAGGGGGAGGGCTTCCAGGCGCTGGCCTCGCGACCCCCCGTGCTGTACATCGGGGCACACACCCGCACCAGCCTCGGACACCATCTCTGTTCTCAGGTAAGCGTCAGAGCGAATCTCTGTTTGGGAAGGGTAAATACAGTTGAACATATATACCAAAAAGTTGAACATAGATATACCAAAGTTGTGGGTACACTCGTCAAAAAAAAAGTTTGCACCCTTTGGGGCTTGTCTTGTTCCACAACAATAATCGTCAGCTGTCTCGCCCGCATTTCCTTTGTTTAACACTGCGAGCCCGGTACTTCCAGGTCAGGAGCGGCATGCGCGTTATCAGTGTGACATAGCATTTTCGACAGGAAAGTAGCGAGCGTTGAGTTTTCAAGGAAGGAAACGCAAGCAAGGCAGATAACGATTATCGTTGTGGGACGAGGTACCCCCCAAAGGGGCAAACTTTTTTAAGAGTGTACATTGAACCGTTGTTCAAGTTTTATGGGAAACGACAAGAAAAGAAGAATAGAGTGGGACAGAATGCTCTGTCCTGTCCTCTTTCTTCCTGTGCAGTTTTAGCTGAGCACTGCTTACAATGCACTTCACTCACATTTCACGTGCTGAGGCACTACAGAGATTTGCGTCGACTTCACATTTCACGAGTAATGTGTAGTTAGCTTGGCTGCAAAACAACAAAGAAGTTGCTGTTCTTGCTCTCTAACAGAGCAGGAACAGCAAGAACTATCGGGATGAACCTTGCACACACATTGCTAGCATTTATGCTGACTTGATGCATGCGAATTGTTAGCATACACTGGTCTGGGTGGCTCAGTTAAACCTCATTTATAATGAACCTGCATGTGAATGTGTTATGGCTTTACTGACTTACTTTGGTGGGCCATTGGCTATGGCATTCTGGTACCGAGTGTGAGATCGCGGGTTTGAGTCCCGGCTGTGGTGGTCACATTTTGATAGGGCAGAATGCAGAAATGCAGTTGTATTTAGATTTAGGTGGCCGCTAAAGGACCCCAGGTAGTCAAAATTAATTCGGCGTGCTCCATTACACTGGCCCTCATAACCCACCGTGAAGTTTCGCGATATTAAGCCCTGAAATTTCATTCAATTTTTATTTTTATTAGGCAGTGACAAATGATTATAGTCATACCCATATATATATATAATGAACATGGATGTAATGAATTTTCATATGTAATGAAATGAAATTAAAATTTGGTTGGCCATGCTTTATTTTGAATGAGTCTTTTGTTGCTGTAACAAAACTGAAAAGGGGGGGTGGGGCAGGATTGGAGGGAAATGCAGGATGACATTGGTTACAGTGAAGTGAACATGTTCGATGCTTGGATATGTGTCCAGATAGCAGAATATGTCAAATAATCAATATGTCAAATACAAAATAAACGACCAATGTGGCGCTGACATTTCTGTGCAGCTGGGACTTCCCATCTCCTGCCTCAGGATGATCCCCCTCACAGGAACACCTGGCTCCCTCTATCAGACGGTAAGTGGGGGTCATTGTTTTACTCCGATGTGCTGTTATGGGGACTGCCATGCGCAGCCAGTATCACCGTTTAAACTTTGTGGAGTTTCTGCAATGTGGCTCTTCCTATGAGTCGGCATTCTCACCGTAGCAATGTGCCAGGCACCTGATTCATTGCAACGTGCTGCTTGTACATCTCGCGATTCAGTAAAATCTGTTGCTGAGTGAGTTAGTAGGAGAAGGGATGCATATTAGCGCAACTTGGAAACAAAGACTTAAAGGGGCCTTGAAACACATTTTGAACGTTGTAAGAGATTGTTGCCGATCTGTACCCTGCATGCAGCAGGCAATTGACAGTCTCATGTTGAAAATATAAAAAAAATAACTTGCTGTCACTTCTGCAGTGTCGTATTGCAATGCCATTGTAAGCAGCCGGACCCACTAGTACATGACTGTTGGCTGATTTCATGATTGCAAGAACATTCTCAGTAATACTTGAAGGATTCGAAAAAATTTTGCGGCATGAGATTTGTCAGACGACATCTTTTAATGGTGAGGCCATTTCATGATTAGATAGAAAAGTGTTTCAAGGCCCTTTTTAAGAAGGAAGAAGCAGGAAGGATTATATCCGTGAGGCAGTGTCCACATTTGTGCCTGCGACTTGTGTATGCCAGTTCTGTCATGTGGTGGCCAAGCAAATGCAACAGACATTGAGCTTCAGACAAGCCAACCCCCTGCAGACTCAGTGTTTATTTCACTTCAATGTGCTGCACAGTGATACATATGACCACTTTGCTGAAGGCACCATCATGCTACAAGGGACATGCGATGTGCATTGTTCCTGCAGCAATGTTGAAAGAACCATATTTATTTTCTCGTAACCTATGCAGTCAATAATTGAATTGTGCATGTACTTTATTTAGCCCGTGATTCAGTTGCACTTATGCAATAACTGAGCATTACTGCGTGGAAAATAAACATATATTGAATCAATCTTTAACAATGGTGACTCATTAAAAATGCACAAAGAACTATCCTACCACCCCCTCTTTCTTGCAATGGGGTGTCGAATGCCTTGGAATAAAGTTGTCTAAATTTTATACATTTATACGCTGTTCATCCCAATCTGCTCCTGAAGGGGTTATATTAAAAAAAGGATAGTACGGTCACCCACTGGTAATACGGACTTGATGGGGACTACCAGAGTCCAAATAATTGGGAGTTTTAAATGCTGGATTGACTTGAAAATAAGTGACTTTATTTCACTAGGGGCCAAAAAGGTGTGCCATGTTCTTGGATCGTCACTCTCAGGAACACGTTCAGTTTCATGGAACTAGCACAAGATGCATCAATGTCTATGAGTGACGGCATTCTTGGCAAGTGCGAAGCGCACCATCTTATCACGGTGTGGAAACGCTGCCACCCGTTGACAAACCTGGTGCTAGTCCCATGAAATATTGCAAACATGAAAGTGTCTTCAAAAGAGACCAAGTAATCATCCAAGAATACAGCCCGAGTTTGTCAAGGAATTGTTGCATGCTGCATATATGCTTGCCTGTGGTGTGGACATTCTATGGCCACCATTTTCTAGCAATGCCTTTTATGCAATTCCTTCTGGTGCTTTTTGCGCTTTGTCAGTGGCTAAAGTGACACTACCGACACATTATTGACGGGAGCAGCTGCCCACGAACGGTAGATAGGAGCAGCATAGAATTGAGCGGAAGACATTGCCACAAAATCAAGGCACGTGTCTCGACCATTGTTGTGTTGTTGCTGCAGATACACAGAAACACCGAATTTGCTTTGGTAACTCTGACACCAGCTGGGCTTAGCTGGTTTTGGTTTTAAGGAGGCACCACTGGCTAGGCTTAGCTAGTTTTGGTTTCGAGGAGGCACTGGCGACCATGCCGGCGATGTGTCGGAACGAAAGTTTCGCTATTTTTTGCTAGACTCGGTGGCCAAATTGGCACATGATCATGAAGTTGTCAAGATGTCAACAACCTTGACAGTCACGTTAAAGAGCTTGGCGGCCGTTTTGAGTGCTTCCTTACATCTCTGCCTCCTTGCCTCCGCCTTGCTTCCACCTTGTTTTCCAGGACCTCGCGGCACTGGAGCAGAGGATGGACGAGGATGTGGCGCAGGGCCGGGTGCCCACGCTGGTCGTGGTCAGCGCGGGCTCGCCAGCCATCGGCCTGGTCGATCCCCTGCAGGGACTGCAGGACCTGTGCAAGCGGCACGAGGCGTGGCTGCACGTCGAGGGCCACGCGCTTGCCGCGCTCTGCCTCGTCTCAGTACCCAACCTTGTATGTGTGTGTCTTCACAGTCAAGCCAGAGGGGTTTAACGTGATCTTGTACCCACTGCTCACAGTCGGTGCTCCAAGCACAACCTCAGTAAAAGAATGGATGAAACTTTTGTAGACACAAAAGTAGGGGTGTGCGAGGTGTGCGAATGCTTCAACATCACCCAATCAAATCGAATAGTGAACGCTAGAATAATTTGATTCGTGAGTCTAATTTATGCTGCTAGATTTTTCGAATATTCAATGTATTCAGTGTAGACCTGCGCAGTGCCACATGTCGCATGTGCTGTGGAGCCCGTCGTGCTAGATACCGCCGAAGCGAGCGTTTCACTCTGTTTTCGGTGTAAAAGAAGCGTGGAGCGCACCTTGGTTTGGCCACCCTGGGCAACAAACTTTGTCACTGTGAGAATGGAGCTACATCGACGAGGTCCACTTCTGTCAGCACAATATTCGTCTGGGTTGAAAAGGTCGGCGAAAATGATAATACGACGTGGACAGAGGGAACGGCAACAAAAGCAGCAAGTATTTTGTAAAGCACGAGAGCATGTGCAAAAATGGAGCCGATTAGCTGCCCATAGGCATGCGGATGGTGTTGGATATGTGGGGACGATCTTTACGCTGCTTCTACAGCTGTCAATATAACCCGTGCACGGGATTTAAGGAACAATCACTGTTGAGCCACCTGTACGAACATATTAGTCCCAAGGATTCCGTGATGGCAAGCGGCCCGTCCGTTAGTCCATTAGGCCTAATCAGCGCTGCTTCAGCTGGTGTCGGCGAGTAAAGTTAGTTTGGTGCCATATGGATGCAGATCTATTTGCAGCAGCCACGAAACACTCAGAAAGACGACAAACCGCCTCGTAAACGAAAGTGAATGCATGGAATGGCTACTAAGTTGTTCACTGCTGCCATCTTTGAGATGCACTGTATGGCAGCCTCTTGTTCCTGACGCTGTTTGTTGATGCACATCGGTCTCTTTTTGTAGCTAGCCTCACAAGACTAGCCATGGGTGTTTTTGTAGGGCACAAAAGTGTCAAGGCCAGTTCCATAGATTTGTGCGGATGGCGGATGAACGAGGAGGAAGGGAGTGGGAAAGTGAACGTTGTGCAAACTTGCCCCCATCCTCCAGATTTCAGAATCTTGGACAGGTGGCAAATCACGCTGAACCTGACAATAAAAGGGCAAGGACGGTGTCTGCTCTCTACCGTCGACGCTGGCTATGCGTGAAAAAGAGATCCAGTCGCGTGGTGCACAGTTCTTTTGTCTGTCATGCATATTGGCCTTAAGATGACCCACTTGCTATAAAGTTGGGATGGCTCTTCTGTATTTTTGAGAAAAAACTGGAGAGCAGATCTTTATATGCAGTAGGTAAAAAATTTCTGTGAAACACAAATCCACTAATAAACTGAGAATGCTATTTGTATTCAATATAAAAGAACATCACTGATTCATTAGTTTCAAATAAAAAAAGAAGCACTTGCTATATTTTTGTGCCAATAGCCTGCAACAAAAATGCAAGAAATGTAACACTAATGTCGGGGTGCGCTGTATAGGTGAATTTCGGCTTGATGTGTGACTTCACGGCAGCGTGGGATGGGAATTTCTCTCTTAAGTGTGGCTTCACGGATGCGTTGAATGTGCTGCTGGGAAGTCACACGTGAAAGCATGTTTCTTTGCCATTTAGTTCTCTTCCCACCATTGCGTGTTGAAGCTTCCCTCTCCCCTCCAAGGTGGCCTTCGCCCCCTCTTTACAGATCACCATTTTCTGTTTAGCAGTTAGTGAATAGTGCATGTGGCGCCGGGAAACTGCAACTGTGATTCCCATATCAGCTGCACTTTTTATGATATTTGATTTTCGGTTTGAAGTCCACTATTCGGTATTTGCACACCACTACTTTAAAGGGACACTAAAGTGAGAAATAATTTCAACTGTGTTAGTAGTTTACTCTGCTACAATAGAAGCCAGTCATACAGTGAGGCTTGGTAAGCCAGAAAAGGGACAAAAACTAAGGAAAAATGGCAAGGCCACCTTGAAGTTCAGATTTTGATGGCCTAATAGATTTTAATGGCAGTTGCTGAGCCCTAGTAAATTTCGGGGTCACCTTGTATATCCGGCATGTGCGCGCTGTCTGGTCAAGTTCAAATTATCCATCGAAGACCAATTTTAGGATCGCTATAAGGAAGATTTGGGCCCATAGATATACATAGCACCTACCAGAACCTTCGGTTGGGGTCGAATTAACTAGAGTTAAATTAATGGACTGTCTACTGTACTTGCAACAGTAGAGTGAAAGAGCACGGCTGTCGTTATGCTGTCGTGATACTGATGCGTGTGTGTGGCTCGCATGTTGCGAGTTTGAAGGTCTTCATTCATACGCAGTATATTTGGCTGCAAAAGTGACAAATCCAAACGGACACACCATCTCACTCTGCTCAATCGCCTGTAAGGGAAGTGTGAAAATAAGTGTGCTGTGACAACAGGTACTTGCTTAGCTTAGACATTTGTTATGGATGGGTTCTGCCAGAATTTTTACGTGCCAGTTCTTTCTGATTTGTTCCTAGTGTGAACACATGCTGTATGGTTGACTGCAATGAGACTGAAAAATGAAACTGAGAATAGCTTTTCGTATTCTTTTCTCTTTGCAGCCGGCTCGTACTGGAGACAGCGTGTCACTCCCCCTTGGCACCTGGCTAGGCCTACCGTCTGTGCCCTACGTTGTATCCTTCAGACATTTGCTAACAAATTGTGGACCGTCTCGTGAAAATGGCTGTGCATTGAAATACCATGAAGAAAAGGAACCGCAAACAGATTAGGGCACATTTTTTGTGCTTCTGTGGGGTGCCAATGCCATGTTGCTTTGTATATGTGGTTTGACTCCACACTGTCGTGGGCAGCCAGGTGGGCGGCAGTGTAGAATTGTAGTTGAGTTATTGCTTATAACAAGTTGTCCGGCTTTATAGCTTCCCGTTCACCTTTAATTTGTCTGTGATAGCGCAGCTGTTCAAGTGTAGCTGGCTTAGACCCATGCTGCGTGGACACAAAAAGTGACATGAACAGCTCAGTCCATTAAAGTGAAATGTCATGAAAACTTCATGCTGCTTGCAGCGTAGTGGGTTCGCGCAACTCATTAGGCTGTCGAACGCATAGTGTGTGTATTCTCGCACTCAATGTTCATAGTTACTGCTAACACACTGACATAAACACACAGTAATTCACATTTCTGAAGTAACATAATATACTATACGTAAAATGTCTTTCTATCAATGCTTTTAGCAGCATTTCTAGCACTTTCACTCACTAAAATCTTTTTGGTGACATTATGGTTGGAACTTACTGCAGTCACTGCAGATATTACCATCACGCAGTTCATTTATAAAATGAACGTTCAGCACCTAAATGCTTGTTAACTCTGACATGTCAAATTACCGGTTCAGCCAACATATTTTTTCCTCCTGTGCATTTGTCGCCCTGTATCTCAAAGTCATTGCACTGAATCCCGTATATCTTGATATCTCAACTTCGAAAGTACCTAGGAAAAGGTAGTGGGGCAGCATCAGCAGCGTCGCTTGCACTTGCGTTTCACCTGGCAGCAAATTGCTAGCCTCGTATTGCAACGACTCGTGTGTAACACTTCGCATTATGTAGAAGTAAACTGCAGTTCAGTCTGCCAAACTATTTTGTGACTTTGGATCACACGTTTTCCCAGTTAGTACTTTCTTTCTTGCATTTTGTTCCTGAATGTTATGATACAAGGCTCTACTGTATTGCGCAAGGATCAGTCGTCTTGACTCTGTGCTGACGCTGTCTTGGCACAGTGCTAATAACGCCATTGTGTGTAGACGCTGATGTGTCCAGTGATGATGCGTCCACATACAACATAGAAACAAAGGTTTTAATGAAAACAGAGATAACGGAGATATAGGCAGAAGGCTAGACTGAAATATATACTATACTATATACATAAAACCTGATTAGATCAAGCAGGCTAGGTACCTATTTGTTACCACTCCATTCTGAAGGGGATACCAGTAGAAATAATAGTCGTCATTCTTGCACAAGCCAGCTATAGCATACATCATGGATTTTAACAGCATATGCCTGAGCCTATTTTATTGTACTTATTCAATTAGAAGACGGTCACGACTGTAAGGCAAGGATGCAGTTTGGGGACCTGAGAAAAATAACTTAAGTATGCATGCTCGCTGTCATAAAGCCACACTTTAAAAGTGAAATTCGCACTGCCGTGAAGTCACACCTCAAGGCGAAATTTGCATATAACCTACACCCGGTTCTTACTGTTAAATTTTTAAAATTCACGATGTGGGTAATACACACAAAGATATGGTGCTGCCTCACCTGCCATGGCTTATTGCTGAAATTTGTGCTGCCGTCTAAAATCTGGATGGCAGTAAATGTGGCGCTGCTTCTGCCACATCGAAATAGTAAGTAAATCCATCAGCTTCCACATATAAGGTGAAACGGGGGGTAGGGAGGTGACTTCGCGGCTAAGAATTCTGAGAAAGAAAACCTTGCCTTATAGTTGAATAACTATGCTATTTTTTACTGGCAGAGATGGACTATATTGTATCCTAAAGGAGTCAAAATACTGAGCTTGGCAAGTTTCGAGAAGCTTTACTGCACTAACCAGAGCCCCTCAAAAGATAACTTGAAATCTGCAATGCCATACTGACGGGCCGGTGTGGGTGTTTCGATGCAAAAAATTTGAAGTTTGGCCTTCGTTTCCTCTTCTAGTAGTCAACCCCCTTTGGCAAAATTAATTAATATAAAGTTTTGAAAGAATACTTCATTAGTCTAACTCTATTAAGTGCTTATATTTAGTTTTGCTTTAACTTTGTAGTGCTGAAACACAGCTCAGCATCAGGGAAAATTCAAACAACTTGTTCACCTTTATTTGTACAACTTGTACAAAAAAAAATTGAAATGTTATTAGAGTTAGGACTTCATTACTGTAGTCATTGATCAGCAATTGGTTTTCTCAGCTATCCATCACTGAAAACTTGCTCCAGCATATTAAAAATGCTATTTATAGGCTATCCGTTAAATTCACAGTGCCTAAATCAGAATTTCGAGGTATCAAACTTGGCACGTTATATCTAATCTGATACGCTGGGCATCAGAGGGTTGATGACACGGCGCCTGTGTGAAATGTGTGTCGGGCATTTCCTGTCTGTGCTGTTTGCCGCTCCTCCTTGACGATTCGTCAAAGACTCTCTACAAGACGAGCGAGGCAGCCCTGGCACACGCGGCCGGCCTGAGTTCGTTCAGCGTGCACAGCAAGCTGCAGTGCCTCCCCCTGTGGGTGGGGTTGCAGAGCCTCGGACACCAGGGCCTCCTGCAGCGGGTGCTTCACTGTCTACGCCTGGTGAGTGGCGTTGTCGCTTTTCGTTCAACAACTGGTAAAAGACGGGCACCTCCGAGCCAGTGACTGCGCTAACGCTCTGCTGGGCTAGTTAGTTCATACTTGTCACGATGTAATGTATAACCCTTTGTCTAATTTTTCAAGTACGCTTCTCTGCGTTGCACATTTGCCCAACAGGTGGCAGCACCGGTCGTCGTTGAGATGAAAAACAAAATTCTAACTGTGCTGGGGCTTGTCTCTTAAGTGTGCTTTCGTCACCGGAGCCACGTTGATATTTCCCATCTCATAAGACAAGTAAACTGTGTACACACTGTTTGCAAGAATGACCACGTCGCCATTAGTTGAGCAAACCGCCTCGCAGGAAAGCTACCTTTATACAATTATGAAAAGGGTCTGTAGGACACGAAACATTTCATGTGTAGGCCAAGACAGGAAAGAGCATCGCTCGTGACTGGGTTTATTCATAGCAGATAGATTCCCTGTTATGGGGAACATTCCAGCATGCGCAATTATGCCGTGGGGATGAAATTGCAAAGCTGCATTCCTATTCCAGCATACAGTAAAAAAAAATGTTCAGTACTGTGCAGAGCCAGCACTGAACATCAGTTCTTTGATTGTATGTCACAACTGGAATGCACTTTTGCAGTTTCATCTCTGTGGTCTGACTGCGGTGCGCAAATGTGTTTTTGCACATGTTGGCACCTACCCTGCAAAACTGAACCTGTCTGCTATGAATAAACTTGGTTACGAGTGGTGCTCTTACCATTTCTTATTGCGCTAAGCAGCTCCAATGTCACCATGTGCACCCCTTTTCGTGACATACCGATATCGGTCGTACGACTGATTGAATGTTGACAAAAGCGCTGCTTACGATTGGTCGTCTCTCCGACATCACTGTGGACTTGTCAGTGATTGTTGTCACATAGTGGCCTTTTAAGCAGGTAGATGCAACCAGGAAATGCCAGTTTATGTTTTCAGGGACATCATTATAGTTGCAGCTCTCAGTTGCACCAGATGTGCAAGTCAGGAACAACACCTTGAAAAACATACGCTTTGGCATTGCAACAAGCTTTCTATTTTTTTTAGTATAAAGTAAATTTTGGCGACGTGTGAGCGACTGCTGTCTCTTGAAGAGTAGTTTGCTACATCTTTTTTTTTTTTTATTTGTGCAGAGTGAAATGTTACGGGAACGGCTGGACCAGATGCCGGAGATTGAAGTCGTGGTAAGTTGGAGCTATATCCCCAAGGGGGGGGGGGGTGCAGCCTTTGATGTAGCTGGATTTTCGGAGAGCATTTGAAATGGGCTATACGTTCGTGAGTTTGGTAGTTCAACACGTTTTGTGTATTCAGTTTGGGGGAATGGTTACACAGGATTTTTTTACCACTGCGTTGCCGGAGTGGACTGAAAAAGAAAAGAAAAAAAAAGGGTGACTGGATGCGAACGAATGTTGACTATTAGCTGCGGGACAGTTGGGTGCATGTTGTTTATAGTAGATTGTTAGCTCCTGGCCGAGGACATTGGCAAAAGTTGGTCCAATACACGTAGCCATATTACCTCGCACCATGGGAGTTCAGTGGATGGGGAATTTGCTACTGATTACAAGGTTGTGGGTTTGATCCCAAGCCACTGTAATAGCATTTGGGGAGGTGAGGTGCAGACACCGGTGTTCTACTTCAATTGAAATGCATGTCAAACAACTTCTTGTGGTTAAAATTAAAAATCCCTACACTACAGTCTCTCTAGCTTCTGTGCTGATTTGGGATGTTGAACGAACCATATCAATAGATCAATCAGTGAATCACATCCAGAAATGCCACAGTTGCCTGGTGATCAATGATGGAATAAAAGAAGTACTCATGTACTTAAGAGGGCGCTTTCGCTTGCGGGTTCCTATCTAAATGCGCAGGAAAGGAGAAATCGTAAATTATGTTTCTCGGCAACCAGTGCATCAACTTTGATGAATTTTGTTATATTTAAAAGGAAAAACTTAGAATCTAATGACACTTGGAGGCAGATTTTTTATTCAGGCCGTAAGCTATTTAGTAAAAATTGTTAAAACCACAAATTTTCAGAAAAAGAAACTGTCAAGTTTCCAACTCTCTTACTTTGCAATCAAATATGATACCACAATTCTTGAAATTGACAAAACTGGTGTTATATACATACATGGCTCTAAGCAAGCCATAATGTCTGAGTAGGACTTTGCAAAACCGTTCTACACATTGTAACAAATTCACTTAGGATATAAATCAACCTATCAAATTTGTCTGCTTTGAACGTTCTAATAGATGCAGTTTACAGAAGTCTGATATCTATTTTTAGTGCAGAATAATATGTTTGTAAACGTTGTGCTTCTATTTTTTAAACCTTACCGTATCAGCAATTTTTGTAAAGAAATTCAGGCCCTAAATCGAAATTCTGCTCTCAACAGCTACCAGAATTTAACTTTCTCTCTCATGCCGCAAATATTAAAATTGGCCCAGGGTTTATCTCAGAGATCTGCATTTTACATGTACTTAAATGGGCAGGCCTGAGCTAAAGCTTCCTCATAAGATTTAGGTGCACTTTAAGGTACCCCAGGTGGTCAAAATTAATCTAGAGCTCCCATTACAGTATATATCTCCATAGTCCCTTTGCTGCTTTGGCGTGTTAAACTTGATGAATAAATAAATCAATGAATCAATATTGTATTTCGCCTTGCTTGTGGTGAGAAGTCTTGCCTAAAGTTAAACCCAATCAATCTGTGAACCTAGGTCACCTATCGATTTGCTTGGAGTGCTGAACCCTGCCTAAAACTATGCATCTAGCTCATTTCCATGTCTGTTCCATAGGGCAGGCCCCGGGCAGTGTCGAAAGAAGGGCAAGTGCTTTCTCTGGCTGATGTGGTGACCAAGTCTGTGGGAACTCTGGTATGAACCGTGTTTTCTGCTTGTTTTCTAATTCCTCACATTGCTGATATGTAAGTGTGGTTTAATATTTTGTGAGGTCAAAAATGTTACTGTTTGCCCTAGATTTACTGTCACGTTTTGTAAGAATATTTCAGATTTTGCAGATTATAATGGGTTAAGCATAATGACTTCATACTGCAAGACCGCTGCATTGCTGCTTCTGATTTACAGAGCTGCACTTTAAGTAACCGAGGTGGTGACACGGTCCTAGAGACCATTTTTGTTCTTTCATGGCCAGATTTAATAAGACTGAGTGGATTTAAGTGCATTTTATGTAAAAGAGCTTTGAAGTCATTGTTTTTATTTTTTGAATGCAAGTCAAGTAAGTTGAAAAAATGATGAAAACAATTTTTATTGTTCGTAAAAACTATATATATAAGGAAAAAAAACAAAAGTTTTTTGTTGTTGTATAGCTCTGTACTAGAACAAAGTTAAAAATAGTTTATAAAACATGAGGATAATTATTTTATATGATCATCATAATGCTTCTGCCAATCACTAGAAGGTGATTGCTGCAGTGTTTGTGTTCATGATCTCATATTGAGATCTGATGCAGGGAAAAATCTTTCTCTCTCTTTGCAGCCTTTCAGTACCCTTTCTGTGCCTGGAGTATGCATAATGTGGTCAATAAGCTTATTCGTTATCCTTCTGTGACTTTAGCGCAGAAAAGGTGTCATACTCTTAAAAAAACTTTATCAAAATGGTGAGCTTGGCGAGTTGCTGTGCATTCATTGCTAGAAAAACTGCAAAGGGACAAAGACAACAGAACACAGGATCACTTGCAGTTTCGAACATGTCGAGGCCTAACGAGAGAAACTTCCGGGATGGCTGCACCACCTATCGGCGAAGTGAAAAAATAAGTGCTATTACCCTTAACCCCACTATCTGTCTACCGTAATATCCCGAGTCAATCTCTCCCCCCCCCCCCCCCCCCCCCCCGCCACCTGAAATTTATAGAAAAAGTTGGGTGGGCCATGTCTCAGGAACCAAACATGCACACAGCGGTGGCCGACTGGGTGTCCGGTTGGCATGGACGACACACCACTCGACCTAAACCGAGCGTGACAAACCATGAATGGCTTTTGTGGAGGAACTGGAAGAAAAAGGCAGCAACGCCACTGGCAACGGCAGAGATAGTGGGAATACGGAATGCAAAATTGCATCTTAAATAGACCTCTTTAGAAAGAAAGCACAAGCTGTTGCATACAACTGCAACTACCTAGGTATGTAAACAAAACACTTTTCTTTCTGCGGGTATTTTTTGCAAATTGTGAGGCCAGTGGTTTGTGTTCTGTAGGGATGGCCGATGACTTGATGGTTTTGACATGATCGCTTTTTTGCCTAAAGGTGGGGTGGGTGATGACTCGGGATATTACGGGGATATTTTCCTCCAATGTACCTTTAACTTCATTGTGTGGTACCCTCTAATGGCATTCTGCTGCTAGGCTGATGGTCGTAGGTTTGACTTCTAGCCTGGTCCCTCAAGATGAAAGGCAAGAACGCTCACCTATCCCGGTTGGTCAGAATTAACCTAAAGTCTTCCTTTGCTTTGGTTTGCTTGTTTTTCTTTGGCCCAATAAACCCCACACTGAAAACAGCAAAAAAGAGAGAGACAGATGACTGACGCTTGTACTGTCTGCTCGCTTGTCTGTATCTCCTGTATGGCGGTTTGTAGAAAAATATAATCAACCGGACCAAGTTAACAACTTACTCGGCTCGTTGAGCTTCGTCAACCAATCATTTCTCCAGCTGCTGTTTGACGTCGTCGTGCCCGTGGTGACGTTCCGGTATCTGCCAGAAGAGGCCTTGCTGGAGGGGGTGGAGGAGGAGGAAACTCAGGAGGAAGAGTCGACGGAGCTCTCGTCGGAGACCGAGTCAAAGCGCAACACGCCGGATGAGGCCGCCGGGGAGAAGGCGGAGACGGAGGCAGTCCTGGAGGACGACCCATCCGTGCACGACACGTCATATCGCAACAATCTCAACTCTTGGGTGAGCACTTTCAAAGTGTGCTGTACTCCGTTTCGTATTTAGTAGGCAGCGTTGCAGAAACTACGCAAGTAGTGTAGTTACAGAAATGTATCATTGCGCTCATTTTGTATTGAAAGGGGGTCTGCTATGGAATAACGTCTTGATATAGTGTAACAATAACATGTGGAGTTAATAATATGTCAAGTAATTTATTATTTGTGTCCCTTGTGATGCACTGTTTTGCACTAGTATGTGAGGCACTATTTTTTGTTGCTAATGCTGGCAGTGCGCTGTGGAAGCTATACACAAATTGCATTTGTGTAAACATAGATGCGTCATTCCACTTGAACTTTCGTGATTAACAGGTTCATATCTGCTCTGTCTTCTATGTGACAATTGCTTCATATATTGTGATTGTGATGTCTGAAGTCAACCTTGCATCGAATTGTGTAGCACATTCAGATATCTTGCTGTCATGTAGCACACATTATTTCTTGGCGATGTGCGATGTAATTGGGAAATTCGCAGGCATAGGATGCAGTCATATGACACAAAACCGAGGTAATCGGTGATTGCATGGAGAAGCCTTCATTCTGCAGTAGACATAAATTAGGCTGATGATAATGATACAACTAAATTGAACATCTTTTTGACATGGGGGCTTTCTTTTGCCTGCAGCTGGCCCAAGTTCTCAACCGTGATGTTCCCCGTGCAGCGTTGGACCTCCTCGACCTGGATCCATATGGGGCCTGTTTGCGCTTCTGTCCGCTAGAGAGCGCTCATGGTAACGGGTTGTCCCACATATTTCTTGTGATTCTTGAAGTGTTTTCCAGTATGGCTGTGTTCCAATACTCCCCTTAGAAGACTAAGTAAGTAGACAGTTAAGCAGACAGCGGCCATCTTAAGTCTGGTTCGAGTTCTGGCGAAGCTGGCAAAAGAGATAACTTCATCAAGGCAGCATCAAAATCAAAGCAGTGTGGGCTACGTTGCTGTCCAAGCAAGACGACGGATGAGTAGAAAGATTGGAAACTCGAAGGGAAGGTTATCTGTTCGCAGGAAATTTTTTTTTTTCAGTCATGCTTTTTTATGTGCTTAATGTGAGCGACATGTTTTTCATAGGCGAAAACCCGTTAAGTGTTAAAATACAGCGATGATATCGTATTTTATTAGCTTTTTCTTGTCAACATGAAGTGGCATCATGTTGCAGAGACGTTTGTGACATGACGCATATTCGAAGCGGTCTTCTTAGCTGTTAACGTAGATTGTCCACAATGTGAACCAGAATTGGAACACCCCCTACATGCTGATAAGCATGTGAGGGGACCTCAACCTGTGCATTTGCTCGTTTCAATGCAGTGTTCGGCACCACAACTCAGGATGTGGAGGAATTGCACAACTGTCTCCTCAAACATCTGGTGAGTGCCTAGCTATGGAAGATTATTCACTTTTCAAACCGAGGTGCCCCTTGGTTTCTGCAAGCTGTATCTTGTACTTTATGATGTCATCTGGAAAGAAACTAAGAAAGCGCAATAGAAAGTGGCTGACATGGTTGAAAGTGAGCTTGAGAAATTTATTTAAACAAGCGGTCAAGCAGCTTGTCTGATAGAATGTAATTGTCCTTCTAGGAGACCTTCAGACCAGTTCCTCCCAATACCTGATGCATAACATCGGTGGTCAGTTTTGTTGGAGGACACTAATATGATGAGAAAATTAAAGCCTTCTTGTACACACACTATCTGTTCCTTCTTAAGGTTCAGCCTGCTTCTTATGCAAGGTTTCCAGTTTTGTGCTGGTAGGTTCTAGTATGACATTGGTCACCATTATCTTTATCATTGGCTGAAGTACATGTGTATGGATGACTGCTTCTAAGTCTGATTTGTCATACCTGTTCTGTTTCGTTCTCAACTGCTCCATTTTCCTTCTCTTTTTTTCACATTCTGATCAGAAATGCTTGGTTAACATGAGTTGTTTGATTTGAACACTTAGCTGCCAAGCTCAGGGCCAGGTTGTGACTATCATCAGCCTTCCACTCCAGGACTCCTTACCAAGTGCACAATTTGCTTGACAGGCCATCCTGAATGCAACGGTCCGGCAGAAGCGCAAGTTCCGCGATGCCCTCAGCAAGCATGCCAACCTGGAGCTGGTCGAAGTGTGCCACTGGGCCGGCCTGGGTGGCGTGCGGTTTGTGCCGGATGCGTACGTTGGACATGTGGACTCCCTTGACGAGAAGGACAGAGACCAGCTCAACCAGCTCAACTCGGAGCTGGTCCTCAAGTTGAAGAACACGGACTCGGCCTTCTCTCTTGGTGAGTCAGACGTCATGGGTTGCGTGACACGGACCCATTGCCTCGGAGACTTGGTGGTTTGTTGCCAAGCATGAGGTTATTGTGGTTTTGGTTTCTGGCTGTGGTGGCCACATACTGATGGAGGCAAAATGCAAACTTGCTTGTTTGCTCCGTTTCATACTTGGGAAGCAATGCTGCAGAAGATATTCAAGTAGTGCGATCACTGAAGTCCCACTTTACATGTTTCGCAGTGCCGTTGTTTTTTATCTGCGACGCTTTCTGTGGAATAACTACTCCGCACACTTCAACTACAACTTACGAACATGAGGCCGCATCAGATTCTGCATTGCTTGTACACCTTTGTGTTTCCAGTTTGCAGCGCACTACTTCTTGGTTGCAAGCGATGTAGCTGCAGCTACTGATCACAGGAACATGTCACTCGGCTATTTCTGAGGCGAACCGGCTCAGGATGTGCAACGCCTTCTGCGTAACAATTACATCATATTTCTAAGCATAAAAGTGCACGAGAGCTTAATTTTGCTTCAAATTACATGACGCTTACTGATATCTTTCATGAGTGGCACACTATATTTTTGGTCGCGAATGTCAGCAATGAATGAAGTCTCTCTACCCTTCATAGCATTGCCTGGTATGTGTGAAACGAAACATAGTAAGTTTTAGGTGCCCCCTGAAAGAGGTACTAAGAAGGAATGTTCAATTTGAGCTGGATTAGTAAGCTACCTGTTTTTCAATAGCAAAACGACCACTCTTAGCACGAGGCATGGTGAGCCAAGAAAGGCACAAAAACGAAAGGATAGTGGGGACATGCTGCTAGGTTCTAAACCCTGCTTGCCATGATGTTCGAGACTTTGACCACTTATGCTTGGGTCTAATTAATAGTTGATTGCTAAAGAAAGACTACGTTTCATGGTAAAGAAGCCAAGGAACTGGCCAAGCAAGTTCAACACTTTTTTCTTCTCCAGAACAGCCCAAATTTGAGAACATACTTTGAAACTTGTGACATCACACTGATGCTGAGATTATGGCAAAAAACCTTTATGAAATGAAAGCTTGGCCATCACTCTTTCTACCTTTTTCCGTCAAATGAATGAAGAATAAGAGTTTCAAAAGAGTACTTTAAGTTGCCTAAACTGATTTAGTGTTGCTTTTTAGTGTTCCCTTAAGAACCTCAGGCAATCAAAAGTAATCCAGAGCCTCGGCTGTGGTACCTCTCGGCCACTGTGTCGCTGTGACGTGGTTTTATTCTGAAAGCCATCGAATTGTATACATTGGGATGCAAATGAGAGTGCTTATTGTCTTAACATGAATTTCCAATGGCAATTAAGGTGAAATTCATTCCCAACTCCGACTGATTGAGCAGTGAACCACCCCTTGTTTGAAGAGAATGTGCTTCAATAATGTTCCTCGGTGGGTGACACCGATGGCGAGGAGTTGCTTGAGAAACGCACCTTCTCTCGCAGTGTGTTGAAGTAGATCGCAAGGGTGGCCAGGTACAAAAGCTTTCGCTTAGGTATTGCCAAAGGAGCGTAGCGTAAGCGCAGTAGCCACTTCTGTGTAAATTTGGCACTTCCGGCCACACCTTTCCTCAACTCAGCGAGGTGTATCAAATGGAGGAATGTCCTAGAATATGGGGGTAAGAAGAGTACCAATGCATAGCTTTGAACATGTAGATTTGTTACCACATGCTTCTCGCACACAAGGGTGGCGTAATATAGCGAGACTTAATTTTGGGCAACTCTCTTGAGGCATTTTAATTTGATACTACTTTCACGTCTTGAAATGTCATGATTGGCATTATTGGGACGTCATGACACAAGGCAAGATTTGCCGATTACGTGCAACAGTAGGGTCGGGAATGAAAAAAAATAAGGAGCACTGTGCGCATTACCTCTGGCTGCACTCTCGTGTGGCAGTCGCAGCGATTACAGGAACAGAGTGAGCCGATAGTTTGTGATTGATGTCGTGATGCATTCGTCTCCTTTGTACTGAATCTAAGACTGGTTCGGTGAAACAAGTACAGTCGAACCTCATTAGGAGGAAGTTGTTTCGAACACAAAAGTACCTTCGTTATATGCAATCTTTCTTATAAGCGTACATGCAGATATCGGCAAAACAATGTTGCTGTCACGTGTATACGAAAGAAAGTTAAGCAAGGGTTGCTTCGGTAGATTAGTAAAGGGATTCCTGCAGGTTTTGATGACCCGTCAACATCTTTTTGTTGTGCCGATACAAGAGCAACCATAATTTACATACACTTGCTCTGGTACTGTCGTGAGCAGGCAACCATATGATCGGTGTTATCACGCGGGATCGGCATGTTGGCTTGCTGACTGCAGTCAAACAAAGCCAAGCCACTGTCCAAAATATGCACAATGTTGACAAGATTGCTTGGACATGAACGGGACTGCATATGGATCTGTACTTCACTACTACGGCCGTCAGTCTAGCCCGTATGTCTGATCTCACACTTAATTGCTGATAAAGTTTACGAGTGTGAACATATTGACAGCGAGCTTACCGCGATGGCTTGTCACCAGCCAACCTGCTGGCTGCACTATTTGGAGCGCTATGACTAACCAGCATCGCTTCATTGGGAGTCGGCAGTCAAAGTAGCGGTTTCATGCCAGTCGACATGGTGGCAACTTTGTTCAAGGCCTCCATCTTTGCGGCATCGCTCGCGCATTTCATGCCTGAAAGTTTCGGTTATTGCAGTCATACATTGGCGCGAGGGGTAGGTGGTAGTGCTGCAGGAATCGTGCAGATCTGAGAAATCAGGTGTCTGAATGTGTTTGCCATTTTTGCTACCAGAATATATATTTTGAGGTGCATGCAAACAACAACTTTCTTAGTTTTAACCAATACCGCGTCGGATCCTGCATTTTCGGTTTCGTTATAGCGGGACTATATACTCCATTGAAATAAAGCATGACAAACCAAGTTTTATTTACTTTGTTATATTCCACAATTCGTTATACTTATGTCAGTTATATTGAGGTTCGACTGTATTGTAGTAAAGTATTTATGGTGCTCTGATGCTTGCCAGTATTTTTTACACGGCGGGGACCCTCATTTCGTGCAAAGAAATACGACGATTCGAAACTTTCATGTCGGCGCTTCTACCTGCAAGGTTATGCGAAGCTTAAGGGCAATGCTTAGTCAAAGCCTTAGCTGTCCACCATTACCATGCTGCATGGACAGCCAGTAGTGGTGGTGCATGAAGACACTAACATATCCTCCTACATAACTTCTGTGCCTGCCGAATCATCGGCGAACCAATGGGAAGCGGCCGTCATTTGAACTACGGTGGTGGAGCCACTTACGTAGGGTTGTCTTGAGCACACTTTTTACATTTTTGGTGCTCACTGCCGACAAAAGAAAGCATGTGCATTCATAAAAGAGCAGAAGCACACTTCTGCTTACCAAATTATTAGCGAAGCAATAAAAAGCGACCGCTGTGGAGGCTATGACATTAACTGGTGCCAGGTCTTCGTCTGGTATTCGATTTATAGCTCATTGCTTGTATGTGCTGAAGGTGCATGTAGCTTCTTTGAAGTTGTCATGCATGCCTACACCTGTTTCTCGTGGTGTTATTTCCCAGGTGAAAGCGAGGACGGCCTGTCCTGTGTGCGCTTCGGCATGGTGACGGATGACCTCGACATTGAGGAGCTTGTCGGGCTTGTCCTTGGAGCTGGCATAGAGCTCGAGGAATCTACAAAGGTGCCTGCGCCGTTTCACATTGTGAGATAATCAAAGCTATTAGCTGCATCAGCTGATGAGGGACGAGAACCAGGTGATCAGGATAAAGGCCCATGCCCACTGTGGGTCAATAATTGTTCTGTGGATGGCATGGCTGAATGGAAGAATCACACACAAAAATATTAATGTTGAAAATAAAAATAAAAAATAAGATGCTGAATTGCACTTTCATTGAAAAAAGAAAAATCACTCAGGACTTGCAGAAACAGCTTACCCCATAATGAGAAACGACTATTCGTCTCTCTCTCATTCAAGCTTGGATTAGATTACTTTGGCATAGCTGTGTGATAAATCACCAAGCAAAATAACTCGCAGTGAATTGATGGGAGAGCCATGCTCAAAAAGTGAAAGCACTGCGAAATTTGTTTGATCTCTGTAAGGTTACGCTTTCTCTATATTTTTTTATTCTGTTTCTTTGTAAGCTTGTACCCCTTGACTTAGTTGTGTTTTCCTAAATCTTAATAATGTGGACTTAATATGGCTGCTCTACAGTCTAGGCATAGTCTGCTCTTATAGGAAACATCTGACAGTAGAGCCACTTTCTGTAACCGTAAACATTTGTGGAACTACCATTTCTTCAAGTTGTGGCTGATGCTTCAAAGTGGCTGATGCATCAGGCAGACATTTATGTGTGCCTAACATAAGGAATACCTATCTGTCTACATCATACGTTAGTCAGACATTTGTGCCTTGCAGGTGCAAATAATTGGTCTGTAGCTGGCCTTTGTGTTATGTATATCAGCTGCAATATGGGGCAGAGCATTGATTGTTTAAGAGGCAACCATAGTGTGCTTATATGGTCCCCTACATATATGCTCCCGTAATGTGCATATATGGTGGAAAGGTAAATTGTACCGACACATGCTTCTTGATTTTCTTTTGATTTGTGCCTTGCACTAGTATTATTTTATGTTGTGTTTGTCATTGTGTAAAATTCCCCCTTGTTGGATTTCCCTAAAATGAACATATTTGAAGTTGTTACATATGCTGTGATAAGCTACGAGATATCTTGTGTGCAAGAAGAGCTTCTGTATAAAATAAAATCAATCCTTGTTCAAAATCTAAAATGTCAGTAACGCAGACACATTGGCTTGGCAGGGTGTGTCCTTGCTTTTAGATGCGATGCAATGATTTTGTGAACATGTGATGCCCCTCCATGGGCAGCTTCTTGTTTGCATAAGCCCTGGTCTGCTGCATTCAGTATGCATGTGGATTAAGCCTGATATGACTTGTTCAACTAATTTTGTGTCTCAATTGTCCGAGTGTTCTTTGCTTTCACTCCTGTGATTGCAGGCCCTTGAGTCGATGTCAGAGCTGGTGAAGCAAGGCATTCAGGAGGCCAGCAAGGGTCTCCAGCAGGAGAATGAAGAGAAGATCCTCCAGGAGGTGAGCTTCTGGGCGCAACGCTCAGTTGATGACCTCTTTTCCGTAACTGTAAAGCTAGCTTTCCTGCAGGCCAGTTTGTCAATCTAATGGCGGCACAGCTAGTTCTGTAATCGGTGCTTTGTGTGCGGTTTGCGTTTCTTTAATGGGTGGGAAGTGTAGATGCAAGTGCCATGACGAAGCCACGTGCAACGGCCGAGTGCTAGCTTATGCAGCTTGTACGTAATTTGAGCAATGCTGTGTGTGACAAAGCATATGTGCAACCTCTAGGGAAGCTGATGGCAAATGCGTAATGAGTGTTTAAAGGTATTTAACTCTTCTATTCTGTTAGTATGGTCGCTGCTACAGTAGCGATCTCCAATTCTTCAGTTTTCTCAGTAAGGAACTTGTCTAGGCCAGACGGACAGACTCGCTGGTCACTTCCTCAGTTTTGTATTCTCTGTTTGACCACGAGCTCCTGAGGCATTGATGAATAGATTTAGATTGTGTGGATGTTTGCCTAAATAGTTTTCTTTTGCTCAGGGGCTCCTGAGGCATGTCCCCATTGTGGGCTCCCTGTTCAACTGGTGGTCGCCGACTGCCAAGGAGGGTGGCATTCGGGGACGTAGCTTCAACATCACATCTGGTAAGCACGCAAAATTCATTAAACTAGAAACTTTTCATGATTTTTGTTGGTGCCCTAAAAAGTATGTTCTTTGTATTACTCTGAACTTAGTTGAATGCAAGGGCAGAGTGCATCCTAAGCATCACACCTAAGCAGCATGCCTGAGCATCAGCATGCTCAACATGATGTGGATCTTTTGAGCGGTGGGCCACAGCGCGTTGGTCAGTTGATTGCATTACTGGAAGGCCCTAGCTTGTAGGGTAACGTAGCAGATTTGTTGGTCTAGTTAGCCTCACCTATGTTTCATACAGTGGTTCTATGCAGTGTATGTAGTGATAGTGACTGGTGTAGCATGAAGTGCTGTTGACCCTACATCTCTTTCGGAAACAATGGAAGCAGTGGCTGTGGCATCAAACCCCAAACCTCTTTTGTTGGACTGCTCTGCACCTACCACCTGCAATCTCGTTGGCTTGAAGCAGGCATTACCTCAACACTCATACATCGTCCATCTGAGGTTTCACAGCCTCACTGGCATTCATTACAACCACACCAAGGTCCACCCATGGACCATGTTTTACCATGTTTGCAACTGTGAGAATATGTTTCATAATTTTTTTAGGGCTTCATCTCTGTCGCGGGGAGTACAGTAAATATAATTTTGTCTTTGGTGCCAGTCGTCACCAGGAGATAGAGTTGGACGTTGCAGCCTGCTGGTCTTTTGCTTCAAGAATAAATGTAGAGACAGCAGCATGCCACGTCAGTCACCATTATATGCCTTACCAAAGGCTGTTTGGTAGCCAATGACAAGTCCACGAGGAAAATGCTGGACTGTTTTGGTTGTATACTGGTTCCTGTCTCTCCTGCCAGGACTCGTCGAGAGTACGGAGAACATCTACAAGTACCACATGCAGATCCAGCAGGGCGACAGCACACCGGCCCTGACCAACAAGCCACCGCAAGCCCAAGTGGTCGTGCAAGCTGCAAATGCCCTTGAGACAAAAGCACAGCAATGAGTGCAACTCAAAACCATGAGAGGGGTTGTGAGGGAATGTGGGATGAGACTGGGGGTAGCAATGGCTGGGTGCTGCAGCTTCGAGCACCAGCGCACAACCACAGAGCAGGTACCAGCGCATAGAGGAAGGCAGTTGCCATCGTCTGGGCCACCAGCTTTCCGAGTGACTGCGGTGTATTGTGTACCGCTGTATCCGAGCAGACTGATGAGCACTACTCAAAACACAGAGGGGATTAGTTGATTCCACTGATTTTGGACTACTACCCTGCTGGGACAGGTACCAGCAAACAGAGAGGAATGACAGGGGTCAGTCAAGCCGCCAGCTTCTTGCCTGACTGATGTGGTGTGTGAAGCACCGTTATACAGGAGAGTAGTTGACTGAGGCCCATCAGCAGTAATGTGTTCCTTGCTTGCTATGCAATCGCACATATCTTGTACGGCTGGTGCTGCAGCAATGGCAGCTGGTGATGAATTGTTGTTACTCTTTTGTTTGGGTACATCAAATAAAGCTGGCAGCATTTAATGTAACTACTAGTGAGCAACTGCTGCTGGTTACCAGCGCAGTGTGAAAAATAATTGTGCAGAATCTGTTCAGAATTTTTTTTCTGAAATCTATGCAGCTGCTTGCATTTAGGAAAGGTTGCAGTCATCAGATGCTGGTACCAGCCATGCAACTACTCGCTCTTTAATATGTTGGTGCTAGTTGTCGGCAGCTCCTGATACCAGGAAGTCTCACAACACCTCCACGGCTGCTCATGTCTAAAAGAATAGAAGCTCAAATGGGCTGTTGCTGGTATGCCCAGTGGCTCAGATACCTGTTCATAATGTTTTGCTTTGTGCTGTTATCACAGTGCGTCTGTAGCACTGCCCATTATCGAGTATGCTGCTGTGCAATACTTTGTGCCTGTGCTAGGGAAAGGCTCTTTTATCTTTAACTGCACATGTAAATGACGCTCCTTATGGTGCCAGCTTTGTGTACACTCTCAAGACTTGACTGGTACCAGTTCGGTGTGAGTTACTAACAGTTATGAGCTTTGGTTAGAGGTTTTGCAACATGAGTATTTACAAGCTGCTGAGAGTGCGAGAATTTTTGGATTTTGCATGCGATGTCTTTTTACAGAAGAACCTAAGATTGTGTGTCACAGGGCCAAAAACTACTGCAAATGTTGTGCCTCCATTTTGAAGGGAAGCACTAAGTGTAGTCTTGGCACTTAATATGTAATGTAATGAGGAAGCAAACAATGTGGCAGCCATGTTGTGTCGGAAAGCTGGTGGTTCTTCAACCAAAGGTCTGTGCTGCTGGTATCTAGGCTCTTGGGAAGCAACGCATATGTCATCCAACATATCATTTCTGAAGAAATTGTGCGTCATGCTCGACCTTTTTTTGTTCTTCCTTTCAGTTGGGACCATGTTTTAGCAGCTCCCAATTTAGACATTGGGTGCTCCTGTCATTGCTCACATTCTGATGGACTCTCTCTCAGTCTTGTTCCTTTGCAAGCTGTTTTTCTTTTGTGGGGATGTGAGCGTGGAGTATTTTTTTTTTCGGTGTTCTTCCCATCAATCAGTCTTCTCTCCTTTTGTTGTGATGGGTTGTGCTTTGCTTTATATTTGTATTTAAAGAGCTTTAATTAAGACCCTGTCTACTCCAGAGCGAGAGCAAACGAAGTTCCTGCTATATATTCCTTGTTTTCATCCATCTCATGCAGGCAGCCTGCATACGTCGCCTTAAAAAAACTGTTGTGATACATCTAGTCAGAAACACACTTTTTGCAAATAAAACTGACAGCTTTTCAAGCTTGTGTGCCTTGCCCAATTCCTGACTGGAGGTCCTAAAATAATTAACTTTATTACCGAAAGTTCTTCCTGACTTGCAGTGTGCAGGTAAGCCTTCGTTTGTAGGGAGCAGAAAACTGGTGCTGCCTTTGCCTTCATTTTTAATGCGTTGGCTTGGTTCGTCTGTCGACAGAGCAATGACAATGGGGGCCAGCCAGCCATGACGGAGGTGTGTACTTGGGGAAAAAACGCGGTACAAATATAAGATATGTCTTTACAACGCAAACTTATTGCACCAGCTTTTTATTCTCAAAAGTGGTTAAAAGGTCAAAACGTGGGTGGTTACCGACAGTTACACTCACTCTTGTGAAAGCAGAAGGATGGGTGGCTTTCACAATTTGCAAGGCGGGCTATCAACATCGCTCTCACTTCTCAGTGTTGCTGGAGGAGGGGCTCTTTTTTTAGAGGCTGCTCAGAACGAAAAATTCTGCTTACTACATATCCATGCACTTTTGGATGTAACCGTTGCAGATGTAAACACTACCAAAGGTGAGCTTTGCGTTGCGTCATAAAAAAAAACCTAGGTTCATAAAAGTCGGTTGTCAGTCCCTTTAAAGGCAGCCGATAACAAAATTGGGCAATTACTAGTCCTGCAACTTTCCAAAGATTGCTTCAGCAGTGTACGCTACTCATTCATAACCGGTCAAATGTGGTTGCAATTGGCCTTTGAAGGGACACTAAAGGTTAATATTATGTCAACATGGACTCGAATATATATATATATATATATATTAGTTTCACGTAACTTGAACAAAGGATTTCAAAAAGAATGGTTAGCCACAGCTGAATTAAACCAACGGTATATGGTTTGCCATCATGTGGCGCTGCTTAGAGTATTCTTTATATTCTGCTGAATTAGTTAATTAACTAAGATGGATTATGCCAAACATTTAATATTCACTTTAGGGCCAACTGCCATTCGTTGCGTTGTAGAGGGGCTTCAGAAGCGAACAATTCAATATTTTTTTAGCCTAGCAAACTGCCCAGCTTGGACAACCTCCGCCCCATCTCACTGACGTCATGTGTAGGGAAGGTGGCCGAGCACGCCATCCATAACAGAATTGCCGAGTATATCGAGACCAACGACCTTTTCCCTCACAACATGATAGGTTTCAGGCCAGGCCTCTTCACGCAGGACGCCATGAAGCTTATCAAGATCCAAATCCTGGAACGCTGCACTCGGGACACGATAGCCATCCTTGGTTTGGACCTGGAGAAGGCCTTTGATAACATCCGTCACGAGTTCGTTCTCGACGCCATCTCCAAACTCGACCTAGGCTCGTCCTTCCATGCCTTTGTCAGGTCTTTCTTGAGCAAACGATGCGCCATGCTCAAGGCTGGAGATTTGGAATCGGAGAAAATGGAGCTGAGCAGAAGAGGCACCCCCCAGGGGTTAGTCATCTCACCGCTCCTCTTCAACATCGCAATGGTCGACCTCTCAAGATACCTAGGCAAGGTCCAGGGCATCGGTCACACGATCTACGCGGACGACATCACTGTCTGGTGCGCGGGTGGCAGTGACGGACAAATCGAAGCCGCTCTCCAGGAAGCTGTCGACACTACAGAGCGCTTTCTAACCGACACGGGACTCCGGTGCTCCCCAAAGAAATCGGAACTCCTTCTCTGCAATCCAACTAGAAAGGGCATCAAGCCACAGAACTGGAAACCCCCCACTGAAATTGACATCAATCTCTACACCAAGTGCAGAGATCCCCATTCCCAAAGTCGCGTCCATTCGAATCTTGGGAATGACACTCGAAGGGCCGGGCACGAATAGCATCACCATTCACAAACTAGCAAAGAGGACGGATAGCGCCATCGGTCTAATCAGGCGGGTAGTTAACAAAAGGAGAGGCCTGAGCGAAGAGAATCTGATAAGGCTAGTCCACGCTTTCTTGTTATGCCATTTCACGTACGTAGCGGCCATACACGTCTGGAAGAGGGCCGAGCGAGACAAGCTAAATGCCATGATAAGGAGGGGGATCAAGAGCGCGCTCGGACTACCAAACTACACAGGCACCGACCGACTCCTGCAGTTGGGTATTCATACTATATTGGAAGAAATTGCATAAGCACAAGAAAGGGCACAGATTCTGAGGCTCTCCGGCACCAGGGCGGGCAGACGACTCCTAACAGAGATGGGCGTCCCCCCGGCCACTGTCGAAGACGCCTACCAGGGCCCCCCGAAAGAGCAGAAAGATAACATCATCATATCGCCCGCCCCGCGCAATATGCATCCCCAGCGCAACGTAGAAAGAAGGAAGGCCAGAGCGGTGGCGCTCCTACGCCGCGCAACAGAACTCCCTGGCGGCAGCTGCTTCATTGACGCGGCCCAGTATGGCAACAGCGACAATTTCGCGGTAGTGTCAATCAACCACAGGGGCTCGACTGTTAACGCCGCTTCGGTATGTGTACAAAGCACGTCGTCGCGTGCGGCCGAGCAAGTGGCCATTGCCTTGGTCCTCCTGGACCACAAACATGCCAATATCTTCAGCGACTCCAGTGCAGCCATCCGCGCCTTCAGCGTTGGCGCCGTGTGTAAGGAAGCCTGTCGCATCCTCGACGGCACTCTCACGTGGTTCCCCGCTCACATGGGATCCATCATGGGAGGCTCCAGAAACCTCAACGAGCTGGCCCACTCCAAGGCGCGAGTTCTCGCTTTCCGCGACCATGGAGAACTCCAACGCCGGCCCGCAGTAGTGGAGAACAGAGATCAACCGACCACATACAACGAAATTGCGCAGCACTTTTATCGCGGCAGGAGAGACTTTCCCCTTCCACACAAGAATTTAGAGCGCAGGCATTGACCCTCAGATTATTGCAAACAGGCTCGTATCCCAGCCCGGCTTTATTCCACAAGCTTTATCCCAGCACCTATGGCACTAGTTCTTGCAGCCACTGCAATGACATCGCTAGCCTAGACCACATGCTCTGGCGTTGCCCCTCGTTACGAGGCACAGAAAAAACCAACGAGGACGAGTGGCTATCCGCTATCAAGAGCCCCGATGCCGGGGTGCAACTACGGACTATCCAGAGGGCCCACGATGCGGCGGTCGGGCATGGCCTGACTGTCCCAACATGGGAGCGGCCCGCAGCGCGCTGAGTCGTGTACCTCAGGACCTTCATAAAAGTTTTTGCATCCATCCATCCATCCGAGCGACGGCAAACAACACTACCTATGTTCTGTCAGCTACGGGGCATTCGCACATTTTAAATCTTATGTGGTAGTTGTGGCACCCTGTATATAGATTCTGCAAAATTTTAAACTTTATTTTGAACTTTTTATTTTATACTTAAAAAATGAAGACTTGAACCCAAACACAGACGCACACACAAAGCGCTTTGTGTGTGCACATTTGTGTTTCTGTTCACGTCCCGTTTTCCTTCGCGCAGTTTAAAGTTTCGCAGAGTCTACGAACCGACTAGCAACCTTATTTCTTTATATTTGGGCTGATCAAAAGAATTCTGGGGTTTTGTGTGCCAAAGCCACGATCCGATAACGAGGTACGCCGCGTAGTGGAGGTTTCCAGAATAATTTTGAACACCCGAGGTCTTCTCCAATGCTCCGTACACGGGAGGAGTTTTTGCATATCTGCCCTACAGCGGAAGGCCGCCGCCGAGGCAGGGATTTGGTCCCGCCACCTCAGGCTTAACAGCGCAGCGCCATATCCGCTATAGCCACCACGGCAGCTACGTAGATGGCGGCCCCGTGTGTGGGAATCGGATGTAGCCCTTATTTCGACATGCCCAGTGGCGCCTTGACGAGGCGTAGTCGGGGGCCACTCCTCAAGACGTGCCGTTAGGCGTTCGAGAAGAGCAGTTGATATTAGTGCAGCAGCCACGCGGATCCTCCTTTAACCATGGCCTCCTCGTGGTGAAAGAGACCGTTGGTGTCATGCCTGGTGTGGAACGACGAAGGAACTGCTTTCTTGATAGCCACCTGCGGAGCAATACAGGAGTTGCGGGAAGAGCGGTTGAGCATATGTATATGATTGGGTGTTTGCGACTGACCTCGTCAGCCATTACGTGCACCTGGGGTAACGTAAAACGAGGTACCCGCGGACACTTCGCACTGTGCACGGGAACGTCGACACTTAGTTATATGCACCGTGTCGGCGAGAGGCGATTCGTTGAAGTATCTTGCGGTTGTCTTTCACCGCTTGGGTCGAGTCTGTGCATGCAACTATACTTGCGACGCTTTTTTCTTGTAGTAGTTGGTATCGCAAGCTGATCATTGCATCATATGTGACCTGCAGCTTGGCGATAAAGGCGGCAGCGCAAGGGCAACATGATAGTGAAATTTTACGCGTCGTACTTCCATGTGCATACGCACCTCACCATTCTTTCCTCGACAAGCAGCAAACATATGACCTTCATTGCGCCGACGTCTCGCACTGCGCGTTCATCTGAAATTGTGTTTGCATTTTGACGTCTCTTGCGAACGGTGTAGTGCATAAATGCGAACATTGCGTGACGTCAAAGGTGCGAAGTGTGCGATGCATAAACACAAAAAGAACTTCATGTTTTGACATTTCGCATATGATGAAAAGAAAGGCAATTCTACGCAGCCACTTTATTCGTAAAGAATTCATTTAACCACTTCACGATGGCTTGGCTTCACATAGATAAGGACTGTGTATATGCATTTCATTATTTCGGCGAGCAGCTAGTTAGAGCGCACCAACTCATGCATGGACTGCTGTACGCTTTCACGCCCGCCCGTCGGCGACTAAAGCGCAGAGCATCGGCCGTCCATTGCCTCAGACACTGGGTGGCATGCACGGCGCACCTCCCAATGTCGGAGGCTATTGGCCGTAGCGCCTAGCTCCGGCGTTTGCCTCTAGTCGGCGGTGCCAACCCAGAATACGACATGGCGAGAAAGATGGGAAAGCAAGCAGTGCGCGGGGCGTCCCTCAATGCATATAGGAGACGGATGAGAATGGAGAGGGCATCGAATCAACCGGCAGACAATGTGATGTCGATACTAGGCTGTAGAAAATGGAGGCTTTCCAGGAAGAGCTTCTCAAACAGGTGCAAGAGCTCAAAAATGAGCTAAACAGGGTTCATGATGCACGGAAGGTAGTTGAAAAGAGACTTGAAGCAGCCGAGGAAAAGCTGAACAGGGCCGCCATTGTGAAAGAGAATGTGCGTGACAATGGAACGCAGACCGCCCACGCGACTGGCGAGGGAGTGTCAGCGAAATACGTGGAATGCATGCAGGGTGATGAAGGGTTAGCTGGAAAGAGCGGCACCTACCTTGAGGCCGCCAAGCGGAAAAAGCAGGAGCCCAGGGGACAATGCCCCTTGTCGAGTCCGAATCACGCGGAAAAGGACAAAGGGAAGCGGGGCGAAGTAGGAGAGAGTGAAAGGGTGATTATCGCTGGCGACTCAAACCTGGCTGGGTGCTGAAAAGCAATTGTGGAGAGGGTGAAAGGCGACATAACAGTGGTGGTAGGGACATTTCCAGGGCGGACACTGGGTCTGTCATGGAGCGAGCAAAAGAAAAGCTCGCGGAAAATGCCCACGTGCGCAACCTTGTCATAGTAGCAAGTGGGCTAAATGACGTCCTAAACAGGAAAGGGCCAGGACTAGCCCAGTGCTTGGCGAAGGGGATGGACGACTTGCGCATCGGTGCAGATCGGTGTGCAGATCAGGTGCAGATCGTGGTGTGCACGGTGCCGGAGGTGCCAGTCACGTACAAAGAGCCGCAGTGGCTGCTAATGAGGCAATATGGAAAATGAGCCGATAGAAAGGCTTCGAGGTTGTCGAAGTAAACAGGGAAGTGAGAAGTTGTGGTGGTTTTAAACGAGACGGGATCCACTTCAATTACAGGCTGGCACGAGAAGTGAGCTGGCGAGTTGGTGGTCGCGCTGTTGCTTTTTTAGGGGGCCCACGGGCGCTCAGGAGGTCAGAGTAGATAGTAATGAAGAGGGTCCCCTAGGGAAACATCAGAAGAGCATCGTCGTCGATAACAGAAAAAGGAGGAAAGCAAGAAAAAGAGCTCTCCATGCAATAGGCTACATAAACATGCAGGGCGGCAGAAGAAAGGAAAAGTGGGCAGAGATTGAGGAGCAGTTACATAGAGAAGAAATAGGGGTGTATGCGGTTACAGAAACGCACCTTAGAGACTCAGAGGAGCCGCCAGTTATTGAGAATGATGTTTGGGAAGGGTGCAACAGAACTAAGTCGAAAAGAAAGGGAGGGGGAGTCGGAACGCTCATCCATCAGGGAGCCAAATGGAAAAGAGTGAATTCACAATTTCAAGAGCATCTTTGGTTACCAGGTACAATGAGTGGGAAAGAAACTTGGCTGGGCGTTACATATTTGTGGACCGGAAAAAATTGCACAGAGAAGGATAAAGAGTTAGTGGAATGCATAAGCGTTGATATTAAGGGTTTCGGGAATGGTTCTGAAATTGTCCTATTAGGTGACATGAATGCCCACATACATGATTTAGATGGCTATACCGACAATAACGGGAAGTCAATGCTAAACCTTTGTGAGCAACATAACCTCGTTATCGTGAATACAGGGCCTAAGTGTGAAGGACAGATCACGTGGTAAGTGGGAAACCGGCAATCGACCATTGATTACTGTCTGATGACAGAAGGAATTCATGATAAGTTGAGAGAAATGGCCATCGTTGAGGAAGGGTTTAGCAGCATAGGGAGTGACCATAAACGCATCATTTTGAAAATGGGATATGTAGTTGGGAAAGAGAGCAAGGAGAGCAAAATGGCCAGTCCAAATTTGAACGCTGAACAAATAGCAAATATAGTCACTAAAGTTGAGGAAACACTTGGCAAATGGCCAAGTAAAGAGTGGGAATTTGATGAGCTTCTAAGTGTAATAACGACAGAAATACGGAAAGAGAAACAACATGTTCGTTCGAAAGGAAAAAAGAAACCGAAAAGCTGGTGGAATAAGGAGATACGAGAAGCGATCGCCGAACGACAGAAAGCATCTCGAGAGCACAGGCAGGCAAAGAAGGCGCAGTTGCCGCAGGATGAAGTAACCAGTAAATGGGAAATATACCGGGAGAAAAAGTCTATGGTTCAAATACTGGTGCAAGCAAAATTAAAAGGTGAAAGTGAACGTTGGGTGTCAGAAATACGTGAGAAAAAGAAGGCAGCACCTAGAATATTTTGGAACCACATAAGATTATTAGGCAGGAAGTCAACAACAATACAACAACATATCCTAGACGAAGATGAAAACAGACTGGAAGGAGAAGCGGCAATAAATTATATCCGAAAAGTAACAGCCGAATCTTTCCAAGGCAATGACGAGGTTGTATTTGAAGAAAAAAAGAGCATGAAAGAGACCCAAGTGGAAAAGGAGCTGGTGCTGACAAATTTAAACTGGAAGAAAGCGGAAGAGAAAATTCCTAAGCGCACAACCACAGGGCTAGACGAGGTTCCCGTTAGGCTGATAAATGAACTAGGACCAAAAAGTAAGGAAGCTCTGGTGAAAGCAGTGGAAAATACTTTAAAAGATAGGCGAATACCAGACAGTTGGCGACAAAGCAGAATGAATTTAATTTATAAAGGAAAGGGGGAGAAAGACAGAATTCACTCGTATAGACCGTTGACCATTACATCGGTAATATACAGGCTAGCAATGCAGGCAATCAAATTAAAGCTTCAAGCATGGGCAGAGAATAATGGCATTTTGGGAGAGCTTCAGAATGGCTTCAGAATAGGTAGGCGTTTAGATGATAACTTGTTTGTTCTTACTCAGTGTATTGAAATATAAAAAGCAGAAAGCAGACCGTTGTATGTGGCCTTTTTAGACATTACAGGAGCCTACGGCAACGTAGACCGCAACATTTTGTGGGACATTCTGAAAGGGGAAGGCTTAGGTAACGATTGTCTACAGCTTTTGAGAGAGTTTTACCTAGAAAATACTGTTTGCGTTTAATGGCAAGGGATGAGGAGCGAGGAGAAAGTTCATATCCACAAGGGACTGAGGCAGGGGTGCCCTTTATCCCCGCTGCTGTTTATGATGTACATGGTGAGGATGGAGAGGGCGCTAGAAGGAAGTAATATCGGGTTTAATCTCTCTTACAAAAAGGAGGGTACAGTAGTAGAGCAGCAGCTCCCAGGTATATTTTATGCGGATGACATTGTGTTGCTAGCTAACAAGCAAAGTGATTTGAAACGTCTGGCTAATATCTGTGGACAGGAAGGCAACAATTTAGGTTTTAAATTTAGTGTTAGAAAATCAGGTGTTATGGTGTTCAGTGAAAACAGTGAGTTACAGGGCCAGAAAGTACCTCGGGTAACAGAATATAAATACCTTGGTATATGGATAAACGAGGGCAATAGATATGTGGAAACACAGGAAAAAACAATAACATTGAAGGGGAAGAGAAATGCAGCCATAATGAAGCACAGAGCGCTGTGGGGATACAATAGGTACGAGGTCTTCCGAGGTATGTGGAAAGGTGTAATGGTTCCAGGACTTACTTTTGGAAATGCGGTTGTTTGCTTTAAATCAGGGGTACAATCAGGACTCGATGGGAACCAAAGGTCAGTGGGTCACTTCGCATTGGGCGCTCACGGGAAGACTACAAATGAAGCTGTGCAGGGTGATATGGGCTGGACTAGTTTTGAAGTGAGGGAAGCTCGCAGTAAAATTGAGTATGAAGAACGCCTGAGGAATATGGAAGAAAGTAAATGGGCTGGTAGAGTGTTCAGGTATCTGTACAGGAAAAACATTGATTCACAGTGGAGGAAAAGAACTAGGAAGCTTACCAGCAAGTATGTGGCCTGTATGGTGGGCAACACAGCAACAAAGATGGTCAAGCGGAAAGTCAGAGAGGCTGAAATAATCTCATGGGTGGCGGCAATGGAAAGGAAACCTGCCATGAGTAACTACTTAAGAGGAAAAAACGAAATCAGGAAAGAAACAATTTATGATAACTCAAAGGGAAGCTCATTACTTTTCGAAGCGAGATCGGGATGCCTTAGAACAACCACCTATAAAGCGAGATATAAGAAGGAACAAGAAGCATGTGCTTGCTGTGGAAAAGCTAGGGGAACTATGGAGCATGTTTTATTAGAATGTCAAGACGTCTACCCAGCTGTCGATTTAGGCACCACTGGCCTCCTTGAAGCCCTTGGGTTCAGCAGGAGCAATGGTAAAGCAAACATGTCCGCAATAGGCATTAGTAAGAGGCGATTGGAGGATTGGTGGACGAAAAGTAGGGAAACGACAAAAAACGGAGACGTACAAAAGCACAGTTAGCAATAGGGGATCAGAAAATTCGGGTGTGGGAGTTCATAGCGTTTATTATATTTATTTTTTTATTGTTTAACTAAGGGACATTAGGCAGTATAATAGCAAGAGCTTGGGGCGCTCATAACATACATACATACGTACATACATACATACATACATACATACATACATACATACATACATACATACATACATACATACATACATGCATGCATGCATACATACATACATACATACATACATACATACATACATACATACATACATACATACATACATACATACATACATCCGTCCGTCCGTCCGTCCGTCCATCCGTCCGTCCGTCCATCCATCCATCCATCCATCCATCCATCCATCCATCCATCCATCCATCCATCCATCCGACATTGTGTTGCTAGCTAACAAGCAAAGTGATATGCAACGCATGGCTATCTGTGGACGGGAAGCCGAGAATTTAGGTCTGAAATTAAGCGTTAGAAAATCAGGTGTTATGGTATTCTCTTTTTTTTTTGGTAACAGTGAACAGACAGTGTCATTTCAGGGCTCGCCCTGTCGTGATTTTTGACGAGTAGGGTGGAAAGCTCTCCATCAAGTTATGTTACGTGCACCTAAGGTCGCTCGACTTGGCCGCGTGTGCCAGTCGATCCGCGGAGTTTTGCTTGGCTCAGTGGAACCCAGAGCCAAAACCGGTCGTGGCGTACTCTCGTGCGGTCGCGCGGCCCCGCGGACGGCCTTGGTGGTCTCGATGGTCGTAAGGCTTGACCTCGTCTGTGTTAAGGCAATCCGAGGTTGTGTCGGGCTCAAGTCCTGTAAGGCAGACATGGCTGTTTGTGTGGTGAGCGCAGTAGCTCAGTTTGTGCTGCTCCACAGCGGCCTCCTTGTCTGGGAAAGACCGTTGGCTCGAACCAAACCCTCCCGCCTCCCCCCCCCCCCCTTCGCCCAGTAAACCCGGGTAGAAGGGAGTGTGCCGGCGTCAATGTACTGAATGATGCTGGGTTGGTGAGTACATCTGAGCTCTGGGACTTGGCACCTCCGGGTGCCAAGTCCTCTTTCCAGCTGACAACGGCACAATAGTTACACGAACTAGGATACTGGAAAGGCGCTCAAAGAACCCTGAGAGTGCAGCTTCACGTGTTACCTCACACATCAATACACGCAACTATAAAAATTAAGCACAAGCGTTTACCTAAAGAAATAAAGCAAGTCGTAACTCTAGTAATAAAAGAGAGAGGAACGGAAACTACACAGACTATAGAACCACAAGTACAGTACGGGAAGTGTTAACCAAAATAAGAGACATTTCAAATGACGGAAGAATACATAAACACAACCTTTCATGAGCGATTTGAAAATCTAATGGCGTAAGAAAATCAAGACGACACCAAACCTGAAAAGAAAATGTAATCATTATGTAGCAGGTTGCCGATGCCCCAAGAATCAGATCAGTTTTTATTTTCCTCAAGGAAAAATGGACCCCAGACAAAAAGCTGCTCATTGAGCAGCTTGACAAGGCCTGGGGCCCTACAGGAAGCGGCAACAGTGGCAAAACAGCAGTGTATGTCGTACACCCGTACGAGAAGGAAAAAAAAGCAACACCAGAAAAAAAGAAAAACAAAAGAAAGAAATCGCTCGCACCAAGCTGTGAAAAATGAGAAAAAGAAATTACATATACATACACCAATACAAAACTATATTGTACGCTGACATGTTAAATTCACACATACACGCGCAAACACCCGTAGAAGTGGCGCGCATATATACGCCCATATATACGCATATATATATATACATATACATATGTATACGCATACATACACGCATATACATTCACATATACACACGCACATGGCATATATACACACCACTGAAGTGCGCACATGTACACCTTCACGTTAAATATTTTAAAAAGATTGAACTGCTATAAGAACGGAGAGCGAGAGAGAGAAAAAGAAGTGAAATTGGACAATGCCTGCAAAATCATTCCAAACTAATCCACACAAAACAACGCACAACGCCGAATGTAAACTACACGATAAAAATTTGCTACCGATTAAGCAATTCTGTTTAAAAAGTGTTTCACTAAAGCACGTTTATTTACTGCGGGGCCATCAATTAAGGTTGTATTATCGTTCAGGATGTAAGGTATTACATACTTTAACATTTGTTGACAGTAATTCGTTCGAGTTTTGGGAAGACACCACTTTTCTAATTGTCGAGTGTTGGCTACCAGTACGCGTTCCTTGAGCGCTGGTATTGTGATAAGGAGGTTAGTACGAAGCGTGGCTTTAGTGGTGAATAAAGAACCAATAATGTGCGGTAGCATCACATTGACGGGCAGAGTTTTTAACGGAATAAAAAGCGGTTCGGAGTGTGCGCAGTACTCTTCGTCTGCAACAATACGAATCGCTTTCTTTTGCAGGCTCACAATTCTATTCATGTTAGTCGGTGATGCCGTGCCCCAAGCAAGATGACAATATGCAATGTGTGATTGAAATAATGAAACATATATCTGTTTTTTAACGTGTACTGGAAGAATGTCACGACACTGGGAAAGTGCTCGAACAGCTTTTGATAAACTTAGGGCTACGAGTTTAGTGTGCTCAGTCCATCGAAGGTGCTCATCAAATATAACACCCAGTGTTTTATGGTGGCTGACGACCTCAATAATATTATTGCCTAGATTAACGGTTAAGTTAGTCCCTATGTGACGATTTATAGCGCGAAAAATAACAGCTCTTGACTTAGTTGTATTTATTTTGAGATTGTTTAGTTTAGACCAATTTAAAAGGCTGTTTAGGGTGTTGTTTGCTTTTGAAATTATTTCTGTGGCCTAAAGACCAGAAATAAATAGGGAAGCCTCGTCGGCGTGAATTACAAGATCAGCTTCTGTCTAAATTGTTACCACATCGTTTATGTAGACATTGAAAAGAAAAGGTACTAATATGCTGCTCTGAGGGACGCCGCATTTAAGATAACGTTTGGATGAACAAAAGCCGTCTCTGTTCACTATTTGTTCATGGTCTTTAAGATATGAACTAAATATTTGAAGTATCCGTCCCTTGACTCCGTACTTATTTAACTTATCTAAGAGAATGTTAGGGTCTAGACAATTGAAAGCCTTACTAAAATCCACAAAGATCCCTAGTTTTAAGAGTTTGTTTTCAATATCCTGTAAAATAATTTCTCTTTGGACTAATAAAGCTGATTCCATAGAAAAACATTTACCCAAGCCGAATTGAGATTGTGATATTAAATGATCAGCATCAAAGGAGTTCTGCAAAAGTTTGAGCTGAATTTTTTCTATAGCACTTTCGAAAAAAAGGGAGTAGAATAGAGATGGGGCGATAATTACTAATGACGTTTTTCGAGCCTGACTTGAAGATGACTGTTACCTGGGCCAGTTTCATTCTTGCAGGGAAAACACAGGATTCTAGTGAAAGGCTAATGATATGACACTGACACAGAGGTATTGCAAGAAAGTCAGCAACAAACTTTACTGTTTTAATTGTGAGGCTTTCTAAATCAGAGCTGGAATCATTTCTTAAGGACATGAGAACGGTAAAAGGTTCTAACGGATCTGTTGGGCTAAAGAACACTAAGCTGGTTGTTTTACTTGAAATAACAGAACACGCATATTCGTTATATGTTGCTGTTGCTTGCTCGGTGAAGAAGTTGTTAAAGCAATCGGCTAATAGTGCGCCTGACTTTGGTGACCCGTCAATAATCAATTCGCCAATGTGATTCGATATATTTCTATTGCTAATTACTTCATTTATTGCACGCCAAATTAGCTTTGGATTATGCTTGCTTCCAGAGAAAATTTCTGAGTAATAATCACGCTTGGCTTTGCGCAAGTCATTTTTTAATTTATTTCTGAACTGCTTAAACGTAATCATTAAGATTTCTGGTTACCAGAAAACTGTGGTACAGGCGGTCTTCTTTTTTAATCATTCTTAAAAGGCTAGGTGAAACCCACGGTTTCTTAATTTTTTTGGATGATTGTCTCGTTTTTAATGGAAACCGTAAGTCATAAAGCACTTTAAATTTAACAGTGAACGCATTATAAGCCTCATCCACTGAAGAATAGTTGATACATTGTGCCCATGGCGTTTCACTAATCAGTCGCCTGAATGATTGTAGTTTGGTATCAGTAGTTGCCCGAAAGGTTACAGGTCTGCTTCGAACTGGTGCATGTTGAGCTTCTCTAGTGTAATAAAAATAAGATGATCGCTTAGATCACAAGGCAGTGTACCCGAAGATTTTACCATGATATCTATGTTACCAATAAACAAGCCAATAATACTTGAAGAAGAGACCGTGATTCTCGTTGGAGATGTGATGGTGTTGGTGAACCCATTGGATTCAATGGAACCCGCCGTGGTTGCTCAGTGGCTATGGTGTTGGGCTGCTGAGCACGAGGTCGCGGGATCGAATCCCGGCCACGGCGGCCACATTTCGATGGGGGCGAAATGCGAAAACACCCGTGTACTTAGATTTAGGTGCACGATAAAGAACACCAGGTGGTCTAAATTTCCGGAGTCCTCCACTACGGCGTGCCTCATAATCAGAAAGTGGTTTTGGCACGTAAAACCCCATAATTTTTTTTTTTGGATTCAATGGCCGTAAGAAATTCTACTGAATCAGCGTTCACTTCGTTTATATTAATATTAAAGTCGCCGCCGAGCAATAGGGTACAACTATTTGGTGAACAGTAATTAAGAAAAGTATTCAAAAATTGGAAAAAGGTGCTATGGTTACCACCAGGGGGCCTGGAACTTACAGAAAGAATGTAAGTGTTGTGTTGTAGCGCGAGAGCTTCCGAGTCATTGGTTATAACTGAAAATTCTGTAATGATGGTGCAGTTCAAAGAAGACCTAACATAAATAACTACTCCTCCCCAGCGGGAAGGCCTATTTAGAAGAAAGGTGGCATACGATGGCAATTTCAGTAGGTCTACTTCATGCTGACACCACGTTTCGGTGTATAACAAACAATCAAACGTCACCGCAAGGTTACCCAAAGAACTTTCAAATTGATTGTGCTTATTTTTCATTGAACGAATATTAAAATGCACCGCGGAAAAATAATTGTGGGCGTTCACACTGTTGCTGATGTCGCATTGCATGACCCGATCATAATAATTTACAGCAGCCATGATGGAAATAATAGACACAGCACTGGGTGTGGCAGAGAAGTAAGAATAACTTGTAGATACAGAGCAAGGGAACACGCAGGTGCTTCTCATCTAAAATTGACATTGTAACGTGCCAAGGGAGACGACGCTTACAGCAGCATGGTCAGTGCAGGAAAGAACAAAGGTTTATTGAGAGCGTGGCTTATAAAGACATGAATGCAGCGCGCTGTACACACTGCGCATCACCGATGCGCATCCGCGTTGATCAGTACACGTGTCCGATACAGCCATGGCTTAACGTGATGGCTTCGCAGCTGGTGGCGTATATGGCTACACAAAATACAAGTTCTCGGTTTCGCAAACAAGAATGGACTAAAGCGGCCGCAGTTAGCTTCCCGTCACAGAATGATAAGAACGGTACAAAACAGCCCTCACGGTACATTATCTCAAGCATGCGCCGACATTATGGCAGTATCCTCGCTTCGTGGAATCTTAATACAAGGTGCATTATCAGAGTGCTGGGCAAAGATCTTTCCATTGGGCGCCCACACATATTTCCAGTTTACTTCGCGCTTACGAGCAGTTGCTTGGCCTAACAGGCGTTTCAAAGATGCACACAAATGCTCATTGATGAAGACCGGAGCCTGTGAATCAAAACCAAGATCGCTGCTTGTGAGTCAAATATTGCGGGCCTTTTCAAGGAACAGGTCTCGTTTCTTGCGACTGGCGAAGTGTACGACAACATTATTTTTAGTGGGACTCTTAGCTGTAGGAACTCGATAGACGAAATAGATATCGGCAGGTGTTACGGGTTCTTGAACGACTTCGGCAATCTTAGTGATTACTTCCGTAAGATCTTCTTCCTTACGGAAAGGCACTCATTTAATCTCAAGGTTTGCAAGACGGGAGTGTTGCTCAAGCTGAACAAGCCTGCCTTCCTGCTCTTTGACCTGCTGAGACAGGTCACGCAACGGGTTTCAAGCCTGGTGTTAGTCTCTTTCAAGAGCCGATTTTCGGCAATCACCTTCTCATGCGCCTTACTGATACTTGCCAGGCTAGCTTTAATTTCTCGCATTTCTTTTCGAAAATCACGATCAGACCCGTTCCGGAACTCCTTCAGTTCGCGCTTAAATTCTTCAAAAAGAGCTCTCAATTCCTTATATATGGTCAAAGCAGTTCAGTGGAAAGCAAAGGTAGCGCACTGTGGCGGCGCGGCGGCAGCGGCGGCAGCAGCAGCAGCACAGGCAACAATTAAAAGAAATACCTGCGTTGCATGCTTGTCGCCCCGATCACTATAGAGGAGATAAAAAAGTAACAAACGAGCGAACAAACAAACGAACAAAAGAAATAATTGACTGTCATTAATCAAACAGGGCCAGGATCAGACGGTTTAATAACATGTGCTTTACATCGCCTTTTGTAAAATCCTAAGGCGCATAATTATTTCTAATCAGAATGTTTGTTATTTAAATAAGAAGGAATGTAGCAGTAGTAAGCGAAGAGCAAAAAAAAAAAGCCGCGTTCTACGCTATAATAAAAAATTCACTTCCGCTATGCCAAGTTCTGTCAAAGGAATTGAGGAGAGACGGGGAAGCGACCCTTTTTATGACACTGGCACCCAAGGTTTTAACGCGATAGCGTTAAGGGCCCCGCGTTGCAGAAATTCCGGTGTCGGCGTAGGCGTCCGCGGTCGAGAAAACCAACCCGCGCATATTAACGCGACAGCGTTAAGGAGCTCGTGTCGCAGAAAAGCCGGCGTCGTCGGCGTCAGCGGCGTTGACCGTGACAGATAAATCCCAGAAGGCACTTTATAAAAAAAAAAAAAAACACCTTGCAAGATGGGTTGTGGGAATCGAACCAGGGTCTCCGAAGTGTGAAACGGAGACGCTACCAGTCAGCCACGAGTTTTTTTTTTTCTTTATTACATGGAAAAGAAAACTGAAGGTGTATAACAAAGCGGACACAACTACACACTTAAAACTCAGGCAAACACACACATGCATCCAACAAGTGCATCCAGTCTGGCGGAGGTTCCTGCACAGCGTACACACTTCTTACATACGCAGCACTGTCGCGAAAGAAGGATTTTGTAGTTCGCAGGCTTTCGGCATGGCGATCACAGAGTCTACTTCTCCACAGGCTGTATAAACCAAGTACAATGAACATGTCATAGGGAGGACCACCTGTAACCTTAAACGGTAGAAACCTAATTGAGTATGGAGTCATGTCAATGTCCTTTTTAAGCGTCCGTTGGAGAATGTCCCAAAAAAATACAGCGTCCCTACAGTCTATGAAACAGTGATCTATGGTTTCGGCACGTGGACAGAGCCGACAGTTTGTTGACCACGGCACAAAGCAACCCCTCGAATTCAACCAAGTTTTAACAGGGAGTGTTTCCGAATGTAATTTAAAGAAAAATGTTTTTACTCCAGGAGGCACACGCATTTTTCGGACGTGTTTAAGTACATCCTGATAAGGTCGGTTTAAATAAGGCGCACGATACAAAGGATCTGGGAAAATAGAGTCAACCAGTGCCGCAGAAATTGGCTTTCGACTCGCTGTGAACACGTACTCAAGGCTGAATCTAACTTTCAAGAAAAGAAATGTGTTAACAACCTCCTTGAGAAAGCCCCAAGGAGCCTGTGGGACATGTTTGACATTTGATGACACTACTATGTTAGGAACATAATGAACTAAACGCAGTTGCAACATTTCACGCAAGAACGGATGGTCACGGTCTCGAAAGAAAAACAGGCGAGAAACAATTTGCCTGACGAAGAGGTGTACTAATCCTAGACCACCACGTTCAAGGGGGAGAAACAGATTGTCGCGCCGCATCCATTCACAGCTCGAACTCCAAATGAATGTTGCAAATACGCGATGCAGTGCCTAAAGGCGAAGTCTTGAGCAGTGCAGTACTTGGAGCACATACATAAGACGGGAAGCTAAGAAAACGTTACACACTTCAGCACGAAAGAACACTGACAAATTCCGCCCTCGCCATGAATTCACTTTACGTTGAATTTTGCCAACTTCCCCCGACCAATGAGCGTTGCTATTTCTATACTGTGAGAGAGGCACACCTAAATAACGCAGATCTTCTTTCCATTGAATTCCTGCGTAATGTGATGGCATTGTGGCCCATAATCCAAACCAAAAACCTGAACTTTTTTCAAAGTTAACGCTTGCACCAGAAGCAGCACAAAATTCTTCTGTAATTGCAAGAGCAGTCTTTACGCTCTTTTTATCGGTACAGAAAAAGGCCACGTCGTCTGCATACGCAAGAACCCGAACCTCATTAGTCAGTAATTTAAATCCTTGGAAATTTTGTTCTTTAAGGATGCCCATACAAAGTGGCTCTAAATACAAGCAGAACAGAAGCGGTGACAAGGGGCATCCTTGTCGTACTGATGATAAAAGCCTAATCGGATCGGAGAGAGAGCCATTCACTATAAGCCGCGTTGAGCCATTAGCATAACATATCCTGACACCTCTAAGGAGCAGAGATCCGATATTTATATGCTCTAGTAAAGTAAACAGGAATGAGTGATTCACCCTGTCGAACGCCTTAGCCAGATCTAGCTGTACCATTGCCACCTGTCCAATCCCCTCAGCTACACACTCTAGCACCGATCTCGCAACATGAATGTTCGTCTGAATGGACCGCCCCCTGATGCCACATGTTTGATGATCACCGACCACAGATCTTACTACAACTTGCAAACGGTTAGCTAATACCTTAGCAAAGATTTTATAATCCACATTGCATAAGGAGATAGGCTGATATCCGTCAACCTTTTGCAATTTCTCTTCATCATCGCTTTTGGCTATAAGGACTGTGTGTCCTTCGTACATTGTGGCGGTTAGGTACCCTACTTCCAAGGCCTCTCGGTACACCTGAAGTAATAATGGCGATAAGAGGGAACGAAAACACTGATAAAATTCGGCAGTAAGGCCATCCGGGCCGGGCGTTTTGCCCTTCGCTAACGAATCGATGCATGAAGTTACCTCATTGATATCAATGTTTTCGTTTGTATAATCGTACTCATCCTGATTTAACTGGGGCAGCAATGATACAATTTTTTTGGCAGCATCTGTATCCAATGGCATATGGTCTCGGAATAGTTTTTGATAATGTTCAAAAAATGCTTTAGTTATTAGAGTAGGCTCGTTAACAATCATTCCACCATACTCTATCTCTAGTATTTGTTTAGACAGCGCGTGTCGGCGCTCATCACCAAGGGCCCTACTGCAAGGCTGTTCTTCCATCAAACGCTGCTCTCGCGCACGCGCTAGTGCACCTCTGTATTTTTCTGCGTTCAAAGTTTGTAACTGTGCCTTGACCTTATGAATATCATCAATATATTGACCCGGATGTATGCATTCAAGCTCATGCAATTCACTCAAAAGTCTACACAATGCTTTGTAATTATTCTTTTTTTCAAAGGCTAATATTGATGATTCTTCGATAGCTATCATTTTAGCTTCCTGTTTGAATAATTCCCACAAAGCAAAGAGTAGCAAATCCTTGCGGCAAGACACATGAGCTATAAGCTCAGTAATGCGATTTAAGAAACACTCACGCGAAAGTAACTGGTTATTAAACTTCCACAGCTCCCAGCACATACGCCGACTGTGGTACCGACGGCTGCCAAAAGATGCTGAGACTAGGCAATGGTCACTAAAGAATATAGGATGCACAGTGTAACCATGAATAAGAGGTAGCGCGCTAAGTGAAACGTAAATTCGGTCAAGCCTTGCATGCGAGGTACCCTGGAAGTGCGTATATCGACATCCCGCCTTTTCATTTTCCCCAATGTCCACAAGCTGATAATCACATATTAGGCGTTGCAACGCATCACTACTTGGATCATGTCTCAGCTTCAGTGATGTACGATCTTGCGCGTTACATACACAATTAAAGTCTCCAAAGAGGACCAATGCACGATCAGTACAGAAATGATGTTCTAGAGATAAGAAGAAACACTCGCGTTCACGTAACTTGTTCGGGGCATAAACACACACAAATCTAAAGCTCGTGCCACTGATATCAATATCGCAGCAGATTAGGCGCCCTTCCCTATCTGTAAACAAATGTAGCGAATCACATTGTAAATGTTTGCTAACAAATAACATACAGCCTGCGGAAACGCCTACTGCATGGCTGACACAAACATTATAGTCAGATATGAATGGAGATAGAGCTATTTCTGTGTTTTCGTCGGATTCAATCTTTGTTTCTTGAATAGCAGCAATATCTAATTTTCGATTGCGTAACAAATGAAAAAGCTGTACTTGCCGTCGCTTACTTCGTAAGCCACGGACATTTAAAGTGCCAAAATGGAAGGGAAGAGCGCCCGCCATGATTACCTATGTAGGTGCAGCGTCTAAACGCTGCTCCAGAGGTGCACCACTCCCTTCTTGATGAGGTGATGCACTATGGACTTGTGCACGTTAACACAAGGTACATCAGCAGGTGTAGGTGTTCCCCGGAGCGGTTTTGTCAACTTTGACACCTTGGGAACGCGAGCCTCCTTTGCCGAGGGCGATGGATTGTCGGATGGCGGTGGACGCTTCTTGGCGGCCTCGCACATCGATCCAGATTCCACTGACGGTGGGCGATCTTGAACTGGTGGAGATTCTGCCCAAGACACAGTTGGTTCGTCATCAGGTGCCTTAGTGTCATCCTCGCTCGCAGGCTTCTGGCTAACGCTAATGTCAGCCGATGACGGCTTAATCTGTTCTTGTCGATGAGACTCAGGGAGTGTTTCGCCAGTTGCGTCCACAACTTCGCTCACGTCCATTAGATGATCGGTGATGGCATCATCCTCAGCTGGTCTATTTGCACGAAGTTTGTCAGCGTAGGTTCCGATGCATGCATCTGCAGGGTGATCATAGCGGTGACAGTTACTGCAGCGCGGTGTTCTACAGTGTCGCCGGATATGCCCAACTCTGTTGCACCGGAGGCAAAGTGGTGGTCGGCCAGGAATCAAGATAAGGCACTGGTGGCCATATATGCTCAATAGATGTGGCAGATTACTGGCAGAAACCCCATCTTTCAATGTGAACGCGACGTCTCGATTAGTCATTTGCCAGCCCTCCATGCCGTCACACCGCCACATTTCTCTCGTGATGGACTGCACTGTGCCATATGGCTCTAGCGCTTCAACAATCCGTCTATGTTCGAGGTGTGGGGGAAGCCAAAGAAGCTTCATCTTGATATTTTTGCATTCCGGGTCTATGACAAGGCACTTGAGGCCTTTCACCAGCAACTCGCCTTTGTCGACAAGTTTCTGTTTCGCGATGCTGTTAACACATGTGACTAACCACAAATGGCTCTTCTGGTATTGTCCAGCGCCGAGGATATCAGTTGCATTTAGCACTGAAAGGAGAGCATCGCGAAAGTCCGGGGCCCGATACGGCCGCCCTACCAGGTCAGCATGCAGGAAAACTGAATTGAGAACGGTGTTGCCAGTCGGTAGACGAGGGAGAACGACTTTATAATTACCGGAATCAGTAGTTGACGGTGGGTGTGATCCTCGGCCGAGGGCCGATGCGCTGTTTCCAGCGGAGCTCATCGCAAACGTGGCTGTTCCAACAAGCCTCTTCTTCTTCTTCCTCAGCCACGAGTTCGTTCCTTTAAAGCGGGACAAAACCGCCTCTAGTGAATGCGGTGTTGCCTTATAAACGTGCCTTAGATAGTTATACTGCGGTGTATATCGGTAATTATGACCATGTAACTTACAGAAGTCGTAGTTTCACGAGTAGCGAAGTACGTTTCCGCTAAATTTCTTCTGCGCTCTCCGCACACGCAGAGCCATCTTGCGGCAAACACAGAAGACCCCCTCCTCGCAATGTACGGCCACGGCCGCTCGATGAAAGTTGACGTTCAGCGAATCGCAAGTTGCTAAGGTAGTCTCCATCAACATTTATCCCCAATTCTTCCCACTCCAGGTCTCTGAATACCTCCTGTAAACATGCTGTGAATAGCATTGGAGATATCGTATCTCCCTGTCTGACGCCTTTCTTTATTGGGATTTTGTTGCTTTCTTTGTGGAGGATTACGGTGGCTGTGGAACCGCTATAGATATCTTCCAGTATCTTTACATATGGCTCATCTACACCCTGATTCCGTAGTGCCTTCATGACTGCTGAGGTTTCGACTGAATCAAATGCTTTTTCGTAATCAATGAAGGCTATATATAAGGGTTGGTTATATTCCGCACATTTCTCTATCACCTGATTGATAGTGTGAATATGGTCTATTGTTGAGTAGCCTTTACGGAATCCTGCCTGGTCCTTTGGTTGACAGAAATCTAAGGTATTCCTGATTCTATTTGCGATTACCTTAGTAAATACTTTGTAGGCAACGGACAGTAAGCTGATCGGTTTATAATTTTTCAAGTCTTTGGCGTCCCCTTTCTTATCGATTAGGATTATGTTAGCGTTCTTCCAAGATTCCGGTACGTTCGAGGTCATGAGGCATTGTGTATATAGGGCGGCCAATCTTTCTAGGACAGTGTTCCCACCATCCTTCAACAAATCTGCTGTTACCTGATCCTCCCCAGCTGCCTTCCCCCTTTGCATAGCTCCCAAGGCGTTCTTTACCTCTTCCGGTGTTACTTGTGGGATTTCAAGTTCCTCTAGCCTATTCTCTCTCACCTTATCGTCGTGGGTGTTACTGGTACTGTATAAATCTCTATAAAACTCTTCAGCCACTTGAACTATCTCATCCATATTAGTAACGATATTGCCGGCTTTGTCTCTTAACGCACACATCTGATTCTTGCCTATTCCTAGTTTTTTCTTCACTGCTTTTAGGCTTCCTCCGTTCCTGAGAGCCTGTTCAATTCTATCCATATTATAGTTCCTTATGTCCGCTGTCTTACGCTTGTTGATTAACTTAGAAAGTTCTGCCAGTTCTATTCTAGCTGTAGGGTTAGAGGCTTTCATACATTGGCGTTTCTTGATCAGATCTTTCGTCTCCTGCGATAGCTTACTGGTTTCCTGTTTAACGGCGTGACCTCCGACTTCTATTGCGCACTCCTTAATGATGTCCATAAGATTGTCGTTCATTGCTTCAACACTATGGTCCTCTTCCTGGGTTAAAGCCGAATACCTGTTCTGTAGCTTGATCCGGAATTCCTCTAGTTTCCCTCTTACCGCTAGCTCATTGATTGGCTTCTTATGTACCAGTTTCTTCCGTTCCCTCCTCAAGTCAAGGCTAATTCGAGTTCTTACCATCCTATGGTCACTGCAGCGCACCTTGCCGAGCACGTCTACATCTTGTATGATGCCAGGGTTCGCGCAGAGTATGAAGTCGATTTCATTTCTAGTCTCACCATTCGGGCTCCTCCACGTCCACTTTCGGCCAACCCGCTTGCGGAAAAAGGTATTCATTATCCGCATATTATTCTGTTCTGCAAACTCCACTAATAACTCTCCTCTGCTATTCCTAGAGCCTATGCCATATTCCCCCACTGACTTGTCTCCGGCCTGCTTCTTGCCTACCCTGGCATTGAAATCGCCCATCAGTATACTGTATTTTGTTTCGACTTTACCCATCGCCGATTCCACGTCTTCATAGAAGCTTTCGACTTCCTGGTCATCATGACTAGATGTACGGGCGTAGACCTGTACAACCTTCATTTTGTACCTCTTATTAAGTTTCACAACAAGACATGCCACCCTCTCGTTAATGCTATAGAATTCCTGTATGTTACCAGCTATGTTCTTATTAATCAGGAATCCGACTCCTAGTTCTCGTCTCTCTGCTAAGCCCCGGTAGCACAGGACGTGCCCGCTTTTTAGCACTGTATATGCTGCTTTTGGCCTCCTAACTTCACTGAGCCCTATTATATCCCATTTACTGCCCTCTAATTCCTCCAATAGCACTGCTAGACTCGCCTCACTAGATAACGTTCTAGCGTTAAACGTTGCCAGGTTCATATTCCAATGGCGGCCTGTCCGGAGCCAGGGATTCTTAGCACCCTCTGCAGCGTCGCAGGTCTGACCGCCGCCGTGGTCAGTTGCTTCGCAGCTGCTGGGGACTGAGGGCCGGGGTTTGATTGTTGTGTTCATATAGGAGGTTGTGGCCAAGTACTGCACCAGGGTGGCCAATCCTGCTCTGGTGAGAGAGTGCGTTATCGGTTCTGGTCACCGGGATCAGGCCGCACTCCAGGCCTGTTTGTGCAATTTTCTCAACACACGTTTTTTTTTTTTGTATTTCCCGGTGGAGAATTGTGCGGCACCGGGATTTGAATCACGGTCCTCTTGCACGGGAGGCGGATACTCTACCGACCCCGCAGGAGTTAAATTAAAAATTAAATTATGGGGTTTTACGTGACAAAACCACTTTCTGATTATGAGGCACGCCGTAGTGGAGGACTTCGGAAATTTCGACCACCTGGGGTTCTTTAACGTGCACCTAAATCTAAGTACACGGGTGTTTTCGCATTTTGCCCCCATCGAAATGCGGCCGCCGTGGCCGGGATCCGATCCCGCGACCTCATGCTCAGCAGTCTAACACCATAGCCACTGAGTAACCACGGCGGGTCCCGCAGGAGTTGTACGCCTCATTTAACCTACAGTGGTGCCCTATTTGATCAGTCAAGGTGGACCCATCTGAGCTCGGTTATACCGCACGGATGGCACTCGGCTAGAGAACCTGGTATTTATGACCTGCACATGTGTGGCCATACATAATTGAAGATATATATCTTTCTTTTTTTATTTTAGAAGGGTTCCCGCACAGTGATAAAATAAAGGAAAAGACATTAAAAAGAAAGAAAAGAAAGAAAGAAAAAGGGGGGAAAAAACGAACATAACAGGTTATTTGAACTCATGACCGTTGGATGTTGCCCGGAAAGATAGCTCAGTCGGTTGGTTCGTCAGGCCCCAGGTTACTTTCAAGCGCCATAGCTCCTGCTCCGAGCCTCATACTTACAAGGAAAGGGACTAATGTTGTCCGCGATAGTTGGAAGGCATACTTTCTTGGAAAAATGGCCGCCCGAGGAGAAGAGCGAACTCGAGCGGCTTTAGAGACTAGGAAAACTGCCTTAAAATATTCAGACTTGAGGGAAAGCTTCGTTATCAAACGATAGCACGGCAATCAACACTCGAATACGACGAGAGAAATTATTGAGACGTGGAAAATTCCCTTGAAATAAATATGGTTTGCGAGACCAATGCTTGTAAGTATTGAACCTCTTAAAAGATGAGGGGGGAATATGCGCTCACCGAGAGGGTATCGTACGCACGAGACCACCACCAGGCACTTTACTGAGACGTGGAGGGCTCTGCGGCCGGAAACAAAGCCTCCCTTCTCCGCCGGCCAAGAGGGGAAAACGCGCTTTCCGATCGCTCAAGGTTGCGCGGACATAGTATAACTCTAGCGTCTAGGAACAGCTTAACCAGGTGCGGGGGCGGCACGCATAGCGTGGGAAGCTAGCCGCCAGAATAACTATCTCAAGGACTGCTGCTGACGAGGGCGAAATACCTTCGTGTAATTATAATAACCCTAATAGGACTACTTTCGAAAGAAAAAAAAAAGGAAACGGTCCAGAGGGCTATACTACGAGAGCTATGACTGATAATTTTCTATATATATATATATATATATATATATATAGAAAATGGTCAATCATTGCTCATAGTCATAGTCATAAAACATACGCACGCACAAATATGGAATAAAAATATAGATAAATGTAATTATCAATGAGTACGATACAAATCTTGTATAATTGCATAATGTATATGAATACACATGGTTGAAATGTATTGGCAAAAATGACCAATTGCTGAAGTATCTCTGTCATATAGTCATGCGATTGCAAATAATATATGTGATTGTGTTATTATGTGTAATATTGATGAAATCTCTGAAAGAATTAAGACTGTGTAGGTTGTAAACGTAACACAACGTGTAATGAACTTCCCCTTGGAAACATCGTCTTCAATGAAGCCCTCGTCCAGGCCTTCTCCCGACACGGCCATTTTCTTTCCTGGGCTGATGAATACAGGCGAGGAGTCCTTATTGAGGCCCAGCGGCCATATTTCACCTTCAGAGCTCGGCATCACAACGCGTTCTTTGTATCATCAAGACCTAGGATGTAAAAAAAAAAAAATCGCAACTGACGCGGGCAAAAAAAAAAACAGTTGTTCGGCTTACAAATTCAAAATAAAATCACACGAATAAATATAGGCACATCCTCTCGCATTCATTACGCTGCTTCCAGTCAAAACGCTGCTTTCATTCAGTGGTAGCGAAAGCTGCCTTCCCACTGTGGCCTTCCGACGACAATCTGTTGCCGCTGTTTCTGACGGACGATGTTACCTTAGCGTGGCAGCGCTGGTAGCAACTTCTTCCGAGGATATTTTTTTAGCCAGAACGCAGGATAAACATTTTTGCTGCGTTTTTGTAGTCGCATAAGGCCGAACAAGAAATGAATAGTGCATTCTAGTGATTGTTGGAGCCGACGTCTTTGCACAAGTCGAAAGGTAGAACTTGGCCATTGCATCATTAGTGGCGCGGGCTTCTATAGTGACACTCTTGTTTCTTGCGCAACACTTCCGGTTCACCTCCTGAGACGACCGGGGCGAAATTCAATATACACAAGAAAAGTATATATAAAAAAAGAATAGTACTGTACAAAATTCATGGGACTCATTATAGATATGATACCCGAGCATAAGGTTAGTTAAAAGTTGAGTTACTGAAGTGTCTGGAATAATAAGAATTAGAAATCACTGATTACCGCACACTAAAGCACAGAATCGTAGACTTTAGAGACTCGCCACGTGAGCACGACTTGGCGAAATTCCTGGAAACCGGGAAGTAGAAAGCGGAAGTAATGACGTCACTAATGACGCTATAGCTAATCACTCTTAGGCAAAGTTACACCCTTTGGAGTGCCCCTTCTGCCACACAACGACAATCGTCATCTGCCTTCATACGTTTCCTCTCTTTAACGCTGCGAGCCCGGTACTTTCCAGTAACGAAGGGCATGCGCGTTATCAGCATGATAGCATTCCCGACAGGAAAGTAGCGGACGCGGCGTTTTCAAGAAAGGAAACGCATCAAGGCAGATAACGATTAGTGTTGTGTGGCAGAAGGGGCACTCCAAAGGGTGTAACTTTGCTTAAGAGTATACGCACAAGAAGGTCACATGATATTTAACCGGCTAATGAATGGAAACCAGTTGCCTGGCATAGACTGAACATCTGTCTAGCAGAGCGGTTGCGACGTCACTCCCTCCTCTCTCACTTCTCTCCCGGCACACACCTCCTCGCTCGCTCGCTCGCTTGCTCGCAACAGCTGCGCTCGCGCGCTCGTTACATGCTCTGACGTCAGCACCGGAGAGGGCGCGCAAGGCGCGCTTCGTGCGCCGCTCGCTAGGGGGCTACGCCCCGCCAGGCGGCGGACGCTGCGTTTCCTCCTCGTCCTCCATCCTTCCTCGTCCGCATATCGTGCCAGGGGAAAGACATTCGCTTGCGTAAGGTGGCGATCCCACTCCGGCGGCACGCGCTCCGCATTTTAGTCATTGTTTGCGGATGCACTGTGCTTTCTGTGCTCATTGGATGGATGTAAACTACATTGCATTAGAAAGCTTACTTTCTGAGCTTTACAACGACGCCTCGTAATATCACCTAGCCTGAAGCGTTACGCAAGGGCGATCAAAACAGTGTGATAGAAAAACGGCGTTTTTGCTGCACTAACCTCCGCTGTACTGCGTTTCCGACAGAACTGTTCCACATAACAAAGTGAAGTTTGCTGTGCCTTTAAATGAAATGTTATACGAGGTTTCTGTGAAGAAATATTGCGTGTAACGCAATTAAAAACTTACATAGGCCCTAATAAAAATTGGCAAAAAAGAAAAGATTATGAATTAATAACTTCCTTTTCAATGCAAAACAACAATATTTAGTGGTTTTCTAGGCTACAGTGCACTTATTATCTAAGCGAAGATGTTTAGTGTTCTAATTAACAGTTCATGAGTTATTATTACTTCCAATTGGCAATTTATGGCTATACTTGGCCGCGCATTACCGAAGAATAGGCAAACATGTTCAAGCTGATACTCTGAAATTTTCAATAATCAAGCAGCAGGCCCTTCTCTGCAATTCTATGAAGAGAAAGTTGCCTCGTCTTGATTAAGGTATCTACAAGGCAGCAGTGAAATGAGAAAATTTTTCTACTGTCGAGGTCCGTGCAAATTGACATTCTTTTTCACGTACACGCTTATTCACAACGAGTGTTGCACATTAGTAGAGCCATACAATGTCTTGTAATTACTAGTACTCACGAGTTGTACTAAGCAGTGCTTGAAACAAAAGATTTCCGATAAATAATAAATCTCACAGGTGCTTTTTGCTGGTTGCACCACCTGCGCAAAAAAAAAAAGAAAAGAAAATCAAGCTGTTTCACATCAGTTCCAACATTTGTCAAATGTGGCGCCACTAAACATTACAAAGTGGGCAAAACGCGGAAGGATCCTTTCTTCTGATTTGAGTGTTTGGCTCAGTCTAGTCGCCCTACTCTACATTCCTTCAAGCACACATGTCTGCAACCACACCTTCAACGTGGTCCTAAGGCAACTCATTCAATTGTGGCTGCTGGGAGAAAAAGCAAGCAAGCAAGCAAGCGCCGTGCACGGTGCACCATGACTGCATGCCAGCTAGGCCAGCAGGTTAGGCTATTGTGCCATTGTGCCCAGGATAATTGCAGATTGCGTAACATACCAGAAATTTCCTGGGTGCTCACTTTTGTTCACAGGGGACTGTAAGCGTTTTTGAAATGCACACAGAACTTGTCCTCGCCTCCTCCTACTTCCCAGGCTCGTACGACGATAACTGGAAACTTGCTTTCACCACGCGGTGAGGTGCGATGGGTTTGGCAAAGTACTGTGCTTGCCCTATTCTACGCCGGTTTAACGATAGGATTAGCAGCAAGCAATGAGCGAGCCTTGATTTCCCCCCACTGCAGCGAAAAGCGCGGATGGCTGCGTGACCTGTAGCATTCCAAGCCGCGCGCGACAATCCGAATGTCACGTGTTCCAACGTCCAGTTAAGTTTTTAAACACGTGATTTCCAGCAGGTGACCTTCTGGTACAAAGATACACTGTATTTACCCGCGGATTCATCGCTCTCGCTCAATGCTCGAACCCTCACACTGTCCATTTTTTCATTAATCATCGCACCCTCAAAAATTAGGGCAGTGATTGCCAGCTGCTTGTTAGGGTGTATGGCAGCCGATCGAGCAGAGTTTTCCGCCATTATTTTTTTTTTGCGAAGCCGTTCCGCCATTGCGTGCGCAACAGCACACCTGTGCTCGAAAGTCTCCAAATTCAGCAGAATAAAGAGAAAAAGCACGGACAGCGCGAGAAAGGCCGACAACATGTGCACAATTGACTCCATGTCGACCGATGATATTTAGAAAAAAGAAAAAGTGCTTTTAGCGAATAATATATTTATGCAGTTCCTGCTTGTGTAGAGCGTGTGATCTTATTTCGAACGCCAGTGTGAGGACTTGGCATTGGGCGCCTGTGTTACGGGGTGGCAGAGAAACTGTCCTTCGCCAAAGCAACGAAAACGGAACGGCTCTCGGCGAAACTTTGAAAACATGTGAGGACTGCGCGCGAGTGCTTGCGATTGTCATTATGATCGTAACGCTTCTGCGATGAATGCTAGCAGCGGTGAGCGCGTGTATACATTTCCTAAAGCGAGCATTGTGTGCTACCGCTTCTTTTACCATTTCACGGTATACCGCGGCTCTGAAACCCGAATGACGCGACCTTTAATGCCATGGAGGTCCGATACAATTGAGGTGGTCGAGGACGCTTGTCTTCTGTGTACCGGTGAACAGTTGTGATGCCGTTTACGGGCAAGCTCAATCTCTCTAATCAGCTTCTTTCAGATGACGGAATTGGAACGCAATATACTGCGAATATCCACCCCGTTTGATTAAACAAATTTGGAAGAAACGTGGATCGCCATCACGCCCAGAGCAACGCGACGTGAGAGGGCGCCAGGCAACACCTATAGAATCTGTACTGACGGCGTTTTGTGTAACGCGTTGGACAGCGCACCTATGGTGCCAGTTGCCGAGGTTTTTGATTCATGCTGCACACAGCTGAGACCTATGTACAGTTAAAAAAAAAGCACAAAACACGTTTTCTTTTTTGTTTAAAAGCATCGATTACATGCAAGGCATCAGCGTGTATAGTTTGACCTCTGTGCGCAACTGCTCGAAACGAACGACATAAGTATACGCTTCTCGTGTTTCCTGCTTTACATCCGCTGCTGAAAACCGTCAGGGTGTGGCGCTGCGGTCGGCGGGGAAAGCGGATTCTGGAGCAGGTTGAAACGATTAATACATTGATATCGGTGACTTTCACTGCTGCTGAGGAATCACCGGGTCCCATATTCTCGCAAAGGATTGTGGGGTACGACGTATTCTTCCGCGACTTCCGGTTCGAGAAACCGCCGTCGCTTTCTCCGTGCACCGTCGGCGCTTGTGGTTGTTTTTCTAGCAAATTCCTCGCATTACATCCTGGGTGCAGTGCAGCTTAGCTAGAGAGAGAGAGAGAGAGAGAGAGGTACAGAAGAAAGGGGAAAGGCAGGGAGGTTAACCAGATGTGTAGATCCGGTTCGCTACCCTACGCTCAGGAGAGAGGGGAGGGGGAGGTAAAGTGACAGCAAAGTAGAGATATAGAAAGAAAGGAGCATAGACATACAATCACAGTCAAATACTGTCACCGCATGCCGTCACCACACAGCCCAGTAGCACTTGCAGCACTATAAACATCTGTTCAGGCTGTAGCCGCTTGTCCAATTAGCAGCTTAACTAAATAACCAATGTGATTACCTAGTTCCAGAAGGTATTAGCTGTCATTCCATTATTGAGGTGGTAACGCCACCGGGTTTCTGCCCGTTGTTTCACAATCGAAAGCTTGTTTCTCGCACCTGTGTTATGCTAATTAAGACTTGCTCCATGCCACGCGATCGTGCGAAAATCACGATTTCCAACTTAACGAACGTGCATGAGTAGTTCTGATGTTTGACTGACGCAGTTACTACGCGAACTCGTAAAATGATTCATATTTGCCTCCGTATTCTTACCCTACCTATACCTCAAAAGAAGTCGAGCAGGGATACATGGCGTAGGTATAATTTTTGTGACCATGGATCTAAAAGAGCCTGGCATTTCTTTTTTTTTCTCTACGCCTCATAATAATTCATTTACCTGAGTTTTCGCAGCAGCGAAACACAGCGCACGCTACACACGTTTTCCTTGCGCGCTCAACGCAAAGGTCATCAACATCATCATCATCATCATCATCATCAGCCTGGTTACACCTACTGCAGGGCAAACGCCTCTTCCATACTTCTCCAACTACCCCGGTCATGTACTAATTGTGGCCATGTCGTCCCTACAAACTTCTTAATCTTATCCGCCCATCTAACTTTCTGCCGCCCCCTGCTACACTTCCCTTCTCTCGGAATCCAGTCCGTAACCCTTAATGACCATCGGTTATCTTACCTCCTCATTACATGTCCTGCCCATGCCCATTTCTTTTTCTTGATTTCAACTAAAATGTCATTAACCCGCTTTTGTTCCCTTACTCGATCTGCTCTTTTCTTATCCCTTAACGTTACACCCATCATTCTTCTTTCCACAGCTCGTTGCGTCGTCCTCAATATAAGTAGAACCCTTTTCGTAAGCCTCCAAGTTTCTGCCCCGTACGTGAGTACTGGTAAGATACAGCTGTTATACACTTTTCTCTTGAGGGATAATGACAACCTGCTGTTCATAATCTGAGAATGCCTGCCAAACGCACCCCAGCCAATTGTTATTCTTCTGATTATTTCAGTCTCATGATCCGGATCCGCGGTCACTACCTGCCCTTAGTTGATGTATTCCCTTACCGCTTGTAGTGCCTCGCTACCTATCGGAAACTGCTGTTCTCTTCCGAGACTGTTAAACATTACTTTAGTTTTCTGCAGATCAATTTTTAGACCCACCCTTCTGCTTTGCCTGTACAGGTCAGCGAGCATGCATTGCAATCGGTCCCCTGAGTTATTAAGCAAGGCAATATCATCAGCGAACTGCAAGTTACTAAGGTTTTCTGCATTGTCTCTTATCCCCAATTCTCCCCAATCCAGGTCTCTGAATACCTCCTGTAAACACGTTGTGAATAGCATTGGAGAGATCGTATCTCCCCGCCTGATGCCTTTCTTAATTGGGATTCTGTTGCTTTCTTTATGGAGGACTACGGTGGCTGTGGAGCAGCTATAGATATCTTTCAGTATTTTTACATACGGCTCGTCTACACCCTGATTCCGTAATGCCTCCATGACTGCTGAGGTTCCGACTTAATCAAACGCTTTCTCGTAATCAATGAAAGCTATATATAAGGGTTGGTTATATTCCGCATATTTCTTTATCACCTGATTGATAGTGTGAATATGGTCTATTGTTGAGTAGCCTTTACGGTTCAAACGCAAATGTATCCTCAGTTAAACAATATGGGGTTTTACGTGCCAAAACCACGATCTGATTATGAGGCACGCCGTTGTGGGGGACTTAGGAAATTTGGAGCAGCTGGGGTTATTTAAAGTGCACCTAAATTTAAGTACACGGGTGTTTTCGCATTTTGCTCCATCGAAATGCGGCCGCTGTGGCCGGGATTCGATACCGCGACCTCGTGCCTAGCAGCCCAGCACCATAGCCACTAAGCAACTGCGGCGGGTCGCTATCATCAGTTTGCACTTAAATGTCTTCGATATGGCAGTGTACTGTACTACTCATGCAGCCAAAAAAACGTCGCTCCGCGTCCCAGTAGTGACCTCAGTAATTGAGCGGGTGTTTCGATCGCTTCGCGACCCGCCGTGGTGGCTTGGCGGCTATGGCGTTGCGCTACTAAGTACGTGGTCGCGGGATCGAATGCAGAATGCGGCTGCTGTATATCGATGGGGGGTGACATGCAATAAATTCGGAAAAACCCAACTCAACGATGACTGTCGATGGTAATGCGTTTACCATTGAATCAATACAGCGATACAGCGTATTGCCATCGTCGAAAGGAGTTATATATGAGGCGTGTATACTGCAGCGGGGGACTCCTATTTCGCTTTTCACTGTAAGAGCACTCGGCGCCATCTAGCGCCGCCACCGCGAAGCCTGAGCGCGGCCTCCGAAACGCGTGGTGCGCCTGTGCGTGAGAACGCGTGGCCTCCGAGACGAGAAGCGTGGCACCGCTTCTCACGCTCCGCCATGCACCGAACCGACTGAGCGGTGCGCAGACGGTGCGTCCACTTCGCTTCGTCAGTTTTACTTTGCAGTCAAACGCACTCCGCATCTCTGGAGAACCCCATAACCCTCCGCGTGCGAGCGGCGCATGCGCCGTTGATGGCGAGATAGCACGACGGCGGTGGCGCCAACGGCAGCGGCGCGAACACGCCTCGAGTGTCCGTATGACTGCTATCGCAACAAAACAAACTTATGAGCCATTCCACTCTGCGAAGGTGGATGGCCAGCGAAGCTGTTTAGTATACGACACAGAGGCGACACAGAATTTCGAACATAGCTACGGACTCGTTTGCCGTGATTTTTGTATACATAAGCGTGGACGACGGGACCACAGCGCCGAGGAGCGAAAGGAAACTAGACAGGCGCGATGTTTCGACGGGACCGCCACCACGGTAGAGCGGAAGGAAAGGAAAGGAGATATGCAAGCGTTTGGAACGCCGACAAAGAAAGGGCGGTGCGAACGTAGGCGAGGCCGACGCGGGTCAAAATGCAGTGTCTGTTCTTATCAGCTTAATATCTGATACGGGTTGTGTTTGGGTGCAAGATATCAAACTTATTTTTGCAAGTTGGCGGAGGGCTATAAGTCTGCTTCACCTGCGCCGCGGGTCAGCCCAGTATTGCACCATTTGCGGGATCGGCCCATGGTCTTTTGGTCTAGGGACGTCGATCCGCTAGAAACTAGCAATATACAGCTTCGCTGTAAAATTGCTGTTGCGGCGCTCCAGTCACACCGGCCAACTCGCAATACCAGAACGAATATTTTGTCGTCAGCTGGCCGTGTGTATCTGAGTGATAATGTAAATAATACTTATAAACAGGGATAAGGTGCCTCAGAAAGGCTAGCCAACGTTTAGATATGAGGGCCTATCTTCGTCAAAGGCGGCCTCGTCACCTTTGGCGTGTTAGTTTTAAAACGTTAGTACAGTGACGTCACGTGCGGTTGTTGTCGGTGGCGGCTGGTTGTACAAGGAGAGATGGAAGTCTTTATACTACAGTGTGCTATTCCATCTGTCAGCCTCTTTCTTGATTTTGAATGTGAATCATGGGAACCCGCGTGTAGGAAAGAAAGGCAGGCAAATAAAGCTTTAACTTCGGCTTCAGACATTGCGTGCGGGTTATTATTTTATTGCGATGTCACAATGCAGGTCACCCACCGTTCTTCGTTGTTTGGGCCTATCGCAGAAGCAGCGAAATCAAAGGTGAGGAAGAGCCAATCCTTGTACCAGGCCACAATCTATCCAGGTGTTCTTTTTTCAACGTTAACCATTTTTCTTAAGAATCGATCGACTGAGGGACATAGCACAAATTGAGTGGACAGGGGGGAGGGGGAGAGACAGCAACGCAGTCGCTTCAAAATCCATTCTGCTTTTTTTGCGCAGATTCCATTCGTTCTGCATACATGGCTATCGCCTTTCTTTGGGGGATCCAGCTTTCGCCGATCAGTCGTCAATGTGCTTGTTTGTCGCATCGCCTAGCTCCGACGTGAACAGTGTTTCTATAGCACCGACGGCCGTGGCTTCCTCTATATTAAAAAAAAGCACCATCGTCAACGACATCGCAGCCCAACTTGGATTTAAAGCCGGACCGTCTACCCAGCGTCTTCAGTGGACAGGGGGGAATGACAGCAATGCCGTCGCTTCAAAACCCATTCTGCTTTCTTGTGCAGGCTCGTAGAAACTCATCACATTGTGCCAAACCTTGTTTGTTGCTTGTTTGTTACTTGTTTGTTGCTACTCCCTGGTCCACAAGTGTTTTTGAGTTGTATCTGCGAGTGTCTGCATGTTTTCGAATTGTTTGTCTTAGCTGGTGACGTTGAACCAAACCCAGGTCCCCGCGGAGGCGACACTTCACAGAATAACGACGTCTTAGCTGCTATTGCTTCGCTATCATCGAAATCCAACTCACAGCATGCGGAATTAGTTAACATGCTAGCAGAAGTTAAAATAAACTGTAAGTGAAAGTGTCATATCTAGCCTTGAGGCTTTGCTACCGTATAAGCCGCTTTTGAGTCGCATGATACGTATCATGTTAGGTACATATCATGTTGCGTATCACATTAGGCAGATAGCAGTTATCTGCGCAGTGTTGCACAGATAACTGCCGCTCTGCCTAACACTGTTAGCAAGGTTATTTGGAATGAAACTATAGTGAACTCCTGTGTTGATGAACTCGGGGGCAGATGCCGTACGGATAATTTATCATTCTACGGCATCGGTAACACCTCATCGGAAAATTGGTCTCAAGCTGAAAAGTGTGTGCGTCATGTCCTGCGCGAAAAAAAATTTAATCTTGGCATTCCTGATGACGGAAATTTTCCCGCTTATCGGCTAGGATTGTCCAATTATTGCCATCCTCACGTCCTCAAGCGTAAAGGTGCTGCTCTTGCTCAGCGCGGCAAGCTCAGGGGGTCGGGAATTTCAGTTAGTGAGGACTTCTGTCGGGTCACAAGGCGATCGCGTAAAAGAACTAACAAAATTTGGCAAAGACAGCAGTTCACGTTACGGCACAATAGGCTGCACATTAAGCAAACGTGTTACATCTACAGCGCTTTAACGGATACAGTTTCTGAAGTTTCCTCGGGCGTCTCTCGCATAACTTTCTTGATCAGGCTTTTGACCCTGGTAGTTCGTCCGCCCCTTCGTAGCTATCTAAAAACCACACTACCAAATCCGCGTCTATCTTATACACAAATGTACGCAGTGTATGCAGTATGCAACCCGCCGTGGTTGCTCAGTGGCTGTGGTGTTAGGCTGCTGAGCACGAGGTCGCGGGATCGAATCCCGGCCACGGCGGCCGCATTTCGATGGGGGCGAAGTGCGAAAACGCCCGTGTACTTAGATTTAGGTGCACGTTAAAGAACCCCAGGTGGTCGAAATTTCCGGAGTCCTCCACTACGGCGTGCCTCATAATCAGAAAGTGGTTTTGGCACGTAAAACCCCATAACTTAAACTTATGCAGTATGCCTTGTTTGCCGTTATCGATACGTGCTCAGCTGACAATGTCATTCTTACTGAGACATGGCTTTCCGATGCAGTTGCCGAGAGCGAAATCTTTGAGTGCGCAAACGCTTAACAAATTTTATCGCTTCGATCGTAGTCTTCGCTCAGGAGGTGGTGTCCTCCTCGCTGTCCGTGATTATCTAAAATCCTACGCCGTCGTCCTGACAACACCATTAGAAATAGTGTGCGTACAATTATCAGTAGGCTACTAGTACTTCATTTTCTTGTGCCTGTTAGCACTCGCTCACTGCATCCAATAATTTCTGCTCTGACCTTCACGATGTACTAAGCACTTTAGCTCTAAGTTTCCCCGCAGTGGCATCTGCGTAAGCAGGCGTTTAGTGCGTTACGACACCACGCACCCGATCACATGAGGGTTGGGCCCTCTCGCGTCTAACCGTGCGAGGCTTAGCCATGTCCGGGGAAAAGAGGATCCTGGGGGTTGAGCTGATGCTGAGTGTCTGGACATTTAAGGCACCTTGGTAGAGGTAACATACCCTTTTGGCCTCGGCTTCACGTAGACGGCACCTCCGGACTGACCCATCAGGGGGAACTCGGTAGTTGCCTTTTCCTATCCTCCTCTCCAGTCTTCGTCTTTCTCTATGAGTTCTAATCTTTCCTGTCCTCTCCTCTCTTCTGCATTACTTCCGATTTCCTAGGCAGCGAGGGCTAACCCTGTGTGATTAGTTGACCTAGGTTATGTCATATTCGGTTATAATTAGGTTGTATAGGTATAGTTCGGTTATAGTTAGGTCATACAGCTGGCGTTTGCAGGACCTGTTTCACAGGTCCTGCAGCGTACCCTTTTAGGGCTCCACGGTGGGTGGCTGGCATTGTTACAAAAAATACACTCACCTGGTTCCTTCCCCCCGCTACCTGATCGCTCCCTGAAGAGGGGGCGCACCGATGAAGTCTTCGAGTTTTTTGGTCGTCAAAAAGAATCTTTCTGCCATTGCCGTGTCATTCACTCTGAAAAACCAGACAAACCGGTGCGAACAATCTCATCATTCCTCGTTTCTAAGTCTTTTATCGAATATATATATATATATTCGATAAAAGACTTAGAAACGAGGAATGATGAGATTGTTCGCACCGGTTATATATATATATATATATATATATATATATATATATATATATATATATATATGAATAGAATTTATTGATAGGAAAGACAGAGAGGTCGACCTGAGTTAGTGCGCTCTAGTCTGCTACTCTGCACTGGGGAAGAGGGAAGGGGAGTAAAAGTATTGGGATGGATGATGATGATAAGAGAAGTGGTGAGTGCTTATGTACATGAGACAGTTGCCTCGCTAGAGCCGCTCGTCGAGCTTGGTGTCCTGCAGGAACTTCAACAATACTTTTGTTGCACGCATTGAAATTGCAGTGTCAGGCCATGGGCCGAGGATAGCTTCCTCCGACAGTAGTTGTCTGCCAACGCTGGCTAGGAAACTGTCTAACGTCCTTCGCTCCAGCATATATGCTGGGCAGTCGCACAGTACGTGTTGCAGTGTTTCGGGCATCTGGCAGTGTTCACAATCAGGGCTGTTCGATTGGCCGATGAGGTGTGCGTAGCGACGGGTGAAAGCAACGCCGAGCAGAATCCTGTGTAGCAATGATGTTTTGCTCCGTGTAAGCTTCGGGGGCAGACAGAATTTACCGTCTGAGTCAATCATATGTAGACGTCTGTGAATGTTACCAGAGTGGGCTCTGTAAGCCTTTGTAAGGTCCTGCATGAGTGCCTTGATCATGGAGTTGGTGTCAGGTCGCGAGTAGGCAATCCGTACTTCATCAGAGGAAGAGGAGGCCGATCTTGCCTCACTGTCAGCGAGTTCATTACCAAAAACACCACAATGGCTAGGCACCCATTGAAAGGTGATCGCGTGGCCACTTAACTCGGCACAGTGATGAATTTCGACGATTTCCAGCACGAGCAGATAGTATGGTCCTTTCTTGAAAAAGTATTTTAGCGCCTGTAGCGCTGATTTGGCATCGCACAATATCGTCCATTTATGGGGTGTCTGCGTTCTCATAAAACGGACAGCCTCCCGTGTTCCCGCAAGTTCCGCAGCCGTAGATGTCGGTTTGTGGTCTAATCGAAATCGTTGAGTAATTCCAAGTTGTGGGATGACAAATGCGGCCGTTGTGGCAGATGGCGTGACCGAACCATCGGTATATACTTGTACAGTCCCACTATATAATGTAAATATTTGGGACAGGGTGAGCTGCTTCAAGCCAATGGAGGAAACGTGAGATTTCTTCATAATTCCGGGTATCTGAAGCCTCACTAGTGGTCTTGGCAATGTCCATGGAGGTGTCGCGGGGATGTCGGTGGCCTGGAATCTTGCAGTTATAATGCTTGCGTGACATGCAATAGCTTTAGCAAAAGCACAGTCAAGGTTGGTGCTTGGAAGTGTTGACAGTGGATGGTGTGAGTGTCTGGTTAGCAGGCGAAGATACGCTCGCACAGGTTCACAAGACCTGTATATGTCGATAGGACAAGCCCGTGCTTCCGCTATTGTGCCCTTAGTTGACGTGCAGCGTGGCAGGCCAAGACATATCCGTAGTGCTTGTGCCTGAAGGCTCTCCAGCGTGCGTATACAAGATGACCCCATGTTAGATAACACAGGCATGCTGTAGCGTATGTAGCCCACAAAAAGTGCCTCGTACACTTGGAGCGAACTTCGCTCAGAGGGGCCCCATCGAAGATTTTGGTACAGGTTATAAAGCATTCAGGATGGCAAGCGGTGATCTCTTGGAGCTCCACAACCAGAAACAATATGACAAACTGCCTAATCTAGTGTCATTTGTGAATGCCCAAGTAACAGTATACCCGCACCGTACTATGAATACCACCCGTGGCGTTGTCTCAGACGATGATATGTTGGAGCTGACTGAAGCTGAACTCTGGGAGGGCTTCAGTGAACAGAACGTCATCAACGTTAAACGAATTAAGATCAAATTAAGAACAAAGAAATCCAGACATAGCACCTGATACTTTCAGCTCAAGTGTTCTGTCCGAGTCCATCGAGGCCGGGTACATCAAGCTTCGTGTTAGGCCATATGTTCAAATCCCCTCCGATACTTCAAATGCCAGCGTTTCGGCCACTGTTTACAGAGCTGCTGAGGCTGCCAAACCTGTGCGAAATACAGTGCCCATGAACACACCTTTGAATCTTGCGAGAACTCTCTCCACTGCGTAAACATGTGATGGGGAGCATGCCTCATACACGCGGTCGTGCCCATTCTGGAAAAAAGAAAAGGAAATTGTAAAGATTAAAGTAACTGGAAATATAAGTTTCAAGGAGGCACGTAGGCGGGTATCCTACCTGCCCAAGAACACTTCTGCCGATGTGACGCGTCAGGGGGCAGCGACGCAACGACTTCCACACCTGTCCGGCCCACACACAGTGAGCCGGCAGTGAAAACCATCTGCACCCCCCTTCCTTCCGGTGGCTGCAGCTGGTGTTGCTCCGCCACCTCAGCAAAAGGGGCCATCGACCTCTGGGCTGGTGGCGCCAAAGGTCTCGTCCAACGCGTAGAGGCCTTGGCGTCAAACACAGCACACGCAGGAACGCGTGTCCAGCGCCTCGCAGGAGGCGATGGACACAACGACCAGCCAGATCCTGGTGTTAACATCGCAAAACGTAGACGGGACACGAGACGAGAAGACGACAGATGGTGCCGCCATCGTCCAGAAGCGGCGAGATTCTCGCGATCGCTCCAAAAAAGACAAACCTCGTGTCATGGCGCCTGGAAAGGGCCCGTGAGTTAATATTTGTCCCTTGAACACACAGCACAAGAGACATTTATCACAATGGAGCCACAAATACTAAAATGGAATGTTAAAAAATAAAATTAAATTATGGGGTTTTACGTGCCAACCCCTTTCTGATTATGAGGCACGCCATAGAGAAGGACTCTGGAAATTTCGACCACGTGGGGTTCTTTAACGTGCTCCTAAATCTAAGTACACGTGTGTTTTCGCAGTTCTTCCCATCGAAATGCGGCCACTCAGGCTGGGATTCGATCCCGCGACCTCGTGCTCAGCAGCCCAACACCATAGCCACTGAGCAACCATGGCGGGTCAACGGAATGTTAGAGGACTTCTTCATAATCTTGACGATATTAGAGAAGTAATGCATTAACATAATTCAATGTTGCCGTGTATTCAGGAGACACATCTGAGATCTACAACCACTAACTTTGTTCGTAATTACACCATCTTCCGAAAAGTCAATGTCGAGGCTAACGCCTCCGGCGGTCTAGCAATAGTTGCCGACAAATCTGTAGCTTGTCAACACGTCGCCTTTCAGACGCCCCTTGAGGCAGTGTCAGTTCGGGCAATCCTTTTTAATGAACTGGTCCCTGTGTGTTCTATGTATATACCCCCTAACTAACATCTCAGAAAAAGCGATTTCTATAACCTCATTGATCAGCTTCCGGACCCCTACATACTCATGGGTGATTTTAACGCCCACAACTTGATGTAGGGAGACTCGCGATACGACGCGAGAGGTCGATCCAATGAAAAATTTCTTCTGACCTCTAGTGCCTGCCTGCTTAATAAGAAGGAGCCGACCTATTACAACGTCCTACACAACTCGTATTCATTGTTAGATCAAGCAGTTGGCTTTGCTTCTCTTCTGCCTCACCTGGAATGAAACGTCATCAAGAAACTTTTTGCAAATGACCACTTTGCTGTAACCTTAAACCTGATAACTAGCATGAGAACCCCCCCCCCCACATTTTCCTGGATGGAAATTAGCATCGGCTGACTGGGAGCATTTTAAAGAGTCAACTTATCTACCACGATATTTTATAAACGGTTTTAGTATAGATGATGCTGTTGCACATTTTACCGCTTTTATTATTGTTGCAGTCGAAAAGTTTATCCCCGAAACGAATGGTGGTTCACATACAAGACGTGTTCCGTGGTGGAACGAAGACTGTAGAGAGGCGCGAAAGAGGCAGAATAAGGCATGGAGCGTATTGTGTAAATCGCTTAATGCAGAAAATCTGATTCAATTAAAAAAAAAATTGGCTGCGGCTCAGCTCAGTTAACCTTGGATATGCAAAGCGAACGCTTGGTTTAGCCTGATTAAGTCTTGGTTTCACTTGCATAACCTTTGATTTAGCTGTAATTAATATACTTAGTTATACAATCATTGTTAAGCCAAGTATGACGGCTGTCCCTAGGTCGTTGGCTAGACATGACTATGATTAAGCTTGGGTAGACACGCATCGTTCGACGGTGCGACGACTGCTGTGCCACAGGGAAAGCGCAAGGGCTAGATGTGCCAAGAGACGCCGCGAACAGGCTCAGCGTCGAAGCACAAACGGACAGGGCCCGAACGCGGTCACTACATTGATCTCGACGGTGTGATGCTTGTTGCATTCCGGACCCTCTCCAGTGAAGCAGCTCGCCGGGCGATATCCGCGGGGTGATCAGACGCCGCTTGGCGACGACGGTTCAAAGCCTCCTGCTTCCGCGTAACGCTCAGAAAAGACGGCCCGGCCTCGTTCTCATGCATGGCCAAGCTCGCACTGACTAGGCGAGCGCGGCGCTCCTCTTAGCCAGGCGCGCGGCGAGTCACGTAGTCAGGCGGCGACCCAGCTGCGGAGAGCGCATGCGCCAAGCCGGTGGCGGAGCTCGGCGCGGCGAGTCACGTGATGCGTTGTCAAGGCTACGACGCAGCTGCGGTCAAATGAAGGTCAAATCGCTGGTGACGCCGAAACTTGGCTCGACGCGGTTGATAAAGCTTTCGCTTGAAAACATTAAACCACAGGGAAGGCCGACGCGGCGTCAGACAGAGAGAGAAAGCTTAGTGAGGTTCTTCTCTGGTATAAATTCGTACGCACAGAAGGCGAAATTGTGGAATAGCTTAAGAAAGCTAAACGGGCAACAAATCCATCCGTTGGCTCTGGTGAACGACCGAGGGAATACCTTGCAAGAATAGGCAGACTCTCTCGGGGAGCACTTTGAGCATGTAAAGCTCAATCCACTATTCACAATCCTTTCTTAAATACAAACAGAAGAATGTAAGTCAGTGGTACGTAAATGCAGATGGAAGGAACCCTATAACCGGCCTTTTAGTATTGCTGAGCAGAGATCTGCCTTGATCGCACGCAATAGCTCTACACCGGGACCTGACAGAGTCATGTATAACATGATCAAAAACTTACATACTGACACACTAGTCACACTAATCACGCCTTTCAGCACTATTTGGGCTGCCGGATATACCTTCCATCCGCATGGAAAGAAGCGATTGTGGTCCCTGTTTTAAAGCAGGATAAAGAACCTTCCTCAGTGGCAAGTTACCACGGTATATCTCTCGCAACCTGTCCTTGTAAGCTGTTTGAGAAAATGATTAATCGGCGACTCATATATTTCATTCAACTGAACAAAATGCTTGATCCCTATCAGTGTGGCTTCGGAGAAAGGCGGTCCACAATCGATCATCTTGTGCGCACTGAAGGAAATATCCGTAACGCATTTGTACCTAAATTGTTTTTTTTATCGATATTCCTCGATATGGAGAAGGCGTATTAAACAACGTGGCGCTACGGAATCTTGCTATACCTGTCGGAAATGGGCATCCGTGGGAATATGCTAAACCTAAAAGGAAGGTATTTGTCTAATTGTACCTTCCGCGTCAAAGTCGGCAATGTTTTGTCAAGTCCATTTATACAGGCAACTGGTGTACCTCAGGGAGGCGTGCTCAGCTCTTTATCGTTCAGATGAACACACTCCATGGCTCATTACCACTGGCTATCTTTTATTCCGTCAATAATAAGTGGATACATGCTTACGTAAGTATACAGAAGGAGGTCCCAGAGCATGTGGGTGAAAGGGGACCTACTGTCAGAAAACACATACATTTGTCAAATATACAGCATAAAACAGCAATATAGTAGCCACTAAGTGGAAGATTATGCAAAGCAAATGATGATGAAACGTGGATGACATAGAAATAGGCTTCAAGTCTTGTAATCTCGCAGTGTGCGAGAGACGGGCACAGCAGGCCTTAAAGAAGGTGTCCAAGTGGGCAGACAAAAACTGATTTAAAATTAACCCCATAGAAGTTCTTGTGTTCTTTTTACTAGAGCGGTCTGGTTCCAGATCCTTGTGTAGAACTGTGTGGACAACAAATCCCTGTTAACAAAGAACATAAATTTCTATGTAGTATACTTGACTCCAGGCTTATCTTTTTCCACACATAAAATATCTTAAAGCAAAATATCTAAAAACAATGAACTTACTGAAAATTATATCCCACAAAACATGGGGTAGCGGCAGGAAGTGTGTAATGAACCATTATAAGAGCCTAATTCGATCGCGATTTTACTATGGTGCCATCGTACATAACTCTGCTGCCCAGAAAGCGCTAAATATGCTAGATTGAGTCCACCATCTGAGTATCCGCTTAGCCACTGGCGCTTTCAGAACTAGCCCCATTGAAAGCCTATACGTAGGATCAAATGAGTGGTCACTCCATCTGCATAGAACATACATCAGCATCACATATTTTCTTGAAATATGCTCTAATCATGAACATCCATTTCCTAATACTGTTAACGATATGGCATGCGCTACACTTTTTCGTAATCGTCCCTCTGTAAGACAGCCTTTCTCGCTGTGTGTGGGGGAGTTTAGCGATGAAATGCATGTCCCACTCCTCGAACTTCGCTTAATGCATCCAACCAAGATGTTACCTCCTTGGGAGTGGCAGGTGCTAGAATGTGATATACTATTTCTAGAAGCTACAAAGCACGCTCCAGAGCTCAAAATCCGAATGCATTTTCTGAAACTCCAGTACAAGCACTCCTGCACAGAGTTCTACACAGACGCTTCTAAGTCACATGCTGGGGTACCTTATGCTTCCGTCGGTCCATCCTTCTCGGAAGCCGGTGTACTCCACCTGGAAAAAAGTATCTTTACGGCTGAGGCCTGTGCTCTATTGTCAGCTGTGAAGCATATAAGGAGATTAAAACTTCAAAACACAATTATATACGCAGGCTTCCTAAGCGTCGTAAAAGCTTGAAGTCGTCTTGTAAGCAGAAAAATCCGGTACTCATTGAGCTCTATTCAGAGCGTCCTGTTCCAGCATGTCATTCGGTATCTTGGCATAGAGGCATCGAGGGTAATGTGCTAGCAGACCAAATGGCCTCGTCAATTACATCGCATGCTGTTAATCCTACCGCTGCTATCCCTGTCACAGATCTGAAGCCTTTCTTACGAAAGAAACTGCGAAGCCACTGGTAAAGCTTGTGGGACGCGGTAACAAATATTAAACTTCACGTGACAAAGCCACAGTTAGGTTTCTGGCTCTCCGCAACAAAATCACGGCGAACTGATGTCCTATTCTGTAGTCTCAGAATAGGACCCACATTTGGCAACCATAATTTTCTAGTTACTGGAAATGAACCTCCAACCTGTGGTAGATGTGGGGAGAGGCTAACCGTCCTCCACGTCCTCCTGGAGCGTCGGAAAGCCGAATCTGAAAGATTCATTTTCCCCTAGCATACTTGCAGCACGTCCCTTTTCATCATGTAATGTTTCTCGGTCCAGAACCGTTTTTTGATACCAATACAGTCCTAAGTTTCCTGAAAGATGTTGTCTTGTACGTTATTTGTCCAATAAATTTGAAGCGCATGCTCTGTTCAGAGGATTCCGCTGTGATAGTAGTTTTGTATAACACATGCCTCCAGGCCCTTGTGTTTCAAGGGCTCTGGTGAGGCAGTAGTGCTCTAGCCAATTTTTGCATCTGGCATAATTTGTATATCGTATTATTCTTTCGCAATGCATTTTAATGCTCATAGTACACGTCATTAGTTATTGCCATAATCTTATTGCATGTACATTTTACGCACTTTACAGATACTATTTTTAGTCCCTTTTACAGCCACATCCCATCAACTTCATAGAACTCATCACTCCACTGCGAACTAACACTGGCATGGCGCTCTTTGGCCATACCTGGCCCTTGCGCCACTAAACCACCCACGTTCATTCATTCGTAGCTTTACGTTTCCCTTCGCTTCCGGTGTTTCTAGTTGGTGACTTCAATTTTCCCACCATTAACTGGCGTACTAATCCGCCGTCCTTTAGTGAGAATTCATTACAGTGCTTGGATTTTCTATCACTGTGCCTAGATTTCAACCTGGCCTCACGATTATGGCCTCATGATAGGCTACATTCTTCTAGGTTTTCTTAATTGATTACGGCTCACATGAATTACTTTTCTATAAACTAAGCAAGCTTAACGTCAATCCCAACATCATAAACTGGATTAAATGTTTTATTTCCGATTGCTCACAATACGCATTCGGTAATGGCTGTGGTTCCAGACTTACTCTGTGACCTCCGGCGCACCACGGGGCTCTGCTCTGGTGCCACTGTTGTTTGTCGTCTATGTTGACGACCTCCCTACTAAAGATCAATCTAATATCAAACTGTTTGCTGATGACTGTGTTGTTTATAGAACTATCACTCCCCGCAGGGGCTTCTGCGTCAGCAGGCATTTGGTGTGTTGCGACAACACGTACCCGAGCACACGAGAGTTGGACCCTCCCGCGTGTAACCGTGCGCGGCTTAGCCGTGTCTTGGGAAAGGGGGATCCTGGGAGTTGAGCCGACGCCGGGTGTTTGGACCTTTAAGGCCCTCCGGCGGAGGCAACACACCTCTTTGGCCTCTGCTTCACATAGACGGCACCTCCAGACTGACCCACCTGCAGGAAATCGGCAGTCACCTTTTCCTGTCCCTCTATTCAATCTTTTCTTTCTCTCTCGCTTTCAACCTTTCCTGCCTTCTACCTCACTTATTCCTAATTCCGAATTTCCGGACGGCAAGCGTTAACCGTATGTAATATATTCAGCCTTAGGTATATACATTAGGTTATAGTGGCGGTGTATAGCTGGCGTCTGCAGGTTCTTTGGAACCTGTAGCGTCCCCTTGTTGGGCTCGGTGGTGGGTGGCTACCACCACCGCCGAATTTGCAACAATCCAATGGCAGAAGCGTTCCCGCGACTTACAGATCGGCCTTTAAAAAGTGGTTGCACCGATGCACTTTTTCATTTCACCCTCCGAACCGACCTAGACAACTTCCCAGGTTACCACGTCTTGCATAGCGAAGGAACAAGTATGCGTAAGCTATCCCCTTTTTTGTTGGCGAAATGCCTCGTAGAAAAAATTGGTAAAGAATACGAAGCCTCGAAAATGACCATCGGAGACCTGCTAATAGAACTCAGAAACAAAGAATAAGTGCAAAAGCTTTCCGAACTTGCCAATATTCGTAAAATCAAAGTCAAGATTTCCCCCCGTCGCTCTCTAAACACCTGCAGGGGCGTTATCTTGAAGGAAGATTTCTCAACTTGAGTGACGAGGAACTCTTCGAGGGGTTCCAAGAACAAAATGTCATCAAATTTCAAAGAATTTCAATCCGAAGAAACGATGAACATTTCCCCACTAAACATGTAATTCTTACATTTGGTACTAGCAATCTCCCCACCTCTTTCGACGCAGGATATCTAAAGATCAATGTGAGACCATACATACCGAACCCAAGGTGATGTTTCAAGCGCCAGAGGTTCGGTCATGCATCGCAATCATGTAGAGGCAAAGAAACATGCTCGAAATGCAGTGCCGAGGAACATCCGTCTGAAAACTGTAACGCTTCTCCACGCTGTGTAAACTGCAAAGGGGATTATCCAGCATATTCACGATCATGTCCCTGTTGGAAGAAGGAGAAAGAGGTGATTGCCCTAAGAGTAAAAGAAACGATTTCATTTTTCGAAGCGAGGAAAGTGCTTTCAGTCTTACCTCAAACAACTTATGCCAATGTGGCGCGGCAGGGGGCAGCACCACATCGGTCTCAGGAGTCTACAGGGGTCACAGTCAGTGGTTCAGTAGCAACCGCATCCGCCCCCTTGTTCGCAGCAGCTAGTGCTGCTCCACCATCATTCAAGACGGCCCTGCAGGCAGCTGCTCCGCAGGTCCCAAGACTAAACCGAACACCAAGGCTCGAGACGCGTGTCTCGGCGCCTGGCTCTCGACCATCCAGCGCCTCAGAGAAGGTGATGGAGGTCGATGCGAAAACCCCGGCATCATCAACGCCAAAGGAACAGCGTTCTTCTGAGTGCTCTAAGAAGGACACGCTCCTTGCATCTGCGCTGAAAAAGGGACAGGTAACCTGAATGGTTACCGTCCACCAAACGTGTATTATTCCTTATCGCATGTCACCTTTAATTTTTAAGTTTACACACATCATTACATTTTTCATTTCAGAATCATGGCTTTCATTGTACACTGGAATTGCAGATGCCTTATACACAATATAGCTGACATCAAAGACGTCCTCAACACCTTTTCGCCAGTTGCAGTGTGTTTTCAGGAAACGAATCTCGGTTCGAAAAATAGTCAAATTCTCAAAGATTTCACCGTTGTCCGAAGGGACCGTGAATGTTGCAGCCGCTTGTCAAGAGGAGTCGCTACAATCGTGCAGGGCGGCACACCTACGCAAAATGTTTAATTGAGTACATCTTTCGAGGCCGTAGCTGTCACCATTCTATCTCACAAAACCATCACCATTTGTTCACTGTATATTCCACCCCACACCCATTTTACCACTAGACACTTAGAAAATTTAACAGATCAGTTACCGGAGCCACTGTTGTAGTAGGGGAGTTTAATGCTCACTGTACTCTTAGGGGCAGTGTCAAAACTGACCAAAGAGGGCAGCTGGTTGAAGATTTTATTCTGTCCAATGACATCTGCCTTTTAAACTCAAGTGCTCCGACCTAGTTTTCACCGACTTCCCGCACTTTCAGTTGTTTAGATTTACTCTTTTGCTCACTATCTCTTTTTATTTATCTTAAATGGGAAGCCCTTGACACTTCACATGGTAGCGATCACTTACCCGCAGTCATCAAGCTCCTCTCATCACCACAAACCTTAGTAACTAGACCACGCCGGTGAAAATTACAGCTCGCTGACTGGCCAGTTTTTATGGAGAACGCGAAACTGGAAGTTGTCTTTTCGCCAGAGCTAAGTGTTGAAGAACTTAACAAAAAATCACTGAGGTTAAAATCTCAGCTGCAAAAAAGGCAATGCCCCAGTCATCCGGTATTGTGCACAAAAAGCTAAATCCCTGGTGGACAAACGAGTGTACTGAAGCCAAAAAGGAACAAAATAAGGCCTGGGGAATCCCGAAGAGGTACCACACTTATAGCAATCTTTTGAATTTCAAACAGGCCAAAGCCAAAGCACGATTTATTCGAAGAAAGGCGGAGAAATCATCATAGCAAAAACACATATCTTGAATCAATAGTATAGTCACATCAAAACGAATGTGGGACCAGGTGAAGAAATTGAAAGGAGAGTGCTCATCATAGAAAATACCACTATTTACATGTCCAGGCACACAGACAACAGGCAATGCCCAGGTCAACTTATTAGGCGAACACTAGGCTTATTATTAGGCGAACACGCTTATTAGGCTTATTAGGCGAACAGGACCAGGCCGACTTATTAGGCGAACACTTTTACAATGTCTCCAGCTCAGCAAACTACTCAAATGCATTCTTAAAATATAAAGAGTCGGCTGAGAAACGGAGACTGCTCACTACTGGGGCTTCAAACGAACTTTATAATAACGTCCTCACAGTACAGGAATTGAACAGAGTTTTCTCTGCCGGTGAAAAAACGGCAACAGGTACTGAGCGTGTCCACTACACAATGCTGGTGCACCTATCTCAAGCATTGGTAGAGGCACTTCTTAAATTTTTCAATAACGTATAGGAGTCGGGGGTGATGCCTACAGATTGGAAAAATGCAGTAGTAGTGCCTTTTCTGAAATCAGGTTAACCCGCAACATCCCCAAGCAGCTACAGACCCATTGCACTAGCATGTTGTCTAGCCAAATCCTACGAAAGTATCATAAACATAAGACTCTCATTCACCCTTGAATCAAGAAGCCTAACAGACATGCACCACTGCGCATACAGAAAGGGCTTGTCGACAACTGACCACCTTTGTACGACTAGAACATGAAATACATAACGCGTTTCTACACAAACAGCACTGTCTGACAGTTTTCTTCGATTTATACAAAGCATAGGATACCACGTGGCGATATGGAATATTGAGAGAAGTGGCTGATCTGGAAATTCGCGGCAGAATGCTAAATTGTCTATGTGATTTCATGTCAAATAGAACATTTTAAGTACATCTCGGCACAATACTTTCACGCACATTTACGCACAAAAAAAGGCGTTCCACAAGGTTGCATTCTGAGCACGACATTCTTCATAGTCAAAATAAACTCTATTAGTAAGATCATCCCATCATCTGTTATGCGCTCAAAATATGTCGACGATTTGCAAGTGGCTTGCCGCACCTCAAGTTTACTCACCTGCGAAAGACAACTACAAATAACGATAAATAAACTTACGCAATGGGCTGACAAATATAGTTTCCGGTTTTCAACACACAAAACTGTTACAGTTCTCTTTTCCCAGAAGCGAGGGTTACACTGCAGTCCAGTTTTCACATTGGATGGTACAACGCTGCCGGTCAAAGAAGACTACATATTTTTAGGTGTAACTTTTGACACAATGCTGAACTTCCTGGCCCAGATTAACACAACTAAAATTAAAGCAAATAAAGCGCTAAATATCCTCAAGGCTTCATTGCACAAGCACTCGGGATCTGACCGAACATGTGTACTGTGTATATACCGGCCCCTTGTACGTAGCATATTCGACTACGGTAGTGTAGTTTATGGTGCAGATAGGCAGTCCTACATTAAACGACTTGATCCAGTTAATAATCTCGGCCTACGTTTGGCGAGCGGGGCCTACAGAACATCGCCTATCCAAAGTTTATACGTTGACTGCAATGAGCCTTCCTTACAGCACCGCAGAGCGCTGCTTGCACTTTGCTATATGTACTGGGAATTCGGTCATCACCGCAGCATATATGCTACAATATCGTAACACAGTGCAAATCACGAGTACACTACACAAATAAACCGAACATGATTTTGCCACTTACCTTACGACACGAAGAATACTGTCAGACTTATGATGTTCCTCATGAAGTCCTGCAGGTTGCTGAAAGGCCACCAAGATTGCCCCCGTGGTGTAATTTTGCACAGTTATGTGACTGGACACTAACACATCTAAAGAAAGAAGACATTCAAGAAGAACACACAATACACGAATTCCGAGCTATTCAAGAAAAATATAAGAACAACACGCAATTTTAGACTGACGGCTCTAAAACACAAGAGTACGTAAGTGTCTGGATCATAAAGAAAAATTGGGAAATAGCATTCGGAAAACTAATTTTTCTTAAGTCTTTACCGCAGAAGTTTATGCAATATGGATGGCAGTTAAGAAAATTACTACCGACAAGCAGAAGAATGCTATTATTTATACCAATTTATTAAGTACCCTGAGAGCTCTAAACTTAAACTCCGCGTCTGAACCCCTGCTTGACGATATCCTAAACATGGTCTTTAATAAGAAATACGGAGGAACCTTGCATACGATCTGCTGAGTCCCAAGCCACGTGGGGATAGCAGGGAATAAAGCAGCAGATAGAAGCGTATCCCTGGCAGCGCACGAAAGCATAACTCACATAACACTTCCATACAACGACAGTAACCGGGTGATTCGTAAGGCCCTAGCATCAATATGGCAGCAACAATGGAACTCGTGCATAAATAACAAGTTACATGTGACTAAACCCCTGCTTGGCGAATGGAAATTATGCAGCCACCAAGAACGGTTCTATGAGGTGATGTTATGGCGACTTCGAATTGGAGGCACGCATCTAACACACAATTTTCTATTTTGAAAAGAAAACCCACCAACTTGCGAGAAATGCCATGAATGGCTTACAGTAAACCCCATCATTATGCCATGTCCACATACTGAAACAAAGAGGCGGAAACATTTCAAGAGTTTCTATAACTTGCATATACTTTTACACCCTGCCTTAATATTGGGTGACGAGCCGCTAGTGCCATTCACTAACTTGTTCGTGTTTTAGATGAAACTGGGTATTTACATCGACTTCAAGGTAACGCAGCTATTGCTCGTACTGTCATATGACCGGCGCAGCATGGCCTTAGTTGCTTTTGCACCATTAAACTCGAATTAATTAACAGAACTATCGCTACCTCTTCTGACAACACAATGCCACAAGAAATATTTGGATAACATTTCTCCTTGGTGCTCGGATTGGCCAATGGAGCTCTACTAATAAAGTGCAAATGCATGCGTATCTCGCGTCATTTTAAATGATCCTAACCCAGTAATATATGTTCGGAATACTACAGCACTGATAAGCTTCACTTCATATAATACCTTGGTGTCCACGTAATAGACGACGTCTCAGAGAATTTACGTTTGGAATTCATATCCAACAACGCTAATTGCGTGCTGGGGGTTCTGGGCGCAATTATGCGCAATTTCTCATCTGCAATTGTCCCGGTAGAGTTATTCTTGTACAAAGCACTAATAAGACCTATGCTCAAATATGCATGTTCCATATGGGACCCTTGGCATGCTTCCCTCACGAGCATTCTTGAGTCCATTCAGAACCACGCCGCCCGTTTCATTTTGTCCAATTATTCTTCTCACGCGAGTGTCTCCTCCGTAAAAATCGATCCCTGGTTTACCTGACGTCCCCACTGCGGCGCAAGAATTCTCGTCTACGTCTTGTTAATAAAATTTCTTACGCCAATCCCGATCTTGAGGACCAGCTTCTACTTCGTCCGTCTCACATTTGATCACGCGTTGACCATCAGTCCAAGGTTGGAGTGCCTATGTGCCGCTCGAGAGTGCTTTTACCACAATTCCTTCATCTCGCGCACCTGTACAGAATGGAACCGCCTCCCTGCCTCAATCATTGCCGTTGCCAACAGTACCAACTCTAACAAAGTGTGCCACAACCATATTACGTCTTCCCACTCTTCGCTGTAATGCCCTGCAGGCCTTGAGGGTGTTGAGAACAAATATAACCTACACAAATAACTGATGTAACCCAAGAGGCGGATATTACGTGCGTGTACAAGAAATCAAAATGCGTTAACTGTACAACCAGCGATGTTTCGTCAATAAAGTCTCCAACTGATTAAATTAGGGCACATATTGAAATGCACGTATTAGAGCCAGTGAGTTCTCAAAGCAGATCTACCTGGAACGAATATGAAAGTAACCAGTTTTCACGTGAATGCCGTGAAATTGCGCTAAAGGACGTGAACTATTGGCCCATTTGCTTTTCTAACAGCTGTTTATGCACTAGAGCTAAGAAATCTTCCACGCGTGCGAGGACTGTTCCCAATGGTACTGCCCTAAGGAGAACAGCTGTTGTTGCACACCGACCACTAGCGATCTGTCTCTGAGTAACAAGTACAGATCTCGAAGGGGCTATGCTTTTACGAACTGCATACGCCGGAAGCGATCGCGGTGCAGGAAATACGTCATAGCCGCCATGTTTTAAGCAAGGCCTATTCTTCAATAAGAATTCTTCGCTTTTAGGCAGCCTTAGAATTTGTTGTCTTGATTCGGGCGAGAAATGTACTATTAGGCTGGAGTTTCATCATGTTTGCATTCCTTTAAGACAATGCGCGGTGCTTTAAGTATTACACTCACTTCCTTAAACGAACATAGCACTCTACCAGAATCTCGTGACGTGAAGTTCCTTCATTTCATTACTACTGCCGTGCTGCTACTGTCATGGTGCATTAGATACCTCAAAGCAGCAGCATGTTCCACAATTTAAGCTCCTCGGTTGACCGAAAGTCCAATTGTCAACGAGGCTTGTGAATATTAAATAAGTACCATATGTAGTATCATAAATAATCCTTTTTTTAACCATGCGGACTCCACGCGGGCTCTATTTTTACCTTGTTGCAAATAAGAAAATATTCAGTATTCTATTCAATATTCGAAGCTCGCTTTTCTCGCAATTTGTATACGATTCGATTCGGAAATCTTACTGTTCGAACAGCCCTACTTTTCATCCACTGTAAGTGTGCAATAAGCTGCATATTTTTGAACGAACTGAAAAGAAACGCAGAAAGCGTTAGCCTTATTTTTTTAATAACTGCAGATTGCTTTGCGAGTCGTATACAACTTTGCCCGACCTGCAGCAAATCCCAGCGCGGAACGCGATGTATCCCCAGGGCGTTCCTTCAGCATTCCTTTATATATACATACACTTTTCATTTCCTTCTCGTACCACCCGTTGACGCTCGTTTCGAAGCAGCGCGCGCGTGTTGGCCTAGATCGGGCGGTAACCCCGTTTCCAGGCCAGCGTCGAAGCCGTCGGCTCTGTGCGTGCGTTTTCCGTTCGTGCGCCCCCGTCCAGCGCTCTGTTGCACTCGTAATAATGGCACCGCCAGTGCCGGCTCGGTCAACGCTGACGTCACTATGACGTCAAAGGTGACGTCACGGGGTCGGGTCACGTGGCGCACGCATCGATCGCGCCGCCTTTTCCTCGATCCGGCCTTTTCGCTATCGCGTCCCAGCTCCTATGCGTGCGTTTGTGTGTTGCTTTAAGAGCTGGCGTGGTGTGTTCGCGTGTGATGTGAACGGGGGTGAAGGAGAGGCGAAAAGAGGGCGCCCGCGGGCGGAAAATAGCAGCCCCCGCAACTAGGATCTCTCTTATAGTAGTGTAGCGGACGTTCGAGTTTTATGGCCAGTTGGCGGTGGTTTCGTTCTTTTTGCGTACGCGTCGCCTGCTTCCAAGTTCTTGTGATTTGACGAGTCCATGTTTTTGTTTTACCGCGCCGTTGTCCCGTTTTCGTCGTCAGCCTGTTCCTCCCTTGTTTTCTTTCACCTTTAGCCTTGTAGCAGGACTGCAGATTGAGAGTAAGGTTTTGCTGGCCGAGCTTTAATGGCGAGTTGGCGTGGGTTCGCTTCTGCTTGTGGTCTGCTTCTGCGTCTGTCTCGTTTTGTTGCCGTCTGTTCGTTTTGTTTTTCCCTATTACCTCTCTCCCCCACCTTGCCCTTTTCCCGCATTTATTCTCTTTTTTTTTTTACTTTCGTCATCGCGTTTCGCCTTTGGCACTAGGGCTGTAGTCCGTTGCACAAGCTAGTCGACGGTGGTGGGTACGTACTCGCTCCAGTCGACGAGGGTGTTGTGTTGTCACCCGTCGAGTTTCCGTGTGGGACGCGCATCACGCAAGCTCTGGTTGCGGGTGAAGCTCGGGGAAAACAGGCAGCAGAGCGCTGTCGGGACGACGGTGTCGGCCTGGCGCTACAGGCGAATCGCCAATGGGAAGGGAGGTGTGATTGGCAGGAGTCTCGGTGTTCGGGAGTTTGTCAAACGGCCCCTAAATTACTACTCGCTCGAGCGTCAAGGGGATATTGTTTTTCTAGTAGAAGAAATAAATCTTGACAAACAAATAAGATTCCGCGCTACGCTTTGCACGCGCGATAAGGTTCCTTCTTTGCAATACCGGAAAGACGAGTCGTTATTAACCTCCTTTTTTCACTCCATGTATGCATCGTGGGTGCTCGTCTGTTTGCGATTACAGACGGCACTGTAAAAAAAAAAAAAAGATACTTTCGTGTTGTAACTCGGTGACTAATACGGCGACGAACAACCAAGCGGCGTAAATTTATGAGCATCCAACCATAGCAGCTTAATGTTCCTGCAGAACATAAGTGCGTGTTTCACCACGGAGCGAAATCGAATTAAATTATAGGTAATTGTAAATGGCGCAACAGCAGAGGACGGCAAGGAAATGGTTCCTTTTTTTGTTGTTCCTTGTTTCCCTTACGCCATGTTCAACTACGCATCTAGGACAACTCGCCCCACTGTGTATCTTATTTCAAACGATGAGGCTTTGTGTCCCAAAGCAGACACTCAGACTATGTACAGGGCACCGTATTGGATTCTGGGCTTTTGCGTGCCAAAACCATGGTCTGATTATGAGACACGTCGTAGTGGGGGACTCCGGATTAATCCTGATCACCAGGGGATCTTTAACGTGCCTCCAATGCACGGGACACGAGTACATTTTTTTTGCATTTCACCCCCATCAAAATGCTGTTGCCTCGGCTCCGAAATAGTTTCGCCTACCTGGAGTTGCGTAACACACACTTAAAAATCTACGTAAGCGATCATTCTCGCATTTCGTCCGTACCGAAATGCGCTTGCAGTGACCGGCAACCAAAGAGGCGACTTCGTGCTCAGCTGCATAGCGCTACAGTCACTGGCGGTCCAGAGCCATCGCAGCGGGTACGGGACGAAATCTCCAGCGGGAAAAGATGATTGGCGCACGTTAGCACGTCGGGGGGTTTGAATCCGCACGTCACGAGTCAGCGTTTGCTTGAAAACTAACGCGGTGTTCCTTCCCATATTGGCCCGGGGAGTTTATGCATATTTCTCTTGACGTCTTGTTCTTTGGACCCACAGGACGCATTCGGATGCTCGTTTTAGAACGCTCCAGCAGCCCTTGAGAGGTCGTGTATGAAGACAACTAAGCTTTATTAGGACCGCTTGCTTGAACGCTGATAATGAAGCCAAAAGATTTTTTTCCCTGTACCTATTGCTAGTATAATATAGCTTTAAAACAGCCTTTGTAGCACCGGCAGCGAGCCTGAAATGGCCATTTGAAGGTTGCATTATATAGGTGCGCCACCGGAAGAACATTTCTGTTTTTAACAGTGACATCGAATAAAATCTCGAAACTGGATTTGCTATGTTTGTCCATACCTGGAATTGAATTGCATTCTGGGCTTTGGTGTGCCAAAGCCACGGTTTGATTATGAGACACGTCGTAGTGGGGGACTCCGGATTAATTCTGACCACCAGGGGATCCTTAACGTGCCTCCAATGCACGGGACACAAGTACTTTTTTTTTTTGCATTTCGCCCCCATCACAATGCTGTCGCCTCGGCCGGGATTTCATGCTGCCGCGATTTCGTGCTTCGTCCATTCTTTCCGTTACGCTGATGATGGTGGACGTCGTCGTCATCTTCAGCTTGCACACTACATCATGTTCACCTATACGTTTATGCCTGAAATCTCGGCTGAGTAGAATTAATGTGAATATGAGTCAGAGGAAGCTTGGTCGAGCAGAATTTTCATGAACATGAGTCGGAGCAAGTTCGACTGAGTATGATTTTGGTGAATATTAATCATAGAAAGCTCGGCTGAGTAGAAGTTTGGTGAATATGAGTCGGAAAAATCCGGGCTGAGTAGAGTTTTGGTTAATATGAGTCGGAGAAGGCTCGAATGAGTAGAATTCTTGGGAATATGATCGGAGCAAGCTCGACTGAGCAGAGTTTGGTTAATATTAGTCGTAGGAAGCTCAATTGAGAAGAGTTTGGTTAATATTAGTCGGAGCAAGCTCGACTGACTAGAATTTTGGTGAATATGAGTCGGAGCAAGCTCGACTGAGTAGAATTTGGTGACAACGAGTCAGAGCAAGCTCAATGGAGGAGAATTTTGGTGAATATGAGTCCGAGCAATCTCAGCTGAGTAGAATTTTAGTTAATATTAGCCGGAGAAGGCTTGACGGAGTAGAATTTAGAGGAATATGTGCCAGGGCAAGCTCGGCTGAGTAGAATTTCAATAAATTTGTGTCAGAGAAAGCTCAGCCGAGTGTAATTTTGGGGAATATGATTCAGAGGAAGCTCGGCTGAGTAGAATTTTAGTGGATATGAGTCAGAGCAAGCTCGGCTGAGTAGAATTTATGCGTATATGAGTCGGAGCGAGCAGGACTAAGTGGAATTTGGTGAATGTGAGTCAGAGAAAGCTCAACGGAATATAATTTTGGTGAATGAGTCAGAACAAGCTTGGCTTAATAGAATTTTGATGAATACAAGTAAGGCAATCTCGGCTGAGTAGAATTTTGGTGAATATTGGTCAGGGGAGTCTCGGCTGAGTAGAAATTTGGTTAATATCGGTCAGGGCGATCTCGGCTGAGTAGGATTCTGGTGAATATGAGTCGGAGCAGGCTCGGCTGAGTAGAGTTTGATTAATATGAGACGGAACAACCTTGACTGAGCAGAAATTTGATGAATATGAGTCGGAGCAAGCTCAACAGAGTGGAATTTTGGTGGATACCAGTCAGAACACTCTCGGATGAGTAGAATTTTGGTCAATATGACTTAGGGCCAGGTCGGCTGAGTAGAATTTTGGTGAATATGAGTCGGAGCAAGCTCGACTGAGCAGACCTTCGGTGAATATGAGTCGGAGCAAGCTCGACCTAGTAGATTTTGGTTATTATGAGTCAGAGCAAGCTCGGGTGAGTAGAGTTTTGGTGAAAATGAGTCGGAGCAAGCTCAACGGAGTGGAATTTTCGTGGATACCAGTCAGAACACTCTCGGATGAGGAGAATTTTGGTCAGTATGAGTTAGGGCCAGGTCGGCTGAGTAGAATTTTGGTGAATATGAGTGATAGCAAACTCGGCTGCTTAGAACTTGGTCAACAGGTGTCGGAGCAAGCTCGACGAATTGGATATTGTTTAGTATAATTTGTAGCGAGCTCGACTAAGTAGAATTTTGGTGAACATGAGTCGGATCAAGCTCGGCTGAGAATAACTTTGGTGCAAATGTCTCGGAGCAAGCTCGGCTGAGTAGAATTTGGTGAATCTGAGTCGGAGCAAGTTCTACTGAGTGGAATTTTGCTGAGTATCAATCGGAGCAAGCTAGGCTGAGTAGAATTTTGGAGAATATGGGTCAGAGGAAGCTCGACTGAGTAGAATTGTGGTGAATGTGAGTCAGAGCAATCCCCGCTGAGTAGAATATTGGTGAATATGAGTTCGAGGAAGCTCGACTGAGCCGAATTTTGTTGAATATGAGTTGGAGCAAATTCGGCTGAGTAGAATTTTGGTGAATATGAGTCGGAGCAAGCTCGACTGAGTAGAATTCTGGTGAATATCAGTCGGAGCAAGTTCGACTGAGTAGAATTTTGGGGAATATTAGTCATAGAAAGCTCGGCTGAGTATTTGGTGAATATGAGTCGGAGCAAGCTCGACCTAGTAGATTTTGGTTATTATGAGTCAGAGCAAGCTCGAGTGAGTAGAGTTTTGATTAAAATGAGTCGGAGCAAGCTCGTCTGAGTACAATTTTGATGAAGATTAGTCGGAGCAAGCTCGGCTGAGTAGAATTTTGGCGAATATGAGTCGGGGGAAGAACAAATGGGTAGTATTTTGGTGAATACGAGTCTGAATAATCTTGACAGAGTAGAATTTTAATGTATATTGGTCAAACAAGCTTGGCTGTGTAGTATTTTGTGCATATGAGTCAGACGAACCTTGGCTGACTAGAATTTAGGCTGAGTCTGAGTCCGTGTGAGCCAGGCTGAGTAGCATTTCGGGGAGCTGCACAAACATGCCATTGAACCAGACAATGGAATGAAGCAGTAAATAGCTGCATCTCACAATCTAACAGAAAAAAAGATTCAGATAGAAAAATGTAATGCTTCCTTTGTATATCTTGCAACTTGCATGATACTTTAATTAGGCAGGCAGTATAAGCAGGATATTCATTATGTGAGTTCCTGCAGTAACACATGTAAATGCAAACTCATTAGTAACTTTGCTTCTCTTGTTGGGCTTGGCTTGTGCCTCGGGTACGTCTGCATACTTGATTAGCTGTCGATGTACTAGAACTGTCAGCACTTGAAATGATCCGATCTATCGCAGTAACGGATGCAACTGACTGACTTAACCGAACGATTTTATTTGCTTTTGCTTAATGTGTAATCTATTGTTCATAAAAACAGGATGTTTGTATACTATACACATTGTTGCATCTGTTGTACAGTATGTACAAAGAGAGAAGCAATTGAAATGGCAGGAGTGTTTATGGCGAAGTAGTTACTTAGAATACTGGGATATGCTATGACTAGCGTAAATAAGAGGAATTGAATGCGCTGAAGTAAGTGAGAAATGCAATTTTATGCTGAGGCTTAATACTGATGTCGTAAAGGGGCAATGTCGGAAACAAATTGGAAGTTCACTGGTTTCTGCATACATACGTTAATCAACTGTCGGCAAATTCAGGGGAAACTAGGCCGGCACTGAGTACAATGAACACAATTTCACGAATATTGCGGCAGGAAAGTGCATTGTAGCCTCTGCCGTTTAATGTGGCCATGGTGGGCTTATCAGGTACTTTGAAGAATAGATACAGGACAGTACATGTGACAATATATGCATTTAACTATCCGGATACCACCACAAGCACTTGGCACTGATGGCTCAACGGACAGTAGTGTCCGCACAAACCTACGTTTTACCGTTAGGATTAACCATCTCGGCATCCAAGGCCCGTTTTATGCTGTTCCCTGTACTGGAGCGAAGAATAACGCGGATGAATATTAGCCTCGATAGCGCATCTATTCATCAAGCAAATCACGTACGATTTCTTGGCGTAGTACTTGATACCAGGATGTTCTGGGGACGTGTTGTAGGCACTGTTGCGGCTCTAGGTCATGTCTCGAATTTATTTATTTATTTTATTTATTTATACATACTGCAGCGCAATTTGCGCTATAGCAGGAGTGGGTTAAGAAAATGTACAAAAAAAAGCATTGGAGTATACAGCGGTATACACAAGTGAACACTTTTAAAGAGCACAGATAAAAAAGAAAATACACAAAAATACAAGTAAACACTTTTGCAAAAGAGCACTGGTGAAAGAATACACAAGTTATACAAATACAAATGCTGCCAGGCATACCCATGCCTGATTTTGCCCATACCTATACCCATGATTATGCATCTGGGATGGCGGTTGCAAAAATTTGGGATGAGCATGAGCGAATGGATCCAGGTAATGAATTCCAGTCTTCGATTGAGCGGGGAAAGAAGCTGAATTTGAACATGTTAGTACGTGCGTAGTAGGGTATCAAGTTTAGGTCATGATGTCTTCTCGTGGATGATCCCGGCGTGAAGTTAATGTAATTATCATTTGAGAGCCTAACTAAAGAATTGACTATGGAGTGCAAGAATTTTAATGAGTCGACACGGCGACGAGAAGAGAGCGTGTTTAGGTTCAAGGAAGAAAGTGCAGAAGAGGGCGAAAAGTCTCGATCGTAACGATGATATATAAATCGCACAGCTTTTTTCTGTATAGCCTCTAGTTTATTAATCTCCAACTGCTTATGCGGGCTCCAAACTACAGATGCATAATCAAGAACAGGGCGGATTAGAGATTTATACATTAGTAACTTTGTGTCTTTAGGAGATCGGGTTAGCGTTCGCCTCAAGTAACCTAACTTTTTTAGTGCTTTACTGCATATGTAGTCAATGTGTTTGGACCATGACATGTTATGCGTAAAAATTACACCAAGATACTTATACTCGGAAACCTTATCTACTGTACGGCCATTGGACGAGTAACTGAAAAGGGAGGGGGAAGATTTGTTGCAGAAAGACATCAGAACGGTTTTATTGAAATTAATGTTCATTTGCCAAGTGTTACACCAATCGCAAAACCTAGAAAACGACTCTTGAAGGCGATAATGATCATTAGAAAATTTAATCACTTCATATAAAACGCAGTCATCAGCATAGAGACGGATGTTAGAAGAGTAGTGAAGTGGCAAATCGTTTATGTATAATAAAAAAAGAAGTGGCCCAAGGACGGAGCCTTGGGGCACGCCTGATGTCACATCAACAGTAGCGGAGTCAGTCGAACTGTAAGAGACGAACTGGGAGCGAAATGAGAGAAAGCTTAAAATCCAGTTAACCAAATGAGGATTATTCAGTACAGCATTAAGTTTAGCAATAAGTTTAGAATGTAAAACGGTGTCAAATGCCTTCGAGAAATCTATAAAAATTGCATCGACCTGGTTGCCTACGTCAAGGTTAAATGAAATGTCATGCGTGAACTCAACTAGCTGCGTTAACGTGCTAAAGCCGCGCCTAAACCCATGTTGCATGTTAGACAATAAATTATTTGATTCCAGAAAGAGCGTGATGTGCTTATGAATGATGTGTTCCAACATTTTGCATGACTGTGACGTCAGTGAAATTGGTCTGTAATTCGACAAACACTGCTTATCTCCAGATTTATAAAGAGGGAGCACTTTGGCTAACTTCCATGAAGAAGGTACAGTAGAGGATGATAAGGACTTTCTGAATATGACTGACAGATATTTTGATGACCACAACGAATAACGAACAAGGAACGCATTGTGTATCCCGTCCGGACCGGTGTATTTCTTAACATCCAGGTTTAATACAAGGTTGAGGACGCCTTCGCAGTTTATCTCAACGTCAGTGATTGCTTCAGAAGAAACTATAGTGGTAAGTGTCGGGATAAAGTTGTTATCGCAAACAAACACGGATTGGAAATACTTGTTGAAAGCATCGGATATCACCACCGGGTCGTTGGTGACGTCATTATCTATTCTGAAAGAAGTGGATGAAGCACCGCGAGGTAAAATAGAAGACCAAAATTTTCGTGGGTTAGTCCTTAACAAATTGTGCAGGCGAACGCGAAAAAAGAAATCCTTGGCATTTTGCAACATAAGATTGAGTTCTTTCTTTGCCTTAAGAAACCTATCCAATGCCATGGGATCAGTGCCTCTTCTGGAACGCCTTAACCTTCGAACGCGACGGGACAAATGCAAGATATCGCGAGTCATCCAAGGAATGTCAGAATTTTTTTTCTTAGTCTTAATGGGCACAAAACGTTCGATACATGATTTGACAAGACGCTCAAAGTAATTAGCAAGACAGTTGACGTCCTGGTTGTCTGCAAGTGCACTAAACGTATCGAAATGATGAGATAAGGCATCAGTAATGGAGTTGTCGTCCGCACGAGTGAAATCAGGGAAACTAGTAAACGTGTAGGGGGATTTAGAAATTGGACAGGAGAGTGACACTAAAACGCCTCTATGGTCTGAAATACCATCGATTACGTCGCAAGAAAAGTAACGTTCGGCTAGGTTAGCGCTTAAAAAAACTAAGTCAAGGACGGAATTTAATCTGGTTGCGCTAGAAACAACCTGGGTGAGACCAAAGGACAAGGAAATGTTGATTAGTTCTTTACAAATAGCTGTGTCGCGACCGACTGCAGACAATGACGGCCAGTGGATGCCAGGGGCGTTGAAGTCACCCATACAGATAAAATTCGACGAAGCAATGTTGATCTCACTCATGAAGTTTGAAACAGCATGAAGAACATCAAGAGTAGAGCCGGGGTTACGATATATAACACTAATCACAATACGCCGATTGTGAAGGTAAATTTTACACCACACGGATTCTGTTTCTGGAGGAGAAGGCAAGACTGAGAATCGTATATCCGACCGGATAAGCAGTGCCACTCCATCACCAGTACCGCTAACTCTGTCTAAGCGCACGGCAACAAAACCGGGTGGAGTGAACTCAGATTCATAAATACCATTGTGCAGCCAAGTCTCAGTGATGCCGATAACATGGGGGGAATGAATAGATATAAGGGACAATAAATCAGGAAATTTTTTAACAATACTACGAGCGTTTATATTCAAGACAACAAGGTTCTCAAAATGACCAGGACGAATTCAGGAAGTGGATGGAAGGGAAGTCAAATGGCCAGACTCAGAAGAAACACGTTGAGCGGGTGCCATTACTAATGAGTTTGAACTGTCATCCCAGTTATAACGAACCTTGTTAATGAAAGCATGATCGTATCTCAACTTCACAACAGAACCGCTGTCCCGAAAAGAGGCTGATGCATCCCAGATTTTTTTCCGAATTAACCGAACCCTAGAAGAGAAGTCTTCTTTAATCACGAAATTTGAGCCCTTGAGTTTTGAAGCGTTCCTAAGAACCTCGGTTCTGTCGCTGAAGTTATAAAGTTTAAGAATGACGGGACGAATGTAACCAGTGCGTGCTCTACCGAGCCTGTGGCAGCGCTCAATACGAGGGCAGCTAGTATTCAGGTGCTGAGTAAACACAGATGAAACTGCACTCATCAGGGTGGTAGCGTTTTCATCCATTACTTCAGAAATACCGTGTATTATCAGATTGTTTCTACGAGAATGGTTTTCAAGGCTATCATTTTTTAAGACCAAGTCCGTTACCTTAGTAGTCAAGGCATTTATTTCAGCGCGTAAATCACGCAGTAAACTAGAGTCTTTGGACATAGGAGTGGATTCTAGTGCATGAACACGTGACTCTAAAACATCAAAGCGACGCGCAACTGACTGTTGAAAAGACTTAATTTCCGCAACATCTCGTGCCAACTGGGTCTGCCCCTCCAATAATTTAGAGAACATATCGGATACCGAAGGGTCGTTTTTATCATGGCTATCAAAGGAAGGGCGAGCATCGTCATTCTCATCGGGAGCAGAACCGGATGCACGCCTAGACTTAGACCGAGGGCCCGGGCCAGGGTTGATTTCCACATCTCCGCTTAATAGGAGACAACTTGCGCAATACAATGCATGCGAACAGCAAGATACAAGACGTTGTGGGCAAGGGAGCAGCAGCAGAAAGCGATCATCAGATCGGATACACTCGGCATCAGAATAGTAACATACCTGCATGAAGAGCAAGCAGCGATTAAACATGGTGCCGGTGCCGCTGCAGCCTAGCCCACTGAAGAGACGATCCACGCGCTGGACATTTATACCGTCGGCTGCTGACGTCACAGACCGAGAGTTGTCGATGATTGGCTGATCAAAGGACAGGGCATCGGGGTGACTGGCATGCTGTAGCTTGAAGTGGGACACGCCGAGGTAATCGCATATGGTAGCGATAGCGCAGTTCTTGGGCAAGCACTCGATGACGTCCACGTGCTCGACCGCCGAGGGAGCCAAGTCAGACGAAGCAGTTCCAAGCCATGTGACACCGCAAAGGGGGGGTACAGCAAGGAAGCCGAAGAACTGCATGAAGAGCAAGCAGCGATTAAACATGGTGCCGGTGCCGCTGCAGCCTAGCCCAATCCTGCTCGATACGGCATCGTGGCGGAGCCTTCGCGTTGAAGAAGCTGAAGCTCGGAAGTTGGGAAAACGATGACCAACAAATTTACTGGCATTTGAACAACCTTATTTACATTATTGAATAACTAAAACAGAACAAATAAAGTGTTTGGCAATGATGGCCTGGCGGGGCCTCAGTTCCATGGCCCAGAACCGCTTGTTTTCTCTCAGCACCGTCATTATAACACCTCTGACTACCACCAGAAGGGAGGGTTGGAACAATCACACACAGGTCACAACCCACCAGAACGACATTCAATCAAGAAGCACAAACAACGGAGTCGCAGACGGAATATTGCACCGGCGTCCCTCCCAAGTTCCAGCGGGCGCTAGGCGGAGAGAGTGTCTGACCGTGTGAACAGGAGAGATCTTTTACTTCCACTGGTCTTCTCCGCTGCTTTTTAGTATAGGGAAGGCACCAGTTTGTGGCGGATTTCTTCCGAGAAACCTGCATGAGCCCTTCACGTCGTCTCGGCCTCCCCCGGAGCAGCGGCAACGCTTTCTTCCCTTTGTGGCGCTTGTTTGTTGACGAGGGGAGCTTGTTACGGGAAAATTGGCAGGGCCCAGCATTGCGTGGGAACTCTCCTCCAACTATCTTCCCAGCTTAGTTCTCGCATTCTAGCGTGTGACCAACAGCATGTTGTCTGCTGCAGTCATAACAGCTCCTTTCCCCTCCAAAATAGTCACGGAGGGCATCAGTCACCGCTGCTGCACAGAGAGACGACTTCATTTTCGCCAGATGAATTCTAGAAACTCGCCGTCGATTGCCACATTGTCGGGCATGACTCCGACCAGATTCTTCGAGCTGTCTTTGCTTGCTTGCAAACGTGTTTGAGTTTCACTCAGCCCTCTCTGAACAAACCAGGTCAAAGGAGCATCATACTGTCACCATGTATTCATGGTTAAAATCGGGAGCTCGCAATACCTGACGGCTAATCAATACAGCCTTCAGACTTCAGAAGGCAGCTTCCTTCTTTTCATCCCAGACTGCATTTGTCGGTTCAGTCCCACAGAGAGCATCAGTCAGGGCGCTGGCCAAAGTTGAATAATCCCGCATGTAAAGATTATAATATCCAGTGAGCCACGAAAATACCTGAATTTCCGTCTTAGTTTTTGGTCGAGGATAGCCTGCTACTGCTTATATTTTAACCTCACTCGGTTTCCTAAAACCTTGACCTATGTGGTGACCTAGGTAGTTCACAGTCGCTCTTGCAAGACAACATTTCTAGATCTTTACGGTGAGCCCAGCTTAACACAAACGGCTGAGCACCGATCTAAGACGCACCAAATGATTTAACCACGAATCATAAAAGACTTCGATGTCACCTAAGTAGGGCAAGAAAAATCCTTCACAGCGCTTTAGAACCTTATCCATGAGGCGTGAAAAACAAAAACGAGCCATTTTGAGTCGGAAGCTTATCATTGTCGGTTGATAGCAGCCTGTTGGTGTGACGAATGACGCCTATCTGCTTGCTGGTTCGCTCAGTGAGCGGTACCGAGTAAGGTCTAGTGTAGTCACATAGGCTGCTCGATTCACCTGTTCCACCCTCTCATCAATATTTGGAACAGAATACACTTGATCTTTGGTGAGAGCATTTAATTTCCGATAGTCTACTACGGGCCTTGGTTCTTTACCCGGAGCTTCCACCAAGGTCATAGGTGAAGTGTATTCGCTCTCACAGGGCTTAATTACTCCCAATTCGCGCATATGCTTGACTTCCCTGTCAGGATTTCTCACTGCCTAGGAGAGAATCGATAACACACTTTGATTTCACTGGCTCCTCGGACGTCAGCTCAATATCTTGCTCAGTCAAGTCAGTCCTACCCGGTCAGCCGATGAAGCATTAATCAAACTCTGCTATAATTTCGCCAAGATCAGACAACTGGGATCCATTCCGTTCTTCTCTCTGCTCAGTCGTCTTCAGGAGCTCTTCAGCGCTATTCCTCCTCCACTTAGGCAAACCAGATTGTCTTTCATCTCTTCAAGAAGGTTTAGGGTCATATTCTACACTGCCTCTCCTTGCACCTACGGTTTCGTGAGGCTGTAATGATAAATGTGCACCTCTTTACGTTTCTCTGGGGTTGTCACCACGTAATTGGTATGAGAGAGCTTTGCAACCACTTCAGCAGGCCCTTCCCACTGTACTTCGAGCCTGTTTTTCCTTGAGGCTCTCAGTAACATTACCTTGTCACCGATACGGACGGTCCTCTGACGGGTGGTTCTATCATAGTAGACTTTGAATCGAACTTAAGCCGACTTCATGCTGGCCTCCACAAGTTCTTTAGCGTTATGCAGACCCTCCAACTGGTTCAAAACAAACTGCACCACTGTAAAGTCGTCTTCGCGCCCTTCATATTCACCACTCCTGCACCATTTGCAAAGGCCGGTACGGTGACCTTCCGTTAACCAACTCGGCGGGGCTGAAAACAGTGGATTCATGTGGTACCGACCGCATAGAAAAGGTGCTGCTGGTAGGCAGGCGTCCCAGTCGCGCTTATTTTCGTAACACAGTCTTCTAAGGGCGCGATTGACAACGGAATGCCACCTGTTTGCGCTGTTAATAAAGGGAAAATAAGACATCTATCCAAACGTTGCAATTGCTACAAAGGAGACCCAAACGGGTTCCTCGAAAGAAAAGTTTCGCAGTTGAAGAAAAATTCGTCCTGGTCGGGGCTCGAACCTGGGACCACCGCCTTTCCGGGGCAGCCGCTGGATGTCTCATTTTCCACTTATTAATTACTTCCTTCTACTTTGCAGGCTTCCGCAGAACTATTACGTCAAACTCTTGTCTACGCTGTTGCTCTGTGTTTGGTGAATTGAGCTGTGCGCTGTTTTTATGCCGCATCACAGTTTCTGTGCAGGAAAGAAAAAGCAGTACGTACGAAACAAATGTCACAGAACTGTTTAGCTTATCGCTCATTAACGCTTCGAAAACAAATTTACTGTGCAAAGCGTTAAAAACGCCATTGTACAAAGTTTGCTCGTGCGCTTTGCGAGCTTGATAAGCAGTCACGTCTCGCAGCGGAAGTGAGGACACCTTGAATTGAGACGCTTAATTCACCGGAAATAAATACGCATGGAAGTCGAGACGCGCTAGTATCGAGACGTTCAAACGTCGGATACTATGCTGTCATGTCATATCTCCTCGGTACAACACCTGACCGTAGTTGCATATCATTCAAATTGCTCCGTTCGTAAAAGGATACCGCGCTACAACTGCGGTGTCTCGTAGCGTAAAGCTACACTACGCGGGTTGCAGCCGAGCTTCGCGTGCTTCTGCGCCTGCCATACTGCGCATGCGCGAGAGCCGCGTGACGTCACAAGAGGCGCAGCTGTGTCGCCCTCGCCGCCACCGCGGCCGCATCCAGCGCGCGCTCTTCGCCGCCGCCGAGTGCGGCGCATTTCAGAGGTGTGACGCCGCAGTCTCCGCAGACGCGCCGGCGCCGTGTGCGCCCGCTGCTGCATTTACGATTGCGGCGCCGCGCGGCACTGCGCATGAGCGAGGAGGGCGCACCGTGCGTCTAAATGCGCGGGAGAGACGGTTGATACAGCTCGCTCGACATGGAGGTTAAGCAGAGTCGAGCCGCTGCCATTCGGCGCAAAAGACTGCAAAACCGAAATTCTTCAGACCCCGAGGTTGTCGCATGGCAGTTGGCCGTCAAGCGTCGAAAGAACGAGCGTGCCAAGGCAAAACGTGCGGTCGAGACACCGGAGCAACGCGAAGAACGCCTAGCGAAAAGACGTTGCCAAGAAGCTCAACACCGTGCTATGGCCTCCCAACAGCAGCGGCAGGATCAAGAGAGTGTCAAAGACGATCACAAGACTCGTCGGTGCACCGTACCTTTACGCTACGTATATCCTGGGATAACTGATCTAAGCCACTATCAATTTTTTCGCATATCGCGAGTACCATGTACGCGACAAACCAGAAAATCGGGACGATATTCGAAGGCCGCGTGCCTTTTCGGACGGACACCTCGTAGTGTATAAAACTCGCAAAGCGCGTGAATACCCGAAAGGTCTGTAAAAGTACGTATTTTCTTTCACGTTGGCAGCACCCGCTGCCGACGTGAAAACGCGCCAGCATGTCAACAAACGCATAGAAATCGTAGTACCGAATCTGAAACGCGAGTTTTTATGTGACTTGTTCGCGTGTAGGTGCCAATGGCAAGTACCCCTTGCCCAATCTACGGCTCCACTCAATTAGTTGCAGTTTTCTGGATTTGTTGAATGACAGACGTTTCGCCGACAACCGCCATAACCAAAAGAAACCGCAAAATAACTCACGCCACAATTTCTATGGATCTCCTCCCCTCCGTTTTCTTTATTTTCTTTTGTTGGCTTCCAAAAATTAGTCAGGATTGTCGCTCCTCGCATCAATCCCAGCGATCGGTGCGATGTCCGACCAACCGCTTGGACGCCGTCGCAGGGGAGGGGGGAGGGGGCTTAGAAACGCCTGCGACTGCGATTTTTGTCGCATGCGACGGAAATTGCGCTTCCGCTGGGACGAAAATCGCACCACGTGAAACAGGTTTTACCCCCGCAATGGTGTCTGTGTGTGTCAGCAGGTATTTGGTGCATTGCGACACACGCACCTGAGCACATGAGGGTTGGACCCTCCCGCGCTTCGCCGTGAGTGGCTAAGCCGTGCCCGGAGGAAAGGTCATCACGGGGCTCAGCCGATGCCGAGTGTTTGAACATTTATGGCCACTGGGTGGAGGTGACGTATATCTTTTGTCTCGACTTCACGTAGGCGGCGCCCTCCGGACTTAACCATCTGCGGGGAACACGGCCGGTCACCTTTTCCTGTCCCTGTCCTTAAGAGGAAGCTTTAGCTCGGGCCCAACTCCGACGCGGCCTATTCAAATACATGTAAAAACGCAAAAACGTTTTTCTGAGATAACCCCTGGACCGATTTTAATGAAATTTGTTGCTTTTGAGAGAGAAAGTTACATTCTAGTGACTGTTGGAAGCGGAATTTTGATTTAGGGCTTCAATTTTGTTAAAGAGATTTACAAAATTTCAGAAGTTTGAAAAAAATAGAAGCACGAAGTTTACAAACTAATAGCTCTGCATCAAGAACAGATATCGCGGTTCTGTAAACGGCATCCATTAGATCATTCAAAGCGGACAAATTTAATATGTCAATTTACATGTTACGTGAGTTTGTTACGTTGTTTACGAGGGTTCTGCAAAAGTTGTAATTACATAATAATAAATTTTTTGAGATTCATGTATAAGATGTCAAATCTGTCCGCTTTAGATGTGCTATTAGGTACAATTCATAGAATTGCGATATCACCTATTCTTGCTGAGTTACAGAGTTGTAAACTTGCTAGTTTCGTTTTCTGAAAATTTGCCATTTTTGCCAATTTTTAATAAAAAATTGGCGACATAAATCGAAAATTCGAAACCAACAGTCACTAGATTTTAAGTGTTTTTTTTAAATGCAACAAACTCCGTCAACTTTGGTGCTGTGGTTGCCGAGAAAAACGAATTCTCCTTTTACATGTATTTAGATAGGAGCACCCGAGCTAAAGCTTCCTCTTAATTGTCTTTGTTTTTCGCGCTATTCTTCGTCAGTACGAAATGCGACCTCGCCCAGCGTTGAGTACTTCCCGATATTTTTCTTCGTGATCTACCTTACTTCCAACTATGCCATCTAATGTCGTTCAAAATTATTTTTTCCCCCAGGCGGCTCGTGTTAACTTGGTGTCGTGTAGCCCACCTAAGGTTTGTTATATTAGGTTACAGTGGCAACGTAGAGTGGGCCTTTTCAATTCTTTCAGCCTCGTCGCTTTATCTTGTTGTGCTTGATGGTGGGCGGTTGGCAGTACTGCTGAAATTTGATAAGTGTTTATGGCTTCTACGTCGTTCTCTCGACCACCTATTTGCCCTCTTTAACAAAGAGGGCGCACCGGAGAGTCTTTGAAGTCTTTTGTTCAGCTCAGAGAAAATTGTTCCCGTTTGCACATCTTTCACAGTAGAGAGCCAAAAATAGTCAGTGAGACTTAATCCGCCATTCCTCCTTGCCGAGAGCTCAACTGAAACGATTGGCCCTGGACACAAGGTAAGTAAAAGGGGCGAGCGCCGACTTCCTCGTGGGGATTCGTGGCAAGCTGTTGAAGGAAAAACTCGTGTAACTTGCAACATTTAGCGACAACCCAGTCAGAGTCACACCATGTATGGCGCCATCTCTGAATCGAATCTTTTTGAACTCACAATAGCGGAGCTTTTGGAGCATCGGTAAGACGTTCAAATTATTGTAATAAAACGAGACGACAAAGAGATCTCTACCAAAAGCCTGATTCTTACATTTGAATCCAGTGTTCTTCCAGGAACTCTCTAAGCTGCACATACAAAAAAACACGTGTCATACCATGTGATCTACAACCCTCGTCGATTCTTCCTACTTCAAAGGCGATGATCGCAGAGCTGCCGTTGTGGTCAATCCACGGACGCGAAATATGCATGCCAAGAACACCCCTAAAAAATTGAGCTAGCACACCTCATTGTGTCAGCTGTAATGGCAATCATCCAGCACATTCGCTACCTTGTGGAAGTAGAAAAAAAGGAAAAGAGTAATTTCACCTACAGTAAAAGAAAATATCTTCTTCAAAGATGATGGAAATAAACAGCGCAACTTTTACGCAGCCTGTAGGCTGAAAATACACACACAAGTGCTTGTGTGTGTCTGCTTTCACCATCAGTCTGCGTAAAAGTTGCGCTCTTTATATTGCCATCGTGTATATGTACCAACTCTCCCAAAAATCTGCTCTCATTAACTTTCATTTCTTCAAACAAGCTCGGAGAAGGCGTTCAGCTTTTCAACGCGCAAATTGTGCTGGCTTGGCGCGTCAGCGGGCATCAATACACCGGACACACACACACACACACACACACACACACACACACACACACACACACACACACACACACACACACACACACACACACACACACACACACACACACGCACACACACACGCACACGCACACGCACACGCACACACATACACACACACATACACACACACACACACACACACACACGCACGCACGCACGCACGCACGCACACACATATATATAGATATATATATATATATAAATAATAGCTGTTTGATCCCAATATCGAACTTCATGGACAGCACTTATCTGTTAACACTGAACGCAATTTTTAGGCATCTTATAAGACTCGGAACCTACCTTTATTCGTCCATAAGATACCATAAGGGAATGCTTAAAAAGAATGAGCGCTCTGAAAATTCTGTCGCCTACAACATAAGGTAGTGACAGGAAGTGCCTCAAAGGCCTTCACAGGAGTTTTATACGATCACGCTTAGGCTATGGCGCCGTACTTAACATCAATCTGCTACACCCAGCGCTCTCAAGGTGATGGATCCTGTTCGCCACCTAAGTGTCCGCCTCGCTAACGGTGCCTTCAGAACAAGCCCGATACCGAGCCTGTACGTAATACCAAAGAAGTGGTCGCTCCATCTACAAAGGACATACTACTCCAGTTTCTGTTAACGCTGTTGGTTGCGTCATTCGTCGCCATGCAGCAAATTCAAGGTGCGTGTAGTCATTCCCAATCTTCAAGAAACAGCCTTTCGGGCACGGATTTCGCTCCTTATTTCTGGCTTAGTCGGCTTGCGCTCAACAATGTAAAATTTCCGGCGTTCATCTCTCCCTCCCCCTTCCCCCTCCTATGAAAGCTCTCACAAATTTTTTTAAGGCGCCTCACATAATCCTTGAATTTTAGTTGCAGAAAAGTGGGAAGGTAGCCTTCGTAGATTCGGCTGTTCCAAATATTGCCGTATCTGTTATTCAGGCAAGAATAAGAAACACATGAAAAGCTAAAAAAATATCAAGAAGCACTGCAGACACACCAATGCGTCAGAAGCGCATAAATAATGTCTTACACAACGTGGCATTAAGTGCATTTCGTGTTGTGCTGAAACAAAAAAGAATCAAGTCCAGACTTTAGCTCTCCTTAGAGATTCGTCACTGTTGATGGAAGAAATTCAGTTTGTTTGTCTTTTTAAGGCTATAGAAACTACAGGTATGCAGTCACATCTGAAGACGCCACGTGAAGGCTGTTCGAAGGATTCAGGCGGTAGCTTAACGTTGAAGAGCTTCTTTCTGAACACGTGGTAATGAACACATTGTTTTTAATGGCGTTCTAGGAAACAACGAGGATGAGGTCTGTTGCATTCAAAAGTGAAAGTTCGAACATCGGAACCTGTTGGAGTAGATTATGTTGATTTAATCGTTCGAGTGCTTATTTAGGAAACTGCCGTACATTGAAAACAATTAGGAAAGATGAAGCACCAAGTTTAGAATTCTGTCTCTACGAAGCGAGAACAGACATGGCAGTTCTGTCAAACTCGCCAATTATGCTGTGCAACGAGGACAATACGGTCATTATACACCGAAATCAAGTGCAACCGCTAACATGCAGAGACTTATGCAAAACACGCCTGTACAGTGTAACAACGCAAAGTAAGATTTCCGCAAACGTATCTTGCCAGCTTCAGAGTTTCATACAAAATAAATTTGTGGAATGTCATTTGCTTTTTGCTGCGGAGGTACGAATTTCAGCTTCAAACTGCTGAAAAGTTAGCAGCTTCTGGAAGGATAGGTGCGGAAAATTCTACAGCTCCAAATATAGACATTAGACTGTTACGGGTGGTAGAATTTTGCATCTTCTGTCCGAGATTTCAAAAATATTATTCGCATCGGTTGACCGATCACCCAAGAATGTACGCGGTCTGGTGTACTTGAACAATCAAGTCAGGATTTGGGTTTAAGCTTAGTGCAAGAGTGCCTATTTCCTAGAGGGAGGGAGAGAAAAAGAAATTGTTTATAGGAAAGAGAAGGGCCTGTTAACCCCGTGCATCGGCTTTTTTTTTCAAGGTAACGTGCCATGGCCCGGAGCTGCATACGCCGCAAGCTTCATGTGATCGGGCAGACGACGCGGCATATCAGGGACGCCGGATACCGTCGATTATAGGCATCGCGGGCATCGCAAATTGGGCAACCAACCGTACAGCGTCGTACTCATCTAAGCGAGGACGCGTGCGGCGGGCTCGAAGCGGACGCTCGACGCATTCGTGACGTAGACGTGAACGAAACTTTCCAAACTGCGCGCAGTTTTGGCGCGAGTTGAATACGACGCCTGGTATTGCGCCCACCAGCACATATCACAGCCCCAAATGTACAGGCACGACAGAGCAGTGACTACGATGCGGACGGTAGAAAAAAAAAGAAAGAAATACTGGAAGAAAAGAAACTGCTGCTAGGTTCAAGAAGCGTGCAATTATGTGATACACCCTAGAAGCATCTGTAAGGAATTTGTCTGAATAGCGACACGTCCCATTCCCCTACAGTAAGGATTTCTGCCTTACATAAATTGAAGAAGTCATTTTCACTAAGTGTGTGATTGATTGGGCGCCTTTAAGATTTGTTTCTTAAAAGTGGCAGGTGCCGTCCTTCATCTGCCAATTTTAGGGTATACCTAGATTCTTTCTTTCTGTTACGCAGCTGTTTCTCATCTTTAGTGAAAAATTATTTTATAAGCACTGTTTTGCCGTATTCGACTGAATCTTTCAGTTACTACCACTTTTCTTTCACACTGTCCCTGGCAGCGTGGCAGGGACCCTTGCGATGTGTTGCATGTATTCTTTCCGCTGACCCCAGCAGTACGTTAAACGTGCTTTTTTTCTTAGACTGTCATTACGTTGCATCTGTTTTACCTACCACGGCAACATGTTACATGTGATTTTTCTGTTGATCCTGGCAGTCTCTGCCGTGTGTTACTTCTACCGTACGTGACAGTGTTTTTAATGGGTTAGTTTTGCCAATATTGGCATTTTGGCGAGTGTCCTTCCGGCTTTGGAAAAATGTTGCACATAGTCTTTCTGTTAATTTTGGCATTCTGTTGCATATGTTCTTTTTTTTTGCAGACCCCGCAAGTTTGTTGCGCGTGTTCTTTATGCCAACCCCGATATTTGGTTGCTGATGTAGGAGTACTTTCTGCGGAAGTGTTTCGCGCTTCTTTTCGTCGACTCAGATAGTGTGTTGCATTTTCTTTTCTTTCTGCCAATCCTGAGAGAGTGTTGCATGTGTACATGCGGAAACCTAGGCATTGTGTTGCAGATGTGCTTTCTGCCGACCTCTAAACAGGGCTATGGCGTGTTCTTTCTGTGGACCCTTGCAGCATCATGCGCATGTTTTTTAGTGCCAACCATGGCATTGTGTTGCATGCCTTCTTTCTTCCCACCATAGCACGGTATCGCATGTGTAAATGTGGAACCCAGGCATTGTGTTGTGCGCATTCTTTATACGAATCATGGGGACGTAGTTCACATGTTCTTTGTGCCAACACTATAACCATGCGTCACGTACGTGGTTTTTACTAACCCCGACAAGGTTTGCGTGTGTTCTTTCTGCATGTTTTGGCAACGTGTTGCATGTGATCCTTCCGCTAATCCAGGCGGTGTGTTGCGTGTGCTAGTTCTGCTAAACCTGCCATTGTGATGAAGGTGTTTTTCCAGTTTACCCTTACCGTATATGGCGTGTGGTCTTCGGCTTACACTGACAGTGTACGCGTTGGAAGTGTCCTTTCGAGCGACCCGGACAGCGCGTGGTGTAACTGTCGACCCCGGCAGTGTGTTACATGTTTTGTTTCTGCGGACCCTTGCAGCGTCCGTCATGAGTTTTTTTGGTGATCCTGGCAGTATGTTGCATACGTTTTTTGAAGACCCTGGCATTGAACAGCATGTTATCTTTCTGACAACTCTGGTATTTTATTGCATGTGTACTCTCTGCTTCATGATCACGGTGACGTGTTGCCTGTGTTTTTTTTCTGCCAACTCTGGCAGTTCACTGCATGTTATCGTTCTGCCAACTCTGGTGTTATATTGCATGTGTTTTTCTGATGATACAGGTGGCGCGTTGGATGCACTTTTTCTGCCAATACTGACCATATTCATATGTTGTTTCAGCCGACCTTCTCAGTGCATTGTGTGTTTTCGTTCCTGCGCTAACAGCTTGATGCACGTGTTCTTTCTTCCAACCATGACAGCGTGTTACATGTGCACTTTCTGGAAATCCTGGAGAGGTTGCACGCGTTTTTTTCTGAGCTTTTCGCCAAATTTTACAGTGCGTTGCGCGTGTTTTTTAGAGGACACTGACAGTGTGACGCATCTGTTATTTATGTTGAGTCTGGCATATGTTACATGTCTTCTTTCTGCTGATTCTAGCAATGTGGTCAACGTGTACTTTCTGGCTATCTTAGTATTGTTGCGCGTGCTTTTTTTCTGCCCACCCTGTGTTTATTCTGACAACCCTGGCATTGAAACTTGACCTCATCATTTTGCTGCCTATGTCCTTTTTGTTGACCCAGGCATGTAGGGCGTTATGCGTTCTTTTTCGGCCGACATTGGCAGTGGGACTTGCATGTTCTTTCTGCTGATTCTTACAGTGGGTTACTTGCATTCATTTTACGCACACTGGCAGTATATCGCATGGTTCTCTCTTCCAAACCTGGCCTTATGTTGTATGCGTTATTCATTCCAAAAGTCCTCTTTCTGCCATTCTAGCATTGTGTTACATGTAAATGTTCTTTCGACCAACCCTGGCTGAGTGTTGCATGTGCTAATTCTGCCGACCCTGGAAGTGGGGTTCATGTCTTCTTTCTGTCACCCTGGCAGTGAACTGTATGTGATGATTCTGCCAACCTTGGCAGTGGGGTTCATGTCATCTTCTTGACATCCTGGCATTGCGTTGCCTGTACTAATTCTGCTAACCTTGGCAGTGGGGTCCATGTCTTCTTTTTATCATCCTGGCAGTGTGTTGCATGTGCTCATTCTGCCGACCCTTGTGATGGTGTTCATGTCTTCTTTCTGGCACCCTGGCAGTGTGTTGCGTGTGCTGATTCGGCCGACCCTGGCACTTGAGTTCATGTCTTCGTTGTGTCACCCCGGTAGTTAGTTGTATATGATAATTCTACAGAACCTGGCAGTGGGGTTCATGTCATCTTTTTGACACCCGGGTATTTTGTTGCATGTGCTAATTCTGCCAACCTTGGCAGTGGGGTTCATATCTTCTCTTTATCATCCTGGCAGTGTGTTGCATGTCTTCATTCTGCCGATCCTTGTGATGGCGTTCATGTCTTCTTTTTATCATCCTGACAGTGCGTTGCATGTGCTAATTCTGCCGAACGTGGCAGTGGGGTTCATGTCTTCTTTTTATGATCCTGGCAGTGAGTTGTATGTGATGATTCTGCCAACCTTGGCAGTGGGGTTCATGTCTTCTTTTTACCTCCTGGCAGCGTGTTGCATGTGCTAATTCTTCCGACCCTGGCAGGGGGGTTCATGTCTTCTTTTTATCATCCTGGTAGTGAGTTGTTTGTGATGATTCTGCCAACCTTGGCAGTTCGGTTCATGTCTTCTTTCTGTCATCCTAGCAGTGCATTGCATGTGCTAATTCTGCCGAACGTGGCAGTGGGGTTCATGTCTTCTTTTTATCATCCTGGCCGTGAGTTACATGTGATGATTCTGCCGAACTTGGCAGTGGGGTTCATGTCTTCTTTTTATCATCCTGGCACAGAGTTGTATGTGATGATTCTGCCAACTTTGGCAGTGGGGTTCATGTCTTCCTTTTATCATCCTGGCAGTGCGTTGTATGTGATGATTCTGCCAACCTTGGCAGTGGGGTTCATGTCTTCTTTTTATCATCCTGGCAGAGTGTTCCATGTGCTAATTCTGCCGAACCCGGCAGTGGAGTTCATGTCTTCGTTGTGTCACCCTGGCAGTGAGTTGCATGTGATAATTCCGCCGAACCTGGCAGTGGGGTTCATATAATCTTTTTGACACCTTGGCATTGTGTTGGATGTGCTATTTTGCCTAACGTGGCAGTGGGGTTCATGTCTTCGTTGTGTCACCCTGGCAGTGAGTTGTATGTGATGATTCTGCCGAACCTGGCAGTGGGGTTCATGTCACCTTTTTGACACCTTGGCATTGTGTTGGATGTGCTAATTCTGCCGAACCTGGCAGTGGGGTTCATGTCTTCGTTGTGTCACCCTGGCAGTGAGTTGCATGTGCTAATTCTGCCAACCTTGGCAGTGGGGTTCATGTCTTCTTTTTACCTCCTGGCAGCGTGTTGCATGTGCTAATTCTTCCGACCCTGGCAGGGGGGTTCATGTCTTCTTTTTATCATCCTGGTAGTGAGTTGTTTGTGATGATTCTGCCTACCTTGGCAGTTCGGTTCATGTCTTCTTTCTGTCATCCTAGCAGTGCATTGCATGTGCTAATTCTGCCGAACGTGGCAGTGGGGTTCATGTCTTCTTTTTATCATCCTGGCAGTGAGTTGTATGTGATGATTCTGCCGAACTTGGCAGTGGGGTTCATGTCTTCTTTTTATCATCCTGGCAGTGCGTTGCATGTGCTAATTCTTCCGACTTTGGCAGTGGAGTTCATGTCTTCTTTTCATCATCCTGGCACTGAGTTGTATGTGATGATTCTGCCAACTTTGGCAGTGGGGTTCATGTCTTCCTTTTATCATCCTGGCAGTGCGTTGTATGTGATGATTCTGCCAACCTTGGCAGTGGGGTTCATGTCTTCTTTTTATCATCCTGGCAGAGTGTTGCATGTGCTAATTCTGCCGAACCCGGCAGTGGAGTTCATGTCTTCGTTGTGTCACCCTGGCAGTGAGTTGCATGTGATAATTCTGCCGAGCCTGGCAGTGGGGTTCATGTAATCTTTTTGACACCTTGGCATTGTGTTGGATGTGCTATTTTGCCGAACGTGGCAGTGGGGTTCATGTCTTCATTGTGTCACCCTGGCGGTGAGTTGTATGTGATGATTCTGCCGAACCTGGCAGTGGGGTTCATGTGATCTTTTTGACCCCTTGGCATTGTGTTCGATGTGCTAATTCTGCCGAACCTGGCAGTGGGGTTCATGTCTTCGTTGTGTCACCCTGGCAGTGAGTTGTATGTGATGATTCTGCCGAACCTGGCAGTGGGGTTCATGTCACCTTTTTGACACCTTGGCATTGTGTTGGATGTGCTAATTCTGCCGAACCTGGCAGTGGGGTTCATGTCTTCGTTGTGTCACCCTGGCAGTGAGTTGCATGTGCTAATTCTGCCAACCTTGGCAGTGGGGTTCATGTCTTCTTTTTACCTCCTGACAGCGTGTTGCATGTGCTGTTTCTTCCGACCCTGGCAGGGGGGTTCATGTCTTCTTTTTATCATCCTGGTAGTGAGTTGTTTGTGATGATTCTGCCAACCTTGGCAGTTCGGTTCATGTCTTCTTTCTGTCATCCTAGCAGTGCATTGCATGTGCTAATTCTGCCGAACGTGGCAGTGGGGTTCATGTCTTCTTTTTATCATCCTGGCAGTGAGTTGCATGTGATGATTCTGCCGAACTTGGCAGTGGGGTTCATGTCTTCCTTTTATCATCCTGGCAGTGAGTTGTTTGTGATGATTCTGCCAACCTTGGCAGTTCGGTTCATGTCTTCTTTCTGTCATCCTAGCAGTGCATTGCATGTGCTAATTCTGCCGAACGTGGCAGTGGGGTTCATGTCTTCTTTTTATCATCCTGGCCGTGAGTTGCATGTGATGATTCTGCCGAACTTGGCAGTGGGGTTCATGTCTTCTTTTTATCATCCTGGCACAGAGTTGTAGGTGATGATTCTGCCAACTTTGGCAGTGGGGTTCATGTCTTCCTTTTATCATCCTGGCAGTGCGTTGTATGTGATGATTCTGCCAACCTTGGCAGTGGGGTTCATGTCTTCTTTTTATCATCCTGGCAGAGTGTTCCATGTGCTAATTCTGCCGATCCCGGCAGTGGAGTTCATGTCTTCGTTGTGTCACCCTGGCAGTGAGTTGCATGTGATAATTCTGCCGAGCCTGGCAGTGGGGTTCATGTAATCTTTTTGACACCTTGGCATTGTGTTGGATGTGCTATTTTGCCGAACGTGGCAGTGGGGTTCATGTCTTCATTGTGTCACCCTGGCGGTGAGTTGTATGTGATGATTCTGCCGAACCTGGCAGTGGGGTTCATGTGATCTTTTTGACCCCTTGGCATTGTGTTCGATGTGCTAATTCTGCCGAACCTGGCAGTGGGGTTCATGTCTTCGTTGTGTCACCCTGGCAGTGAGTTGTATGTGATGATTCTGCCGAACCTGGCAGTGGGGTTCATGTCACCTTTTTGACACCTTGGCATTGTGTTGGATGTGCTAATTCTGCCGAACCTGGCAGTGGGGTTCATGTCTTCGTTGTGTCACCCTGGCAGTGAGTTGCATGTGCTAATTCTGCCAACCTTGGCAGTGGGGTTCATGTCTTCTTTTTACCTCCTGGCAGCGTGTTGCATGTGCTATTTCTTCCGACCCTGGCAGGGGGGTTCATGTCTTCTTTTTATCATCCTGGTAGTGAGTTGTTTGTGATGATTCTGCCAACCTTGGCAGTTCGGTTCATGTCTTCTTTCTGTCATCCTAGCAGTGCATTGCATGTGCTAATTCTGCCGAACGTGGCAGTGGGGTTCATGTCTTCTTTTTATCATCCTGGCAGTGAGTTGCATGTGATGATTCTGCCGAACTTGGCAGTGGGGTTCATGTCTTCCTTTTATCATCCTGGCAGTGAGTTGTTTGTGATGATTCTGCCAACCTTGGCAGTTCGGTTCATGTCTTCTTTCTGTCATCCTAGCAGTGCATTGCATGTGCTAATTCTGCCGAACGTGGCAGTGGGGTTCATGTCTTCTTTTTATCATCCTGGCCGTGAGTTGCATGTGATGATTCTGCCGAACTTGGCAGTGGGGTTCATGTCTTCTTTTTATCATCCTGGCACAGAGTTGTAGGTGATGATTCTGCCAACTTTGGCAGTGGGGTTCATGTCTTCCTTTTATCATCCTGGCAGTGCGTTGTATGTGATGATTCTGCCAACCTTGGCAGTGGGGTTCATGTCTTCTTTTTATCATCCTGGCAGAGTGTTCCATGTGCTAATTCTGCCGAACCCGGCAGTGGAGTTCATGTCTTCGTTGTGTCACCCTGGCAGTGAGTTGCATGTGATAATTCTGCCGAACCTGGCAGTGGGGTTCACGTAATCTTTTTGACACCTTGGCATTGTGTTGGATGTGCTATTTTGCCGAACGTGGCAGTGGGGTTCATGTCTTCATTGTGTCACCCTGGCGGTGAGTTCTATGTGATGATTCTGCCGAGCCTGGCAGTGGGGTTCATGTGATCTTTTTGACACCTTGGCATTGTGTTCGATGTGCTAATTCTGCCGAACCTGGCAGTGGGGTTCATGTCTTCGTTGTGTCACCCTGGCAGTGAGTTGTATGTGATGATTCTGCCGAACCTGGCAGTGGGGTTCATGTCACCTTTTTGACACCTTGGCATTGTGTTGGATGTGCTAATTCTGCCGAACCTGGCAGTGGGGTTCATGTCTTCGTTGTGTCACCCTGGCAGTGAGTTGCATGTGCTAATTCTGCCAACCTTGGCAGTGGGGTTCATGTCTTCTTTTTACCTCCTGGCAGCGTGTTGCATGTGCTAATTCTTCCGACCCTGGCAGGGGGGTTCATGTCTTCTTTTTATCATCCTGGTAGTGAGTTGTTTGTGATGATTCTGCCTACCTTGGCAGTTCGGTTCATGTCTTCTTTCTGTCATCCTAGCAGTGCATTGCATGTGCTAATTCTGCCGAACGTGGCAGTGGGGTTCATGTCTTCTTTTTATCATCCTGGCAGTGAGTTGTATGTGATGATTCTGCCGAACTTGGCAGTGGGGTTCATGTCTTCTTTTTATCATCCTGGCAGTGCGTTGCATGTGCTAATTCTTCCGACTTTGGCAGTGGAGTTCATGTCTTCTTTTCATCATCCTGGCACTGAGTTGTATGTGATGATTCTGCCAACTTTGGCAGTGGGGTTCATGTCTTCCTTTTATCATCCTGGCAGTGCGTTGTATGTGATGATTCTGCCAACCTTGGCAGTGGGGTTCATGTCTTCTTTTTATCATCCTGGCAGAGTGCTGCATGTGCTAATTCTGCCGAACCCGGCAGTGGAGTTCATGTCTTCGTTGTGTCACCCTGGCAGTGAGTTGCATGTGATAATTCTGCCGAGCCTGGCAGTGGGGTTCATGTAATCTTTTTGACACCTTGGCATTGTGTTGGATGTGCTATTTTGCCGAACGTGGCAGTGGGGTTCATGTCTTCATTGTGTCACCCTGGCGGTGAGTTGTATGTGATGATTCTGCCGAACCTGGCAGTGGGGTTCATGTGATCTTTTTGACCCCTTGTCATTGTGTTCGATGTGCTAATTCTGCCGAACCTGGCAGTGGGGTTCATGTCTTCGTTGTGTCACCCTGGCAGTGAGTTGTATGTGATGATTCTGCCGAACCTGGCAGTGGGGTTCATGTCACCTTTTTGACACCTTGGCATTGTGTTGGATGTGCTAATTCTGCCGAACCTGGCAGTGGGGTTCATGTCTTCGTTGTGTCACCCTGGCAGTGAGTTGCATGTGCTAATTCTGCCAACCTTGGCAGTGGGGTTCATGTCTTCTTTTTACCTCCTGGCAGCGTGTTGCATGTGCTATTTCTTCCGACCCTGGCAGGGGGGTTCATGTCTTCTTTTTATCATCCTGGTAGTGAGTTGTTTGTGATGATTCTGCCAACCTTGGCAGTTCGGTTCATGTCTTCTTTCTGTCATCCTAGCAGTGCATTGCATGTGCTAATTCTGCCGAACGTGGCAGTGGGGTTCATGTCTTCTTTTTATCATCCTGGCAGTGAGTTGCATGTGATGATTCTGCCGAACTTGGTAGTGGGGTTCATGTCTTCCTTTTATCATCCTGGCAGTGCGTTGTATGTGATGATTCTGCCAACCTTGGCAGTGGGGTTCGTGTCTTCTTTTTATCATCCTGGCAGAGTGTTGCATGTGCTAATTCTGCCGAACTTATTGGTGGGGTTCATGTCTTCTTTTTATCATCCTGGCAGTGAGTTGTATGTGATGATTCTGCCAACTTTGGCAGTGGGGTTCATGTCTTCTTTTTATCATCCTGGCAGAATGTTGCATGTGCTAATTCTGCCGAACCTGGCAGTGGGGTTCATGTCTTCTTTTTATCATCCTGTCAGTGCGTTGTATGTGATGATTCTGCCAACCTTGGCAGTGGGGTCCATGTCTTCCTTTTATCATCCTGGCAGTGCGTTGCATGTGCTAATTCTGCCGAACCTGGCAGTGGGGTTCATGTCTTTTTTTTTGTCAACCTGGCGGTGATTTGCATGCGCTCATTCTGCCGAACCTCGCAGTGGGGTTCATGTATTCGTTTTGTCACCCTGGCAGAGTGTTGGATGTGCTAATTCTGCCAAACCTGGCAGGGGAGTTCATGTCTTCTATTTGTCAACCTGGCGGTGAGTTGTATGTGATGATTCGGCCGAACCTCGCAGTGGGGTTCATGTCTTCTTTTTGTCACCGTGGCAGTGTGTTGCATGCGCTAATTCTGCCGACCCTGGTAGTGGGCTTTATGCCTTCTTTTTGTCACCCTGGTAGAGTGTTGCATGTGCTGATTCTGCCGACTCTGGCAGTAGGGCTCATGTCTTCTTTTTGGCACCCTGGCATTGTGCAGGACGTGTTACCGCCTCTTGATATTGTCGTTCATGCCGTGCTTTTGGCAATAAATGGCAATGTGTTGCGAGTGTTATTTGTGCAGAACCTGCCAGCGCGTTGCGTGTACTGTTTTTCCCTACCGTACCATTGTGTTACCCACGTTCTTTCTGCCAAGCATTTGAGTGTATCCCGTATGGTATTTCTACCAACCCGCGCATTTCTTTTGCGCATTTCACCTATTTCTTCTGTCGGCGTTGGTAGTGCGGTTTCGTGCGTGTGTTCTTTCAGCCGACTCACATACTCATGCTCACCTTGAGAGGATGAGCAAGAAAGTACACGCACGAAAACACTGCGGTTAGTTGCCTGCTGAATTCGTTGTGCGACAATGAACTAGCCATAGCGCAGATGCATTCTATATTGCAGCTGTTTTTTTCATACGGCTTCGCCACCGGCACCGAGCTGCACAAACTGTCGCTTCATATTAGTGCTGTTCTTGACACGTATTCGTTTTAAGGTTGAAGCTCCAATTTGTCGCGCCAACGTTTATTTGATTCCTTTATACCAAGAACAAGGAATGACTGGAACCGCCTTCCTGACTCCATGACTGCCATTTCTGATGCCAGAAACTTCAAGAATATTGTAAACGAATTTGTTTGTAATAATCACCACACCTCTCTGTAATGCCCCCGGGCCTTGACAGTTTGACAATAAATAAATAAATAAATAAATAAATAAATAAATAAATAAATAAATAAATAAATAAATATGGACAATGTATGCCATGTTTAATAGCCGCGTGTGATCTATTGAAACATACGAGGTTTCGTATAACTTATAGAGGCGTTTTTTAAACGAGATGTTATTGATCATGTGAGGTTACCACATTTGGGTGGTGGTGACGGGGCGGGTGTCATGTTGCGCAATATTGCGCATAGTTTACCGACGTCGAAGAAAAGTGTGCGGAAGTTGTTTGAAGTGTTACTACATAATGTTGCTGCGCCAGCCAACCCATATGCAAAGACGTCGCGCAGTATTTTAACGCCTTGGATAGGATTATCGCAACGTTATCATAGCCATCTGTGTAGATATTTGGGCTTGTTGGGGTAACATTTCGCAGTTTTTTTCCTGTAGTGCAAATAGCACAAGGATGTAGAAGAAAAAGCAGACACATACATGCGCTAACTTCGAACAAAAATTTATTGCCGGGGCGGACGCCACTTTTATACCTTCAGGTTTTCATCTCGCTTGTTTCTATAAGCACTTGTCTACTGACAAGGTAAGAGCAAATGATAGTACAACTCACTTGCAGACTAGGCAAAAACTATTGTTTAAGGCATGCACAGAAATTCCAACTCCTTCTTTGATAATGACATGGACGATTGGCTAACACAAGCATTGCCAAACACTTCAATGCGAGCACTTTCAATGATGAGACGAGTTAAATCGCATTTGCTTCTCCCGATAACAACTGTATCTTCAAATCTCGGAACGCATCCGCACTTATGACGACGAATTGGGAGAAAAACATCCGACGAAGGCTTGTTGACTTTATTGGATTGCTCTCTAAGCCTATCATAGCAGTGTGTTACCTGAATTGCATGTGGTCAGCGAATGTTGCTCACGCCGGAAAGTCGCGACGATGACGCCACAGTAAGTGCGATATTTAGACAATGTACAAGTAAAATTTCGTGCTGCTGGGGTTAGCGGTACATACTGTAGGAGTATCATTTCTGCCTTCCATCAAAACGGCGTTCTTGTTCCGAGAGACAGGAATTTTCGCCTGGTATACTATGTGCTAAGAGCAGCTGCTGTAGGTGAGTGTATGAAATGCCGCACAACACCCACAGCGGCATCGCTGTGACGTTAAGCTCACGCAAAAAAAAAAAAAAATGGGACAGAACGATCAGTTTGTTAGTCGAGCCGCTGCCGCTCAGCAAGGGCGGCCAACGGTGGAGCCGAGCAAGCAGCAGGCTAAGGTACAGCGACAGCAAAAGCGGCGGCTATGAGCTCGCAAGAAAACGAAAACACACACTGACACGCAGGCGTTCCTTCGAGAAGGTGTCAGTTGTCTGGCGCGCGGAATAAATGTTGCGCGCAAGTTAGGCGTGCTGGGGAGAACGCCTGCCAACAGCTGTTTTCTGGCGGACCCTCTCAAGAGTGGAGGGGAGCCAAGAGGCGCGCGCGGGCGAGTTCCGAATCGTGCCTCAGAGCTACTGCGATCTGTATTCTGGAGACAAGAGAGAGCGAGAGAAAGAGGGAAAGAAAAACAACACAATGAAGTCCGAAAGACGCGGGCAGACGACAAACGAAGCGCGATAAACAAGCGCGAACTATTTGCTTGCTCGCGCGTAGGAATACACACCATAGCAGACGATTCTCGCCCTGAGAAACACGCGAGCAGACGATAGAATTTTTACAAAATCTCCAGATGTGTCTCCATTTTACGTGGCGCGGCTGCTTTTGACGAATTCTTGAACTTTTGAAAAACTCGCTGTAGTCGTTGCTGAGCTCGGTTCAGAGCTCGGTGGTGTATTTTGCTACGCCTTCGCTAAAGCCGACCTTGTTTTATCCGTTTCCGTAAACTTACATTTTCCTCGCATTCTTGCCCACGTAGCATATTTAACCCGTTCTCATTACGTACTCAAGCTATCGTTACGGTACCATGAAGAGTTTTTTTTCTCGCAATTTACCTCGGCCGCAGCGCCTACGGCTTTGCAGTAAATAACGAACTAGTCCCGTTTTTTTAAAAGAACAAGCGCGAACTATATCTCAGCGCGCACGCACGCGCGCGCTCTCGGGCGGAGCGATACGTTTCGGAGCAGACGATCTCGCACCGTATAAAGCCCTGGCCCGCGGCTCCGCGCAATTCAGCGCCGGGCTCAACGGCTCCCCGCCGGTGCGAGCTAGCGCGCGGCTAGCTGGCGCCATCCGTTAGAAGCTGGGACTCGTTCGCCAAAAAAGCCCACTCGAAGGAACACACAACAGTCTCCGCTGCTGCCCAGACCTCTCTTTTTGTACTCCGGCGACAACGTTCCGCCGTGCTTTGATTTTTTGCCACCGGTGTTTCGCTGCCACGCCAGTTCGTGTTTGTATTCTTCCCCGTAAGAAACTCTGTTGCCGTTCTCTTTTGTACCCCCTTCGTCTGGCTCTATTTACGGTGCGCCCGCGAAGAGAAGACGTCGGTTCATTTGTCTACTCGTGTAAGCCAGTTTATATATCTATATAACGCTAGTCGGGTTCTTCAACCGCCTTGTCTTCTGTCTCTGCTCAACGGCCAAGCAAGCGAATAGCGTCTCATCGCCGCCGCCGCCGACTGCCAGCTGTGTTTCCTGCGACCTCTAGGCAAGCTAGCCGCTGTCGCCGGACTCCCGTGACACACTTCGTCTTTGGATGCATTCCGGTGAGTCCGTGCTCCTTCTTCTTTTTTGTTCGAAAATTTGCACGCCGTTTATCTTGGCAGCGCTCGTTCGTTATCGGTGTTTGTAAACAATCCTGTCGTGACAACAATAACCAACCCCCCTTTCCCTCCTTCGCCACCCTTGCTCGCTCGAACCTCCTCGCAACTCGCTCCATATCGGCGTTTCTGGGTGGGGGGTAATGCGGTGACCTTGAATAGTTTTTCTTCCTTCAGGTTATCGGTTTTGCCGTGCCACTGACAGATTACGTTGAATGCGAGACTGCGCGGGAATTAGGCTTACCATTTTTATTTGGGACTCACAGGGAAGTCCGCGGAGAACAACACAGCAGGGTGACTTTAACCATCGTTGGTATCGTGGCCTACTGATGACGTAGCTCACAGCCTTTATCGACGAGTGGTATTCGTAAGGTAGGCCATCGATAGTACGTTTCTTTACCGAGCCTACTATGAAACTTGCAGGACCTGAGCAACAAAAAAGAAAAGGGTTACATTAGGGATCAACTGCTTACAGCTGTTAGTGCTCGAAGCACTTGTTCCGCCATGATCGAGTTGAACGGAGCTTTACATTCTTTTGCCCCAGTTATTTCGTCAAATAGTCCCCTGTTGGGAGGGGACCTTGAAAATCGAGAGACGCGTGCTGGACGGCGCTCCTTTGTACTTTATCTCTTTTCTATCTCGGCTCGCTGACTCCAATCCTCGACCACATATAGAGTTATCGATCTAGACGTTCCTCCAATGGCAGTCGCCGGGACAAAAACAGAGCGCGGTGGGCGCCGATGCTGCTGTTCTGCCTGTGTTTGGAACGTCCGAAAATAAAGGGAGCAAACACGGGGAGGGGAGCGAAGTAGGATACGACGCCTTCGTCTTATCCCTCTCGCCCTTATCTTTCTCTCGGGATGCTCGTACGCGAGTAGATACTTCGATAGTGCGCCCTCTGCTGCCTGTGTTTTGGGAGCGTTCGAGAAAGAAGCAGACATGTGAAGGAAGAGGGCTAGATAGCACAGCGCTTTATCTTACTCATCTCGTCCTTATCTTATCTCTGCGTCTCCGAATCATTGTGTGCATGTAAATAGAATACTGTTTTGCTCTTACATCTTTCGTTCTGTGAGGTTCAAGAAATAAAAGAAAGCCCCCGCATAAAGGAGGGAAGTGATCTAGGAGAGCCCTTTATCTTTTCTATCTAACTATTTTCTTATCTTTGTGCTTCGGGATGTTCGCGTGCGAGCAGATGCTTCAATATTGTACCCTTGGAGACTGTGTTTCGGAATGTTGGAGAAAGAAGCAAATAATGAAGAAAGGGAAATAGCTAGGACAGCATCTTATCTTATCCATGTCACCCTTACTTCTGTGCCTCCGTATGCTCGTGAGCGAGCAAATAATTTAACTTGCTCTTGCGGCCTTTGTTTAGGGACGTTCGAGAAAGAAACAAATAAAGAAAAGCGTAGATGGTACTTATCTCTCTCACTCTTATCTTTGTCTCTCGCTTTTTACTGTATATTTGCCTCCTGAGATTATCATCCGATTACAGGGATACTTTGATAGAGGATTGATAAAAAGAACATCACGCGCTCATCTTGTCTATGTTTTGGATCATTAAAGAACGAACAATGAGAACTCAAACGGTGTTCCATCTTATCTATATTGTGCTAATTTTATCTTGGTCTTTATAGAAGCTTGTCTGCAAACAGAAATACATTTATTATGGCACGACAGAAAATTTAGCGTGTTCCGGGAGCCTTTATTTTTCAACTGGAGAGCAAACGACAAAAAATGAAATGGGAGGCGCTAGTCGCGCTTTATCTTCTCCATATTTTATACATCTTTCTCGAGATGCTGCTTTGTCAAACGAGAGAGTGGCTGAGAGTTGATAAAAAAGTGGCGTTGGAGCAGCTTATCTTAACCAAACAAAACTAATCAAAACAAAACACGACTTCTCTTTGTCATCAGAACAATCGCCTGCAAATCGGAGTCGTCTAATTGTGGCTTCATTGGTCAAGGTGTGCTGGTGGAGCACTAATCTGCAACTTTAGAGAACCAAGCAAACACATGAAACTTGAGACAGTTTATCTGATCTTTTTCTTAGCATACTGGCCTAATTAATAATCGTCAAACTTCCATTCAGGCTAGGTTCATTCGGCCATTCGGCCAGACATTGTTCATTCGGCCAATATGTTGTTTAACATTGAAGAACGAAAGAAGAAAAACATTAACACGTATGAAGAAGAATCCAGTCTAATCTCTATCGATAAGACCCTGACCTAGAGCAAAATAAATGTTTACCTCTCTCTCTATCGACATGCTCTTCTCCGAGAATCAAGAGACTGAATGAACTTTGTTGATTGCGTAGCTCATGTGACGGCGTGAATTGGGGAGCCGAGCGAATACGCGAAGCGCCGATACATGCTCTGATTCGGTTCTTATCTTTTTTTAGTTGTGTTTTCGAATCATGGGGCTCACTGAGGCTTCACAGCGGCGCATAGTGTGGCGCACGCTTTGATATTGGAACATTCGAAAGCCAAAACGAAAGAAAAAAAGAAGGAAAGGCGAGGGGTTGCTTAAGCTTACGTCGCTATCTGAATAATTCAAAGTTTTGGATTGACTCGCCATCTTGGATTGGTGCGTGTGGTGATATACATGTGATTCCTCAGCCGGAGGTTCCAATGTCTGGAGACGGAAGGTGAAGCCTAAAGGCAGTTAGCGCTTTTCATCTCGCTCCCGAAATTCTCAATCGATCGCCACGCGTTCAACGACGCACTACTTCGAAGGCCAACTGTCGTCCTTTTTTTTGCCTGTTATCATGATTTTTCTTACACTTAGTTGCAGTTTTCACGTTTCTTATTTTTTCTTCACACTTCATCTTTGGTTGTAGTCTTCGTTGTTGCCATTGTTAACAGGGTTGTCCCCAAATTCGTACTTGGCCAAACGTGCATGCTTTCTGTTTTGTAACGGAAACGATATGCACGGTAGGGCACTTTAGTGACGTCACTGACGTGGCAGCGTCACTAATACATCGGCACAAACACGCGAGCTTACACGAAACATCTGTAAACTCCCCGCGACAATATGTAAAAAAAAAAAAGAACACTTACTGAGGAAACTTAACATGTCCTGGAGATATCTTAAGGCTGTTGGAGTGTCACTATCGCCATCACCGCTGACGCATTTACAGGTCGTCAACCAACGTAAAAAAAAAATGGCGCCATGACGCATCGGAACGGACGTTCATATAACCGACATGCCGCCACTCAGTTCTCTCTCTTTTTTTTTTTTTAAACATTCGTTGGAGGTCTGCCTCTCCATTAAGCCATAGCTTTCAGAGCTCTCGCCCGACTTGGGACAACGTTCCGTCGAGCTGCCCCTGGGCCTCAACGCAGTCCCAGGTGTTCGGCAGCCCCTAATCGTGCGAAGGATCGGGGCTCGCTGACGACCGCGAAGGCCGCCCGAGTCAGACCGCGAGGCTCGACTTCGCGGGAACGTGTCACGTTTGTTAACGCTCGGAACGCGAGCGATCGCCTGCACCCCGGGGCCTCTTTTCCCGGCGTCCTGTCGACCGAGCCACAACGTGGCAGCCAGGGCTGCTATAAATACGCGAGAAAAACAAAACACCCTCTGCCACGGCGTCGGTGGCCCACAACGGCTCCGTGTCGGGTGTCCCGCAAGAAGGTCTTCTACACATCCCTGTAAACCCACCCCGCGAACGCAGCTTTCGAAAAACAACAACAACAAAAGACAGCGTAGTTGCTGTTGTCACGACGGCGCGTGAGAAGGACCCTGCTATTATACGCAAAAGTGCTCGTCCTTTGTCTGTTTAGCGACAGCTGCTGCTCTAACGTAAAAAAATAAAATAAAATAGAGCAGACCAGTATGTAGACTCTTCGTCGACAACTTTGTGATCTGTCGGACATCTTCTAGACATACGTCACTTATTTCGTTTGTACACTGAAACTACGTCATAGAAAGATATGCTACTCTTTCACGATAGACTTCGTTTTGAGAAAGGTTACTAGCAGAGTCTATATGGGTTGCTCAAGGGCATGCATGAGCTCATAAGTTTCGGAGGATAACTGTGATGCTGCAGAACAAAGTTTTAAGAGTTCTTTTTTTCACAGCCTGTATAAATGATCATTTATGATCCACATGGTTAAAAGGCTCCGCGACGCTAATGTTGGATTTTATATAACAACAGCTGCTGCACCTTAGTCAAGTCAAAATTAAATCAGTAACTACATTTCTTTCAGTCGTAGACTGCTTTGCCATCGACGTCTCTTAAGCATACTTTAGCGATTTTGGCTCTACAATTCGCATCGACTGTCGTACGAATAAGTCGTTAAAGCATCTCCTGTCCGTCTACTTACTCGCGGGTCAGCAGACGTAGAAAGAAAGTTGTTTTCAGAGTCCACAGACTGCTCAAGAAGGCGTGCGAGGTCTTGAGTTCGTAGCCTGTCTCTTGAGAATAAATAGACCACGGAAACACGACTTAGGTGGACTTTCCACCGACCGATTAAATTAAGTGGCGGAACAGTATAAGATCCTGGCATTGACATCACCGTAGGGAATGTCCGCGTAAACTTGGACTTCGTTGTTTTTTTTTTTGATGCGAAAGCAGTATACGTCCCATTACGCGAGAATGCGGCGTCGCAGTCGGCGGCGTGACCGACCGATGGTACCAAAAATGGCCGACGGCGCGAACAGTAAGATCACGCCAATAAAATGCCCGGATTAACGTCAACTTTCTCAGGGAGGTTCCCGTAACACAAATTAAGTTAATGTCTTCGAAAAGAAAATTTCGTAGGTTTCGGTCTTTGGTGGGAATCGAACCCTGACCTCCGGGTTGCGAGACGATCCGCGCTTCCCCCGACACCATGGCGGCTCCACGGTCCAGGTCGACTAAAGGCGTGGCCTAGTGCGCGTGTCATTGAACACGTCACGCCGCAGACATCTGCCTGACTTAAGGCGTGGCCTAGTGCCTACGTCATTGAACACGTCACGCCGCAGACATCTGCCTGACTAAAGGCGTGGTCTAGTGCGTGCGTCATTGAACACGTCGCGCTGCAGACATCTGCCTGACTAAAGGCGTGGTCTAGTGCCTGCGTCATTGGGCACGTGACGGCGCAGCCAATGGGGAGGAGGTCGCGCCTCGTCATGAGTGTGTGAAACGAGTGCATGGCCCGAGCTTTATAACTGTCAAGGAGCTGCGAGCCGAAAGCGTGGACGCGGTGAACATTACCGCCTGGCTCGTCAGTGTCCCCATTTGACTTGGTGGATCGTCGGTTCGTCAGTGTGACGTCACTAGTGTCTAAGAGGGCAAAATTCATCGCGCATAGCTACGTGATATTTTCCAAGCCGGCGCTTGATTGCGAGTACCGGCCGATCGTCACATGTTTTGACCGTAGTGCAGGCCCAATTGTGTCTCGTCAGACTGTAGATTGTCGGCCAAAGCACTGTTTCTTTTAGGCTGAAGATAAATTCTGCATGCTGTCCTCATGCTTCCTGATGTAATTTGTCGAACAGTTTTGTCAATGGGGACATGGATACCATTATTATTAATAAAAAGTATTGTTGTTATTGTTATTGCGACCCACAAAAGCTGCTAACAAATCCGCCTCTATTCCGAACGCTTAGCGGTTGTGAGACAGACTACCGATATTTCTTGTCAAGAAGGTAAAACTGTTAGTGTATAACCTTCTTCGAGAGGGCCTACGCAGTCTTCAAAGAAAAACGTTTACACATTTCCTGCAGACTGTCTCGGTGATTACTTCCGAGGGCGCTACCCTTGCAAAAGTTATAACAAAATATCCTTTGTCATCCTGTCCGACTTTTTATTGCTTTCCGTAACCATTCTGTCCAGATGCAACTGAATGTCAGGGATATATATATAGACAGCAGACGCGATCGAACGAGCTTGAGATGACGAGAGGAGAGGGAGAGGGGAGAAACATCTGGGCAGGGGCGAGGGTGGTAGTGGTGGTGGGGAGGGGGGAGCGAGGTGTGCTGCAGGGCTTCTTAGAGAAATAAGCGGCCGGCCTCGGAGAAGACAGCTGTTCGCAGCCTGCTCTGCTCTTTCAAACGCGCAACGCACGCTTTTTGGGCCTACTTGATTTCTTTATTATTTTTATGATATTTTGTTTTCTGCTAATCGTGACCCCACCTATATTGCATTTAGCCTCGCCGTGTGCGTTCTCAGAGTACGCAGAGTTGGCTATTTTGCCTTGCATTGACGCGTGTCAGCGGCAAAGGTAGCCGTTCGCTGCTGAACGCTTGCGAGGTTGTGGGTTCGTGCCCCGCCTACAGAGAGGCGTCAGAACTGTGATGCAAGAGGGGTACAAAAGAAATACTGATATGCGAAAAAGCGCAGGTTTCTGAAATTTGGCTTTATTTTCAGTTATACCAGATGGTAGAAAAAGGAGAAATCCCGCGCCACTGCACCAACTCAGAAACATCAAAACACAATAATCAATCAATCAATCAATCAATCAATCAATCAATCAATCAATCAATCAATCAATCAATCAATCAATCAATCAATCAATCAATCAATCAATCAATCAATCTGTAGTGCTCCAGCCTTGTGTTGACGTAAGTGAAGGCACACTTACACCTTCATATATCAGAAAGAAAAGAAACTCTTCGGTGTCTGTAATAATTTTAATAATTAATAGGCATTAACGCCCCAAAGTTGTACGCATATGCTGCGATTGGACGCTGCATGAAGTGCAGTGATTAAAATCAAACTGGACCTCATGGGTATTGATGAAGTGTAGTCCGCCTCTTCGAGTAACCCAGCTGATGGGACAGAATTGCGATAACTAATGCAATAGATTTTAATAAGTGTCGTTTCAATAAAATTAATAACCAGGTTTGCGTTACGTTTAGCCGACGTTGATTTTTTTTACCTTCGTTTATTTCACTAACGTCCCCTAACATAATAGGCTATCACAGGGCCTTTTTTCAGTGCTACGTAGCGAGGCCACTGCCAGTGACCGCGTTCAGATGACGTTGCCACAAACAGCTACCTATTTTCCAATCGGAGTATCCCAAAAGAAAGGCTTTTTAATTCTGAAGCGCTCGCTAGGCGGCAATGCCATCTGCGAGGGGCTGATTTGCACTTCCGGTTATTCTCTAGTGAGGTGACGTTAGTTGTCTTTCCTTCTTTCTTTCTTTCTTTCTTTCTATTCGATTTCTTATCCATTACAGAGTGCACTACAACAGACGCTTACTGCGGTAGATGCAATTCCGCGTTGTGTGCAAAACAGAACAGTCGTATGCTTATAGAGACTGCGCAAACCTCGTGAACAACTGGTATGAAGGTGCAGGTGACTTAATACAAAGTCACCTGCACTAAGTCGTCGCACTAAGTTGTATCAAGACAAGACGCGGTTCTATGCTTACGTATGTACGGCACGGGGTGTGAGAATCTTTTCGGCGGCAAGAACGCACCTCTTCGCGCGGGAACACGACCTAGAATACTAGGTTTAGAATTGCGCTACGACTTCTTCGCAAAAAGTAAGCGCGGTGCTGGCGTACCGACTCAAGATGGCGCCTTTCGTGGGCGCGCGTTCTCGCCAGTTCTCGCAACCTGACGGGCGTCGTGTTTTGTCTGTCAAGAAACGCGACATGAGTTCTTTCTTTTTTTTCGCTCTCGACACACGAACGTTTCTTGTTAACGAACATGACGTCAACCGCTGCGTGAAAGAAAGGAAAAATCGAGTTTAAGGGTGCAGAAAAATAAATAAAAAGATTAACGAAAGGAAAAGAAAATGCGAATTATTTGCCAGGAGTTTTTCACGCGAAAGTAACGAATCATCTTAGTGAGAGGAGGAAACGGGACAGCTGCTTTAGAGTGGGGACATTGGGGACGCCATAAAACGCGGCCGAAAAAGTTGGAAAAGCAAAATAAAATTCACGACGAGGTTCAACGAGAAAGTTAGCTCTGTCGCACACTTTGAACGTGGTCCTTTTGACGTGCACGCAGAAAGAAGCCTTTCCATATGGCATCGCGATGTATGATGCCATATGTTCTCGTGGGTATTTAGCGCGTATTTAGGGCATTTTGTTTCTTTATTTTTTCCTGTTGAGCCCCGTCCGTAGTTTTCGCTTTGATCTCCGTGGACGGATATACAGGGGAAAGTGTACAAAGCGAGTAAAATTTATGCCGCACCCAGGATTTAACGTAACCGCTCACAAGTCTGTTAGCTTTATTACTTTTGGAGGACGTGAAAGGCGGTTTACGATTCTTGGAGGGCTTTGCATATTGGCTTTTTGCTATTTCTGAGGCGAGTGTGAGATGTGAACTACATCAGTGGCAACGCTAGAAATACTCTGAATGCAGTTCGGAGCCCCATTTCACAGAAAGCCGGTACTTCACGATGCAACGTGCCTGTCCCTTTTTCTTTATTCGTCATTGTTTATTGGCTCACAACTTCCTCTCACTCATTTTTATTTCTGCCACACAGTTGTAGCGCCATATTTTACAAGGAATAGGTACCGTCTCACCTTGCAATAATACGAGTTTTTTTTTTGTTTTGCGATTACGACGTTGAAATAAACGATGGGCATCGTTTCTCATTACACACGTGGAGTTCCGTTATATAGCACCGTCGGAATTGAGCTCTCGAGCGCGGCTGCTGGCAGCTCGCGCAGCTGGATTCAATCACAGAGCCGCTGCCAGAGTCCCAATAAGAGGCCGGCTAACAGCATACGACGCGTAGCCCCACGCGAGCAGACGAAACCGCATAGTAGCAGACGGCACAACAGGGAGAGCGCCGCGCAGCAAAAGAAAAGGGCAGCAGCAGACGACGCGTGGGCGGAAGCACGCGGTGGCCGACAGGGGCCGCTGCGAGCTGCCCAGCAGAGAGAGTGAGAGAGAGAAAGAGAGAGAGAGATAATGAGAGAGTAAAACAGAGACAGGTGAGCAAGAAGGGAACGAGAGGAAGCTGAGGATGAAGAAGAAGAAGACAACGGGCGCGATTGATGCGCAGAGGAGAAAAAGGAACAGGGCCGAGGAGGGTGTTCGTCCTTCCCTCTTTCTGTGCTTCCGAATGGCGGTTCCCCCCCGAAAACTAGGGCAAATCGATGCGCGGCTCGCTGTGGAACAAGGTCGCATGGAGGTCAGGCCGCACAGCGCCTGAGCCACCGCTCTCCGCCGCCCGCGCACTGTGTACTGTCAACATTGTTCCAATCAGCGCGCCCACCGTTCACCGCTATTCTGGTGACGTCAGCAAAAGGAAGGCGCCGGTCGCGCGCGCGCTTCGGCGGGTTTGAAGCACCGCCGCGCAATCGGGGAGCGCGCTTTTGCCTTCGGTTGATCTTTTAACTTCGATTAGTCTGCAGTACCGGTAGACATACAAAATTTTATTCAGACCATCTGTAGAAAACACTTGGCCCCCTCAGCCGTCAAATAATTCCGCCCATTGGAAACTTAGTTCCAACGCATTTCTTGCGTCGTCAGAATGATGTAAAGCTTACGGCTGCGGGCTGGTGCACATTTCGCACTTCCTGCAAAAAAAAATGTGTCGGCTTTGAGAGGTGTTCATTCACTTCGACCAAGTTAGGTTTAACTGATCTGCATGAAATGAATCAAATTTTGCGGTCGAAGTGGAAAATTGCAGCAATTTTCGTACGTGAACCCTTTGGACCTTGTCACACGACGGGGTTCAGTGGCTCTCGGCATCAGGCTCTCGCAAATTGCACAGCAGGTTTTTCACGTTTTGCTTGCACTCGTACTGTTTGAAGTGCTAGCGGGTTTCTTTCACAATCCAGGAGCCCTGGATTGTGAAAACATTGCCGATAAAGATTTTCCAGACGTCTTACCCTCGGAAAGAGAGAGAGATAACATAACACAAGAGAGAGAAAGAGAGAGAGAGAGAGAGAGAGAGAGAGAGAGAGAGAGAGAGAGAGAGAGAGAGAGAGAGATAAACGGGATGGGAAAGGCAGGGAGGTTAACGGGATAAGACTCTGGTTTGCTACCCAACGATTATCAAGGGTACAACGCGCCCTATCCAATAGAATATGAAATAACCTTTTCTGCGAAGCGACAGGTTCTGACAGATCAAACCCTGCCCTTTTACTATTCACTTTTATTTTCCCTCCCTTAGTATGTAGTGCATAGGCCGTGTAAAAATAGGCCTGTTCTATAGCACTTTGGTTCCACAGAAGGCGTAAAATTGGATGAGAAGCGAGCTGAAAATGCGAACGACGAAGTCGCCAACGCGAAGGGGGGACGCTGGAGTTTTACATTTCGACGCGCGATGTAATTCGCGCGCAGGCTGCAGATTACGAAACAAGCTGCCGGCGCGCGAGCTGTCATGGCCAGTGTCTAACTCGATTTGGCAGCATACAGATGTCGGCGTTCGCTCCACATTAGTTCACATCGTTTCGTATTTCTTTAATACGTGCAACGATCCCACCGGGGCAACACATAAAGATAATGGTTGCACTCGACGTGCGCCGGAAGTGTGAAATGTGACGTCACTAAGATGTGGCGGCGCTTCTGTACAACGGCGAGGCTAGGACGCCTCGATGCGCGCGCTGTAGCGGGAACCACATGGAGCGTATCACACGCGTACATTTTCGGCGTCGCCCTGCGTCGGCGCGTAAATTTATCGACGGGCAGTTTTTACGCTTTCATTTACTTTTGTTTTTTTTATGCCTTTAACGGCCGTGATATTTTATATGGCAGTAGGATATGAACAAATCAGTACAATACTAAAATATGTGCCAATAAAAAGCCCCCTCCCTGCAGAGAAATAAGAAACAAACAAACAGCAACAATGCTATTGACAAAGCGACAACTTACACAGGACACAGCACTGTGTTCTGTTCTCACTCTGTTTTTCTTTGCCACAATAAGTCGCCAACTAGCTCTCGTAGGCACCTTTCTGCGAAAAAGAGCACCGTTACAATGAATCAATAAATGCAGCTGGCAGCATCTGCAGCAAAAAACTAAACGGAAAGTGAACGTTCACGCTCTACGCTGTATCTGGGTTCAGCGCTAACCAAATGGAGCACGTTTTGGTGGGGATTACACTGCGATCGCCGCAGAGTGTATAAAGAGGCCGTGCGGACGCGGGGTGCCTGCGCGCCAGAAATACGCGTGAAATACGCTCCATGTGGTTGCCGCATCGTATTATGCGGACAAGCATAATTTGATCCGCTGCACGACTGGCATGCACGCGATTGGGGCGCAGTCATTTGCACGCACCCACCTCATACAGGCTCGAAGACGTGTGGCAGGGGTTAAAACACAAATAATAAGCCATAATATAGGCGAACAATAACGGGATCAAGTGCCCGAGACTGTCTGCGTGTACTTAACAAGGATCCAATACGGACGACGTAAGTGCGTGGTGAGAAAGGCTCCCCAAGCGAAGGTGCTATGAGGATCCAAATGCAAATTGTTTGTGTGTTCGTGCAAATATTTATCTCCGCCATTGTCATTGAAGCTAATGTTCCCCTAGATTCGGCACAGTTAGAGAGGAGTCTACTCTAGAATCAGCTTTGGCGAATACCTTCGGGCATACCGTCGTTTTGTTTGAGAATTGCTGCGATGATTGTATTCGATGCGACAGACTGCGAAAGCGAAGGAGAAACAAAGCCTCACCGTGTATACGATGCATTTGCCTGTATGCATCTGTGCGTCTTTGCGCGTGTACGTGTGTGCGTGCGGTGCCTTTGCCGGGACAGCGTGCTGTACGTCGTCAGCTATAACAAGCAGGAGCACTGGAACATTGATAAAGAAAACAGGTGTAGCCGACAATATAGTTGAGGTTCAACAGGAAGGAGTGGAGCCGGGCAGAGCAGGTAATTTAGTTACTTAAACATTACAATACGCCGAATGTTCGCCGAGAGAAGAAAAGCGAAGTCGAGGACGGTCGAAATTTGGGTGGCGTGACGAGATTAGGAAATATGCATGCAAAGCAGTCCGTGAAATAGACGAAATATAGGCTGATGTTGATTATGACGGTGATGATGGGGACGATGCAATTTTACACCGTTTCGCAGCGGTTGCTCGATCTAGTTTGGCTAGTTGGGGAGACAAAAGGGTTGTAAGGTGACAGAGACGGACAGACAGGCGCCCTCCTTGTCTGTGCTCTTCCTCTAATAGATCTACGTTTGTTTACAAACACGCCGCTCGTATGCCTTGAAGAAGTCAACGCGCTAGTGAAGGCTTCCTATGAATGCTAAGGGGTGCTGGCAGCGATGCAACTTTCTTTTTTTTCGCTAAACTTCAAGGTCTGGTAGATGTATATGCAGAAGGTAAACATTTTCGCGAGAATTCCTATAACTCAGCACCACGTGGAGGAATGCGAGAGGAACCACAGCAGCGGAGGTCGTTCTTGTCGCATTCGCGGCACGCAGAACACGTTTCGCGATGTGAAACTGCGGTGACGGAAAAAAAAAAAGATCACTCTGCTTTTGCATGCGGTAGGAGACGTGAGGAAAAAATGAAAATTGGGCAACGCTGACAGGTCCAAGGCTTTCGTTACATGTAGGCATTGGCGGAAAGTTTGGCGTAGCTATCGCGTAATGCGTACAAGAAGGAAGTAGCGGGTGAAGAACATGCATCACATGTTAGCAGCGCTGGGGCAGGATTGAGCTCTCCGTTGAGATCGCTTTCGTTAGCCTCCTTCCAAAATTTGCTCATAATTCGTACTCGGTCATAAGCTTTCCTCTCCAGATTGTCATCACCATAATCATCATTATCGTGGCAGCTTAAAAAGGAAGCCGAAAGCTCAAAGGACATGATGCTATGCGTGGGCTCGATGTGTTGTAGTGCGGAATTCCAGAGTGGTGACGTAATGAGTGACTGTACTGCGATTTCGTGACTGTTTGTCCCGGGCACGTATCTGTCTATCCGAGGACAACCTTTTCTTAAAAGTGTGTTCCTCCCTCATTATCCCCGGAGGGCTATGCTCTTTATCGGGGGCCTGGTCAGAGGACACGGCGAATAGGTTGGAATAAACAAAACAAAAATCACCGACAATTACGATACTCCCTAATGCAAAATTTGAGCGCGTCTCTATACATGTTTTCATTTCGCAGTATATTGGCTGGCGCGGACAATCTGTCTCGTGGGGCACGTTGCAAACGGAGTGAAGTGTGATGCGACTGCCTCGCTAATTGGGAGATCACGAGAGGGTGACGCGTGGGCGCGATTCACAGTAGCCGCCGCAGACGGACATTCGCTCATGGAATGCTTTGTTTCGATATAGACGACGCGCACTACTCTGACGCCATCTCGCAGCTATCGTCGCCGCATAGCCCGTCTTGCGCGGCACTGCGCTTTTCTCCTCGCTTTCGCCATACCCTCCTCCTCCGCTATCCACCTCACGGTCTCTTCGATATCGTCGTCTTTCATCTCTCAATGTGCTCCGCGTTCGCTCGGTCGAGGGACAACGCCGACGCCGACGCGGGAACAGGCGCCTCAGATTTGCGCTAAAAGAAGAACATGGCGACAATTCGGCTGCACGCCATTGCTCCACACGAATTCAGCCATATGCCGTGGCGACGTCAACACACGTCGTTGTTAGACCACAAGCGTGAGTTAAATTGCAAGAGGGGACCGTAGTTTTTATTTTGGTTACAATTCTGGCTTATTACTGTCAAATCCTCATCGTTGAGCTTTGCCTTTTGCTTCACGTTCACTTGAACCGAACTCGCACTTGGCCTTGCTGCATCGTGATGGCAAGCGTAGCGATAGACAGCGTAGCAGGTTACGAGTCTCTACTAACAGGCTGTGCCTCTTTCGTAGCACAGCGTTCTTATGGCGATCAATAAAATTTTTGGAAGGAGGTCCTATACGCAAACGCCCATATTTATCTCACTTGCTACTCACCTGCCAGAGTACAAGTCAATATAAATACTGTTTCCAATCAGTCGACCGTGCCACACTTAGCCATACCAATATTGAACGTCAGCTTTAAAGGGGCGTTGAGCTATGTCGTCGATAAGATGCGGTTAATGGAGGGGTGGGTGGTCAGCTTCGGGTGCAGTCCGCCGAGCGGCGCCTGTGCTGCGGTCGCCACTCGAGCCTTTGTATTGTCCGCGGCTCGAAGCCGAATGCGGTAAAAGCCGCCGAATGGGCTGATGAAGCGAATAGGCTGAATCAGAGAAGTGCTGACTAAACGGCGTACTTGGTGTAAGCTTTCAGGCATTCTTACATACGTGGCGCGAGACGTAATGAAGCCAGCAGCGTCGTACCACAAGCAACGCGCACGCGTGGTGTAGAGTTGCGGTGTCACGTGATCGTCTCGAAAACGATCCACTGGGCTGCTTAGGACAAACAAAGGCACCGCTGGGGGCAACAGAGATTACCAAATCCGACACTCACTCGTCCAGCACTCTCGGAAGGAAGCGGTCGAGGTTGACCGTGAAATGTATCGCCTCTTTTTATTTCCTTACTCGGTCGCTAAAAAAATTGTACACACGTGCTCAACATTTTACTTCCGTGTGTAGAGATGGCTTCAAGGCCAGAAAGTTCGAAGGTTGTGTTCGTTGCTAAAGCTCTGGAAAATGGCTGCTCCATTCCCAAAGGCGTGAATATCGTTTCACTTAATGTACGCTAATGTGTAAAGGAAAAATTTTCACCGTAATTAGTGACGTATTCTTTGTATCAGCGGGTCGGTACGTCGGGGCAGGACAACAAGGTCTGCCATCGCTCGGGGGGATTGGGGCTGAGGAGGGGGGGGGGGGGGTAGGGTTGGTGGGCGGTTCTTAAGTTTAGTGCACTCTGCAAGGATGTGTGCTAGAGTGCCTTCCGATCGTCTGCAAAACGGGCATGAAGTGTCATGCTCTGCTGGGAACATCTTGTGCAAGAGCATGGGATGCGCTAGCGACCCCGCTTGCGCGTGTCGCACGACCGTTTGCTGCCTTCGGCTGAGTTGCGGATGCGGACGGGGAAGCCTACATCTGCCGCCTGTGTACATTTGGGTGATGTCTTTGTAATTTGTCGCGGGGTGCAGTAGCTCTGGCTCGTCCTCGGCCCGAATTGACAGTTGTCGGGCATAGTGGTCGGCGAGTGCGTTGCCTTCCACTTGCGAGTGAGCCGGGACCCACACGAGCTCAACGGCCCGTCCCGGTGATTTGCGTTTTGTGAGGATCGCTAGTGCCGCGGGAGAGATGTTACTCTTGCGGTAGCTTGCGTAGGCACACACACACACACATGCACGCACGCACGCACGCACGCACTCACGCATGCGCGCGCGCGCACACACACACACACACACACACACACACACACACACACACACACACACACACACACACACACACACACACACACACACACACACACACACACACACACACACACACACACACACACACACACACACACACACACACACACACACACACACACACGTGTTGTTTTTGTTGCCGCCTGTTTTCGCGCTGATACAAAGAATTCATCCATTCCTATTCGCGCAGGTTTCCACCTTACTGCGATTCGTGACGCCTGCGTAATCGACGACTGAATATAATCAATCAGTTGTTGCCTACAATAAGCGCAACAAAGCGCAGGTTCGCCTTGAGGTATGCTTGCTTCGATGGACCTGTCTACAACCTTGGTGCGAGTGACGTGATAGCTTGTGGTGCTTGTCACATCATACCTTATTGTTACACCCCACAAGCGATTAGCTTGCTTGTTTTGGGACGTCAAACCACTTCTTTGTTTCTCTTTCTCTCTGCAGTGGCCGACTCCTCGGAGGCAGGCGCGGCTCCCAGCAGGATGCAGGTTGAGATCCAGGTGGCGCTCAACTTCCTCGTTTCCTTTCTGTACAACAAGCTGCCCCGAAGACGGGTCAACCAGTTCGCCGAGGAGCTGGACCGGGCGCTCAGGCGCAAGTTCCGCGGACACTGGTGCGTTGACAAACGGGGCACCAAGGCGGTGACCTCGCGGAACGCGTTTCCGACGTGTACTCGTGATCAAAAGTGCGTGGATTAGGGTTCTGCGAGTAAACCCAATTTCCTCGACGCCTTTTCATATGAGATGATATTCAAGACTGCGGTTAAACTTGATATTGCCAAGCACATCAGCAGTTTAGTCACTCTTGGATTGTCACTTTGAGTTGCTGAGAACATTTTTGGGGTTTTGTTTTTTTCGCAGAGCCTGTGATTTACCTACCTTAGATTACGGGCGCACCGTGCGCAAGATCCAAAAGCGCGCATCTCCACGTATTTGTTTTTCTGACGTAATCAACATGGCGGACTTCAGGCTATAGTTTCGAAATCGCACTAACCACGGTATCGGAAATATGAGATGTCAGCGTGCAGGGACTGGTGCCACTACCCGTGTCACGCTCCATTTCTCGCGCACCAACCGACCTTTCAAAAGGCGTCTCTCGGCTTTAAAAACGTTCGGAAGGGAGAGGTCATCATGATTTGGGCAAGTTAACATCCGTGAGTTGGGCCATCTATGTTTCGGCAAGTTAGATCCGTGAAATAAGCCTGCTTACGCACTCCCACGTACTGTCTTTTTTGTGTCAAAACGGTTCTTTAAGAAAAGACTTGGAAAGACGTGGTGCATCGACGTTGACTATACGTCTGATATTTCGCGAATGCCTTTTTTCAAGCTATGCTTTTGTTATTACAAAGAACAGAAAAACCTCGAGACGGGATATTTTTCGCGCTCAATGTAGATATATATACAGATATACAATCCAGCGGCGGCGCTGCGCACACAGCTGGGGAGCATGCCTGAAGGTTTCTTGTTACACAAGCTTTTCGTTCAATGCGTTTGCACGTCTGTACATTCTCTTCGCGTATAAAGCCAATTTCCTGTTCCTCGTGTAGGAACATTGCGCGTATTCCAACTTCTTATAATTCAAAGAAAGTTACGTTGTCTCTACGAATTTGTAATTATGGCGATTTGACTTTATTTTTATTTCACTCATTTACCATACGGGTTCACAACATGGACATTTACATAGGTATACGCGTGTGGAGAAGAGCGGATATTGAAATAATTCTTACATTTATGGTAGACGCACAACAGATGTTAACTATAGTTGCAACGACATCAATATAGGTAATGAGTAGCACGTAGGTATAACAAAGCGCACAGAACGCGCAAATGGAGCAATATTTTGACGCATTGGTAGTACAAATGTCGGAATAGAAAGTAATGATAACGCTAATACTTTGATATAATGATACAAGGGAGTGAGTAACATTGGCCATAAAAGGCATTTGTCAGGCTGTAGCCAACGCTTTTTACAACCGACGTTGACAAGTCGCACTGCCAGAAAGTTGGCTCCAGCGGTTGTTAGACGACTGTTGATCGCTTTAGGTATCCACGTTCCTGTGAAATCTGTCTTGCTTGAATACTATAAGGAGGCAATAAAGAGTAAAAACAAAACACGAGTGGCATAATATAATGTGGCCATTCTGAAATACGAAAATAGGATAGCCCAGAACACGACACAGCAGCTCAACACTTTTGCTCGAGTAAGTATAGACACTTACTTGAGACAGTTACTCGATGCATCATGCACTGCCAGCTCGAGCTGAAGCTCAAGCTTAAATTACGGGCTTTGTGCTTTTCCTCAAAGCAACACAAAGGCCGTGAGAGACGCCGTAATGTGGGAGCTCGGGATTAATTTAGATCACCTCCTTAATTTTAATTAATTTTAACCTCCTGAGTCAAAGGCAAGTTCAGCGACCCAATGCCTTTGACAGCAAGGTCTTATTGCTAAATTAAATAGTCTCTTAGAGCCCTGAAAATCCATTATTTTAAGAAATTGGACGGGTACGTGTTCACAGTAGCACTTGAGTGTAAGCGGGTCAAGTAAAACGCTTTTCTTTCGTTCACCTTAACACCCAGACAATCTGTAGTCGCGTTCATGCTTGTATTCATGCTTGCGTTCATGCTTGTGTTTGTGCTTGTGTTCATGCTTGTGTTCATGCTTGTGTTTATGCTTGAGCTCAGGTGGCGACACAGTCTCAAGGCTATACAAATGTACTTCTCAAGCATGTTTTTTGCCGACGGGGGTGTGACACAATGGCTTCTTACAGACTGACAATATTTTCTTAATAAGAAGGGCAGCCAAGGAAGGAGATAGGTTAACAATTGAAATGTGTGCACGAAGTCACTCCGCTTCTGGTTAAGGCTGAATTTTTTTTCCCGGTCGTCTCTCCTTGCTCAATTTCGAAAATAATAAAAGCCGATGTCCACGTGAAATAGCAGAATTTCGAACAGCACGACGCAGGAAAAAGAAAAATAGGCACAGGACGAGAGAGCGCTGTCCCATGTGAACCATTTGTCCTCTGTCGCGCTATTCAAAATTACGCTGCTTTACGAGTGGCACCAACCATTTCGAATGAACACACCGATGTCTGTGGTGATGGACACGGGGTTACACGAGCGTCAAGTGCATCCAAAGCGCGGTGCAGGAGCGCTTCTCGTGCCGTTTGCATTCGTTCGGCAGACTACAAGAAGGCGACGGGAACCACTGGAAAAGGGGTCGCTGCGCACAGCCGAATCAATCCGCCGCTCGAGTAATCAAGGCCTCGATTGTTCCTCATGCGTTGATGAGCCTTCAGTTGACCCACGTACGGTGCGATAACGTTGCGCCTTTCATGCCGTGATGACGCCCTTGCAGGCCGATCGATGCGCGTCCCCGGTGCTCTGTTGCCACGTCATCCAGCTCGCACGCCCCTGTACACGCGCTGGACGACTGCTTGGCTTTATTGCTTTCTTCGTCGCAACCTCGACTGGCGAGAGTTCCCGTCTCGGCGTCGTCTTTCGCTACAATGGCATCGAGCTAGAAATCGCTTAGGTGCTTCAAAATAACGCTTAACTTCGCAGTGTGGTGCTCGGCACCTTTTTCTTCTTCTTCGTACGTTGCGGAGATTTCGCACGAGACCATTTAACCTTAGATGACCACCGCACGAAGGATTGGCGCCTCGTCGCTGCTATAATGCGTAGGAGAGAAGCCTGGCGTTCGGGCTAACGCTCGCATTCTATATACTTCACGCACCCTGACGTGTGTATGAATGACGCTTAATTTGTTCCATGGTCGGCACTATCCCCCTTAAGGGGTAATCAAGTAGTTGATGGTGACAAAAGGCGTTTTCTTTTTTGTCAACATTTTTGTGGCAAGTAAGCATGATAATAGACGTGACAGGCACACGAAATCTGTATGAAATAAACATTATTAGCATTAGCAATCGCTGTCAAACTCCTCTCTCAGGTACTTCAGTGCTTCACAGTTGAATAAAACAAGCAGTTCCGAACTACGGATTCTCTGATTACGGGTGTGGTTTGACATCGGTGTCGCGTAGAACAATTTTTTTGTATCATCAAGGGTAAGGGGTTTTTAATGGAACAAACCAGCACATTAAAGGACGTAAAAAGTGTTTACTGCGATAAGGAATAACAGAGTTCTGACAGTGCTCTTTTCCGGTTGTAATTTCGTAACTCGCATAGCGACTTGAATAGCGCCTTGAAAATGCGTAGGCTCAGAACTCAAACCCTGCTTTTGGGCTTGAGCTGTAGCGTTCACACCCTGCACTCTAGAAGAAAATTTTGACAACACCCTTTGCAAGAGTAATTGCTTTAGCCGTATTTATTTCTATCTTTGAGGCTCCCTGGAATCGCCGGAGGAACACGTTCACCGTGCTTCTGCCAATGCATAGAACCTACTGGATCGATTATTGCGAACACTCTCAGAAACACTTTCAGAATAACTTCAGAAAAATGCTGGTCAAGCAGTTACTGGAGCAAAGGAAGTTGGAGTATTCCATTTTTTGACCCATGTTTTGAGAGATATGATGCCATCCTTAGGCAGGATGATGTCAGGCAAAGCGGCAGTGCCTGTCTAAACAAGAGTATTCCGCTGCTAGCCAGCAGGACGCCGTTCACACAGCGTACCTTGTAATCAGAGTTGGTCGATACAACCGGTTTTCGCTACGCGAGAGTTTATAATTGGTATGGGGAAGTATTCTGTAAGAGTCCATCTAGTGGACACTATTGCTCTTGTCCATCTAGTGGACACTATTGCCCTAGTCCATCTGGTGGACATGTCCATTTCGTCTTCTTCAGAAGTGCTGATTGGCTGTGGCGTCTTGTTACTGTGGAAGTGCAGTCCAGGCCAGCCAATGAAGACTTCTACAGCAGACGAAATGGACGTGGACACTACGTGGACTCTTACAGAATACCTCCCCTGGTTGGTGCGCCTTGAAACGCTTGAACCAGTGGCATGCCGTATTGCAGTACACCGTACCGGAACCGGAATTTCCGGTTTGCTGAAGCTCTCTCGTGTCTCGATGACCGCTCAGTGAAATTATTGCGCGCACATGTTCTTTTTATTTTTGTTGAACGTAGTCTTGACGATGCTTGCACTGGCAGGTATCCGGAGAAGCCATACCGGGGCTCGGCATTTCGATGCGTGAAGACGTCACCTCCGCTGGACCCGGTGTTCCAGATCGCGGCTCGGGAGAGCGGCGTCGACCTGCGGGACGTCCGGGAGAACCTGCCCCCCGACCTCAGCATATGGATAGATCCCGGCGAGGTCTCCTACCGTATTGGCGAGAAGGGTGCGGCGCAGGTGCGTGCAGACGACGAAGTTTTCTGATTCAGAATACGTGGTGGAAACCTATACTCGGTGGTCAATCTAAGCACTTGTGTACAAGGTCGGCCCACAAAAACTGCATTTCTCTTGCCCTTTGTGCCACCGCGCTCCAAAACCTTCGTGTAGTTTTCCAGAGACGCGTCGATAGTATGAAAAAAGAAGTTTCCTACTGCGACGACGTAACGGACATAAAGTGGTTGTATCTGGCTTGAGCATCCATATAAATTCTCTCTGAGCTGGACAGCACTGTGTTTGCCACTGCGTACTTAGCTGGTCACCCACTGTAGGAAGGTGGCTTGCGATGAAGCCGAGAGACGTATAGGAAGTTTTCGCGGCTGCAATGCGTGCAGAGCTTGGGTTGTACGAAATCCATCTGGATGAGGGTTCCATTGAAGGAGGCGGAAAAGAATGTAGCCAGTCATGATGACAAAATGCATGGTAACACCGTGCATTGTGCCATACGCATGTCTCTTCCCTACATCGCATGACAGTACCTACACAGGTGCGCGTGTCACTGACATCTTCAAACTCCGAATAATGAATGCCGGTGCAACACAAATAACAGGTAATTTAGCCAATGATGCATTGAATATGTTGGCGTTTCCAGAACTCTACTCAGCCATTTTGTATAAGGAAGCGACCATTACACCATCTCTTATTTATGCCTGAGCCCGTCCCAGGGTTCCACAGTGCAGGAGGTTAACTTTCTTTGAGCTGGCAAACGCATGCATTATGGTTTGAATAATCAAATGTTTGATGCAATGTCGTGCTCAAATGTTTCTTTCCTCTTTCCTGTTCATCCCGTAACCCGTGTCTGTCAATATGAACCACATACACTGATACTGAGTTTCACCCTAACCAGACGAGCTTGCGTCGATCTGTCGACTACAGTGTGAATTGAGGTGCTCACGTGACAGAGTCTTTTCACACTTTGGTCGACACGTTTTATTGCGTGTTATCAGCTTAGCTCTGGAAAAGGCCGCTGCCTTTATTTCTCGGTGTCCTCCAATTTGGCCGGTCACGTTGAAAGAGAATCGTTCTGCAGGCGTGGGCACACAGAGAACAGCAGCTGGAAATGGGTTGTCAGGCATGCGGGACTTCTCCCTGCAGTCTGAGTTCCAATGACCCGGAGGTTTATGGCACTGAGGTTTAATTCCAGCGCAAATACGGAACAACCGAATAAAAAAAAGAGAGAACTCTGTTGCAGATTTGCTTGTCCTGTCTTTGCACTGGAAAATAGCACTATTTCCAGTCAATTTATTGGATGATTGAGGCACTTGTCATGGCACTTAAAACACTGCTGATAGCCCTCCGAACATCCTCGACGGCAGGTGTTTGAGATATGCGAGTATATATATATAAGTCTAGGAGTTGTTTTTCTTTGTGTCAGTCTGTCCACAGACAGTCTTACTCAAGCGCTATGGCAGTCGAAGATTCGGGTGGAGGTCCTGAAAGAGGGCCAGTACAGTAGTTTCGTCAAATGAATCTCAGTGCCTGCTTCAACTGTAGCAACAACATCGGTATATACTGCTTGACACGTGAGGTGCGCCCCCTGCTTGAACAAGCTAAAATACAAGCTTTTCTTAATTGGTTTCTGGGGTCACTATTCTGGGCAAACAAATTCTGTCAGATTGTCGAATTCTGTCGTATTTACGTTATGAGCGAAGCAGAGAAAGCGTAGCCGTTTTGTAAAAAGTCAATCATAGCTGAAAAAACAGCGAAATCGATGACATGATGGAATTGGACGGTGGTCGGAATAGCCGCGCCTCAGGTAAGAAAAGAAGCAGTGCAGGGTGACACGTGTACTCACAGCATCTGAAAGTGCGTACACAAAGTTGATTCAAGAGACAAAGGTATGTTTTATTTTGCTCAATGTAAACGAATATATGCTAACTTGTCTTGCATAAACCTAATGAGAGTTGGCAGGCCGACAGACCTGGTTGAGAATCGGGCACAAATAAATAAAATGAAGCCGGCAGCCATTTCGAAATTATATAATATGTTCACTTACTCTTGTCAGGAGAACAACGTTCCTCGTTAGCACTATTAATTACGCAAAGAACGGAGCAAGTAGCAAGCAATACGCTCCTGCAGTTAGTCTTCGAAAAGGTATGCTGTTATTAACTCTGTGACGCATAGCGCGTTGCGTATCCAGACACTGATCAGGCTACTTGCCAGCAGTTGCCTCTTGGCACTGATACAAGCCTAAGGAATGGAGTGACACTCTTCCTGAAGAGACTAGGTCACTGACAAATCAACATGTCAAAATGTTGGCACTGGAAAAATGCTTTGCACGCGTCACCCTGTGGTCCTCCCCCGCCTCTCTATCATCATCACCATCGCCATAATCATCGTCATGTTCAAGTACACAGTTGAATAAAGCCCTTTCTTCACGACCTCTAGTTACTTCTTTGTTGTGTTGCCAGAATACGTAAGTTTTCTTTGTTAGATCATAAGATGTTGTTACTCATCTTGATGTGCACATTTCCATTCCTCTGCAACTCGCTACTCCCGTCAATTTGCGCTTTAGCTTGCATTGCTCTCGCGTCAAAACGGTCTTCGAGAATCGCTCGCAAACCCATCGTTGTACACATTCTTCGTCCAGGTGCTCCTGGGCGGCCCTCAGACGTCGGCCTCCGAGTCGCGCTGCTGCTCGACTAGCCCCGGCTCCGCCGACGAAGCCCTGGTCGCTCAGCTGGCCGGCCTCGGCCTGGGTCCCGGCGTCAGCATGACGCCCCTGTCGCCCGGCTCGGCCGGCGCCCAGTCGGCCGCCTCGGCCCCCGCGCTGGCCGCCGTCGCAGCCGTGGCCGCCGCCGCCGCGGGTCCCTGCGCCAACGGCGTCCCGGGCCCCGGCGCGCCAGTCGTCAACGGTACGGGCACGCGCTCTCTCACCTTCACCACAGCCAGCTTCGCGCAGACAAAGTTCGGCTCGACCAAGCTCAAGACAAGCTCCAAGCGTGCCCAGAGGCTCTCGCCCACCGAACTGAGCCTGCGGCGAGAACAGCAACAACATCAGCAACAACAGCAGCAGCAACAGCAGCAGCAGCAACACGTCGCCCGGGCAGCGGCGGTGCCGCCACCGTCGGGCGGCAACCCTCTGTCGCCGCACGACCTGTACGGAACGGCGGCAGCGGCGGCCGCCGCCCTCCCCGTCGACGCGTTCGGCGATGCGGCCGCTGCCGTCGTGGCTTCGCAGGTGGCTGCGGCCGCGGCAGCCGCGTCTTGCCCGCCGCCTCCCACGACCGCGTCGCGGTTTGCGGCTGCGGCGTCTCCGTTCTTGGCGGCGGCGGCGGCGGCTGGTGGCTCGCTTCAGGGACATCACCACCACCACCACCATCCGCACCACCACCACCACCCGGCCGTGTCCGGGGCGGCCGCCGAACTGGGAGCTGCGCTCCAACAGCATCTGCTGTTGGCAAACTAGTCGGAGAAGCCGCCACTCGTGTTTTTTTTTGTGTTGTTTCGTTATTTTGTAAAGAAAAGGCGGGCTGCCGCCTGGTCAACCGAGGGGGTTGGTGGAGGCCGAAACTGCGGCGACACTGGTTCTTTTTTGGATGTGATCGTGACAGGGGTAGACGAAACGCGGAAGACGGAGCAGAGATGAGCAGGACCTCTAGACGCCCTGGAGAAGGGGGAGGAAGTTGCGCTTGCCTATGGATTGTGGTATTGTCGCTTAAGTTGGCTCGCTGTGTCACTAGGTCGGAGGCCTAACTGCAACACTCGATAAGACTGCATAGTTTTGGTGACTCCTTAATCCGGGGGCAGCAGACCGTGTCGTGTTTAACTATCGTTTCAAGTAATTTCGTAGTCCTAGATGGTTGCAGGTCTACTAAGCTTCCGCCCAACCAGAGTGGATGCTTTTAAAGGACAGTTGCGGATGAAGCTAAATACGGTACTAAGTGGTTGCTCCCGGATAATGAGTTCCCAGCCGTTTCTGTCATCTAAGAGTGAAAAAGAGCAAAAACGGTCGCTTCTTCATGGACAAAGATGAAAAGGACATCGTACAAAACATGTCTTCACCGCTTGCATAACGCTGCATCAAGAAGAGCGTTTTACTGGACTAAAGTTTAGGCTGTTGAAGCGAGAATAATATTTGAGAACAGCGGCGTATGTATTGGTGGCTCAAAATTTAGAGTTGCCTGTTTACACTGGAAAAAGTCACGGTGGAGCTGCGACAAAGGACAGTCCTTTTCCTAAGATTCCTTTATTTCTTTTTAATGGGAAGGACATAATTCGCATGTTGCACTGTGGCCAGCTGGTTTGACGGAGCCGACAATGTAACGGCGTTTTCATGAAAACGATGGAGTTTGCCATTATTGAATCGCTCTCGCTTCATCACACGTTGAAGAGGTCACAAAGAAAGAACAAGGAACAGTCCTATCCTGAGTGTCCTGAGAAGGAACATTGTACAAAATAGACGGGTCTGATCTGTTCTAAATGTCAGGTTGTAGCTCTGTTGTAGAGCAGATGTGTCTGTCCTGGCCTGAACTGTGCCCGTAGTATTAAAAATGGCGATGGGATCTGCGCATACTGTGCGTTAAAGAAAGTCGCATGGGCGGAGTTGGTACAGAACAGAATTGCAGGCCTTAGCTTCTACGGCTGCCAAAACTTTGTTTTCGCAGGAAAGAAAGGGTGCATAAAGCGACAAAAATATATACCGTACAATTTGAACGTTTATCACACAACCATCGCTAGCTTAGTCCCGTAGAGAAGAGATTTTTTTCTTCCGGTATTGTTTCAGTTCGTGGTATTGGATACACGCGAAAAAAAAAATGGTGTGGTGACTGTTATGAAAGCTTTGTGAAGAGGAGCATGATGATCACCGTTATAAGAATCATGGGTGTCCTCTCCGTGAACGCATGCATCTCAGAGTAGCTAAAAGAAACACAGACGCTATCTTGCGTAACGTAATTTCTTGCTGTAAGTGTACACCTTCGCTATTGTATTAGACACATCGCACAAACTTCCGTTGCAAGGCCAATCCATAGCGCCTGAAATATATATATTCGTTAACAGAAAGACCAAGAAAAAAAAAATGTCTATTTTTGACGACGCGTATGTTTTCCAGACGTAACGTTTAGAAAACCGTAGTTGCTATTGATGTTGGAACATAACTGTTGACATTTTGGGCGTCTGGAGGTTCTTATGCGGTATACAGAAACAGGTGCCATCTGCTAGCATAGACGTTTGTCACGGCATTGTCAGAGCGGGACTGTTTTAGCAACAAAAAGAAGCCATATGAGAAAGACAAAAAGAGCCCAAAAATGTGAAGAAAAACATGTATTTAAAAGTGTAATAAATTAGGCTCCAGTTTGGCGATGAATGTATGACCGCGATGAAAGGATGTCTGGAAGCAGATGGTGCCACTTTCGCCAGTGTGCCCTACTATTGCCGTGGTCGGCTCGCAGTGTTGTTGGGTGCTCATCTCGTGGTTAGGGGTGGTGGGGGGGGGGGGGGGGGGGGGATATCGTGAAAGTCACATTCGCACTGTTATGCAGTTGCTGCAACCATGGCCATTGTAGCGAGCAGACGATAAGAAACAAACATGCACTTGGCCTCAGGGATCCAAGCAGACGGTCGCTTTCTATATTCACGCCGACGACCGGGTTTTCCTGTCGTCTGCGACATTCGTCCTTGCAGAAGCTCGCATAATAATGTGCTAACCGTCAACCGCTTTAGAGCTTTGAACCTCTTCGGTGTAGCTATTTTTCTGCGACGCAACATTGCATAGAAGTGTCCGGCTATAATTGTTACAAGACGAAAAAAAAAAAAGAGGCAATCGAGATTAGCACCCATTTAGACTAGCGAGCCAAGAAGGCCTCGTCATCTGCGGAAAACCACCCTCGTTCAATTATTCCGGTGGCCTGACGCTTTGAGAAGTGAGCCAGTGATCCTGTTTCTTTTATATGGTAAAATAGCGATCGGCACCAGCACCATACGACGGGGACAGAGTCTGAGCATGCCATTTCTGACGTCATGCACTGCCTCTGAGGTGACTGTGACGTCGCATCTGGTGCAGTGAACTGTTGAAGTATGGTGTGACGAGGCACATTACGCCATAATGGTTTCGTTCAACGCTTCTTCGGACAGTCGCTTCCATCACGTCACCAAATCTATAAGCCAGCAAATCAAATGAGTGAAGGTGGCGTTATGACTTCACGCCATCTCGGAGGACAGAGCTGATGAAGGCGACGCGTTGTGAAGTTGAGGTCTAGTCGAGTGCAAAGTTACGACTAGTTCATTACTGCCGTGACGCCACTCCGCTTAGTCCCGGCAGAGCCGGCGGTGTCATTATGTTGCAGCGACCTGTCATGCGAGCTCTGACCCTTGCAGCCAATGGCACGCCAGGGTACTCAGCGGAAGTGACGTAGGTGCCCAGACTCTGTTTTTCTCGAATAATTAGCCGCATTGCAATTGCCTGGTTTCCCATTTCCCCCTTTTTTAATTTTAGATATATATTGTGGACAACCTTTCTGACTTGCCTTTTTCCATGTCGTTATTTCGGTACATGTTTTTTCTACTACGAGGTGTGTCGGTGTGTTTGATACAGAATGACCGCGTGATGACCGGGTTGTATGTACTTCTCTATACACGCATTGCCACTGGGGGCGCTGTAGGGCGCGTTCGTTACTCAGGCCGCGTTAGTTACAGCGGGCAGGCTATATACTCAATGCGTGGCCTAGAGCCCAAGTAGCACAAGTGTGGCCCACAGAAAATTGCGTTGGCTTCGTCTGCGAGAGAGCCACATTGTTGCCACGTTAGCAATTGCAGATGACAGTGGCTGTTCTTCAGAGCCGACGACGGTGGCCGTAATACTGAACATCGTCCGCGACCGCTCTACAAAACGCAATGGGCGTTGCTTTCTGTTTGGAACCATTGATGAGTCTAATACTTTATATTTACAAAAAAAAAAAGAAAAGAAAAGAGAACGAGTGTATTTCAAGATTGATAATCAGATTGCGATAAATAAACGGCAAGGGACCTTACGCCTAACGCGAAGGAGGACTGCGCTTAAACCGCAGTGCGTGCAGACGGCATCTTTCGAGGCCCATTTCGGTTTTCTCCAGACGACGGGTTCCGGTACATGATTATTATTTTTTTGCCAGACGCACTTTGCAGCAAACCGGGTGGCATTGCACGTAGCGTATACCATCGTTGTCGTCAAGCTTCGTCGTTGTAATCGTCATATTTTTTATATCTACGAGAGTATAAGAGTTTTTTAGGTTGTCGTTTTTTAGTTTGTTCGGGTCCGCTGCATTTTTCGGGCAGAGGGAGCGTCAGTACAAAGGTTGGATTTCGGTAGGCGCGGCGCGGCACGCGCTTGGTAGGAGGTGAGCTGCCCGCGAGGGAATGTTTTATGTCGAGGCGGGAAGGAAGGAGCGAGACACCGAAAGGAGCGTGCAGTGAAGGGGCGGTGAGATGGACGGCAAAAGGAGAGAATCTATTTTGTGTGCGGCGCAATAAGCGTGGGGGTGCGCCCTCTGCACCCCCGCCCCCCTAACAATTTTGCTTCTGGGTCCGTAAATATGTACATGCATATATTACATATATCTACTATATCTATCTACGCTCCATCGTAACACGACGGACTCACCAACAAACCCGCGACCTCCCAAAGAAATCCTTGACGCGGTAAGAAGGAACGAGGGGAAGGAATAATAAAAATCGGAACTCCTTTGTCGCACAAGTCGTTTAACTCCGCTTTCGATAATCCAGCCTCAGATGGTTACCTGGAGTGCCTACTTTGGACCACTGTCACCATCTTCCCAGCTCTGACCGGCTCACGAGGCAGCTATGATTCTTGTGATATGCGCAGAACACCAATACAGCAGAATTTGACTGAAGAACATTCATGGTATTTGGGACGATAAGGATGGGGATACCATGTGGCCAAAGTTTATGCCGTAAAGGGTAAATATGGTACTCGAGGCCAAGCCATAGCCGAGAAAAAGAGATAGAATAAATTGATTTAAGAAGGACGATGACTTTGTCTGCGTGGGGAGAAAAAATATCGCGAAAGCCTACCAGGAAGAAATGAACTCGCACACGTACACGCGATTTGTGAGCGAAAACAAATCAAGCCACTCGCACCAGAACTCAACATATTGTTGACTGTTTGAGGTCTATATGTCAACTATCAGGGGTGCGAAGGCTTGTATATATGTCCACATTGTGAACGAAAAACATTGCGCCGCTTGTCGGGAAACGCAGTATACATAGAGAGTTTTGCAACTGGTGCGATTCAAGAGCTCCGATCAAAAATAGTCCTTACACCTTCCTTCAGAATCCAATATAACCGCCACACGGCTGCCCATCCGCGCGAACTGCCCTGCCAAATCACCACGGCTGGCAGCAGGCGACAGCGTCGGAAAGTTGGCAGACGACGTCACTGCTGGCAGACGGCGACAAGCTCTGGCGTTCTTTAAGCGCGGGTATGCCGGCAATGTTTTTCTTTTTCGAGACTTTGCCGTTTCTTTGAAGAAAGGGAGGCGTCGTGTCCTGGAAGCTATTTTCGTACGTCAGTGGATAAATCTAGGCTTAAGAGCGAGCTGGGACCGTTATACCGTAGGGGCTGCGAGTCGAGCGGGTCGGGTCGGGTCGGTGTGGTTGTGTTTGCGGCGGTTCCGTTGTTGTTGCTGCAGCAGCTCCTGTTGTTGCGCGTGGAGTGGAGTAGGTGGCGCTACGAGGCGAGGTCCTCCTGTTGCAATGAAAGTGCTGGTGACCTGGGTGTGCGTTGGAAAGCATTCATTTAGCGCAGAGCGCAGTGGTACGAGGCGGTGCCAAGACGAAATGGGAACGCGAACAAAGCAAACGGTTGTTCATCAGCCTGGCCGTTTATTGGAAGCTCCTGGAAATTTACGAACGTGCTGGCCACTCTCCTGCCGAACAGATCTATGCGAAGCAGCAGACTAAAGACATATGGTCGATGCTTATGCACGTCGCAAGATACGACAGCCCGTGTTCTAAAGGTCCTTACAGAGGACAAACAGTTATGTAAAAATTTCGCACGAGCCATTCCGGCTTTTCGTCTCTTAGCTGTCTTGACGTCTGTTTCACTTTCAAGTCCTGCGTTTCTCGTCGTCTTGTCGGCGCCGCCTCTGTGGGCCTTGCGCAAAATGAAAGAAAGGAGAAAGGGTGGAAGAGATGAGTGTGTGATATGGAAGGAAGCGCAGTGATATCCACGTCCTAAGATTCCAAAGGAGAAAAAAAAAGATGCATATAATACAACAGGAAGTCCCTTTTATCTTTTGTACTTTGACTTAGTGCAGACGACGCGTCCGTCGCGTTCGTCTGCAGGTGAGGCAGCCACACATTGTCTGCACTGTTTCTTCACATCTTGTTACATTTTAATAAGTTTTTAATAAATGTTGGACAAAAGCGTCACAAACGTGTCTCTGGTGTTTTTGGTGGCGTGGCACGGAGATCGAATAGCTCCGGGAGCTCTCACCGCCAAAATTGGAAGCATGTATTCTGGCAGCACGGGGATAGTGCCCTGATAAAGAGAGAATCAGAAGCACACTAAATGAAGCCGAACTGGTAAAGCGTTCATAAGAAACTCTCTTCTCGGTCATTTGGCAAGAAAACGTGTTGAATATCACTGCAGGAAATGCAGGTCAAACTTACTCTTATTGATTTTTGCGTCGAAATTTAAACATCGACACATCAGTGTGACGTCACAGATTTCAAGACACTTATGCTTATTTAGGCCGTTTCGGTACAGGAGAAGCTCTCTGAACTTGCTATGTTGAGTGCATGGTTCTTTTGGAATGCAATGTATTCTTTCTTGACCGGTAAACAATTGAGTAGGCCAGATCGTACACGCTGTCAGAATTTATGACGTCACCACGCGCTAGTGTGGGAACTTCAGGGAGGCGTCGCCACCCGTCTATCATTCTTGCCGTTTCATCCGGCTAGCGAACACCCTCTAATGGTACAGGCGGCCATTTTGCTGCTGAAGAAGCGAAATGTTATATGCCAACCTAATTTGATGTTCATGTGTAGTGGCTCTTTAAGGAGACATGAAAACGAGACGTCACATTCGGGAGTTTTAGACTCAATGCACCGTTATTTTTGTAACGCTATCGGCTGAGTGTAAGAAGGAAGACTAGAAAACGCAAAAGAGACCAAGCAGTATGTTAATTAGGCGCATGCGCAGTGTTAGGGACTTTTTTGAGCACGCTAAGTCACTTTGGTATGGTGTTTCTAAAACTCGCCAATTAAGAAATCGCGTACGTTCCAGAGTCTTTTTAATTGGCCCTTACAGCTGTTCTGCTCAAACATGATTAGTACTTGGTGCTTTATATATATATATATACGGACAGAGTTAAAGAAGGGGAAGAGCAGGCTGGAAACTGCCATCGGAAAAGGCACGAAGCCTGCCTACTAGACAATAATCCCTTAGTTTCAACGCGTCCAGAACAAGGAACACAGGACATTGCAATGTCTGCCATATTATTATTTCCATATTACTGAGTTCTTTTAGCTTCACGTGTAACATATCAATTTTGTCCGCTTTAGATATACTGTCATATGCAATTCACATAATAGTAATATCATTATTCCTTGCTGAATTACAGCGTTATAAACCTGATAGTTTTGTTTGCTCAAAATTTTCACATTTTGCCAATCCTTAATAAAACATTGACGCCCTAAATAAAGAATTCGAAACCAACAGTCCCTAGATTTTAAGTTTTTCTTTTAAATGCAACAAACCTCGGCAAACTTGGTGTAGTGGTTGCCAAGAAAAACGAATTCTCCTTTTAGATGTATCTAGATAGGAGCACCCGAGCTAAAGCTTCCTCTTAAGAAACATTTTGGGGCAGTCATAGTCGTGGGCACAATTGAAAGACAGTCGACCAGACTCTTCATTCCCGCCATACCTACTTGCGTAGGTATCCACAGGCAAATGAGGTATATCGCACGAGATTCAATTTTGATTGCAGAGTAGATAATACTATACGTACAAATGACCCACGAGCGCCACTTCTCTACAGCCTGCTCAGGTGAGCGCGGGATTGTGGTAAGGATCAGTTGCTTCCAGCTGTGCAGTTGTGAAAGAGGGCTGATGCGGTATCAAAGAGAGAAGGAAAGAAAGAAAGAAAGAAAGGAAGGAAGGAAGAAGAAAAGAAGAAATAAACAGAGAGAGAAGGAAAGTAATAATTATTCTGCTTTTAGTTGTGATAGAAATGGCAGCAGGAGCAATATTCATCGAGGCCTGACAGAGTCTCCTGCTACGTTTGGATTTTGGCAATGTTCGCTTACATTCAGTGGGGAAAATAAACAGCTTGGCTCACTTACAGCATTACAAAAAAGTATCTAAGCATCTTCAACCTACATTGTCACAATGAACTATAATATATTCGAATACCAATAAAACAGATTCATAACGCATAGGACGCGCCCACTATATTAGATATGCTCATGAATATCTATATATATATATATATATATATATATTAGTACAATATTGCACGGAAATACCTACCGACAGGTCAAACATTAGTAGAATTTCAATCTACGCAAAAAAAGAAAGAACGCAGACCAGACTTTTTCTTTCACTTTCACTTCAAAGCACGACACCACTGAGATGACGTCATATGACGTCACATAATGAACGCAGCAGCATTTTTGTGTGCATGCTAGCCTCTCTTGCTTTTGTCTAAGCGGCCATAAAAATTGCCATACTTTTTATTTAGCTTACAATGTATTGAACCTCTTCCTGTTGATGAAGACTTAGCTATCTAGGGTCAGACATTGGCACAGTTTATGATTAGGGCACAAGGAGCCTGTGTGAGAATTTCACCAACGGTGTCACCCATCTCCCTTTCACTTTTACGTCTTTTTCTGGGATACGTGATAGTGTTACATTGGCACATGACAAGTATATGGCCTTTCAGAAATGAAATATGCAGCTCCAGCTTACTTAATGCTTCATTTTTCTCATATATATGTAACTGCAAAGTAGGACGCCAGCGTCTTGCCTCTCACGCAGTGACTAATAAGTCCTTGCCTTGCCAAGCTGCCTTGATCGTTGGAATTGCATCCAGGTTGCGCCAGTAAATAATTAATTAGATTATGGGGTTTTACTCTACAACACCACTTTCTGATTATGAGGCATGCCGTAGTGGAAGACTCCGAAAATTTTGACCACCTGGGGTTCTTTAACGTGCACCTAAATCTAAGTACACGGGTGTTTTCGCATATCGCGCCCATCGATATACGGCACCCGTGGCCGGGATCCGATCCCGCAACCTCGTGCTCAGCAGCCCGACACCACAGCCACTGAGCAACCACGGCGGGTGCTACGACAGTAAGTAAAGCATCCAAAGTAATTTGCTAAGTATCCAAATAGCTCCTCTAATAATTACATGTATGGGTTTAGTTCCCTCAGACTGATTTGATGCCCGCGTAGATGTGTCTAAGCAACACACCGTTCAGGCCAGCATTAAACCACTCGTAACCAAGCAACCTGCTTTCTATATTGCGAACTAATAAAAGAGCGTGTGGCTCCCTGCGGAGGTTGTCGGCTTTGAAGAGATGGCGAAATTCGGCACTGTCGTAATTCAGAACTGAGTTAGGAACAAAGGGCTAAACTGGACGCTAGTCAAGAATAGCTGGAAGCCAGAGCGGTGATGGTCCAGTGCACGTATCTGTACAAACTTCATCCTGTAGCCCATAACACCCCCAGGTCTTCTTGTATCTTACGTGTTGTCAGTGGCGTAGCTAGGTCGTCTGGCACCCGGGGCCCATAGCTCTTCTGTCAACCCCCCCCCCCCGGGTGTAGCCGGCGGAAAGAGGGGTGTCTTCAGACGTATATGACCCCCCCCCCCCCTCCACTGGCCCCTTGCACCCGGGGCCCACGGCCCCCCGGCCCCCCCTGTTGCTACGCCAGTGCGTGTTGTAGAGTTTTGTGGAGCGTTGAGTAATCAGAGAAGAATCGGGAGTAGGACTAGCTGGCGTACGCTCACTTGAGGTTCAATCCGAATCAAATTAGTTTGCTCGGAGGACGTTAGAGAGAGATGCACCAATGCGAAAGGCTGCAATGTGTAGCTTGGCTGGTGTCAACGTTTTTACTATCTACCGACGAGTTTGTACCTTTAGCATGATTCTGCAAGCCGCCTGTGATTCGTTGAGCTCGACGGCCAGATCTGTGCCGCGGTTTCGGCCAATGGCCAACGCGATGGCATCCACTTTCTGCACCGACTGTGTCTGCTCGCGACACTGTCCCCGCGGAGATCTGCCGAAGCTTTTGGTTCACGACGCTGACGGGGGGAGTGTCCCTGTCTGGGTACCTGGCCGCATCCGTGAACCGTTATCCTCTTGTGCTCCCGCATTGTCATTATGGGAGCAGCCGTGCTTCCTTTTATTTTTTGCTGTTGTTAGAGTGCTTTCCGACGTAGTTTGATGACCGCCGTTGGCTCTGGGGCACACTAGAGGTCGCACGATTCGACGTAGCTGCTAATGGCAACTGCCGCCGCTTGTAAGGCGTCCTGCTGTCTCCCCAGGGAACCCTTGTTCGCCGATACTGCGATGTCGTGCGCGAACGTGGAGTACCCCGTACACGGTACGACCTCGAGACGTGCTTGGAATGCGAGCATCACTATAGATTAACGAGGTAACCGCGCTTTGCGGTGCGCATGTAGGTGGGACGTTACGCCCTCTCGACCTGAGGTGGCCCAGCACTATGGTGTCTGTGCACCCACCAAAGAATGATCGTGCGCAGTTGTTCTGTCTGCTGCCCGCAATGAGTACCACCGAGTTTCCCGAGAGCCGCTGTGTGCGAGACGTTGTCCAAGGCCGCCTGTGCGTCCAGAGAGCCAGTACGGTACCGACTATGTCTGGTGTGACCTCGTCGAGTGTATCTTCCTTTACCTGAAGAAGAGCTCTCGACCAGAACACTCGGAAGCCAGCACCAGCACCTCCGCATTGCCGCCAAAGGCTTGCCCCTGTGATGGAGCAGACGTACTCTGGCACAGCTTCCCGGGAGAAGAACGCTTCGGAACCATGACCCACCACCAGCAGCTTGCTTTGTTTCGAAGAACGCAGCGACTTTGGCAGAGCTTTCAAAGAGTTCAAAACCACCACCGAGAGCTTGTCGTTGTGATGCAGTGGACGAGAACTTTACTGAGCTTTCAAAAAAGAGCGAACGATGACGTCGGCAACCTGAGCGCCGTAGACTGGCCGTATCATTTCCAGCAATATAACCGTGCTTTTCTTAGATGAAGAAGAAGAAGAATCAAAAGTTTATTATTTCTTTCAAAATACAAAAGAAACTGAAGCAAGAGCTAAAGGCATATGGCCTGACAAGGGCTCTTGCCCCAGATGGCATTTCAAGCGGAGAAAGCGCACATACAAGAAATGAAACGGGATGAAATTCGATTGTATATATAGACACAAACTGTACAATTAACTACAAAGTAGCAATGTAAATAAAGAAAGCAATTATTTAACGGAAATTTACAAATATAAAGCAATATTCACGTACATGGTGTAAATGCACTATAATACATAAATATACTGAGAACAATAATTTTCGCTCTAGATAACTCTGACAATAATATAAAACAGTTTTATCACATATAGTGCATTGAGGATTACACTTAAAGTACTCAAAACGCACAAAAATGAAATAGAAGTAATGTTTCCATGAAAACAAAGGAGAAAACCTCAGTTTTGCACAATATCATATTCTAATACTAACCTTCTGATATGTTTTTTATTGATGTGTTCATTAAAGTTAATTTCTTGCACTATTTTGTTTAACAAAGCGGGAATTTGACAGTTTATATGCTGTCTACCGTCATCATCATCATTATCATCATCACCATCAGCTTGGCTACGCCCACTGCAGGGCAAAGCTCTCCAATACTCCTCCAACTAACCCAGTCATATTCTAATTGGGGCCATCTTGTCCCTGCAAACTTCTTAATCTCATCCGCCTACCTAACTTTTTACCGCACCCTGCTACGCTTCGCTTCTCTTGGAATCCGGTCGGCAACCCTTAATGACCATCGGTTATCTTCCCTCCTCATTACATGCACATGCCCATTTATTTTTCTTGATTTCTTTTCTTGAAACTCGCGTTTGTTCTCTCACCCAATCTGCTCTCTTCTCCCCTCCTCCCCCTTAACGTAACACCCATCATTCTTCTTTCCATAGCTCGTTGTGTCGTCCTCAATTTAAGTAGAACCCTGTGCGTAAGCCTCCAGATTACTGCCCAGTACGTGAGTACTGGTAAGACACAGCTGTTATGCAGTTTTCTCTTGAGGGATAGTGGCAACCTGCTGTTCATGATCTGTGAATGTCTGCCAAACGCACCCCAGCCAATTCTTATTATTCTGAGTATTTCAGTATCATGATCCGGATCCGTGGCCACTACCTACCCTAAGTAGATGTATTCCCTTACCCCTTCCAGTGCCTCGCTACGTTTCGTAAACTGCTGTTCTCTTCCGAGCCTGTTAAACATTACTTTAGTTTTCTGCAGATTAATTTTTAGACCAACCCTCCTTTTTTGCCTGTCCAGGTCAGTGAGCATGCATTGCAATTGGTCCCGAGTTACTAAGCAAGGCAATATCATCAGCGAATTGCTAGTTACAAAGGTATTCTGCATTGTCTCTTATCCCCAATTCTTCCCAATCCAGGTCTCTGAATACCTCCTGTAAACACGCTGTGAGTAGCATTGGAGAGATCGTATCTCCCAGTCTGACGCCCTTCATTATTGGGATTTCGTTGCTTTCTTTACGGAGGACTACGGTGGCTGTGGAGTCGCTATAGATATCTTTCAGTATTTTTACATACGGCTCGTCTACCCCCTGATTCCGTAATGCCTGCATGACTGCTGAGGTTTCTACTAAATCAAACGCTTTCTTGTAATAGATTAAAACTATATATAAGGGTTGGTTATATTTCGCACATTTGTCTATCACCTGATTGATATTGTGAATATGGTCTATTGTTGAGTAGCCTTTACGAAATCCTGCCTGGTCCTTTGGTTGACAGAAGTCTAAGGTGCTCCTGATCCTATTTGCGATTACCTTAGTATACTTTGTAGGCAACGCCCAGCAAGCTGATCGGTCTATAATTTTTCAAGTCTTTGGCGTCCCCTTTCTTATGGATTATGATTATGTTGGCGTTCTTCCAAGATTCCGGTACGCTCGAGGTCATGAGGCATTGTGCATACAGGGTGGCCAGTTTTTCTAGAACAATCTGGCCACCATCTTTCAACAAATCTGCTGTTACCAGTTCCTGCGCAGCTGCCTTCCTTGCCTTTACATAGTGCCCAAGGCTTCCTTTAATTCTTCCTGCGTTACTTGTGGGATGTCAAATTCCTCTAGACTATGCCCTCTTTCATGATCGTCGTGGGTGCCACTGGCTCTGTCTACCATAATTAGTTCTAATTTTCGATGTCTTCATGATGTTTCTTCTCAGGCAATACTGTGGCGCAGGCTTATTTGGCACAATTCTGTAAAATTGAATTTTTATATGATATATTAAGTTTAATATATACAGTGGATCTCAAACAAGTACGGCAAGCACAGCATGCAGCATGCAGCTAAAGTGAGCTGTAACGCGACGTCTCCTTTCGCAAACTATGTGATTACTGAGCGTAACGTGAACGTAGCGTGACCTTTCAATTTCCAGGCTCTAGGAAAGAGCACCCTGCAACCAAATCTGCCGTGGAAGCTAACCTTTTGTGGCACGGACAGAAGGTGGGCGCATGTTCAAAGCCGCGTTGTCGCAAGACTTGCTTCTAGTGGGAACGTCAAAACGGTATTAATTCAGCGTGTAAGGATTATTTGTGGCTGGTCGCAAGGACTGTGTTCGTCGGCGAGCTATTTTAGTGGCACTCGAGCACTTGCACGTGCTTATGGGTAATCCGTGCGTTAACCTTTGCAAAACTTTATGTACGCTGCTGAACAGACTTCGAACAGTTCTCTTGTCGCCCCACGGTCTCTGAACGTTAAATCAGTTAAACTGGTTTCATAATGATTTCGAGGGTGGAGATATAGGTGGGCTACGACAACGCGCCCTTGACGCTAGTTTGAACCGAGATATATTGCTTGCTTTCGTTGAAGATAACCAGAGTGGTTACTCTACCCATCTACAGAGTTGAACAGAGGTGTTGCAGCCGCACAGGAGTCAGTATTGAACCACTCGTAACCAAGCAACCTGCTTTCCATATTGCGAACTAATAAACGGGCGTTTTGTCACCTGTGGAGTTTCTCGGCTCAGATTAGATGGCGAAATTTTCCAGTGTCGAAACTCAGAACTTGGTTGGGAACAAAGGGCTAACCTGGATGCTACTCAAGAATAGCTGAAAGCCTGAGCTGTGTCGGTCCAGCGTACGTATTTGCATAACCCCCATCATGTAGTATTTCACATCACATTTTCATTGTGCGATATTCACTTTAGGGTTCGCAGGACGTGGCAGAGAAAAATAATTACTAAGAACTTCGAAAGTAACCTATATACATGTAAATTGCTAATGTTCAATCAGCGTACAGACTTCGTTAATTGTATACCTTAGGCAGTTATTTTTTGCTCATGAGCTAACATAATTGAAAACTTCCAGTACACGTTAGTGCTTAAGGCACAAAGGAATGTTTGCGAGGTATGCATGAAAGGAAGAAATGAACTTTTGAGGAAGAAAAGTTGAGAAACCAAATAATGATGCGTGCCATCAGGAGTCGCACCATGCAGTATAGTCATGATAGCGGATTTTTCACTTGATCTAACGGATTTTTGGTTTTTATTCAGGCAGGAATAGGATGGATAAAAGGCAATGGATTTTCATTGGAGAATTGATGAAGTCGCAAACATAGCTAGCAGATATTAGAGGACTTCGGACATCTTTTTTTTCCCAGGTCTTTCCTGTCGAAAAGAAAATAATGCAAAACTGCCTTGAATGAAGCAGCGTCCCAAAAGTCTTAAAACCGAGATGAAATCTGTGTTCACAGAATTCATCGACAAGACATTGTTTTGTAAAACGTGAGGGGTATTTGGAGGGTCCGGAATAAATACTTTCGTTTGCTGTCTAGGCAAGCAAATATTATTATCGTAAAGTAACATGCTTTAGGTGTCTATCTCAATACTAGTTTAGTTCAGTCTCAATTCAACTACTACTTTCGATAAATAAAGAATTCCTGCTTGCAATCACTCATTCCACTTTTCGTTTAACGATTTTTTCTTGTTGTGAACTTTCAACCGACTTTCGGAATTACTTACGGGCCTCCATTTGATTTTCGGCATTGTATTAGCTGAATATTCGAGCGAGTGAATGGAAACACTGGCACGTAGCCACGCAAAAGTCAAAATAATGCTCCCGGCTCGCATGGTTGCTGTACGTTTTCAGAGTCCAGATTTATTTTCTCTGGCGTGGTTTGCAGAAATCGCTGGGGAAGGTATTTATTTAGATATACAGAAAGCTGAGCTAGTTGGTAAGGATTCATTATGCAAAAAAGGTGAGGCGTGCAGACAGGACACAAAAGAAGAGGCGTTCGTGTTGTCCACTTCTCTTCTCTTGTGTCCTGTCTGCACGCGTCACCTTTTTTGCATAATGTTTTTATTTAGGTTCACAGGGTCAGGCGAAGTCGAATAAAGCACCTCGGAAATGAAGTTCCTTTTTCAACAGAAACGCAGCATTGCTAGCTGGTGAGGATTACATCGGCGATAAACAGAACACTTTCTATAAGGGAAAGAAATGATAGCGAAGATGGAATAAAACGGCAATGGTGCCGCCGGTTGTAGCCTAACTCAACATCGTCATAACAAGTATGTGGTGGGGCATGAGCGGACGTTAAGCCGGCGGCTCTCCTTCCCTTCACTATGTAGGGTACATACGTGCGTTCGTGTGCGAGTTACTATGACCCTAACTGCCAAACTGTTAGTCAGTGCTCCTGCCACCTGCGGCATCCCTCGGGCTGCCAGGTACGGCGCATTTGCCTTATCCTTCCCTTGAATTTCCGTTTTCCTTCATTACAAAATGTATATTCAGTGACAAACACGATTCTCATCTACTTCCAAAAAAATAATTAATGAACGAAAGATACGTGTAGGAGCACATATGGCAGACAGACCCAAGTGATAATCGGCAGCTTACCGTCATCCTCGAAAAAACAAATGTCTACATGAATTGCTTCGTAAAGGTGTTAACGCAGGTGACATAAACTTGAAGGTGAAGAAAGTAGCTTGACAAGAAGTTAAGAACTGCGCAATGAGCGATAATGCGATACATATGCACATGTCGCACAGATTACACAATCATCATAGCTTCACGCGCATCTATGGTAAAACGGAAGCACTTAACTCGTCTGCAATCCCACGTGCCATTCGGCTCTGGAACAACCTGCCCGACAACATAGTTGCGGAAACTGACTGTTAAAAATTCAAGCACTCACTCAACTCGCTTAGCCCTTGTTAACCAACACTCACTGTTCTGCGTTATCTTTTCTACCTTCTTCTTGCACTTTTATACGTTTGTTACAAACTTATAGAGTTCGTTTTTATTGTACTCATATGCGGCTTTATGTAGCTAATATGTTTCTCTGACTTTTAGGATGTGTACTTGGCTGGTGTTTATTATTATTATTGTTATTATTATTATTAATATTATTACTATTATTATTATTATTGTTACTAGATTGTATGTACTTCATTCTATGCCCCCCTTACTCAATCCCCATGTAGGGGCCTTGTAAGGTATGTTACAAATAAATAAAAAAAATATTAGGCGTAACTTCAAGACACAGGAAGAGAGCGGTGGGTAATCAGCAAACGGGGGTTAGCCCGTGCTACAATTGACATTGAGAGCAACAAACGAATTTGGGCATGTCACGTGACGCGTAGGGCTCATGACCCGTGGCCACTAAGAGTTACAGACTGGGTACCCAGACAATGTTAAGCGCAGTTGTGCACGGCAGACAACCAGGTGGTGTGGTGAAATTGCGAAATTGGTTGGCATAATATACTGCCAGCTATAGCACGATACAGGGGTATGCAAGGGGTATACAGGGGTATACAGGAATATGCGCGATACAGGGATACAAGCATATGGCCTAGAATTTTACTCCAGGGGCCGTAAATTAGGCCGAGCGTGACTAATAATTGTATACTTGGATAAATGAAACCCGATAATTCATCGCCCGTTTTTTTAATGGCTTGCATTGCTGTAAATGAAGAGACACTAAAAAGGTAAATGACTTAGGCTCTATGGGTAAATCTCCCCTCCTCAATATTAAAAAAAAGATTATCGCCCTTGCCTCGACAGGAAGCCTGACAAGCCAGAATTGACGCCAAGACTGGTGGCGACGCCACTTTGAAGTTGCCGCACCAGCCAACCGTGACGTCATGAGTTTTTTTAAAGGCGTCGCCTCGGACTTGGTTTGCCTTTCTTTTTTGTCGGTGAAGGTGGACTACATTGTATACTAAAAGAGCCAAAGGTGGAACTTGACAACTTTGGAGAACCTTTTACAGGCGGCCACAACGACCCGAATACGAGAGAACGTTGCGAAACCAGTGACGTAACGTTGGCGTGCCTGGTGCCAGGATTCCGGAGCCAAACAAAGTACAAACGGAAATTTGGTTGTCATTTCCTACTTCAGTGATGAAGCTTTCCTTGCAAACTGAACGAAAATGGAGTTCTTTTTTCGAAAAAAAAAATGACGACTTCGACCTTCTAAACTGATTGCAGCGCTTCTTTTTAGGATGCCCTCTCGAGAGCCCAGTAGCCCAACCGTCCCCTTCGTTCTTCTCGTTCGTATTACAGGGCCAGAAATAACTGCCGGTACGCGACGACCGCATAGGGGCAGCAGCAGCAGTGAGCGTATAGATCAGTATATCACTGAGCAAACGTGTAACCAGCAGCGAGAGAGAGGAGTCCCGTAAACACGAACAAGGTCTGCATCCATCTCTCTGCCAAGACGCGACGCTCCGAGTGTCGTTAGTGATCAATCTACTCGAGTGCGATCGACGCACGCGAGCCGCGTCACTGATCGATGCGAGCTGGGCGATGCGGAGTCGAGCGGCTCTGAGCTTCGAGTGCCCCGCGGGATATTTTGTTGCGCTCCACGGTCCTCGAGCGGACGTCACACCGCCGTGCAAGACGGTATCGCTTAACGTCTCGCAACAGCGAGAGAGTACGCGCAAAAGTCTTTATAACGCGTATCTGCGAAGTTCCATGGAGTGTATATGCATAGCACGTTGAATGGTGGTTTCAGAATGTTTGGTGAGCCACGTCTATATCAATTAGGGCTTCTTCGAGAAACCAGTTCGGAAGGGCTTGTATTCCTCGAGGCCTGACAAGAATTGGGCAGCCTGCAGAAGACGTATAGCCTATATTTACCTGTGAAGCTTGTAGATAGCCCGCACGCAAACACTTAATGTTTACATGTACTTTGAGCAAACGATTCTCTGAGAAGTATATGAATTGCTTGAGCTGCAACAGAAAGTTAGTGTTCAGTATGACTGTACATATGATTACCAGTGGTATTCCATAGATGGTACAGTTATAGCCTGCCGACTTAGGGCCTTGCTTATTTTGTCGACTAATGTCTGCGTAGACTTTCTGCAAACAACCCGTTTGTAGGTGTACGGGTTGTTCAAGGAATGTTAAAATTTAATGAGACAGTCAGCAGAATGTTTATGGATGTCTATCGGCAAAGTAAATAGATTGCCTATGATAGCACGCTGACTTACGGTCTCACAAGTTCCGCCGATTAGTGTTCGTGTATACTTTTTGTGAACAAACCTTTTTTCACAAAACGAACGACAAGGGAAAACTCTAGACCATAGGAAATTAACGATTTTTGTTTGTGCACGGGTACGCGGTTTTAGGGCAATAAATGACACGTCCTCACGAAGCCAAGACCGAACAGGAGCAGCCTATGACGACAGTCTGCTGATTTTGTAAATTTATTTCTATAAGTAATCGTGATTATGCTACATTTCACAAAGCGAAAACATTATTAGTCACGATCGTCAGAATCGATGGAGCTGCACATGGATGGTGTACTCGGGAGTATCTTAAAAATTTTTTTCTGAAGTAAACATTGTGTAGTTTTACTCCCTTCAGGAATCCGCTTGTAGGCTTGCTCAGGTGATTTGTCCTTGCCAGATCAGCGAAGCAGTGACCAAAAAAAAAAAAAAGAAAAAAAAGAAAAGGTGAACTACAAACTTCATCAATAGTTCTGCTGCGTGTTAATCAGCCACTCTCCCCTCCTTGTCTGGCTAAACCTTTCAGTCTCTATTTGCATTGATTTGGCATTAAAGTGTTGAACATTAACGGTGAAAACAAGGGAGATGTTTTCAGCGAATCGCGCCCACAGAGCCTCGCCATAACGTCACAGTGACGTCACAGATGCAACAGATTCAGACGCATTTTGAAGTGTTTCAGGACTTTCCCTCGCTGTAAGAAGGCATCAAACCTCATTGGTTGCCTTTCTTGTTTTTATAGAATGCCATGGCAACCCTTGTTTGATAAAAGACTGGCTCGTTCCGGGCAGACCTGATTCATGACGTCACAGGCGCTGGTGCGAGAACGTCAGGGTGTTGTCGCCACACATCCTTTGCCTTGCAGATTTCCCTGGCTTGCGAAGCCTCCGATAATGACCAGAAAGGTCTTCTCAATATTCGACGAACGTAAAGTATCAATCCAGCTTTACTATGCAGTGATAATTTAAGGTGATAGGTTTCACGAGGGGTTTAATGAAGCACGTGCTTGGCAACGCATGTGTAGTTTAGTCGCATGGCAGGAGGGTCGCCTGGGTAATCTCAGAAAGGCGTCTCAGCCTGTCCATTTGTCAAGGCTTAGGAGCGGGCTAGTGATTCTTTCTATATTCGAGTTACATATGCGTTATAAGGACGGTTAGGTTGAACCTAAGTTACGGCATACCACCGTGCTTACGCATTGTCAAAGGATAAATTTAAATGTGTCGGAGTATGGGGCAGTTATATTGGTTAACAAAATGCCGGGGCTAAGGTTTTCTATGTAGCATTATGTAACTGCATGAGATAGTAATTGAGACACAGCATATATATATATATATATATATATATATATATATATATATATATATGGGTGGAATCAAAGGGTCTTACTGAAACTGAATATCTTATCACTGCTAAATACAGGATTTGCTATTGCAGATGTGGTGTTTGAAATGGCATAAGGAGGTTGGTACGCCACGGTTAACATGGCCGTGTGACTATAGGGCATCGGTAACCTGCGTATTTGAAGCGTAAGCCTAAAGTATTCTGGCTTACGGTTTATCCGCATTAGTGAACCTCTCCTCTGACTCCTCCACTAGATCTCTCACTGTTAACAATTCCGTAAGCTCTAGCGTCGCGCGGCCATTTGGAGATGTTTTCTTATCATCTGCAGAAGAACTAAAGGAAGAAGAAAAAGAAAGGACACATCTCTGTCGAGATCGGTCTTCCGCTACAGATAACGCCAACTGAAAGCACTGGCGGAATTAAGGAGCCAAAATAATAATTGTGACGCAACCCCGTAGAGACAAAGAACAGCGAATCTCCATCCCGCAGATGGCGCTCGTAACGCGAGAAAAAAAAAAAAAAAAACTAAATGATTGGAACAGCAACGCCGCTAGAAATGAGGGGCAGTATCGAGCGACGTGTTCCGTTGCGTTAGCATCAACGTTACAAGCCGTATAGTAACAGTCCGCCGGCGCCCCTGACGCAATGTGTAGGGGTAAGGAAACGAATGAAGACCGGGAACAGAGAGGACGCATAAAGGGGGAGAGAGAGAAAGCCAGAAGGAGGCATGGCAACCAAACTTTGCTTAACAATGTTTACCAACACAATGTCCTAAGCGAAGAACTGGAATAACGTTGGTGGAGGAAAAGGAAGGACCATTCGGTAGCGTCACTCAATTTCTCGCTTACCTGTTTAACGAGTACTGCTGTTTTTGTTTCCTTTAGGAAGATAGAAAAGCAGGGGTACGGTAGAGAAAATGGGCATGTCAGCATGAATATTTACTAATGGTCGCTCGCTGCTGTAACGACCGCCGATAATAAACAGTCCCGTAGAGCTACCGGCATCGCGAACTATACGAGCGCCGAAGAGTGGGGAAAAAAAGCGGTTCCTAAATAAAAATAATAAAATAAAATAGGGAGAGAAAGGGGAGAGAGAGCTGGGGGAGGAGTTGGAAGGAGGAACTAAGGAAGGAGAAATGTCGTTAATCCCGGGCGCGGCCGATACAAGCGCACATTGCGCAAAACTGTATCACAATTCCAAAACAAGCCATCTCATTCGGTGCCGTCGCCGCTGACGGGAGGACCGGGCGCCCGCGCTAGGGAGATAGGGAGAGAAGGGAGTGGGCGAAAGAGGAAGGGAAGGGGATGGGCGCGATCACAAACTAAAACGAACGCACCCTTCAGGGCTGCTGCTATAGCTAACGCGCTCGAGAGATGCTGGCGCGCTCTCTCCCCTTCCCTCTCTTTTCTTTTGCTTTATGCCTCCTATTTTGAAGCCAGTCCCGGGCGCAGCGCCGCGCCCGGGAAGAGGGGAAGAAACGAGGTCCGACGCTACTGCGCATGCGCCGTGCCGGGGCGGTAGCGGGAGCCGCGCGTGCGCGTCGCGGCCAACCTTGACCCCGCCGCGGCACTGCTTTGGGGACGGATCGATAGCCGGTCCGCATAGGCGACCCCGTGGCATTTCGGCGACCCACTGGCCCTTGGCGAACGCTTCACTCTTCGGTCGCCGCACAGAACGACTCCCCCCCCCCCCTTTTTTTTTTCTTTGGGGGGGGGGGGGGCGCCGTGAGCACGGGCGCAGTGCTGCCTTAAGCCCGTCTGTCCCTTTATTCTTGTTTTTCTTGGCGCACATTTAGGGAATTGACGGCACCGCGAAAGCCGCTGCAGGATGTCGGTGATCATACTGGGATATATATACAGGTTAGGGAAGTCATTCATCCTGCTTCCCTAAATGTCGCGCCCTACAGGGTTATGATCACAAAGGTGCAACCTGTGCTACCGGGTCTCGTTCGCCGGAGAGAGGAATGTTAACCTGTACTGAGCTCTCCTTAACGTTTACATATGTCACCTCCCCATTTTCCCCGCTGTTCGTCGGCGCGCAGAGCGTAAGCGCGACCACATAAGTTCCCAAACTCTTTCCGTATGCTTAAACTGCCCCTTTCTCGTTTCCCCCCTGATTATTCGCCGGAGCGCAGAACGTTGGCATGGCCAAATAAGTGCTCCAGGCTTCTCATTTACCATATCTGTCAGCTCCTTCCTTAGCACCGCCGGCGAAGTTTCTTTAGCACCTCTTGCTCCAGCCACATCCCAAACCTTTCCCTTCCTTTTTAGAGGCCCGATGCGTTGTCAATAGACCTCTAACTTATTTCTTTTTTTTTATAAGCAAACGTCTTTGAATTAATCTAAAAGAAAGCGGAAGGAAAAATACCGGAAATGCCCGCGTAATTTTATTACATTAGCGACGAAATGAAAATTTGGAGTTGCTTCACGGAAACAAACTACAACACGGAGGAGAATTAGCAAATGTTCTAGAGCAAGTGGGGCTTCTTAGGAGCTTTCTTTGTGTACTACATGCATATTTAATGTCTCCCGTCATGAATATACATGAAACGATATATACGTTGCCACCACCTCTCTCTTTCTTTTTCTACCGATGATTTGATTGCATGATATGTTTACTTGTGCAGAACTGCATAGGTGCTTAGAATGCCGAAACACGTACGATATATATATATATATATATATATATATATATATATATATATACTGTGATATAAGGTGCACTTAAAAGTGAAAAACGGTGTAAATGTTTCTTTCACACCCTCAGGATGTGATTTATATAACTGACACCCTAAGGGTGTGGTTAGTTATATACACGTTGACAAGCTTTTCCAACTTTAAGGGGGAAAATTATGATAAAACATATATATATATATATATATATATATATATATATATATTACACGTGGCTTGCTTACATTCTCCGCAGTGCTTGCAATCCACGAGGACGTAATAAATTAAGCGAAGTGTGTGCATGAAAATGCTACGCGGTTATACAGTGTCACCAGTTATATAATCTGGTGACTCTTTAATATTGTACATATTGTCCGAACAAATATATATATATATATATATATATATATATATATATATATATACACGCGAACGGCCTTACGAAATTCACTGCGTCGCAGTGCAATTGGCTGCACATTGTTTCCAGAGCGAAAGAACCAGAGTGAAAGAAAGAAACATTGTGTGCGGCCTCAATCCCAGACACGTAGAAAAGTAATTCGCTTTATCGTCCGCCTCCGCCTACTTTACGATCGACTATGTCGATCGAACAAAAAAGAAAAGAAAGAAAAGGCAAAGTGCATGAAGCGCATCTTTCGTATGAAGCTGCTCGCCGATACGGAATAGCTTTTTCGTCGCTGCATAAAAAGGACTCCGAGACGAGATTGGCGCGGTCAAAAATAGCCGTACGCGAAACGACGACGGTGCGGGACTCATCTGCTCCGCTATGCGAATCGCTGCGCCATCTGCGGCGACATTTGGAAACCTCGCCGCTCGGGAAGCCCGCGGGCTGCTTCCAGGATATGTCTATGCCCTTGCGTTTCGTTAGTAAGGTTAATACTGTCAAGTAATTTTCTCTTTGATAGGTAAACAATGGAGAATTCGTTTTCTTTGTGCGTGTGTGTGGCGCAGAACGGCTGGCTTAGATTCTTCTGTGCGGCGCAGACGACAAGGGCGCCGGCGAAGGTAAACACCCGCTGTGTCGTCTGCTGCCATTGTCTGCGCGTCCTTGTCGGGAGTTACAAAAAGCTTTGAAATAAACTATGAACGGAGTCCCGCCGATTGACTTACTTCCGCAGAAAGGTTACTCAAGCTTCTAACGCTACCGCCTCAACCTTTTTTGTTTGTTTGTTAATTTCTTTACTCGTTTGTATTTAATGAAGACGTAGCTGCTCAGGATGGAAAGCAATTACTCTGAAGGTGAATCGCCATGCTTTGTCAGCGTTCACGTTCAACCGACTAATGAGATTCTTTTAAATTCACATGGAATTGTTAAGATAAGCCCATTAAATTTATAAAGGGCGTTTCATTACTCAAAGAAAAAGAACACATTACCATAAACAGTGAAATTTATTACGGGATAGAGCTGAAAACACGAAGAATCATTCGACTCGCCAACAAATGTGAGTTGAAATTTGCACCTGGAACATTACATGTAACCTCATTGCACCTTTACTCATGCACCAGCACAAATTAGCTTGTTACACACGAACAATAAGAAAGGGAACTACAACTTAATAACAGCTAATGGAAGGAAGCGAGTGAGATGTCAGACGTCAGCCCACAAACTGATGAGCGCATTAAACACTGAAAGATAAGTACCTGAGTTTATGTATTTTTTTCGGTGGAAGAAAATGAGCGCGCATGAATTACGAACAAGATATTCTTCCTAGTACTTTTTTCGTATATCGTGTACCTCTTATTTGGTTACAATATTTATTTCCGTTCATTTCATGGAAGATTGCTGACGTTAAGGTAGGCAAGTTGGCTGCTTTCACCAGCATTAAAGGTAGGCTGCTATTTAAATAGGTCGACGCCGTTAGGCACATATACACCGCACCCTGGTTCACCACACTGCAGACCACTCGCAATAAGAAAGAAACAATATGCGCACAATTTAAGGGTTCGCATTTCAGGCGGATGGCGTTTGAATACGTGTGTCTTAAGTTGAACCCAATCCCAAAGCAACCGAGAGAAATGGAACAGAAATCTACAAACTTCAATACCGGATCTCCTGTTAGTTCGGACCATAACGACCAAATTTCTTCCCAAAAATTACACTGTGGCAGTCGTAGAGTCGTCGGCACGCTTGTCCAGAAGGCTCGAACGCCGCGCTGCATGGGCGCCGTCTGCCGACAAAACCTGGTTCGAGATGGCTTACATCCGAGCATGCGCAGTCGCGTGGAATGGCACGGCAATAATGTTTGCGTTTTCCCGGGAGGACGCAACCGGATTGGGCCGGCTCCATCAGTGTGACGGAGCATGCGCAGGGTGCAAGCTGTCTGGAACCAAGTGTTGTCGGCAGACGGCGCTAGTGTACTCCAAGGCATGGCGTTCAAGCGCTCTATCTACAAGTGAGCTGACGACGGCTGCATAATCGAAGCGAAGCGAGACGAGACATATTGTTTTGCGTTTGCGGATATTCTTTTCTCGGCTGCTCCGGTGTACATTATCTTTTTTTTTCGGTTGTATCTTGGACGACGAACGCTCTTTAACTTTCGCAACATCGCACCCCCCCTCCCCCCCACGTGATACTATTCTTCGTTTGTTCCAGCGACCACGTGACCAGATGTTTTCGATTTCGTCAAATGCCGCTCTAACTCACTATTCAACTCGTCGTGGGGTCCTGAAAAACTCCACGGCCCGGGACTGTGAGGCTGATAGCCGAGCCAAAATACTGTCTGTGAGCTGCTTCTTTTTGGTGACACAATTTTCTTAAATATCGCCCGTGGCATCTAGCTTAATATTACTTCAAGAGCTGCGCCACTGTAAAGATTGCACGCCATCTTGGCGAGAAATCGAAATGCGTAATTCGATTGAATAGCATTTTTTTCGCTAAATATAATTTTAATATCGTGACAACCTTACGGCATTATTTGCTCTTAACAAGTCGTGGCCACTGAGTTCACAGGTCAAACACACACACACACACACACACACACATTTGTATATATATATATATATATATATATATATATATATATATATATATATATATATATATATATATATATATATATATATATATATATATAGGGAGTTTTGTCAGTAAATTAAGTGGACCAACATAGCATTTCTTGCCGCAAGTCTAACAGCGCTCACCTCACAACTGGTACTCGCCGCAAATAAAGTCGTTCCTCGTGAATTCACCGGCTTTCATTCGCTAATTCCAATATGGGCGTTATAGTAACTAGTAATTAAAAAATTGGTTAGCGAAATGTTGTCTGCGAATGAGGCGATGTGGGTACGAAATGAATAAAATAAATAAAATAATCCGCTACGCATCGTTATCTCTCGTGCAAGAAATGTCTAACTCTTCGGGTAATCCAGCTCAATGCGTAAATTCGCATTGAGCTGGATTCACCAAATACTTGTGTATACTTGTGAATACATACTTGTGAATACATACTTGTGAATAGATATTTGTGTACGTTTTTTACCCCCTCACCTCTGTAGTACGTCTGTCTTGAGGGTACAATAAAATATATAAATAAATATATTAAGGCACATTGTACATTATATTGCATGTTATCTTCAATCATTTTCATTATTCACTCTGAAGAAATTACGCGAAACATTCATCGCAGATATGAATTGAGACGCATGCAGAACTGTATAAAAGCGGTTTTGTCATATTGTTACTATCAGGGTTCGGGAAAAATTGATTCTATGTCCATATGGCGACCGCTTGTGGTCGCAGGCAACGAAAAGCGCCCACGAAGTTCGTTTGACATGCTGCGATATGACACGAGTATCAAGGATGCAGAATAAACATGCTACTTCACTATAAAAAAAAAAAACCCATATACGCCCTAACTTCCATATGCAATAATCCTATATGAAACATTTTGGATTCCATATAGAAACACCTAGGTTCTCACATGTCATATGGAATAATTGGATATGGGAGTTATGACTATCGGGTTAGATAATATGGGAGTTATTTGGACTATCAGATTATGTTACATTTCCGTCTCTGTCTTTAGGCAAAGAAGAGCGTTTTTTTTTTACGACAGGAAACGAGGGGAGATCGTGAATTTGTCCACAAACACAGGGAAGTACCGCACATTTCAGCACCTATATATCCGTGATGTGTAAAACAAGAAATAGCTTTTATTTTCGCTTTCCGGGGGGCAACGTACGGATGAGTAATAAGAAGCGACATGAAAAGCCATTGTGTCCATGGACTCTTTTCGGGTCTGAAGAGGATATATGTCGTAGGCTATATTAAAACAAAAATCGGTTGACCAGAAAAAAAAAAATAAAAGAGCACCCGGTTTAGTACTCGGTTATAGGAACGACCCAAGTCGGCGAAAATGGGCGTAAGCGAGGTTGGGCGGCTAAGCGGGAAGCGTTTGTGTTGCTCAACGGGGGGGCGATTTGTTCACTGAGCCGAGCGGTTCGCTGACGGATGAACCACTGCCTTGCGGGAAAGAAGCCCGCGAGTACGCGCACGCAGGGGCACAAAAAAGGGATTCTCTTCCGCTTTCGAAGACGGATGAGAAGAGGAAGAAAGAAAAAAGACATGAGCGATTGGCAAACCAATTCAGCAGGGAACGATTCCAAATTGGCGACGAAAAAGCAATGGGGATGGCAACTTCTGAACATTGGAGGCGCACGAAAGGGATCGTTCTTGCTTGGGCAGATTAATAAGAATACTACTAATAATAGTAAGTGTCATCATCATCATCATCATCATAATCATCAACAACAACAACAACAGCAACATCACCACCACCACCACCACCACCATCATCATCATCATCATCATCATCATCATTGTAAGATTATTTACAGGCCAAGAAGTGCATTGCGTGAAGGAGGATGTAAGAGTGATATAGTCACGGTCTCTAGATGTAATACAACCGCAGGAACCCTTTTGTTGACGAGAAAACTCGATGTCTGAGAACAAGACTCGAGACACGCGTACGATAATACCAACAAAGCACAATCCCACAAATACAGCTAGCAACGAAGCCCCGACAAGCTACGAATTGCGCACAACAAACTACCAGTCAAGAGTTTTCAAAGAAGCATAAGAAAGAAAGAAAGAAAGAAAGAAAGAAAGAGAGAAAAAAGAAACAAGCATAAGGAAGTTGTACTATATGTACTACAAGTGGTTCGTCGAAGCCATAGCCTTGTCCACGCAGTGCTTTGGTGTTGTGGGTGCTCATATAAGTGATCACCTTCCAATATTTGTCTGCGGGACCCAGTGTTTACTTACAACAGGCAAACACCGCTTCCCACAAACGGTTCGAAATATCAATGTGCACAGCCTGAACAACTTTCGCGACGCAATATTGCTAATCGATTGGTCAGAGCTGATGCGTACTAAAGACCCAGAAACTGCTTATGAATAGTTTTGCGCTGGGTTTAAGGATACCTAGAATAAATGCTTTAAACACAGACTGGCTAAACCGGTACGTAAGGGCACAAAACGTTGGATAACTAAAAATTGTATCAGTGAAATTCGCACCAAAAACCACCTACATAACAATTTTATTGACACCAGAAATGAAAAAGCATCGCATGACGTTAAGGTACAAAGGAACAAAGCAAATAGTTTTTGCGCAGAGAGAAGAGACAGTATTTACGCAATTTGTTGAATAACGACGTTATAAAGAAATCCGATGTTGCCTGGAAGCGTATTAATGGCTTTCTCTGGCGACGAGATGGGAACAAGATAATAAGAGGAATCAGATTAGGTGATAAAGCTTTATCTGATGAAGCGCTTGCAAATACTTTCAAAGACTATTTTACAACCTTAGTAAACAGTACACATGATTCTAATTCTTTGAATTACTTTGGCTGCCGAACTAATCTGTCTGCGTTTTTTAGCGCCGACGACGGAAAATGAGGTATTCATTTAATAAAATAAAAATAGTTTGCATGACTGCTTTCTTTCTTTATAGTGACACTTTAGTACCTTGCATTCAAGTGTAAAATGTCGTTTTTATGCATACGTGCGATGTGTAATGTTTGTTGTGTATAAAGGCTTCAGTGCATATATCATGTGAGTGCTACTGCCATGTAAGGGACCCTGGGCCTCCGTCAAGCTGCTGCGACAGCTTTTTGCCCAGGTGTCCCTCCAGTTCTTTTTGTTTCTAGTAAATAAAATTGATTGATTGATTGATTGATTGATTGATGGATTGATTGATTGATTGATTACTTTCATGTCTATCGATAACAGCACATGTTGTGGTGTCGATGTATTTGAGATCACGCCAATGAAGCATGCCTCGGACTTAATTCTGCCTGCATTAGTACAGATATTTAACTTAATATTCTCCAGCGGTACGTTGCCGACAGGACTTCAGATTGCGAAGGTAATAGTTTTGCACAAAGGCGGTGATCAAAACGAGTTCACTACCGACCACTATCGGCGTTGCCCATTCTTCCTAAAGGTATAGAAAAAACTAGTACACGCTCGGATGATATCATTTCTAATCAAACACGAACTGATCGCTATTATACAGTATGGCTTTGTGAAAGGGCAGTCAACAGAAACTGCCTTACTTACTCAAAAAGAAATTACATTGCAGTCGTTTGAACAGCAGTTATGTAACTCTGGGTATCTTTGTTGATTATTCGAAGGCGTTCGATTGTATCAATCGTAATACACTACTCAACAAACTAGAACATTACGGTTTTCGTGGCGTCTTTCTTGAACTAATACGATCATATCTTCAACACCGCATGCAACAAGTGATCATAGATAGATACATGTCAAATTTAAGACCAGTCCACACGGGAGTGCCACAAGGAAGTATCTTGGGCCCTCTGCTTTCTTGTGTGTATATTAATGACTTAGTTACTATTGATAATAATGCGAAACTTATTATGTATGCGGACGGCACGACTATTCTGGTTACGGCACCGCGTTCCATCGAGGCTATCGGCATTGCAAATCAGGCACTAATAAAGCTGTCCTCTGGGTCTACCGCAGATTGGCTCGCTACAAGTACTAAGAAAACGACAGCTCTTCTGTTCAAACCCGAAAAATTGTAATGTTGCTACAGACTTAACATTACAACTCAATAATTCGATTATTCCAATTGTCCCTACTGCTAAATGCTTTGGGGTTGTGTTCGAGCAACATATGTTGTAGAACACACATGTGGATTTAGTCGCTGCTAAAATATCCCGCGTGAGTGGAATTTTGTTTAGGTTAAGATTTTTTCTCTTCCTGAGAGCATCAAACTCCTCCTATAGAAGTCGTTACTTCTCAGTCAAACTAACTATTGCCATCTTGTTTGGGGTACTACTAATCTTACTAATATCACCGCGCTAGGTAGAATACAAAAAAGGCCGTCAGGAGTATTGTGGATGTTCTTCACAACGCCCATACGCACCCACTTAAAAATAAAACGAAAAACTGACTTTACGTCCTATGCGTGATATTTTTGAGCAAACACTCATTCACTGGCATAATACAGGTTATTAACAGAAATAATAACACATTAATTACTATATCACACTTTAAACGTAGTGATATGAAGCTAAATACGCGCAGTTGCGAACTATGGGAAATGCCACGGGCAAGGACTAATTACACCTACCAAATATTGCGCTTTAGATTACCGTCTTGTCTAAACAAAATTTACATTGTCTAAACATCCGTTATCGTGTTTTTGCATTTCTTTCCTTTGTTACAGCAAGAATAAAAAAAAAATAAAAAAATATAATTGAATTTTTTTGTTAGAGTGTGTTTGCCAAATTGTGCATTGCAGTATGTATCTTGTTACACATTCGTTAATTTCATATATGTATAACCTGCATGCGTCATTTGCGTTCTCTTGTTTCTTTCTGTTTCAATTGTATCATTACATACATTCACCTTATATGTGCTGTATGTGCATTATGTTTCACTTGTATTCATTCTATATATGTGCGTTATGCTGGTCACTCATCCTATTGGGACTCAGCTGACTGTTATTTGAATATGTAATACTTCACCTTACGCTCTGTCATTGCCTGTTAGACAGGGCTGCGGACCACGTCAAGCCATAAAAAGGCTTTTTGTTCACGGTCCTCGACATTTTGTTGTTGAAATAAAGTGAATTGAATTGAATTGAATTCAACATTACGTGCAGATACGATGCAGCACAAACTACTGAAAATGCACTTCGGTCATTCATCTCTTCCTCTATATTAGCTTTTACGATCGCCCGGTTAATAAATGTTTGCAAATGTGCACTGGAAATACTCACTGCTAACGGGCACAGAAAAAAAGGTGGTGTGATGTCGATGCTTGGGCCTCTTACGTGCATGGACAAAGAAATTACCGAAGGTACCTCGTACTTGCTGTATTCGACATTAAGCGAGGATGCCTTGAAAACGTTTCACTCAAATGCTCTATGCAAAGGGTCACATGAGGCCTCCATAGCAATTTTATTTCCGAGTGCGCGCAAGCAACTATTAACATTATCTTTCCCCTCATCGCAGAAGTTTCCTTTCAAAAGATGTAGCGCCAACAGTGCCGGCACACTAAGAAGGAACAAAAACAGGACAAGGCGCCTTGTCCTGTCTTTGTTCCTTCTCACTGTGTACTCGCTGTTGGCGCTACATCTTTTGAAAGCTATGCACTAACCAGCCCCACAACGTGTTTTACTGCAGAAGTCTAATCTCGTCTGGCTGCGTGGTAACGCGCATGTGAGCGTATTTTACGGCGTGGCGAACATGCGCCTTCCTTGCGAAACGTAAAGAGAGTCACGATTAGATACAACATTCAGCCTTTGCAGGCGACCGCTGAACGTGATTGTAAAATTCGTAATCTCCGCGCGTGCGAATAACGATTACAAATCGTGACTCGGAATCCGCCACCGCGCAGTAATTGGATTTTCAAACTCGGCGGACGTCTTGGATGTCGTCCAAGATGGTTGGAACGCTGCGTAGCGTTCACGACGCGATCCGCGCGCCCATCTGCCGAGCGCATCTCCAGGGCTTCCTTTCATCGATTACAGTGGTTACGAGGTTTCCTTCTGCACGCTGACAACTTCGCCAGCGCTCGCTTCGCATCGAGTACAGAGAGAGATAGAGAGAGAGAGAGAGAGAGAGAGAGAGAGAGAGGTATTGTGTGATTGCCGCAGTAGCGAAGAATTATTGTTATTATTATTTGTTTTGAACAGCTATATACAATTAACAAGAAAGGGAAAGCGAGGAGCAGGCTGGCAACTGCCACCGGATTAGGCACAACGATTGCCTACTTTTCAGAAGGGAGGTGACAGCAACACAGAAATGGAAGATAGAAAGGAGGGGAGGAAAGAGGAAAGGAAGAGCAACAGGACAAATATAAAGAATAAGGTAGAACGCAGTACAAATCACATACAGTACGGCCGGTCACTGAAGGTCACGCTACTACACAAAACGGATTTGGACAATGCAGTGTCGATGTTTGTCTGTTTCGACAACATTTAAAACACAACAACAACAGCAGCAAAAGCGTTTGCATCAATTGAATTAATTTTTTTATTGACCGCTGGGTATCTTTACCTTCGCTCATCGAAAAGTGTTGTACGCCTGGCCGCTACGCATTTTCCCGCGTGTACTTATCTATCTTTCCCGGTGACCATCTTTCACCGACAAACAAATGTTCAAAGCTGTCGCCCAGCGCAAGACGCGCCTTGCTGTATCGGAATTTCCTCGAATGTTATCGTTGGTTCTATCTGTTGTTTATATTGTCGCCGAGCCTTCCGTAATCAGCTAGCGCGTACGACGAGAAAAATAGTTGGTGTGCATTTTAGCACTTTGCGCGTGCACTGCTGATCACGCTGGAAGGTTCTACAATTCGTGCACTGGCCTCGATGGCCACCACCGGAGACACCGGCGCTGCCGTCGCTATGACGTAGAAAGGGACATAACGTGACTCGCGTTCGCGCCTTTGCGGCAGCTAAGGCAGCTCGCTATCTGGCGGGGATTGAAGCTAGCGGAGAGCGCAGAGTGCATCTGGCACATTACAGAATAGAGAGTTTTAGTATAGCGTAAAATCCTTGCGTTAGCGTTAGCGTGCGACGCAACGCTAACGCAAAGAAAGACTGCACTGCGCGGCACAAGGTAGTGCTTAAGAATAGCAGAACGGAGAAAAGCGTTAACGTTAACGCAAACAAATACAGTGCCATCTAGATGTAAAAACACAAAGTACTGGAAAGCCAAATCCACACGAAATGTCGAGCTTATCCAATGCGGAATCCGCAAGTGTGTCCCTAAGTCAAGCTAATCGAAAGCCACAGTCGCTGCGTTAATTACGCATGTAGGTGTTTGGTTTGAGCGTTGTTTTGTCGAGAGTCGCGAAACACACCGATTATTCTTGGCATGCCGCGATCGAGTGTTCTGTGGGACTCATATTACGTGTCCCTTTTAAGTTGGGATGACATAGACGCCCTCATGCTTCGGGAATGAGAGCGACCGCGCAGGTTATACGTTTCCTCAAGATCCACTCAACGTCGAAGCTATGCCGGAGGGGACGTTTCGCCGGCAATTTCGCTTCTAGAAAGCGGATTTACCACTTCTTTCCAATTTTTTTGCAACGGACGCCCACCTTGACGTCCATCCGAATGGGTTCAAGGCGAAAACCTCCTTCACGAGGTTCATATCGTCGTCGTTGGTAAAACGCACACGCATAGTGACCACAGCACCGACCACACTACTGTGTTTTGCCGCGGAAAACATGACATGCATCGGCTTCACATGCGGCTTTACACCAAGCGAACGAGCGAAATACACTTGGGCGCCATCTCGAGGCGGATACAGCAAACATGAGCAAACATTAGCAAACCCTCTAGTTAAGCCTACTGCCCGGCTAATCGAGGACGTATATCGCAAACAACGCCCATTTGTCACCTTTGCGCCGCTGCCGAAGCATCATCACACAAATCTAAGGCGAACACGAGCATTAGTGGGGAAGGATAGAGCCTAGCAGTGCAGGCAGACGACTCGATAGATCCGAAGCGGGCTGCTCTCACTTCGACTGGCGCCGCCATCTTGCCGTACGTAAGGCTCCCCTTGCGTGCGTTAGCGTTCAACGCTAAATCCTGAAAATAGCGTACGTACGTAAGAGCTCCAGCAGCGTTTACGTATAGCGCATGCGCAGTGTGGTGCACGCAACGCTAACGCTAACGCTAACTCTTTGCGTTTGCTGCTTTACGCTATACTAAAACTGTCTATTCATTCGGTTCCACTACGTGCGTTACAATAGGGAAGCGTAAGGGGTAGTGGCCTAACATCACAAAAAGCTTTACCTTACTTGCCTATTCTTTTTACAAATATAAGAAGTCTTGTGAATAAATTTCATTCTTTATCTTCGGCAATCGACACGTGCGATGCAAAAATTATTGCCTTGACAGAAACTTGGCTTCCTGCACATGTGCGCGATTATGATACTTTCTGTCGCGCCGGCAATTTCGCTGTCTACCGCTGTGACCGATCTGCACGTCGAGGAGGAGGCGTCCTTCTCGCAATTTCTAAAGATATTCCATCAGTTCATATAAATATTAACACTGAACTTGAAACCACGTGGGCTTGCCTAACTCTCGGTCACACAAAGATAATCCTCGGCGTTTGCTACCGCTCACCCTCGTCATCTGCCACTTTCACTGAACAGCTACACGATGCTATTAATCTAATTTTTTCCCGTTTTCCTACAACACCGTTATTCTTACTCGGCGATTTTGATTTTCCAAACTTAATATGGAATACGCATCCACCCACCGTAAAGCCTTTTTCCGTTCAGGCTAAAGATTTCTGTGAACTGTGTTCCCTATTTTCATTTTCCCAACTTGTGACTCAGCCTACCAGATCATCAATCAGAACCGCTAATACGCTTGATTTAATCCTAACTAATCGACCAGAACTTGCTTCCTCTATAACATACCTACCTGGTATTAGCGACCATACCTTACTGACATTCGGTTTAAAAGTCTGCTATCCCAAAAGGATAAAAGTTAAGAAAGTAATACGCGATTACAAGAAAGCCAACTTTGAAGCCATTAACAATGAACTATCGTCATTTATTCAAACATTGTTTGTTGATTTTGAGAACCGTACGGTCCAGTCAAATTGGGATATATTTGTAGACCAAGTGCGCCTATTAACTGAAAAGTTCATTCCTAATCGCATCATCACTTCTAATCCTCAATCCCCTTGGTATAACTCTTATATAAAGCGCCTATCTAACAGAAAAAAACGTCTCTATCGCTTAGATAAATCATCTGCAAGTAAAAGAACTTGGAAAACCTATAACGTTGCCAATCATCTATACTTAACTGCGCTAAAAAATGCTAAAGACAATTACTTATCCCATACATTACCTGACATGCTTACGACAGATATCCGAAAGTTTTGGCGCGTCATTAATCCGTCTTCTGATAGCTCGATCACCTTGAAAGATGAGTCTGGTGAAGTTATTCCAAATGAAGCTTGCGCAAACATTCTCTGTGAATCATTTGCAAATAATTTTTCCACTTCATCGCACATTGATCTACCACACACAGAGCACTACAACTATCTCATTATGCAACCCATAGCTCTTGACTTTGCAGGTATTGCTAGGCTGATTGATGATTTGCCTTTAAACTCAGCTCCCGGTTATGATACCATTAATAGTAAATTTTTGAAAAACACTAACACATACTGTTCTGTAATACTTGCTAATATTTTCCAGCAATCAATAAACACTTGTACTCTGCCTGCTCAATGGAAAATAGGGAAGGTGGTTCCGTTGCATAAGTCTGGTAACAAAAACTCACCCCTGAATTACCGCCCAATTTCGCTTACCAGCACCTGTTGCAAACTTCTTGAACATGTTATATTTACTAATCTCGTTAACTTTCTTGACTCGAACACATTTTTTACCTCTGCTCGACATGGTTTTCGCAAAACATTCTCATGTGAAGCCCAACTAATATCTTTCACTCATAGATTACACTGTATTTTAGACCGCGCCTCCTGTGCCGACTGTATATTTTTAGACTTTAGCAAAGCATTCGACAAGGTTTGCCACAAACTGCTCCTATTCAAGCTGAGTCTTTTAAACCTTGTCAGTAACCTGCTGAAATGGATTGAGTGTTTTCTTACTAACCGTCATCAATTTGTTACTGCGAATAATTATGATTCATCATTGACTGAGGTTCGTTCTGGTGTGCCTCAGGGATCAGTACTAGGGCCCCTACTTTTCCTGATTTATATTAATGACCTACCTTCTTCATTGACATCTCATATTCACTTGTTTGCCGACGATTGTGTGATATATCGTGAAATAATTACTAACGACGACACTAATGCTCTTCAGTCTGACTTGGACTATGTGATTGATTGGTGTAACACTTGGCTCATGGAACTTAATATTAATAAATGTAAAGTTATGCGCGTGCAGAGGAACACCAGTACTCTTCCTACTTACTATCTAGATAATATTCCTCTAGAACCCGTTAACTCATACAAATACTTAGGAGTTCATATAACAGCAAAACTAACCTGGAACATTCACACTCAGTACATAATAAATAAAGCTAATAGCATGCTCGGTTACTTACACCACAAGTTTTCCAAAGCTCCATCATCCTTAAAATTACTACTTTACCAGTCATTAGTGCGTCCTAAATTAGAATACGCTGCAGCTGTGTGGGACCCATACCATGAAAACCTTATTTCTTCACTCGAGCTTGTCCAAAATAACTCAGTCCGATTCATATTTTCAAATTATAACCGTACCGCTAGCGTAACATCAATGAAAGACAATCTATCTCTTCCATCACTTGCATCTCGTAGAACAATAGCACGTTTGACACTGTTTCACAAATTTTATTACCATTCCTCCCTTCACAGTAACTTCATTTCTCAACCTCATTACCTATCGAGCCGCATCGATCATCACCATAAGGTCAGACTTCAAACAGGCAACACTAGCACTTTCAGTCAATCTTTCTTTCCCAGATCATCACGGCAGTGGAACCACCTTCCCTGTGAAATTGTATCTATTGTCGACAACAAACTGTTTCGTAAGGCTTTAGCTAACATTGTATAATTAGGAATTATTAACATGTTATTTCATTTACTTGCCGTACTTACAGGCGACTAAGGACGACACTGGTTAACATTGTAATAACAGGAATTATCAAGATGCTACTTTTTTTACATTGTCTGTCGTACTTAAAAAAATTTGGGCAAGATATTACATAGTATTGTATAATTAGTAACTACTAACACACTGTATTGTTTATTTTCCGTACTTTATTGTTATACTTCCCGTTTTCCCACTCCCCTCTGTAATGCCTTCGGGCCTTGAGGGTACCATAAATAAATAAAAATAAATAAATAAATGAACGTAGGATAACGTATTTTCACTCCCAAGGCAGCAATTCAATTGCCCACTCTTACAGCATTGCTTATACTGCTCGGAGCTAAAGTGCCGGACGCATTCGACCGAGCCCCGGTGTGGGTTTTTCCCGCGTGCCCCGAAACGAAGCAGTAGTGAGATGCTTGGCGGTAATAAGGTCACTGAAAACGAAATAATGTGATCGCTGAGAGTCGAGCAAGGGATGCGCGCAGTGCTTGTAGCGTGCTCACTCGATATGCCATCAATCAAAATACATGCGTCTTGCATACGCGCACACTACGGAAGCGTGGAGGGAGGAGTCAAACGTATAAGGCAGTTGAAGTTCCACGTATCATAATAGACCGGTGACAAATCATTGTCCCGTGACAATTCTGGCGAAAGTGACACAGCCGCACTGCCCGAAACGAATGCTGTGAACGGTGCGGTTATCGCGGCAAAAATGCGTATAGCCAGTCTTATGAGAAATCACGCGAACTGATGAACCAGTATGAACACAACGGGTGTCTGTAAACTTTCTGATGCTAAAACAGACCTCTCTGACCGCTGAACAATAAAGAACCATACGCGAAGTCAACAATGACGAAAATCTTCGGTGCTTAAGCTTTGCTTCACCGGCTTTCTGGGTATTACGGTTTGGTAAAACGTAAGGCTGCCAAGGATACAAGCAGTTTGCTTTCTCTTTTAGAAAGTTTTGGCCATGGTAAGGACTTGGACAACTGGATTTGCTTTGCCTATTATGTTCTAAGCAGATTTTGATTTTATAAGCGAGTTGTTTCTTTATTGGCGGAAAAGCCATACCAGTGACGATGGGCGACTATAAACATTATTTCTCTGCAAACGACCACAGACGGTCGAAACACACAATGACCCTTTTTGCTGCTTCAGGAGAGTACTTCTGCGTATGCCAGGATGAGCTGTTCGCGGACGGCCGAACATCTGGTAGTCCTCTTTTTTTATGTCCGTCGTCACTGTGATCAAGTGCCGTTTTCGTAACGTATATAGGAACTAAATAATCACCGTTTCGCCCTCGAACGGTTTTTTTAGTTTAAAAGAACAGGCTTGGTAAAGCACGAAGGACGCAAACGCGGGTGCCAACACTGCCTTGAAGTTCGGGGATCAGCTCACCGTGAAGTCATAGATATTGACCTCCTCTGCTCGGCCGTAGTTCACATTTCTTTTCTTTTCTTTTTTTTTTTTTTTGCCGGGAAGGCAGACGACTATATTGCGTTTCTAAAGCAGCCGAGGACTGGGCTTAGCAGGTTTCGAGAACTTTACTGAGCTAAAACGGGCAATATACTAAATCCGCGACGTGGTGCTGACGTGCTGGCGCTGGAGTATCGGGGTTACAAAGAACACAAAATTCGACCTTCCTTTTTCATTCTAATAATCAACTCATTACAGCGAAATTTGCGAGAAGACAGTTTTAAAAGAACGTTCTTTATCAGATTAGAGCTAGTTTAGTGTTTCTCGTTAGTATCCGGGTAAAATCGAGGCATTTCACAGAGTAAATGCGCAGTTGCTCGGGTCTATGCTGGTGCTTTGACATTGTACCAGAACATGCTCGATAGCTTGAGCGCTTTTTCCAGACACTGCAGACGAGTAGTTCACCATGGCCGTCTTTTCTCCCCCCTAAAGCACCATGTTGGGAGCATCGTGTACCCGCATGTGAGTTCGAACTGGAGTGCTGCAGCACTTTGAAGTATGACGAAACGTCTCGCTTTCTGGATTTCCTTCGTTGTTGCTCGGTACAGTTCTATAGCTTCTTTCCTCTCCGTTTTCCCGACATCCACTGTGCGGTTTCCCGGTCTCGTGTTTTTTCTACCACTGTCGGCGCGTCCACTTGCGCAGTATTTGCTGGTTAGCCTCGGGGCAGGTTTGCGCGTTTTCTACGCTGTGAGTGAATGTCATTCAAAAGTTGCGGACGTCTACCCCCACATCTTTTTTTTTTTTTTGCAATGCCCCTTGATGAGAATGAGAAAGACGGGTCTCTTCCAAATGCGGGCGATCGCCGAGTCCTGCCGTACCCGTTTCCGGGCATATTTCTTTCGAAGCTCCTGACGAAAACTTGAGCACTGCTAATGATAGCCGGCATGTCTTATTATAACGAACAGTATCTGCTGCTGCATGATCCACCTTGTCCTCGTCTGACTGACAGGAAGTCAAATTAAGACACGCTTTTTGCAAGTATATCATCTAGGGTGTATGCTGCTCCCCCTTGAACTTCAACCTTTGCTGAAAGGGATTGACAACACATTTTTAAGAACCCTGCGTTTTTTACGGTGCAAGGAAAAAGCTAACCCTAGGTATTGTTTGTACCTGCAGTGGTTACTTCCAAAGGCGCGTGAATATTTTGCAAGCAGATCTTTTCCGATCTGAGAAGCCGAAAGAAAGAGTCACTCCTCGAAAGAGTCACTCCTCGAAAAGAGTCACTCCTCCGGCAACGAAAGTCGAAATAGTCACTCCTCCAGCAACGGTGAGTAGGGCGAGCGATGCCGATATAGCTCGCCTCGAAAGCTGTGAAAGGCGCCCATCATTCTGTTTTCGTAGGAGTGAGTGCAACCGTGGTGAAGGACTTAGGTTTAGACCTTTTCAAGCAATATTGAAAATAAAAAAAAATCTGGTACAATAATGTTGCAATTGTACCGGCCTTTATTTTATTTGTACCGCCTTTTTCTCCAGGGACACGCATACTTTATGGCTGGCTGGTCCCCAAAGTTATTATCCTGTCGATAGACGAGTCAAGCCAAGTCATGCACATAGACAGCCCCATAATACACCAACATCCACTAATGAAGAATAGGCAATGGGAGGCGTGGCTTGCGGACGAGGGTCGGGAGAGCCAATTGGCTCTTTTGGACCAGACCCAGCGAGCCACTCGGGCCAGTGGGGCCCTGGATTAGGGGCCCCAACCATCGTGCCTTCCTTTATTTATTTTAATAAAGTTTTTACTCACTCACTCACTCACTCACTCACTCACTCACTCACTCACTCACTCACTCACTCACTCACTCACTCACTCACTCACTCACTCACTCACTCACCCACTCACTCACTCACTCACTCACTCACTCACTCACTCACTCACCCACTCACTCACTCACTCACTCACTCACTCACTCACCCACCCACTCACTCACTCACTCACTCACTCACTCACTCACCCACTCACTCACTCAGTCACTCACTCACTCACTCACCCACTCACTCACTCAGTCACTCACTCACTCACTCACCCACTCACTCACTCACTCACTCACTCACTCACTCACCCACTCACTAACTCACTCACTCACTCACCCACTCACTCACTCACTCACTCACTCACTCACCCACTCACTCACTCACTCACTCACTCACCCACTCACTCACTCACTCACTCACTCACCCACTCACTCACTCACTCACTCACTCACTCACTCACTCACTCACTCACTCACTCACTCACTCACTCACTCGAAAACAAAGGCGAAGGCAGCGCCACTTTTCTACTCTCCACACACGCAGGCTTATCTGCACATTGTAAGTTAGAAATAACTTATAATAGAAAAAAAAAGTGTACTGCATTTCAATACTAATAAAAAAGGCCAGGAACTGAGTACACGAGTAGAAGGTCGCACGATAGGTAGCATATGAATCTTCATTCTTTTTTAGCTGCGTGGGGTGCCAAAGGCGATATTGCGCGACTTGTAGTGAGGGATTAACAACATAAGTTCACGTTCAATGAGAAAAACAGGGCTAGTTTTAATCAATACGACAGGCAATCTTTCCATCAGCGTGATTATCTCGATTCATGTTCAGAGCGATTGTCTGTCCCTTTAGTGCTACGCAAACTTTGAACATTGCGGGAAACCCATTTTGCATGTTATAACAACAATCCTAATTATATGAGCATGCGCTTTGAAACTGGGTGTGTGACAAATTTTACCAAGCTTATTCTTTTAACTTTCCTCTGCGTCTATGTTTTTACACACCTTTATACTCTAAGGTATATTTACTGCCGTTTAGTGAAGCCTAGAAAGAAACTCTATACAACGCGATGTATTGCTTATGAACATTCTCATCTCCACATGATAAGTACAATGAATTAATGGCGTAATATGCAGATTACAGACCGAAACTTAATGTGGTACAATTGCGAAACTTTACAAACAAGCAAACAAACACGCGTAAATATAAAACACTGACCAGCTTTACAAATTGACCACAAAGCAGTGCATCATACCGATAACAAAGGCAGCATGAAAGCAATTCCTGATTGGGCAGCGTACTTGCGTTAAGTGCAGCACGTCCAAATGACCCCGTAGATTGTTGCGTCATTAACAGCGATATAGATCGTCCTCAGAACTTCGAAAAAAAGTTCCCTACTTACGTTCCAGTATAGGAAATTTGAAAAGAAGGATGCTTGGCCTGCGGGAGATAAGAAATTCCCTCGCAAGCACGTGAAAACTTGCAGCGGGCTCTCAGTGAAGCTATATCGAGGAACTAACTAATGTATCGAAGTATCTTAAGAGCGGAAGGTATCGCATCGGATATAAGTCATCCGATTGCATCTTGTATCTCTAATACTTATCGTCCAAGTATCTCGTATCTGTACCATGACACCTCTGCAAGGTATCTTTGCCCAACCCTGCTAGGAGGGAAGGAGACGCAAAATTTTCACGGAATTGCTTTATGTTCTGAAAAGGTAATTTTGGACACGGCAAGGATCACGTAGAGACGTTTCGACTGAAGTGGCTTCGCGTCTTAATCTGACCCATTGAAGGAGCTTTAGCCTCTCCGTAAATGCGTTACAGTTAAGTGAAATACCGCAGCATCGATTGAACTGACGTGCCCATGGGTATCGGTTGCGCCATATTGTTTCACTGACGAAAAGTAGTGCAAGCAGAAGTGCGTAATGGCGACGGGCGCGTTCTACCTATCTGCGCACGCAGAGCAGTCGGCACAAACATTCGTTGGCACGTGGTGGATTTGATTTTTTTCTTCGGCGACGACGATTTTTTGGCGACGACGATGAAGCCGTACAAGAAAACGTTTCTAAGGCATTGCGGTTTAAGAACACGTCAGAAGATGGCGCTACAAGCGCCCCTTCATCCTCCTCCACCACTTCCGCAACCAGTGCAGAGGGAACTGAAAGAACTACGAATGGTAACAACTTGACGTTGTTACCATTAGCGCAAACTTAGCGATACAATCATGGAGGAAGGAAAAATATGGGAGGGAGAATTACGTCACGCAGCCAGTCTTGGCAAGCGAACCTTCAGTGAAGCCAAAATGGTGGCCCAACACGTGATCCCTTGCGTCGAGATCACGGAGCAAGAACCGAGATTTGCTGAGACGTTCGATTACGAGTAGCTGTGCCAGTAGTTCTTATTCGATGCCCGTTTGTTCGGCTGCCCTGCCGTGACTCAGCATGCAGAGCGGGAACACAAAAACCAACCGCGCACTTTGACGTGCGATCACGTGCTGGGCCACCAGGTTTGGCTTCAATCGCGATGTGGTATGCTCCCTCCTATATTTCTCCTTTCTCCATGGATAGAATTCCCAGATGTGCCAAGTATGCTCAGATTCTATTTCGTATGTTCCTTCCGCAATTAAAAAAGTTTACTGCTCCTACATCATCGAGGAAGAAGAAGTGCAGCGCCCATAGCTTGTGTTTACATCGGCTCCATCTTCTCGAAATGTTTTCGCCGCGATTTTCTGTGCATACCAGCCCTAATTGTGTACCCTTCGAATCGTGAGACCACCAGGACTCTGTAGATACCAAGTTATCAGGTGGGACATTTAATTTTCCGGTACTGCGACCACTTTTGTGTTACGATCACGCCGTCGCCGCGCTAAGGCTAAGCGCGTGCGCCAGGTGCTCGGCCTACCAGGCTACCTGGCACGTTCCCGCGCGTGTCCGTGCGAGCTCTGCTACGACGCACAAGCCCCTGGCCAAATCTGCGAAGCATGGAAGTCCAAGTATGTGGCAAAGATATTTCCCCAGAAGAGTTAACCGCCGAGATGGGTTGGTGTACCGCCCGTTCCCGTCGGTGTACCGCCCGTCGCCCAGACGAGCAGCGGGGCCGAAAACTATCCCAAGAACAACAACCTAGGACGCAAGACTCTCGCTCTCGCTATAGACCCAGGCAGCAAGTTAGAACTCAGGTTCTCAAGGCCGGGCGCATGCTCCCACTACCAGCAAATGAGATCAAGATCATCGTCAGACCCAAAGGAGCACTCAATATTTCCAAGGTCGGCAGCCCTACAGTGACTGCAGCTATTCTTCAAGCAGCGCAACTTAGCTCAGAAGACAGTCAAAACGACACAATATGCTCGAACAACCAGCAAAACATCATGGTGATCAGCACGCCCAGCCCGCAAAATCGGACCGGTACGTCAGAATCAAGTCCATCCAAGTCAACGGGGTGACCCACGAGGTCAGCGCGTACGAAGCCGCCCCAGATAATACCACCAAAGGAGTCATCAGAGGCATCCCTCTCACCGATGACGCCAGACAAGTCGATGCTAACATCATAAATGATCGTAATCCTCTAGCCCTGGCCGCAAAGCGAATGGGTTCCACCACGACCATCATCATTGCCTTCGACGGACCTGACGTACCATACATGGTTCGGTATGGCGCAACACTAATCCCATGCTCCCTGTACCGCAAGCAGATCGATATATGTTACCACTGCGGCCGCCTCGGGCACCGCATGGACGTTTGCCCGTTCCCTAATAACAAGATCTGCCGGGGCTGCGGTGCTCGCAACCCAGATCAAGATCATCAGTGTACACCCAAGTGCATGTTGTGTGGTGGACCCCACCCCACAGCGGACAAAGCCTGTACTGCCAGATACAAAACGCCGTACGTTATACGAAGACGCCTCGGAGAACGCCGAGTAGCACAGCATTCAGCCCTTCATTCAGAAGATTTCCCGTCCATGGAGACCAAGCACCGGTCCCGGTCCCGCTCCGTCTCCAGACCGAGGTCGGATCGAGGTCGGTCCAGATCAAGATCCACGTCGACTCCAGGAGCCAGATATACCTCAGAAAAGGTGAGCTTCGCAGAGGCCCTGACGGGCGTCTCGCGAGAGGGTCACGTTAAATCCCCCCCACTGCCTAAACCCAACACAGACAACACAGATAACACAGACATCGAACACCTTAAGAAAGAAAACGCAGTTATGCGTGGTTTAATCCAAAAGCTTACCCAGGAGGTTCACAGCCTCAAACAACCCAAAACCCAACCCACACCTAACACCCCAGAACCCGCTACCAGCAGCCAAACCGAAGAACTCTCAAGACCAGCCCCAAAAAAGCGAGCCCTCCAAGAAGGAGCTCAGGGCCAAGTACGCTCCGAAGTCAAGGATATGCTCATAACACTCCAAAGCACGGTGGAAACTTTACAGAATTCTCTAATCGCCCTTATGCACAGAGTCACCACCATGGAAGCTAATATTCAAACCCTTTTCACACAACCCGCTTCCACCGCTCAAACCGTACCCATGGACACCACAGGAACCGTCGTCGCCACCCTGCCACCTGTGGCATCCCCTATCCTTCATCATGGCCCACACTAAAACTGACACAACATTGTGGCAGTGGAACTGCCGCGGCTACCTCCATAAACAACCCGTTCTCCGTCAACACCTCCGTGCTACTTCATGTCAACCCGACGTAATCTTGCTCCAGGAAACGCACAATACTCCGGTCAGCCTTCCAGGATATCACTCTTTCACTGCGAACAACGCTCCACACGGAGTCTCCACACTCGTTCGAAAAAGAATTACCGCAATCGAACACGATCTCAACGATCGGCGTACCGAACACCTCTTCATTGAGCTCATCCCGCACAGAAAACGAAAGGAAGGAATATTTATCCTCAATATCTACAATACTCCATCTCAACGCCATAGCCGATTTCTAACCCTGTTCAAAAAGGCCCTTAACATCGCAGGCAGCGGCCCCCTTATCATCGGAGGTGACTTCAATCTCCCGCACACAGGATGGGGTTACAGACGCAGCTCTGCTGCAGGTCGTAACTTATGGCAAGACTCCCATGATCTCGGGCTTACGCTCATTACTGACCCAGCCTTCCCCACTCGCCTCGGCACTTCTACTGAACGAGACACGACGCCAGACCTCACTTTCACCAAAAACGCAGACAACGCCCATTGGCGCAACACCCAACACGACCTCGGGAGTGATCACTCTATCATCGAAATTACTCTCCCACACCTAACAGCCGTTATGAGAAGAACAAGGGACTTTACTTGGACGGACTGGGATGCGTTCCGTAAACGCCGTGTAACAGCAGCGACGGACACTCCCATTACCGACATAGAATCATGGTCACGTGATCTACTGTCTGATACTAAATCGGCCACCCGCATTATCACAACAGACGCCCCGACTGAGCGCATGGACAGTAGACTCGCCCACCTTATCGAGGCCAAATCATCCATCCTCTCTAGATGGAAGGGACAACGACTCAATAGAAGACTCAGACGGAAGGTTGCACTTCTCAACAAGGAAATTGAAGCACACTGCCGCGTTCTAAGTCACCAACAATGGACAGAGCTCTGTCACTCTCTAGACGGGCAACTCCACCATCCCCGCTCGTGGAAAATCCTCAAACATTTGATTGATAGCACCACCACCCGCTCATATCAACAAGATCGCCTCACGAAGCTTTTATTCACAGAAAGCAAAACGCATGGCCAGGACCACGTTAAGAATAGCTTATGTGAAAAGTACATCCCATCTGGGCCCACTCAGCCTCACGGCCCATACACAGGGACCTCCAACCCTGCCCTTGATGAAGATTTCAGCGTGGCAGAGATTCATGCTGCCCTACATAAGCTGAACAGCCGTTCGGCGCCAGGCCCAGATGGGGTTACGAATAAAACACTAAGAAATCTAGATGACCCCTCGGTGCAACAACTCACCGAATACATCAACAACTGCTGGCGCCAGGGATCAATTCCCCCGACATGGAAAACGGCCAAAGTAATTCTCATCCCGAAACCCGGTAAGCCATCTAGCCTCGCCAATCTCCGGCCCATATCGCTAACTTCATGTGTAGGCAAGGTCATGGAGCACGCACTCCTAACCCGTGTAAACACTCACCTCGAAGACACATGTGCTTACCCCCACTCGATAATTGGCTTTAGACAGCATCTTTCCACCCAAGACGCTATGCTCCAACTTCAGCATCAAATCCTAGATGGCAAATCCCGTCACACGAAGGCGATCTTGGGCCTCGACCTCGAGCGCGCCTTCGATAATATAAGGCACTCCACCATCCTCGAGCGCATCTCCTTGCTCAACCTTGGAGAACGCACTTATAACTATGTAAGGGACTTTCTATCCAATCGGAAGGCCTTCCTGTCGGTCGGAGACATTCGATCAGAGGAACTCTCCCTCGGCAGCACGGGCACACCGCAAGGCTCTGTCATTTCCCCAATACTGTTTAATCTGGTTATGCTCGGACTAGCACAAGAACTACAAAAACTCGACGGCATTGAACACACCATATACGCCGATGATATTACAATCTGGGCTGCAAAGGGCAGTGACGGCCCAATCGAAACTGCCCTACAAGACGCCATTGACGTCGTAGAAAATTATCTTGAAGGCACGGGACTCCGCTGTTCCCCCGAAAAGTCGGAGCTTCTCCTATACCGACCCACACTCCGTGGACGCCCCCCGCGGGGCTCCACGACTAAACGCCAATACGAGGAAATAGAGCTCAACCTGAGGGATGGCAGACCTATACCCGTGGTCCCTTGCATCCGCGTTCTTGGTATGACCATAGAAGCCAACGGAGCTAACTCTACGGCTATCTCAAAGATCCTTCGACAGACCGCCAATACATCCAGACTGCTGAAACGAGTGACCAACCGGCGAGGGGGTATGAAGGAAGACAGCCTCATCCGCCTTGTCCAATCTTTTATCGTCTGTCACATTACTTATGTTGCGCCCTTTCTCAACTGGTACAAAGCTGAAAAGACTAAACTGGACATCATCATTAGAGGAGCCTATAAGCAGGCCTTAGGACTACCCAACCACACCAGCACGGATCTTCTACTACAATTAGGTATCCACAACACGCTAGACGAGTTAATCGAGGCCCAACGTCGATCTCAACTAGAGCGGCTTACTCTCACGGAAACGGGCCGCAGCATTCTAAACAAGCTTAATATCACCTACCACCGTCAACATGGAGACAAACACCCAATACCACGCGAAATTCAGCAATGGATACACGCCGACCCTATTCCGAAAAACATGCACCCAGACTACAACAAAGAACGCAGGAAGGCACGAGCTACTTCCCTCATCAAAGCTTACGCCAACACAGCGGGTGTCACCTTCGTCGACGCAGCTGAGTACCAAGATGGACGGCGCTTTGCGGCGGTTACCACAGCAGGCGGCTTGCTCCGACATGCTGCCAGCATCATTACAAAAAATGCCGAGACGGCCGAGGAAGTGGCCACTGCCCTGGCCACTCTTGACCCATCCTGTCACACCATACTGAGCGATTCTCGCGCAGCAGTCAACAACTACATCAAAGGTCGTATTTCTCATCAATCACTCCGTATCTTACGACAAGCCCCGCATTCGTCTGAAAATCAAATCACCCTCGTCTGGATCCCAGCACACGCCGGCGTTGTCCACCCGCACCTCACCAACCTCAACGAGGTTACACACTCCGTAGCACGAGGACTAGTCAACCGTGCCGGAGACGGTGCAGGTGCACCCGCAGGGCGCGACCGCCTTACAAGATACAACGACCTTGTAAAGTCATTTTACCTCGCAAGAAGAACCTTCCCCACCCCTCACCGCAAGTTAAACAGGGCACAGGCAACCACCCTTCGCCTGCTACAGACGAATACATACC